>NC_092422.1:73929343-74558232 GCF_036169615.1 Heliangelus exortis | reverse complement strand
ATTGGTCAAACTAGGGGGAAAGGAAATGAGCTATTGCAATTTTCACTCCAAGGAGACAGCACAGGGCTTCCAGTGGGAAGAGCAGATCCCCAGACATATGGTTTTAATATCCGTAGGGTACGGGACGAGCACTGCTGCACAGCAGGCATTCAGCACTCCCTTTCTTGCATGTCATCATGGGCTTGGAAGATAAGAAGGGTGGTTTTGCAGTGTACAGTGTCCAGGGAGTCACACAGCAAAGTTGCCCACAAACAACTTGCTTGGGAGTGGTGCGGATCCGCTCGCGCGCCCTCGTACCTCTGTGGGTTTTCTTTGCAAATCCCCTGCAGGCAGAGTTTGCTCAACTAGTCAAACTGGCTCTTTCTGTCTTGCTTTTTTGGCAAACTGAGAATTTCCTTCCTGATAAAAACGGACGGCAGGCGCCCCGATTGGGTGCTCTGTTGGAGAGGATGTGACATCAGGCACATCTCTGGCTTCGCCGGGTCGCTGGCTGCCTCCCAGGACAGCTAAGGGAGCTGCTTCGTTAAATCCCAACCCAGGTACTCGAGTTTCTCCACAAAGTGCTGCTGGCACCACGTCCCAGCCTGCTGCAAGATCTGTTCGACTCCTGTGTGCAAAGTCTGCTGAGCAGATCACTCCCACTGCCGGGGGCTCACTGGGGACGATGGAATTTGAACTCTCGAGACCGACCGCAAAGTGAAAAAAAAACAAACCAGAAATTGGACAGACAGGGCAGACAGACAGACAGAGATGGATGAGGAGGGAACAAATCAAAGCGCCAACAAATTGCAAGGAACTGGAGTTCAGGCATCTGCATCTTCTCTATCAAACCCGCTGATGGGAGGTAAGTAACACTCCTGCCTTGCCACCAGCTTTCACCTCTGCCAATAGTGGTGAAGGAGCAGTGGAGAAGACAGTGTCAAGCTATGATACTGTGATTCTCCTGGTGTTCTCCTTCCAGGGCAAGTCTGCAGTCAGTCCTACAACACATCTCCATGCTCATGCACTTCAGAAAGGATTTTAATAAGGTGCTCCAATGTGAAACTGATTATTTGGTTGGAGGTTTTTTTTGGGTTTGTTTTTTTTTTGATGTATCACAGAAACAAAGGTCTGATTCTGTACAGTTTCTACAAGTGAAAACAAATGCAGTACTTGAACCATAGCATGCTGAAAAAAAAAAGGTGCAATGTGCCATGTTTTACTTAGATCAGTGCCAGCTGGAAGCTCAGCACTGTCTCAGTTCCTCTTTTTCTTTTTCTTTCTTTTTCTTCTCTTTCTCCTCCTTTCTTTATTTCCTTTCTCCTTTTTTTTTTTTTTTTTTTTTTTTTTTGACACAGATCATTTGGTCCTTTAAAAATCAGAATTCAGATGATTTTTCTTTTGTCTGCCTGCTCCCTAGCAGAGTCAATAAGTGCTTCTGGCGAGTTACAACAGGAATGTATTTGGCTCAGGCTACAGACATCACAAACTTTAGAGGAAAGCCTCGGTACATGAAAAATACTATTGTATATAATGCCATAGGCATATACTGATGTAAATATGTATGCAAGAGCACACCTCTGCAAAAAAGATTTCAGTGCCCTTTGCAAGCTGGACTATGTGGAAGGAAACCAGTCCGGAGACAAGCCTGGAGTGTTCAACACCCTCCACGTGGTCATGGGCTGGAAAAAGATGCTTTCAGACATCATCACAAAAATGAGTGCTCTTCTAGAAAGGTCCAATGAATGCTCTGTTGTCCACAGGGAGCAGTCAGGGTTTGTGTGGCCATTGCTATAAGGTTTCCTCTGTATATACCACCCTGCCAGTGCCCAAGTGGTGGTAGTGTAATCAAGAATGACCAAAGATTTAACGTAACCTCTGGGCTGGCTGTGATTTTCAGAAAGGGGACCTAGGTGAAAGCCAGCAGATTTTGGATGTCTAGATGCTGAAGGTCTGCAGGCCAGACTAGGTTTGTCCATGGACTAAGGTGTGAGTATATTTCAAATTTGGATGAATGGCCTTGTTTCTCTGTGAGAGAGCAGTTTTGCATACTTTTGGCAAGCAGAAGTCCTTGTTGCTGTGATGGTACATGCAGTGAACATAGCTGTGCCACCCTTCTACAAACAGCTTTGCTCCTTCACAGGAACCTCTAGTAGGTAAAGTCTTCTGAGGACTTTCCCAAAAAACACTGTTTCAGGATTTTAAAAGTAAATGGGCAGTTAACACTGGCATTAGCTTAAGCTTAAATTAAAGGCTTGTGTACAGTATAAATACTGAACATTTTCCACAAAAATAATCAGAGGGCTGGTACACCTCTCCTATGAGGACAGGCAGAGAAAGTTGAGGTTGTTGGAGAAGAGAAAGCTTCAAGGAGACCATATAGCAGCCTTCCAGTAACTGAAAGGGCTACAGGAAAGCTGGGGAGGACTTTTTACAAGGGCATGTAGTGATAGGAAAAGGGGTGATGGCTTTAAATTGAAAGAGGGGAGATTTAGGTTAGACATTATTAAGATTTTTTACTGTGAGAGTGGTGAGGCACTGGAGAAGGTCAACTATAGGAGCTGTGGATGCCTCCTCCTCTCTGGAAGTGTATAAGGCTAATGGCCAGTCCATAGATGACTATGGTCTGGTCTGTCTCTTTTTTGAATTTCAGTAGAAACTGCTTTTTCTCAAAGAAGCATTGAGATGGATGGAATCTGCACATGGATGTGACAGCATGATGGGGCACCTCCCTTTTTTTCCCCAGAATGCTGACACATTGATATAGCAACTTGGTAGTTTGCACAAAGCCCCACCTGTATTTGTGTGGCCAAAAAAAGATCAAGCTGCAGCTAACAAAACTTGTTCCTCGGTCTAGATTTTTAGAATTGCTGTAGACATTCTTCCCTTGCAACTCGTGCATATTGGACAATGACAGTTTCTAAATGGGAAAATCTAAAGCTTTTTTCAGAGCTTTTGTGTATGGAAACACAACCAATGATAACACAGACAGGATCAGCAAGAACAACATGGTCAGATAAGCATCAGCTGACACACATCACTTAAGGCAAAGCTATTTTAGTCAAAGAATAACATTGTCCTTTAATAACTGTAGCTTCATTTGGCTATCGTTTATGAGACCAGAACCACAGTTTCTGGAAATGGCTGTCCATTTGCTAAAGCTAAAGGATGTTTATGACCTCAATGGAACTTTGTGTCTTCTGTAGGATATGGCCATGGAACACAGCAGGAGGCAAGCAGAGCTCAAAAGATGATAATAAAAAAGAATAATAATAAAAGCCTTCTTTAAAACAAATTCATGTACATTACCCAGATTTCCTGAGGTCATTCCTCTGTTTATTTCATACAATCAGTACAGCCCATAAAGCTGTAGAGGGGTTAAAATTTTGGGCTTCCAATTCTGAGGCTTCTCTCAAATATGAATCAGAGTTGACGAATCTTTCTGTGCCTGTGTCTGAGTTACTTCTCAGTTTATCATTTTTTTTTCCCTTTGACCTTCATAACATAAGTAATATAAGATTGGAAAAGATCATTTGACTCTTGGAGTCTCATCTTGTTAGCTAGTTCTGTACTGCTGAATAAAAGAGATCGGGACCATTTCTGTCTTTGAGACCAAATCGTAGAATCACAGAATGGTTTGGATTGGAAAGGACCCTAAAGAGTCACATAGTTCCAACACCCCTGCCACAGGCAGGGACACCTCCTGCTAGACCATATTGCTTAAGGCCCCATCCAACCTGGCCTTGAACACTGCCAGGATGGGACAGCCACAATTTTCCTGGGCAACCTGTGCCAGTGTCTTATTTTCCTTCACATCTTCGCCTGCTTAAAGCTCAATGCTGAATTATCCTCCTTGCTCACTTGTCAGTGCAGGTTTGTCTACTAAGTCTGCACCATCTCTCTCAGTGTCTCAGAGTCACAGGCAGCAGCAGGAATTGATGACAGGTTTCAAAGTTTACACCAAACACCTATTCTGTAGACCATTGTTAATAGATCATCTAACACCTTCCCAGATCCCTGACAACAAACTTACGATCTGAAGATGAAGACAAATCCACAGCTGTTACAAATATAAGTCACAAGCTGGAGAAGGCACCAAACTTTCTCCCTGGTGACAGTGAAGGAAAGAGACTCTTTCCTATGCTCAAGTAGACAAGGCAGGAGACCTGTGTGGATATGCAAGGAGCTCCTGGAAAAACTTAAGTGGAAAAAGGTAGTTCACACTAAGTTGAAAAAGGGTCTACTCAGTTGGGAGGATTCTAGAGACACTGTTAGAGTTTGTAGAGATGGAACAAGGAAGGCCAAGGCTCTCCTTGAACTAAACCTGGCTAAAGAAGTTAAAGAAAACTAGAAGGGCTTCTTTAAGTGTAGTAACAGCAAAAAAAAGAATGGGGTAAATATGGGTCTACCTGTTAAATGAAGTAGGAGATGTATCAGATGATGCAGAGATGGAAGAATTGTTGAATGCCTTCTTTGCCTCAGTCTTTACAACTAAGACCAGCCCTAAGGAACCCAGACTCTGGAAATACAGGAGCAAAACTGGGAGGAGGATGATTTCCAACTTCTTGGTGAGGACTGAGTTAGAGATTGCCTGGATAAACTGAATACACACAAATCCATGGCCCCAATGGAGTTCATCCACAAATACTGAGAGAGGAGGTGGTGGTGGATGACAAGATGATCCTCAGAGGTCCCTGGCAACCCCTCTGAGGGCAACCATTCTGTGGTTCTGTTTGGTACTATGAAATGCTTCTCTTCCTTCCCTGGGGGAAACTGGGCCATTGACATCAACCAGACACTGGATTTTGAGGAAATGAATGCTGTAGGAAGTAAATGTCTCTCAGAGGGATTATTGTTGTCAGGTGTCTCAGAGCCATAAAATCTGTAATAGTGAAGATCCCTTTCTATTAATTACTTTAATGAATTAATAATTAACTATATATTAATAATTAATATTAATATTTGTATGATATGTATGTGCTTCACCCCATTTTGTGGTTTGAACAGCACAGAAAATACAAATATTACTTAAAGTGCACTGTTGCACAGGCCAACACCAAACACTGAACACTGAAAGGCAAACCAGCAGGTAACACAACTGATCTCCTTGTACTTTGGTACCTTCTCTTGTTTGGTATTGGTGACTCTTGGCCAGTTCTGAGCAGGATTAAATGATTGAGCAGCCATACCCTTTTCAAAATGTAGCCCTTTTGAGTTAATTGGTAAAGTGTAACAAGGCTGGGAAAGCAAAAGTGTGGAAATAATTCAAAGAGGAACGAGCTCAGTCAGAGCAAGGTGGTGTTCTGCAAATCCCTGTCTCATCTCCTGAAGGGGAGCACAGCTGCTCAGCACCAACATGAGGTGAGTTAAAAACATATCCAAAGTCATCCTCTTGGCTCACTCCCTCCTGATAGCTGCTCCATAGATAGTCTGGCAGCTTATGTAAGAAGTTAGAGACATTTACTGGGCTCACATAGTTGAAGTAAAAAAACACTAATAAAAGAGTCCACGGAGCTCTTAGCCTCTTCCCTGTCTTTCTTTTTATACAGACTTTGTTTCAGACTGGTCTCCTTTACATGATGCCTCCGTCCATGGGCGCCTGCTTACTTTGAAGCAACTCATCAAGCAGGTACCCTTCTGCTGGGTTGATGGGATCTCTGCTGGGTTTGCTCAGTGGCTGAGTTCAGACTGTGATTTACTGTGAGGCCTCTGGGGTGAGAAAATCATGTTGACCAGAATGCAGTGAAATCGAGGTGTAAGAGATCAATTTTTTTGCTACAAATGGTTCCTTGCCCAGCTCCAGTTCTGTGCACTAAGCTGCTGATGTATCAAAATATACTGGGTCACACTTTTAATTCTGGTGCAGGCTATGAGAGCCAGTTGCTTGGCCCTATGGGTGGCTGAGGTCTTCCCTCTGCATCTCCTGTGCCTGGAAGCAGCATTTTCATGCCCTGGGATGGGGGACAGGTCTGGATCCAGGCATTGGTCTGTTTAAGGCTTCAGTTCAGCCCTAGCACATCTGTTTCTGATGTGCCTGAAGGTCCCTGCTCCAGCTGCAGAAGGACACAGCTAGGGTTTAGGGATTTCTGAACCTCACTGCTCCATTTCTCTGACATTCCTGGATTTAGCCTGTGGAGGAGTTGATAGAACAGCAAAGGGTACTGGACTCATCCAGCTTAACCTACTGGAGCACCAAGATTGTTATAAAAAAAGATCCTGTAGAATCAAACCAAAGGTTTCTGGTGCAGGGTCTGTCTTTCCTCCAGAGTGTGCCTCAGTGCTCAAAGTAAGAAAAAAACTCATAAACACTTCAGGATTTGATCCAGTCAAACAAACACAGACTCAGCTGGAAGGAGGTCATAAGGATTGATCAGTGATGTAAAAAAGCAGCAGGTTTTGCTTGGGAGTGTTTGTTTTTTGTGGTTTTTTAAAATTTCTATTCGTGGTGTAGTAGAAATAAAATCATACTGAGCTTCTAAAAGTTTGTATTGCCCCACTGGACAGTACACAGCCTAGAGCTTTCTGCACTGATTAGAAGCATATAGAAGGCATGGCCTCTGGCATCCTGTGTCAGAATCCATTCCAGCTGAAGCACACATCCTCTTTATCTGCTTACCTGCTGAGATGAGTAACTCCAGGAAGTTGAGGAAGGTCTGATTACATAACACTGAAAAGCTAGAATGAAGGTTTTTTGTTTGGTTTGAGGAGGGGGGTAGGGGAGGGCAGAAGCTGGTTGTAATGATATTTTCCATCATTTCACCAGGGGAGTGATGTTAATCTTGTTACAGCAGACCAGGTGTCCCCTCTCCATGAAGCCTGCCTGGGTGGTCATGCTGCTTGTACCAGTGTCCTGCTAAAACATGGAGCTCAGGTGGGTGCATGACAGACAGAGTGTTGTCTCTAGTGCTAGTTTGCTGCATTTTAATGCTAGGTGAGGTACTATTCCGTGTCAGCATGTCACTGTTATTTACATGCTGTTCTTAGCCCTGTTTAAGGTACAAATGTTATAAAATGCACTTCTTAATAAAGCAATCAAAAAAGCACAGTTATGAACAATAGCTATTACTGCTCTTCGGATGGAGGTGCAATGTTCTCATCATTTACTGAAAGAAGAAGAGGAAGTTCCTCTTTCACAGAGTTGATAATCCTGCAGCCTTTAAGGGTATATTTATTTTCTGCACACACTAACCTCATTGATGTTAATATGCAGAGTACTGAGCAGAGCTGCAGGGCTGTCAGGATCAGCCGATAATAAAATTGGGAGAAAATTAGAACAACGGGCAAATAAAGTGATGAAATAAATATGTCTCATGGCCTTTACTTTTCAAGCTAATGATGAAGTTATAGTGAATAAGAGAATTAAGTCATTTTACATATAGTAGACTTCAGTTTAAACTTGAAAAAAAATAAGGGAAGGGCTTGCAGCTAAAAATGGGCCATTGCAGGAAAGGGCTATAAGCAGGTGTGTTTCAGATAATGGAGAAATAAGTACACACTTCACTTGGTAACTCTCAAGACACCCTGACAGCACTGGTGAAACATTCTTTTGTGGGAGGAGAGCCCTGGGGGCAATTTCTCAAAAGACACTCTTTTATGATCTTTTTAATAAAAAGCTATAATCTTCAGAATCAAGAAGTTTTTATAAGGAATTAAATAAAAAGTATTGAGAACCTACATTTCTGTTGAGAGCCCTAATTTCTGTTGAGAAACTGGGATAATTTTGAATCTGTTTTGAAATACGGAGAAAACACCAAAAAAGCCTCATTGTGTTATTTTTCCCCAGGTGAATGGAGTTACTGTGGACTGGCACACACCATTGTTCTGTGCTTGTGTCAGTGGCAGTGTGGCTTGCTTGAATTTATTGCTTCAGCATGGAGCCAGCCTGCACCCACCCTGTGACCTGGCATCCCCCATCCATGAAGCTGCTAAAAGAGGTAACTCCATGGGCATTGTAACTCCTTTCCATATTGTGAAAAACCTGTTGAAGTGGAAAAGAGAGATACAGAAGGTAACTTTCTTCATTGGGTCATGTGAAATACCTTCCTAGTTGGTCTCATCATGAGTGGTGCAGTTCCTTCCACCACTGGTGCTCCCTGAGGGCAGCTTCTCTGGGCTCTCAGGGCCTCTGAATTCCTCTGGTGACACCTGCAGGGGGACGTGTTGTCCAAATCAGCTGCTAACAATGTGGACATCTGAGGGAGTCATCTGGCTATCTTCCAAAGCCAAAGAGAAACACCTGATTCATCTCATCTCTGGTGGACTTCTGAAATGAGTCAGATAAAATGTGAGGGCTTTGGACTGCTTCCTGACCTGACAGTGGCTTTGTAGTTTCTGTTTTCTAGGTTGGAAAGACTGGTGTGGATAAAAAATTTTGCTCTACCATCTCTTGACAAAACATTGAATTTTTGCCAAATGGCAGCACTGCAATAGATAATTCCGACTGCTGAAAAAATGCCTGATTTTTTGAGTTGACTTTTCCTTTTCCCTTTTAAGGTCATGTGCAATGTGTTGAAACCCTTGCATCCCATGGGGTAAATATAGATCACAACATCAAACATCTGGGTACTCCACTTTATGTAGCTTGTGAGAATCAGCAAGTGAACTGTGCCAAGAAGCTGCTTGAGTCAGGTAAAAAGAAAAATGAGGGATGATAAACTCTCATATCCTGTAACATTTACCTTTGGGTAGATTCTCTTTGCATCAGAGATTTAGAGGAGCTAAAAACATCTGAGATGTTTTGCTCTTAATTGCAGTCCTGAGTTAAATGGTGTAGTAGGGCAACACAGGTTTTCGTGACCCAGGAGCTCAGCTTTACAGCTCCCAACAAAATGGGATCCCAACAAAATGATCCTAGATTTCACATGGCTGGTGGTTCCTAGAACATAATTTCCAGTGTCTGTGTGGTGCTGCAGTTATCTGAAATGGACAGGAAGAATTTTCTTTTTTTTTCTTTTTTTTTCTTTTTCTTTTCTTCCCTCTTTATCCAAAATAATTAACTCAATCATTTTACATGTTTTTTGCAAGCGTGTTTTAATTCCTATTGAGTTCATAAAAAGTTTGAAGCATTTCCAGACACAGAAAAATGCTCAGCTCTGTATTCTTTGCATCAAACCTAGCTATAGGTTTAAGCACTTGGATAATAAAAGACCATTTTTTGTTACCTATGGTAGGTCATCCCTTGTAACCAAAGGGGCCATATAACCTAAAGTGGCAACATAGCTGCTACAAAAATTTAACACAGTGATCTTTTTTGAAGGAAATCAAATACAATTTACAACCTACATTTTAAATGTTTGGGTATTATTTTCTGGTTTCTGACACTTTGTTGTTTGCTACCTTCTTTGTAGGAGAATGTGTATTATAAAAACAACACAAGTAGTTTTAAATTGGTTCTGCAGCTCACCATTCTTGTATTTTAAGGGCCATTAGCCCAGCATAATGGAGGAGGGAACAATCTTCAGGGTGCTTATAGCCTCCTCTACCAAGTACCTCCAGAACTTTTCCACCCTCACATATTTTCCCCAATAAATTATTTGGCATCTGAAAACATTGCCAGTTTAAGACTCCAGTTTAAAAGAGGCTGAAACCCTACATGTATTTTAAGGGAAGGAGTATTGAGATGGGGAGCAAGGGTGGGCCGTAGGTGGCACTACAACTTTGTCCCACTACAACATAGACAAGGGCTGGACTGGATGAAGTCAGTCCTCATGCACCATTCCTCTGGGATATTTTTCTTGGTGGTAACCTCACTGCTTCCCAACCAGTGCAAGCTACGCATGTGAAAACTGTGGTACCAAGCCTGAACATGAGGAAATCCACTCCTGGGGGGATGCTACAGAATTTATGAATTAGTGGGGAAAAAAAGCAGCTAGAGCAGGAGATGGAAATAGGAGATGGACTGTGTTGTCATTATTCTTTGTCTTTTTTTTTTTTTTTTTTTTTTTTTTTTTTTTGGCATTTCTTTCTGTTTAGGAGCAAATGCGAACAGTGGCAAAGGCCTGGATTCCCCTCTGCACTCAGCTGCCAGGAAGTGCAGCGAGGAGCTGGTGATGCTGCTGATTGACTTTGGAGCAGATATTTGGGTGAAGAACGCTGAAGGGAAGAGGCCAATGGAGCTGGTCCCACACAGCAGCCCTGTGGGACAACTCTTCCTGCAGAAAGAAGGTGGCCCTTAACACCTGTTTTATTCTTTCATGTGGGACTTGTTAGAGAAAAAACACATTGCTGAGAAAGATTATGCTATTCCTTAGCTAGTGCTATGCTACCAGCACTACATCACTGAAGATAACTCAGATGATGACACTAAATATGTCCTTTAGCATCAGAATATAGTGGTACATTAACTGTAGGAATGATAACAGCAATAACCCATCTTTTGACCTCTGGGTTGTGAACCTTCTGCATCAGGGAGCAATTGTATGGAGCTTGCAATACAATGCAAAATAGAGTTTTGAATCAAAAAAAGAAAAAGCAAAATGCTCCTTAGAAATTAATTGTAGTTTTTTTCCTGATTAACTAAAAGCAGTGAAGTAAGTAGGAGTCTCTCCATTCCCTTGCATGTGAGACAGGAGTAGACCCAAGAGTGTTATCTGGAATATGCCAACAAGCACAGGCAGAAAATCCTATTTGGTGGGGGTTGAGGCTAGCTGGTAAACAGCAGTTTTGGTGATTTTTGTTTGACAGTATTTTGAGGGTCAGATGTGTGCTAGATATTGGTCTAAGCATAAGAACAAAATTGCAACCAGAAAATTTTTACTGTATGTAATACCAAAAAAAAAATATATGTATATATGTATCTATATATATAGAAACACTTCTAGTTCTTTGTACCTATTTTTATTGTTTAATTAGTTAATTTATTAATTAAATTAATTAATTTAATTGTTTATTGTTTGGCCAAGCTCTTATGTAGTTGCAAAAGTACCTTTCAGATGGAAGACTCTATATTAGGTTTTTTGTGAGTATTAAGGAAAGTTGCATAGAACAATATAATGGATATAAATATATGTCAGTAAATTTCTAAACTAGACTTTTTTTAAATGGACGATATTACGTAGTATCAAACCGTAGGCTTAACACTAAGGGAGGTCTTATTTTGTACTTATATTGTAAATGAAACGTTTTCAGGTCAATTTTATTTTATTGGGGATGAGTAATGAATTATGGAGAGAAGTCTTACCAATCTTTGGGAAAATTAGAATAAGATCTCTCATGTATAATCACTGATGTACTCGTGTTCTTCTTAAGACGCTCTCATTTGGTCAGAAAATTGTGCACATTTTTCTAAATAATTTTCATTATTTTAAAGAAGTTGCTGACAGTGTGGTCCATGGCTTTATTACTCCAGTTACATGTTGATGTGATTGCTGTCACGAAAAGATTTACACCACGGTAATACTGGAATAATAAAGTCATTAATCAGGCCCTACTTGAAACACTAACCTGAAGATAACAGTGTGAAACAGCAGCGCTGTGAGTGCTACATATGAGCACGGGGTATTTAGTTTCCCAGCCTAATCTGTGGTGCAGAGAGCAGTGATCTTTCTGAGCAATAATCCCTGCTGTGTCAGTCTCCTAACTCACGTGGCACTGCGTGTGTCCTGTGGATTTGAGAAAGAAAACCATACCAGGGACACCCTGTGGAACCAGCCTGGGAAGTGCTGCTCGGGCTGGGCTGACAGCTGGGCCAATAAGGAGCTTTTCTAAGTGAAATGCAGCAATCAAAAGCAGAAATGATAAATGCCAGACGTGCTACTGAATAATTTCTTAATGATGTTGTGCAGCATCCCCTTCTCTGAGTACAGTCAGAATTTCTCTGGCCAGGGGAATGGTTACAATCTGGAGCAGTGCTGTAAACATTAGCCCTCTGGTTTCATGGGGAGATTTGGCAGAGTCCAACAGCCCCATGGCCCCTCAGCACCAGAGCTGCTGCTCTCCTGTCCCACTCCCAGACACAGCTCCTCTCCCCCTGTGCTGCAGGAGACACATAACTACTCACATACATATGAAATACATCTCCAGAAAGCTGTGGGCTCCATATTTGCATCAAAAGAAAACCACAGACAGTCAGGGGAGGGGATTCTCCCCCTCTTCTCTGCTCTTGTAAGACCTCACCTGGAGCACTGTGTCCATTTCTGGAGTCCCCAGCATAAGGAGGACACAGAGCTCCTGGAATGTGTCCAGAGGAGAGACACTGAAATGATCAGAGGGCTGGAGCACCTCCCCTGTGAAGACAGGTGAAGAAGTTGGGGTTGTTCAGCCTGGAGCAGGTTGCTCGAGGAAGCTGTGGCTGCCCCTTCCCTGGCAGTGTTCAAGGCCAGGCTGGATGGAGCCTTGAGCAACCTGGTCTGGTGAGGGGTTGGAACTAGATGATCCTTAAGGTCCCTTCCAACCCAAACCGTTCTATGAATCTCTGATTCTGTCATCTCATTGGGGGGGTGGGGAAGGACTTTGAAGGAAGCTTTGATCATCTCTGCTTCTCAAACAGCACAAACCACTTCACACTACTGCAGCTTAAAATGGAAAAGGCCATGCTGCTAATGCTGCTTGCAGCTGTGCAATGACAGAGGGTGACCAGGCTTGAACTGAATTGCAGGCAGCCTGATGTCCTTTGGTGGGAGCAGATCTGATTTTCCATTGCTGAGGGTCCTGGGGGCCTCACACCCCCTGCTTGGAGTGGGTTGCAGGAGGTGGGGGAAGTGGCGATGCTCAGCTGCTGTTTTGACTTTACAATTTTGGGGTGATAAAGCCACACGTGTAACCTCTTCCCTGGCTCTCTCTCCAGGGCCTCTGTCTTTGATGCAGTTGTGCCGTTTGTGCATCAGGAGGTGCTTTGGACACAAGCAGCATCAAAAGATAGCTGGACTTCTCCTCCCGGATGAGCTGAAACATTTCCTTCTTCACATTTAAACCTTTTGTGTTCAAAATGGTGCCGTTAATAACACAGCCAGGTTTGTTAAGGTTCTTTTCTCATCAAGTAGTGTTGTCAGTATTTGCAATGTTAATTTATGGTTGCTGCTGGTGCCTGTTAAAGCCCTGGGTCCAAAAAGGGCAAGACTGACCAACTGACTCAGTCCTCACAGCTACCGTCCCCACTAAATCCATCATTTGGAAAGTAATAATTCTGTATGGTTGCATGGTGAAGCTTGAAAATATGACTGAAGAGCCCTCTAGAAAGTTTAAAAAATGAACACAGTAGATCTCTTGATTCTACTGTATCCTGGCATAGTCTCAGAGGGCTTGTTGCCAACACCTTATGAAGAAAAAACACACCCCAGCCCAGCTCAAAAAAGCACTTCATAAGTATATTAAGGACACTATTGAAGACAGGCTGAGGGAGCTGGGGTTGTTCAGCATGAAGAAGGCTCTGGGGAGACATAATAGTGACCTTCCAGTACCTGAAGGGGCCTACAGGAAGGCTGGATTGTTTGCAAGGGCAACGAGGGGCTATGGCTTTAAATTAGAGTAGATTTAGATTGGATGTTAGGAAAAAGTTTTTTACCATGAGGGTAGCGGAAGTATGGAACATGTTGCCCAAAGAGGTAGTTGAGGCCTCATTGCTGGAGATACTCAAGGTGAAGCTTGACAAGGCTCTGAGCAACCTGATCTAATTGATGATGTTCCTGCTTAGTGCAGGGGGGTTGGACTAGATGACCTTCAGAGGTCCCTTCCCACCTAAATCCTTCTATGATTCTATGACAGCTACTCCTCCTATAAGCAGTCCTGATGTGCCTGACATCTGTGAGGGCTGGTACCCACACCAGCGTACAGATCAGGAAGGGGAACCCAACTGAACCTACTTGCAAAACAAGCAATGCTCTCTGGCAGATCACATTTATTTTTTAAGTGTATCACGCTGTGTATAGATGAGCACCGACAAACAAACTGCATCTGAGACATATATTTCTGACCTGACATCAAGTAGATCACTGCTGATGTCAGCTCCCTACAGGGCAATAATAATGTGGGGAAAAACATTAATCATCCAATAAAATCACTTATTCCCAATGTTTTGGGACACGAGGGAGGTACATTTCAGTACTACATATTTTTTCCTTTCAATATACTGTTTTTCAAGGGCACAGGCTAACAGGCTGTCAGTTGCAGGCAACTGAGTGATCCCCCTTCTTGCCCTGAGAATTAGATGATATTTCCTAACACTTCTCAGCATGCATCAGAAAGACAACAGTTTCAATCCCCTTTCCTCGCCTGAGAAAACATATCTTAAGAGTGAGATTTTTTTTTCTTGGAGAGGTGTCACCTCATTCATAGCATTTTCCATGGGAGCAGTAATAGCAACACCACTAATGTGTCATCATAAAACAATGAAAACACTGAAATTAAAGTCAATTCCAAATCAAAAAGGTAATGGATGATTTGTGGTCTCTGTTTGGTTGCTGAGCTACTAGCTCAGTTTCTCTCACACAAACATGACATATGTGGTTCTTATTCCACCAAGGGCCTAGGAACAAATATTTCCTCCAGCTAAACCTTAATACCAGTTGTTTTTCTTTCCCTCCCAGAAGAACATCCTGCTGCCAGAACTTAAAGCATGGTTACAACCACTCTGGGCTCTCCCAAGCCAGGCTCTGGTAATATTGGCTTCTTGACACATGAGGAAGCAAGGATGCTGAAGCTCTGGCTCTTCTGCCCATCAGCCTACCCTCTCTCCAGGCCTGAACTGCAGGGCATCTGCACCACCTGTGAGAAGCAGGGCACCCACCTTCTCTTGAGGGGCTACTGCCACATCACCTCTGTGGAGGGACAGGCCACCAACTTCAGTGAATTTAGATATCCTTTTTTTCTTGACTTTGCTGGGAAGACTCCTGGAAGAGTGGGCTTGGATGCAAAACTGTGATGATATCAGTAATGCCAGCAACAAGATTTACAGCTCTCATTATCTCAAATGTATAGAGAGCAGGAGCCTTCAAATACATAAACCTATTTTGGTGTTAACTAGTGTGCAGTGTGTGTAGTGCAAGCCTTTTTGTGTATGGGAAGTTGATGAGGCTGGATCCACCACTGCCTGGATGCTCAAATTTGATGTAAGTTGCAATTGAAATCCTCAGCTGGCAAACATGACTGCTTGTCATAAGCATCCCGTGTGATTGTTTGATTTTTATTTTTTTATTATGTGTGTGCTGACCAAACACAGCAGGAGAAGTTTTGTTGGTTTTGTGGGACACTGAATTTTACCCTAATAGGTCAAAGTGATGAACACAGTTGGGTCCGTAATTCACCTTGTGATGGAGACACCACGAAATCTTCACTTCTCTCACCCAATTCATCACACAATATGAGCCATGGAAAAATCCACTGAATGGTTTAAGATGGCCTTCTACATTCTTCTCCTCCTGCTGGGAAGACAGACAACAGACATCTGTCTTTGTATCTTCATAAGCTGAATAAAACCAGGCATTTTGGATGGGAAAGGTGGATCCTTCTGAAATTAGTATCTTGGTTAAGCTGAATCTGCACTGAGACAGCAGGGAGCAGACAACAAACCTAGTGCTTATATTTTGAAGATTTAAGTGTGAAGAAACCCTGCTTTGGTGACACATCTGAAAGATTCAGATTATTGTATTTTAGATTATGAAGAACCATTTTTTACGCACTAGTGTATCATTTACCTTTAAGCATCTTACTTTGTAACCTCAGCCAATGGGTTTGTAGGAATAATATTAACATCAGGAGAAAATTGGTCTGGCAAGGCTATGAGAGTGTTGCTTCTAGACTGCTTTTCTTCTGGAAATTTCATAGTGTGACACTGATTACTTGAATCCCTCTGATCAAGTGTATTTAGGATGAATTCTGTACTCCCAGCTTGTATCACCTCACTATGTGTGCTTATTTATTTTAATATAAATCATGATCAACACTGGTTAATTGCAGCTTTATGCATCCACACTTATACAGCTATAAACTGTAAAAGCCGTAGAAGAGGCAAGCTGAATAAGCTCATTAGAGGTGAGGTTTTGAACTTTTTCTGTAGTTGAAACTATTCCAAATGTAATGCAGGACTTGAAAGATTGTCAGGAATGTATTTTATCAGATTCTTTGTTACTATTTTGTTAGCAGTTTAATGGTGATAAATCCACAATTTTATAGGGTATTTGCTTAAAAAGAAATTTTTATACTCGTTAAATTTTCATTTATTTTTTAAATGGTAACACTAATTTCATGTATTGTCTGATGCTATGGATTTTTAGACTGAACTCTTAATTGTTTGCAATACTGGCTACAGGCAAATAGTGTACAGAATAATGCCTTAAACAGACTTATAGTAAAGATAGCACTAAGATGTGAATACTCTGCACATCTTGCCTTTTGCTGACATTTTAAGGCAGAGTTGGACTCTTGTAATTGTTTCTCTGCTCACTTGAGCGTTAATGAAAAGGAGCCCTAGATTTTACAAAGTAGAAGACATCATTAGGGGTTTTTGGTGTTGGTAGGTTTGTTTGTTTGTTTCTTTGGGGGTTTTTTTTGTTGTTTTTTATTACTGTTACTCCTTATTTGATTTTTTTACTTATTTTTATCGCTTTGCTTCTCCTGTCTTCTCAGCAAGAGGTACATCTAACAGTCAAGGTGCCCTTACTTGTGCCTGGACAGCAGGAACTCTTTCCTGGAAGCTTGTGTGTGGAGATCCCAGTATAACTTGAAGTTCAAAAGATGACTTCCAGCATTCAGTGGAATGGCTGGAAAGACATAGGAGGGCAGAAATTCCCTCTCCATGAGATGCACCTCTGGAAGTCTCTGCCCAAAGAAACCAACTGAAAGTGAGAGAGCAATGACAGCAAATTGCTTTACAGGTTTTTGTTTCTGTCAGGTACAGGGCTGCTTATGAAAACTGTTGCACTAAGCAACCAGAATCTTAACAAAAGAAGACAACTCATTTAAGTGAGAAATTTCTCTTCTGATTTACCAAAAGATATATGAGGCAGCAAATACTTGCAAAGATGTTCTGGCTCTTCAGCTGTAGCTTGGTGAATTCATCCACATCCCAGGACTTGTTTCTTCATGCTACAGTTGCATGCAAAGGTCCACAGCTGCTCTGCCCATTTCATGCTAATTCGTGGTTCTGTTTTTTTTCTCTTAAATGGAATTTTTTCTCACAAATGTCAGTAAATCAAATACACAGCTTTGGATAATATGAAGACAATGTCCTTTTGCCTCTCCACTAACATGAATTCCTTCTAGTATGGCTAAGAAGTAAATAAATTTTACATTACCAGCTTATCAAAATGGGACAGACCAGCTGCAAAATAGTGAAAAAGAGAGTGCTTGTACCCCCAAGCATAGGCTATATTCAGTCCTCTCAGACTTGTGTTCTTGATATCCACAGGTCCAGGACTTGACACTTCTAAAGCCACTTTTTCATGCTTAACATGCACTGTATCTGGTAAAATGGAGACTGCCTGTTCTGCAGTCCCAGCCAGAACCATGATGGTTTTGGATAAAAATTCCCAGGAGTTATTTCTTTGCACATCAAGTGATTATTTTTCACTCCTTGATACATTGCTCAGCTCAGTGCTCCAAGGGATACTCACTTTCATGCACACAGGAGATATTTGATGCAAAAGCGCTCTCTAGGATGCCTTGGGGATCCCACTTTTCTTTAAAATTACAGCAGTGAGCTACTGCTAGGAAATAATTAAAATTCTTATATTCTTATTCAAGAAAGTAACCCTTATTCCATTCCTATCCAAGTGCTTGGTATCACACCTGGACAATACCTGGATCATGTCACCATGCAGCAAGGTCTTGTTTCTGATCTACTACAGGTGAAGCCTTTACTTTCTGAACTACTGTCCTTCACATTTTTAAAGGCCCTGAAACTCATTAATCATCACCAGTTCAAGAGACATGGGTGTAGATTCATGGCTTTAGTGCCTGTGAAGTAAAATTGAGTTTGTAATCTGTAAAATGTCTCACTTTGCAAATTACACTGTGGAGTCTCTGCCGAGTCTGGGGCTTTTGAAATCCTCAGAGTTTCCCTTTCTATGGTCTGAAAAATAGTGATAGAAATTAAAGCAGCTCTTTGTCTAATGAAAGCACACTGACTCTGAATCCTGAAGGTTTACAGAGACCCTGGAAAGATGAGTAAGACAAGCATAGTATTGTCTTGTTCATTTAAATTGCATTTTTTAATGAACTTAATTTGAGGAACATTAGTACTGGCTTTGCCTTTGATTAAATAATTGCCCATAACCAGAAGCTGTTTGTGTTGGGAACTTCTGTATGGACCAAAGCTCCCTGGAGCTGCTTTGCTTCACCTCAGTCATCCCCAAAAGTGCAGCACCTGGTACATGGTTCCCCTTTTGTGCCCTAGTGGTGAATGAAGTCTGAGGCTGAGAAACTCTTTATCCAACTCTTTATATACCACTTTTCCCATAGGCTGGTAGGCAGCACCTATGCCTTCCCAAGTCTTGTAAATGAGAACTATAGAGCTCCCTTTCCATAAGAGCTGCATTCATATTCATGGGTTCAGAGTAGGTAACAAAGGGATTACTACTCCTGAGCTCAGTGGGTTCAAGGTGCAAGCACATCCTGACTTCCTTGGAGTTAAGTCTATTAATCATTTGTCCATGGAAAAGGCAAATCACTTCTCAGGCCCTGGGAGTACCCGTTTACTCTCGTTGCTTACTGATCACTGGAGGAGAAGAGCTTTGCTCATAGTTCCCAATTTTTGAGGGCCAAAACTCTTTCTTCACAGAGCAAAGGTTAAGAAGTAGCTTCTCCCTTCCAAGCTAAAATTACTTTTATTATTCCCAAGGCTAGAAAATAAACAAAGCCAGCCCCAAGCAGTTCAATCCAAGTCAAGTAAATTGCTCATTTTTCTTGCAGAAGCAGAACAAAACATGAAAAATACTGTCTACCAGTTGGCCTATTGGGACATATTCTTTAGAGGTGATGGAAGAAAATTCAAATTCCCTCCTAGAATGGAATAGAATCAATCTCTATCTTTGCTTTCCCTGGTGCTTTGGAGATAGATTTTCCTCTTTTTTTTTTTTTCCTTTTTTTTTTTTTTCCTTTTTTTTTTTTTTTTTTTTTTGTGAATCTGAGCCTCTTGCTCATCCAATTTATCCAACAAGACTGTCTGACTTGAATTCATTAATAGTTTTTCACTGATAGTGCCTCAGTACCTAAGAAAAATAGACCAGATATTTGAATAGGGCCATCACTGGGGCAGGGACTGACGACCCTGAGGGGCTGATGGAGAACCTGGGCCATGGGTAAAGTAGGGAGAGTCCAGGGGCTGGCATAGGGCACAAGGGCAGGTGGTGCCTTCAGGGTCTCCGTGTCTCAGTAGCCTTGTAAGCTCTCAATATCCATGGTATCCTATAAAGAGGAGATCTACAGCTCTACCACATATTTTGTGTATGGCTAATTCCCCCACCCCCCCACCCCCCCTATTCTTCTGCAAGAGTTTCCAGCTAATTTTTATCTGAGAAAATAAACAATTGTTCTTTACTTTCTTCTTGGTATTCCCTTGATAGTCCTCTGGCTTCTGTCTCCTCCAAGCCAAAGACTCCAGGGATGGAAGATGGGTGACCAAAATATTGTGATTCTATCTGTGAATGAAGTATCCGTGAGAGGGAAAAAAAAGGGAAGGGGGGCAGGGGTGGGAGGAGGGGAAAGGGGGAGAGGGGGGGGAGAGGGGAGAAAAATGACAGAGCTATCTAATGTTTCCCAGCTGTTTTCTGTGTGTGTCCTGTAGTGTTCCTCAGAAACTTCTTTTCCTGGCTCACATAAACAGACAGTTTAATCCTAAAGAAATACCTAGTGAAAACTCCTTGAGCTCATATACTCATGTACTGAAGGGGTTTCACACATGCTCCCTCCCTTCAGTTATCTTATTCCGTAAAAATAATCTTAAATATTTTACACACTTATCTGTAATTGAAGGAGGAACTGCTACATGCAAAGCTCCAGCAAAGGGCACAGCACAGTAAGATATTATTTTCTTGAGGAATGAAAACCTGAGTGTTCCTGATCTCAGCAAACAGTCTGGAGTTTGGGTCTGCTCACCTGTGTGCTCGGGCAGCTGAGAAGGAAGGTGGTCAGGCAAGGCATCTCTTTCCTGTCCAGTGTGATGATTAAAAGCCCCCAACTCTTACGAACCAAAAGGTAGATATGGGTTATGAGAGACTGAATTAACTTCTGGCTTGGGAGGCTGAAACAGGGATTTTTTGCCTTTGCCCTGCCACAGTGGTTCCCTGGGGCTGGCTGGCTGCTTCCCCAGGAACCAGAGCCCTCCTGGGCCAGGAGGGTGAGGAGAAGAGTGTCTGCCATGGGGGCTATTGGTCCTGCTGCCTTTGCCTGCTCCTCCTGCATTTAGCCAGCAGATGGTATTGCTGGCACACACCTCTGAAGAGTTTTGCAAGAGGGGATAAAAATCGAGCTAGGAGAGTCCTGGTGCTGGCTGTGAATGGGGCCTCAGGCTCATGTGGTCCAGGGAATTGCCCATCATTGCCACTTCCATCTGAAAGCCATGCAAGCTGTGATTTTTATTATCCTACTATTGCCTGGATTTTCTGCATTTATTGTCCAAAATGCAGTATGCATACAATGCTTAGCGTTTCTCTTAACTGATGGATTAACTGTGCTTTATATTTACCTTCCTTTTATAGTGAAGACTAGCTTTTTTACTCTTCACAGGTACTGTGAAGAAAACACTGGAGAACTCTAGAAAAAATGAATACAAATGCTCTTGCTTGGTCACTGGCTGTCAATGACATGGTAATTAGAGGTATCCTGCAGCACTCCTAGTCTTAGCTCTACTCGTTGACTTAGTTTTTTACAGAGCAGTTTGCTTAAAGTATTTTTCCCCCAGGTTCCATTAACACCTGACAGAAAAAATGTCAGTTCCAGAAAATGGACTCTCCATGCCTACTGGAACTGTACATAATTAACCGATAAGACACTGAAATCTGCCTTGGCATTCAGAATACGTACTTACTGGAGTATAATACCCTTCAGAACCCCTTCTCCCTTCTGTGGGAATAGTTACTACTGTAGGCTTCCTCATTTCACAGGCTGGCTGTTATTGCTGTCTAGATAACAGCTCTAAGCAAGAATTGTTTGCCTAATTTATTTTGGGTAAGAGTGTTCCTTGGAATCTTCTCCTAAAAATCATGCAGCATGGGACTTCACAAAACCATTTCATGTAACAGCCAGGACTTGTCATATCTGTGCTCCATGCTGTGGAGCAACTCTGATTTTAGAGAAGTGCCTTATTTCCATGCCTTCTCTATAATGTTTTGATTATACCACTTGCCACAGTCTAGAGCCCAGGAGATGAATGCATTGCATATGATTCAGCTTTATGACTTTGAAATAAAGGCCTTCCCCACATTGACTGCATGTAGGCTGGGCCTTTTAAATGTAGAATATTCTGTGAATTACTATGGCAGATCTCCACACATCCTTCTAGGTAACTTAGATAGACATACACACGGTTTACTGAAAATGTGTGTTTGCCTTGTGTGAACAGGCAGGTACTTTATAGTGCTCTCATTTCTCTGAAACTTCTACAGGAGCTGTCTAGAATATTGCAAATATCAGCAAGAAAAAAAAAAAGCAGGGGGCAGGAACAACATCATAAACTTAAGAGTGTTTTGTGCTTCTTCACTGCAGCAAATTTCAGCTGGTTGGTGTATGTACATACAGCTCCTTCATCAGCTTCTTCTGGCTCCACAAAACGTCATAAAGGAAAGAAGACTGGAGTTCTGTTTTGCTATCACCTGCATGCCTCTGGGCTTGCTCTGCTAGAAATCACCCTTGCAGCCTGAGCCCGTGAGAAGGGGGAGTGCTGTAACTGGCTGGGTGGAAACCATACACCAGAGAGAAGTAAAGAAATGGTTTGGATTGGATGGGACCACTAAAGATCATCGGGTGCCAGCCACTTGCATGGGCAGGGACACATCCCCTAGATTAGGTTGCTCAGAGCCCCATCCAACCTGACCTTGAATGTTTCCAGGAATGGGGCATCTCCCACCTCTCCAGACAACCTGTTCCAGTGTTTCCCCATCCTCATCGTAGAAAATTTCGTCTTTTTATCTACTCTGAATTTATCACATTTTAGTTTCAAATCATTGCGCCTTTTGCTAACACTACAGGTGATGCAAAAAGTTTGGCCCCACCTTACTTATAAGCCCTCTTTAAGGATTGAAAGGCCATGTTTTAAGAATCAAGAGTTTCAGTGCGTTTAGTATGGGCCCCATTTTAAGTGATGCATATTTTAACACTGAGCTCCAGCTATGGTCATCTTGAGGCTGCTGTTCCCTCAGCAGCACTCTGGTTTGTGTGCTTGTTGGTAATAGTGTGTGAGTGCTGGAATGAACAGCTTCATTTTGTATCAGACATCACCTTTGGAGCTACTGTGGCTGACAGTAAAAGCATAGTGCTTTAAATACCATTTTAGGTGTCGTCAGACTTCTATTAAAGTGCAGATATTCAAATATAGCCAGGAGGGGGAAAAAATTCCTTGCTGGAATTTTGTACAAATTATTTCTGCTCTCCTTCCTATCACTTCAAACAATTCCCTCTCCAAGATGCTGTTCTTCCCTTCACTAATGCACTTACTGACTCATCTCTATAGAAGCACCTTGCCTCCTGGCTTCTTTTGCTGTGTCATTACATGTATTTATTGCTGCATTTCTTTGAAGAAATTTCATTAAATTCTACTTTGTGGTTATCCCAGAAACCTACTGTTAGTCTACAGTGCCCTTTCATACTTATGGCAAATATAAGTTCATTCTCTTACATTTTATGTATCTCTTTCAATCACTTAAAAAAAAAAATCTAGTTAAGTTACTGCGGGATTTTGTCTCTTTCCACTACCAGCAAAACATACCTAATTTCCTGCAGGTTTCTGCTTTATAGCTCAAAGCTTTGGTGTGGATTACTTCTTTTGAGCGCCATTAGGACTGCCCAGAGGCAGAACAAGTTTTGTAGAGTATCAGCTGCTGAATCTCCAAAGATAAAATCACTAGGGAAAAACTTGCAGCTCTTTGCAGCACTCGGAGTTACTTAAGAGGCAATTCTCTTCCCTTAACCTCATGAAAGGTGACCATTAGCATTAGTATTTTTAAACTGTCACAAGTATGAGACATGAATGTGAACATTGTTAAGGGATTTGGAAAGCACTTTCGAAAGAGTCCAAAAGTCAGACTAAAAAAAAAAAAAAAAAAAAAAAAAAAAAAAAAAAAGAGAAAACCAAATACAAGCTTGCTCACCCCCCACTCCCACTGTGGGGCAGGGAGGAGAAAATCCACCCAAAGGCTCAGGAATCCAGACAAGGACAGGGAGGTTTGCATTCCCCAATTGCAGTAACAGGCAAAAAACAGACAGGTTCAAGGCTCAATATGGGAAGGAAAAAAAAGTCTAATCTAATCTACTAGAGGAAAGAAAACATGGCCAGATTTTAGTACCTTCCCCCCTCCCTTCTCCCCGTTCCCGGATCCCTTCCCTGCTGCCTCCCCCTCAGGGCACAGGGGAGGGGCAGGGGGGGTTTAGGGTCAGTTCCCCACACGCTGTTTCTGCCGCTCCTTCCTCCTCAGGGGGAGGACTCCTCACATTCTTTCTTCCCCCGCTCCAACGCGGGGTCCCTCTCTCTCCCGGGAGGGAGAGTCCTTCAGGAACCCCTGGGACATGAGTCCCTCCCACAGGTGCAGTCCCTCAGGCACAGGCTGCTCCCGCCTGGGCTGCACACAGAGTCACGGCTGCTGCGGGAGCAGTCACCTCCTCCCTCTCACACGGGCTCCTACACGGCTGCACAGACACATCTGACCCTCTCTGGGATCCCACACAGGCTGCAGCTCCATGTCTGCCCTCCTGTGACACTTCAGGGGCTACAAATCCACATTTACCCCACCGTGGTCCTTCGGGGACTGCCCCGCCGCGCTGCTCCATAGGCTGCAGGGGCACAGCTGCCATCTCACCATGGGATGTGAGGAAATCTCTGCTCGGGCACCGAATCTCTGCTGCTTCTTCACTGACCTTGGTGTCTTTGCTCTGCCATTGCTCTTTCACCTCTTCCTTCCCTCTGTTCTGCAGGTCTCTTTTTTATTTTCATTTTTGCAGTTTCATTTTCCCTTTCTTGAATAGGTTACTCCCAGAGGCTTCCCACATCTGCTCAGCATGGGCAGAGGCGGGGGCAGGGAACAGGGAGAGCTTCCAACAGCGTCTCACAGGTGCCATCCCGCTGCCCGATCCTCCCACCTTCCAAAACACCATTGAACTAACCCAAGACAAATACCTACCTGTAATTTTTGGTAACTGTTGTTCATGCTTCAAAGGAATTACTGATGCAATTTCTCTTCTTCTCTTGACAGCCAAATCTTTAAAGCTATTCAGGTGCCATAGTTCACAAATTTTGTTTGGACCAGAGCGTGAATGAAAAACCCTATGGACTGATGGGTAGCCAGGACTTAGTCTACTAGCATGTTCACTACTTTATGCAGTCCTGCTGTTTTTTCAAACACATCTGAGGAATTAACTGCAAGGAAATCCCCAAATTCTTCTTACTCCACAGTGTAACATGTACCTTGCCTTTCCCAAGCGGGGCCCACAGGGGACCTTGTGCTTCTGACACCTGGATGACCTGAGGATTTAGCTTCATACATCTTCACTTGAAAGGCAGTATTTGATTCATATGCTAATGCTGTACATGGCAAAACTGGAATTAAGGATTCCCATCTGGGGAGTGTTTTATAATTGCTGAAAAGAAGCTTATGGTTGATTTGGTTTTATTGAGGCTGAACAGTGTCTGGGTGCCACAACACATTTTGATCTCTGCTCCATCCATTGCAAACATCAGGGGCCAGACTGGAGAATACTTTTGCTTCCTTCAGACCAATGTGACTTGGTGTCTTTCCCATGAGGAGGAAGTGGGCAGAGATAGTATGTACCCGAATCTCACCCACCAAGCAGGCAGAAAAATGTTTTGTACTCATCTGAAATGTAGTGGTATGACCTGATTGCCAGTGTTGTTCTCTGTACAGTTAAGAACCAGAGGATATTGTTAACAGTCCTTGTCTATCAAAAAGTCCAAAGCTTTTTTCAGCTTAATTGTTCAATAGATGAATGAGCAAGGACAGGGTACCAAGCTGTCATTAAAGGAATCAGCACATTTTGGTTGGTTTCTTTCATGAAGATGTCCTGCTTATTCCATAGAAAAGAAGCAAAAACTTCTATGACAAAAAATATTGGTGAAAAAGGAAAAAAGATATTAATCCTACATCTTTGCTGAGAAAGAAGAACATCAACAGAAGAATAAAGACAATATAATGCATTCTCCCACCCACCCCTTGTTCTCCCTGCCCCATTTGTAAAGGAAAACCCTGAAGGCTTTGCTGGTCCTTTCTGCTTTGCACAGAAGCTTCAGCTGTTTCTCCAAAACACATATTTTTACCCAGGATATCTTGACTTCAAGGTTGGGGTTTGGATTAAAGCACTGTGTAGTACAGTCAGCTGCGTTTGGAGAGTGCTGAAGCTACCACTGCTGCAAAATCAAATTGCTCAGTTGCTTGGCAAAAAAAATGGACCCTGTGAGAACATAGCAGCATTACTTTTCAGACAGGGCTGGCTTCACCTGATCTCCAGCTGCAGTTCAGGACACTGGTGTTTAAATCCTAAGGCATTATTGGCCCTGGGTGCAAAGTTCACTTGTCATGACTGTTTCCACTAGCACCACTTTTCCTTAGGCATAAAGGATGCTGTGAAGTATATTCCCACAGAGCTAAAACCATGGAACTTAGTCACACAAGAGGAGATTTTGAGTTATTTTCTGTGAAGTTCTCTCTATAATATATTGGTAGAGTTATAGTAATAGAATTTCTCTCCTCTGCCTAGCCGGTTGTTTTTGTGATGCATTAAAAATTATGGGTTTAAAATTTAATAGGCTAGAGGTGTGGCACATATATGCCACACAGTTGAGTCTCTTTCAGATGTCATGCAGTGCATGACGTGTGCATATTTTTGGGATATCTTGTGTGCCAGAGGAACAATGTAGATAAGAGATGGGCCAAGGAGACGGGAAGGGAGGGACTGTGGGCCATCAGACATGTTGATGTCCTCTTGCCCCTCTCCATGAGGGGCTGTGGTAAGCACCCAGGTTAACCCACCCAGTCAGGCATGCACTGGGACTCTGACACCTCCAGATCTGGTCTTTTTCAGAAGAGGACTGAGCTCCAGAAAACATAGCTGGATGAGAGCTTTGGATGTTAGTGGTGTGATGTTTACTGGACTTAATCTGAATACTACTGGGAAAGGCAGCACCAATGTTGCATGACTCCCATTCTTCGAGTCTATAGTATTTTTTACATGCATGAAGCCAAAGAAATCCTTTGAAACAATTTATTCTCCTTTTTTCTTCTTTCTCATGCATTTCTTACTAACTCATAGCAGCTCACTATAATCACAAGAATTAAGGCTTTGGGATGAATCCCTAAAAAGCTGGGTAGTCCTAGGAGTAATGCTATAATTAGCATAGGAGGCCTAGGAGTAATTCCAGCCTCATTTCATTTTCCATGGATCCTGCATGAATCCTGTCATGGTCTTTAACTGCATGATAGCTGCTCTTCCTCCAGACCCTACATCTTCACTGCAGGTATGTGTGGAGTATTGTGGTTTCTTCTTACTGCTCAGCGTGTTGGCACCCTGCCTCATTCATTGTAGGCTATTCAAACCATGCCCTGATGATAAGGTTATTAATTTCTTCCAGGATTTTCTTTGAGGCTGGTCACTGCTGTGACTGTCTTCTTCACAAGTATTAGCAAATGTATTGTTACAGCTTCCCGGCAAGGAGTCCCTGTTGTTCAGAGTGGAGTCACAGAAAGATTCCTAATTTTTTCCACAACTTTTTTTTTTTTTTTTTTTTTTTTTTCTGTTCTATAGCCCTGTAAATACTTAATATGCATCTGGTATCCATTTCATTTGCAACTGTTAGAAATTGATAATCAAGCTAGATGTACAGAACATGCAGCAGCTTGGCTGCTTCTTTTTTAAATGTCAGGTTTCTGTATCTTGCCTAGCAATATGCACTGAACAGTTTATAAAGGCAAAGCAAGACCTACAGCTTCAGGACAGCCTACAACACCCTGTGCCAGGATCTCATCCTTTCTTCAGGAAACGTAGCTTCCATCTCCCACAAGAAATGAGTCTTAGAGGGCTTGCAGCTTCTCTGAGCTCCAGAGGACCAGTGGGACACGGAGTAAACACTGAAGATGGAGCTGCTCTTTCTGATAGCTAGAGAAGGTGAGCTCTGGTCTCAGCCCTCTTCTGCCACCTCTTTCTTCCCTTTTTTCCTCTCATTTCTCCCCTCCTTTTTCCTCTCTTTGCTTCTCCTTTCCTCCTGGGATTGTTAGTGACAGGAGAAATGCAAAACAGGTGTCAAATGCAAACCAATAATCCCAGCAGACTTTATTGGTTTTGCCTGTCTTTCAGGCCACATCAAGTTTTCATTGCTCTCTACAGTCACCTGAAAGGAGGCTGTAGTGAGGCAGATGTTGGCCTCTTCTCCCTACTGAATAGTGATAGGGCAAGAGGAAATGGGTTCAAGTTGCACCAGGGTAAGGTCAGAATTAGATATTAGGAAAAAGTTCTTCACCAAAAGAGTGGTGAAGCATTGGAACTGGTTGCCCAGGGAGGTGGTGGAGTTGCCGTCATTGGGGGGGATTTAAAAAATGGGTAGATGTGGCTCTTTGGGAAATGATTTAGTGGTTACCATGGTGTTTTACTGACGGTTGGACTTGGTGATATTGAAGGTTCTTTCCAGCTATGACAGTTCTATGATTCTGTCATTCTATGTACTGAAGCCCATATTTCTTTTACCCTATCACCAAACTCATCCCTGATTCTTCCTCCCTCAGTAATCTCCTGCCTGTTCTCCTGCATCTTTCCTATGTTCAGTCTCCATCTCCATATTTTCTCTCCACAGGTTTTCCACCTCACTCTGGCACCTCCTTGCTCCAAGCTCCAGCTCTTATTTCCCTCCAGGCATTCTCTGACTTAATTTTCTCTATTTTATCTCCTACCACAGTCATTTCCACTTGCCTACCTCACAAATCTTGTTCTCATTTTAAAAAGTTGGGTTTCTGTTGTGCTCCAGAAGAGTACAGAAGCCAGAAGAGAGAGCACAAAGGAATGGTGCTTGCTGCTCTCTGCTCCACTGTCCAGAACACCATGGGCACTAGTGTTTAGGGAAAGCAACCACAAGGAAATGCATCACCTGAAAGTGAGACTGACATTAGTGAAGACCTCATTTAGTTGAGGTCCATGAAAGACCTCATGGCCTTTAGTTTCCAGCTACTCTGCAGAGATACACATAAAGAGACAGTGGGCACGGACTGAAAAACAGGAGGGCCCACTTAAACACAAAAAAACCTTTACTAAGAGAATGGATGAGCACTGGCACAGTGCAAATAAGCAGAAGAGTATGATCTGAACAACAAAATAATTGATCTTTTTTTCTCAAATTACTATCCTTAATATTACCTGAAATTTCATGCCGAGACTCTTTAGTGGTTGAGGAGATAGAAAACAAAAAATATTGTCTTGGTAGCCCTGCGTCCACATTTTTCTGTTAACATTCCTTCTTGCCTCTGACAATAAGGTAACATCTTCACTGTTGGGAAGGCTGGGATATGTAAGCAGTTTGAGATCTGAGTCATTCTGTAGGATGCAGACCTTGATGAGTAATACCTTCTCTGAAGGGCACCCTTTGTAAGAAAAAGACAGTGATGGTGTAAGATGATGTCCATTCCAGCAAGACATTCTTGAAGAAAGCATCCACAAAAACAGATTTTGAGTGACATTGGTTACTCTGCTAGTATAAGATGCTTTGGAGATGAGATTTGCTGTTTAGGCAAGTGGGATTCATGTGGGTTGTTCAGAAAGGTGTGATGACTTTTTCTACTTGTGAACATTCATTATCTAATGACCACTAAGGGAAAGGCAGAAGGGAGTTTCTCTCAAAACTTACACTTGTTAATAGCAGTTTTGAAATAAATCCCCTTGCCATTTATCAGGAAACACTCTAAATACTTGTGGTGTAGGCAGCTCTAGACTGCCTGCAAACACTGCTCTATTTGGATTCTCTGTTTTAGGGAAAACAGGCCATGTTATATTTCTCAATTGGTCCATAAAAGAAAATTTACTCTGCTACTAAGGCAATGAACAGTCATAAAGCTAAAGAAAAGGAAAAAGAGTTCATATATTGAGGCTTTAAGTTCACGCTTCTCATTGCAAAGTAGGATACAAAAGGCTATAGGTTAAACAAATACCTACACTCAGAAGTGTTTCTTAACAACACTATGCTCTTCTCTATGCTCATTTTCTCTTACTTTATAGTCCCAGAATGCATCCTGGCCAAAAAGAACGGGAGGTTTAGGACTAACAGTAAGAGCCCCTCTTCTGAATTATGTCCTCAGTTCTCATTTTAGTGTTTTCTGCAGAGCAGCCATCATCATCTCTCTATTTTATTAGTCAGATTTGGAATATGAATGCAAATGGCTCTGCTAGGAAGCTTGAATTTAGGGCTGTTCACTCAGAGATTTTATCACTCCAGGGTTCATCCCTGAAAGAAAAGGGGATATATGGACTGTGAAAATAATATGAAGGTTCTTGCTGTAGGTGGCTATGGGGTGTCATCCCATCCTCTTTAGTCTTGTTATCTTGCTGTTGCTTCTTGACTGTGAATTACTCCTTTCTATAGACTGCTGATGCACTCACATCAAATGTTATACAAGCTGTTGGTTCTTCAGGTAAACTTACAATTTCCATTATGCTACAAGTTTTCTACACAAAATGCAACTGAGCTTGCACATCCATAGGAGTGCAAGCTTCCTCTGCTCTCCAGATCGCTTTCATGGGATCCTGTGTCATGACAATTTATTTGCTTTAATAATTTGCCTCTGCAACCCAGTTTTTCATCTGAGAACATGACAAAGCTCTCAAAATCCAGGGAGCAGTATCTGAGGCCAGAGGCTTCTGGGAAAACAGGGTTAACCTGGATGTGCTGCAGATGTGCTCATTCAAGAAGCATTTGCCCTTTCTGATCCCTCGGTCTGTGTTTTCACTTCCAGTCTCTACACATGCACTGAAGTCCAGGCTGGTGCTCTTGGAGGAAGCACCTCTGTACCACTGCTGTGAAGATAATTGTCCTTGCAGTCCTGGAAAGAATGAGAACTGTAAAGTTAAGTACTTTTCTGTACCTTCCAAGTACTTTTCTGAAAGTTGAAGCCAGATGAAAGCCCTCTGTCTCTACCAGAAACCTTTCTCTTGGGACATGAGAAGAGCTGTGGTAAGCTGGAACAGCAATGTTGAAAATACAACTTTTAACACTTTTTAGCACATGGGTGACTGAGCCCTGCCTGATACCAGCTGCCCAAAGAGGTTGTCTCCATCCTTGGAGATACTCAGAAGACTTCTGGACATGTTCCTAGGCAGTGAGGTCTGGGTAGCCCTGCTTGAGCAGAGTGGTTGGATCAGATAACCTCCAGGTGTCTGTTCCAATCTCGGCCATTCTGTGATCCTGCCATTTGGTTCAAGCCCCTGCTCTGTCTGGTGCAGGCCAGGATGTACTGTCAGCCTCTCACACAGGTTTCTCAAGCCTCAGGTCCACATTTGGAGGGAAGTGTGACAACCATTTGGGAAAACAGAATCCCAGTGACTCCAGGTTTGAAAAGGTCCCCATTATTTTGGTCATTGTTTGAAACGGAGAATGTGACTTGTAGCAGGTGAACACAAGAAGTCTTTCTTGATAAAGACACTGGTTAATATTTTGAATTCTGGAGCATATAAAATCCTGCTAAGCCTTCTCCAGAAAGAGTGTTAATATTTCTATTTAGGGAAAAGCACCAATGCAGCTCCTGAGGTAAAAATGAATTAATGGAGAAATAAACCAAAGAGCTTTACCCACAGCCACACCAAAGAGGCACATGAAATGATTTACAAAACCCTGCATTCATAGGCAGTCCCACCATCTTCAAAGCTTCTTTTCAAAGTGCTTTGTGTTAATTCCAGAAAAGTTGAAGGGCTGTCAGATAATTCTAAGCTTCGATAAGTATTGGGTCCCTAGCAAAACCTAGGAGAGATACTGGATAACATTTTTTTAAATTGCTTTATGCTTCTGCTACCTCGTGCTCACCTTGAATATCAGCTGCCTACATAGACATAAATAACCAGGCATAAGGCATAAGTCGGTAGGAGAGCACCACTGTCTTGGCAGGGGTTACACTAAAACAAGAAAGGCATTAGTGAATGTGGTTTTGTTTACATCAGGCAGACAATATAACAACAAAGTAAGCACTTAGTAGGTGTTTCATAGAGTTAGCAAATGAAAGGTATGAAATGTGATAAGCAGAGTTAAAGTCGACCGATTTTTTCCTTCAACTTGAATGAAATTAACTGGTCTTATTTTCTTTAGGTTGATTGTAACTTTTTTTTTTTCTCCCTCTGTACAAACCATTTTTGCTATGTTAATACAACTTTGGGACCCTGGAGAATCCAACAGGAAAAAAAATGGGTGAAAATTATAGTATGTGAGCAAACATGGATACCTGCTGAAGGCTAAAGAGGGTAGCAGAAGGGTGACAGTCCACGAAATCACAACAGTCATGCAATCAGAAAAAAAAGTATTCAATGTAATGGTTTTTAGGACTCAGATCCATAAATCTGTTCCCATGGCTATTTTTACATCATACAGATATGGCAATTAGGAAAAGCAAATAATTTCTCAGCAAGCTGCAATGAAAACTACTGAGAGGCTTATTGAGAAATACTTAGGGGTTTGCAGATCAAAAGGTTGCAAACTACATATTTAGTCCAGGCTAACAAGGGAGGCAAGAATGCATGAGTGGAGTCCTTTACACATCTGTAGCTGTAATTCAGAGCTGACTGATTGCATATACACATTGGACTGTGTATACACATCCCTGATAGAGAAATATCCTCTGCTAACATGCTTCTCTGATTTGCAAAGTAAATCTATGTGGGGAATCATGCACTGTTTTTTAAAAAAGAGTAATTTTTAAATTTATGAAAGCTTTTCCGTGGTCATTTATCTGTAGAAACCATAGTGAGCATGTGCTCAGTAATTCCTGCATGAAAAATCAGTTTCACCAAACTATCCCTTCCAGAGGGATGTGACATAGAGGGGAAAAAAATTCAAATGACAGGGAATCTGCCACATCTCTAGCTGAATGGTTGCAATGCCTTGCTGATGATCAATTGCACTTCAATTTCAAATGGAACTTGTTTAGCTTCTGCTTTCAGAAGAATCTGTTTTTCCAAGGCCATATTCCCCTGCTCTTTCCAGAAACCCTTGATAATTTATTTTCAGTAGCCAATGCAAAATACTTATTCAGGATGCTGGTATTTGAAGAGGACAAGGAGCAATCAATACTGTGTGCTTTGGGAGTGATCTCTGACCTCAGGGATAGCACAGCAAATTGCAGCCTCAGCTCTGAAGCCTCCCTAGGTAAACTATTACCATAACAAAGTTGCAAGTTGCAGCTTTAATTTTTTTTCCTATTTACAGCTCTGCTCACCTTTGCCTTTAGCAATAAACATCATCAAGGACTGTGTGCAAAACCAGCCATTCAGGCAGGATGAGAAAACCTTCTCTGACAGATATTAAGATACCAGTGAACAAGGAAAAAAAAACCCACACATCTACTTTTTGATGATTTCTGTGGATTTTGTCTAAAGCATATATAGCATTTACTTACAAAGGTCTGGTCATCACCATCTGATTTTCCTGCCAGGTGCAGGTCTATTGCACTCTCTGGTTTCCCATGGAAGAAGCACCAAGCCTACTGCTTTAAATCAGGCACCTTAGAGAGAGTTTATCCCTGATAGGTAGCACATACCTGAAGCAGCCTCCCACATACTTGTCCCTGTGAGGACTTGGAGAGAGGCCACAAAGCCCAGAGCATCCCAAGAAGTGCTTGCTGTGCCCACCAGCCTGACCCAGCTCTTTGGGGCCAGCCCATGGCACTGCTGCTCTCCCCAAGCAGTGATGGGGGGTCCTGCAGCTCTAGGGTACTGTTAAGAGACACTGCAAACAAAGCCACTGAGTTTTATGCAAACAAAGCCACTGAGTTTTATGCATAAAGTGGCTACTCTCTGTCTCTCTTGTGAAAAACCACTGCCTGCACAACCTTAAGGTGACAGGCTTACTCAGACCTCTCTTTCCTCCCTCTCCCAGGGAAATAGAAAGAAGAGAGGGAGGACATGATCTTCTAGATGGCTGATTCACTCACCCTCCAGGCTAAACAGGGAGGAAAATAGGGAAGCTTCTGGAAAGAGAGATTAACCCAAAGAAGACTGGATTTCATTGAGTATGTACAAAATTAAGCTGACAAATCATGTTGGTGCCTTTGATCTTAGTGATACATTTCATAATTCACTGTTATTCAATGGCTCGTGTTCATCCACAGGACGGTGGTTTATCAGGTTTACATTACCCTGTGGAACTAGGGGCCAGGGAGGAAAGCCAAGTATCTCTTCATACCTCTAGTCAAGGCACCAAAGGATCCTTGCATCCAGAGCAGCAGGGCTATGGCAGCACCCATGGTTTGGTGGGCACAAGGACATTCACACTGCAGCCAACCAAGGATCCATCCCCTCCCCACCTCTGGGGTGTCTGGAGTAGCTTTGGACCATGGACATTTTCCACACTGGTACCAGGATGGGTGGCTCAGGCGTCATGGCTCATGCTGGAGTGGAAACACAGTGCATGAGCAAGTGCTCTGAATCAGAGTCTCCTTGGGGAGCTTTTCATGCCAACATTAAAAAGCAAAAGTAGACTCTAGAGGGCAAGCCTGATCATTTGTGCCATTCAGCTCCCAGCAGGGACCTATGCATTTGACAGTACATCAAGGATTGACCTGCAGTCTAACTACAATAGTAACCCTTCTTCTTGATCTGGGAATTGCATTTTTCACTTTTAGCTACTGTGAACTCCTCAGTTGCCTTCTTACATTGTCATCATTATCAATGACAATTTGCCCTTCAATAATCCCCAGTGAAAGTATATGTAGAGCTGCTTGCCTTATTAAGTGGATGAATCTATCTGTGAATTAATTCAGCTGTGTATTCATTAGAAAAGCTTGGCAAAGAATATTTCACTTGGGGTTGTCTGTATCTTTCTTTTTTTTCCAGTTTTCTTTGTCATGTCCTTCCCTTTCCCGTCACCAAAGTGCATGAGGTGGAACTGGATGCATGGTGTGCAGTTCTTGCTAAATAATACAATGCAGTGGTTTTTTTCAGTCTGTTGGAGGATTAATTCCTTGTGGCACATAGTGTGACATACCAGGCATGATGCCACCATCCAGGAAGAGATATGAAAGCCCCTTTTCCAGTTCAGGGGTGTTATCCTTTAAACAGAATTTTCAGGAAGATAGGGGATGGAGTAGCTGTTTGTACCAAATAGATAATATGAAGCTCTGGTATCTAAGATAATAGCTTTTTCTGAGTGTAGTCTATTTTTCCTGGAGGCTATGTTTTTTATTCAGTCTGTGGTGTCCCTCATGTATATTATAGCTGGTGAAGATAAGCTAGCCTGTAGATCTTTGTGTGTGCACACAGAAGAGGTTTGAGGGTATTATATCTTGAGAAAAAGAATAGTGCAGTTTATGTCATGAAGATATTATGAGCCTAAGAAGATTAGAACATTCTACTTACATACTGAATAACAGAAAACAAGCACAATAACTTGTAAAGGACCTTGTAACTTTCCCCTTTGTGTCTCTTTTCAGGCTTAACCTGAGTAGCCCATGTCTAGCAGGCTGGGAATAGCCAGTGAAATCCCTACCAAGGGCTGATGTGCATGCACACACACGTCCTTTCTCTTCTGTGTACATCCTATTCCACCACATACAAGTGCCTGTCTTGGAGCTGGCAGTTGCCAGAACTTGGCAGAGGATGGAACTAAGGCTCAGGAAGATTTTGGGAAGGGTTATCTCCCAGGAAAGAGCAGCCTTGTGTTCACTATGAGAACAAATGACTCTTGGGCTTTTTATTTAAAAGGATTGCATGTCTCCAGATAGACAGCAGGTAACTTTGTACATGGAAGTTTTAACAGATGCCACCATATAGCAGCTTCCCTTTCCCCTCTCCCTTCCCAGACTGTCTATTTTATAGTTTGACATAATGACCCCTTTGCCTCCAGGCATACAGAGTTGTAGAAAATCTTCACAAGTACCTGGAAGTATGCACTGAATTTTAAACCAAATTTTCTTGTTTTGTGTAGTCATTTTAAAAACAGAGTTATTTTTATTTTTTAACTGCCATACAAAAGAGAATCCTTCTGTTTTTTTCCCTCCATCTTTGTGTAGATTCAGAAAATTCCTTTTCTATCTTTTCCCTTTTTTATTTCAATTATCACAGCAGTCTAATCTATCACAGCTACTCCAGGCTTTGTGAGCCTGTGTTCATCAGAGGTTGTTTTATTAGATAACTTTCAATCAAATTGCATCTGAGTTCATAGGTGAACAGAGCTGATGTCTCTGTCTCAGTTCCCATCTTGTGAAAATGTAAACCATGAAATCCATGAGAAAATGAGAGTGCCTCAGAGCAGCATACTCTGGTACCCAACATTCCAGATGCCTGGTCAGCAGAATGTTCACTAGTGCAGAAGAAATAAAGGGGAGTGAAGTCCAAAATTTGTTCAAATTAATATTTTTTTTCTCTCCTGTTCAAAATATTACTGTAGCCTTAAAAAAAAAAACAAACAAAAACCAAACCAAAACAAAAAACCAAAACAAAACGTTTTAAAATATTTATTTCTAGTACTTATAGCTATTTGCCTTCCTTGTTCATTATATACTGAGGCCTGAACTTTAATCAAAAGAGTTACTTTTCATAATTAATCAGTTAAGCCACTTCAAGCTTGAGTTTTTATCAGTGGGTAGGCCAAGGTATCCTTTCAAAATTATTTTAACCAAGGTATGCTCAACTGAGCATCAATATAAATACTCCTGTGTAAGCATGTCTGTTATTTCAGAAGAGACTCAAGTAAATGTGATGAAATGCTTTTCCAACTGCTTTCTCAGGTCTTAAGTAAACTTTTGTACATTGTGAATGCAGAAGAGTGAGATATGGAGAGGGTAACAAGTAGAAATAAATTTCCTAAATAAAATAAGTAGGAAGTTTGCATTGTTTCAAGTTATTTTAAAGGACTGCTTTGTATTAAGGCACTGGAAGGTATATCAAGTAGACAAATCATGCAGTCCCAGCTGAAAGTGTTTTATGCAGTAAAAACTCATTACATATTAAAGAACATACAGTTTTTAAGGGTTCTGGATTAAGATGGAAGAAAAAAACAGTCACTGAGTCTGTTATTCAAGTGATTTTACCACAACACTCATCTCATTCTAATTTATGGTGTGATGTTCCTTCAGATGCAATAATGGCTTGCAGATACCACTTTAAAAGACTTCATCAAACTGCCACGAATTACATTAGGATGTTACTTTTGTTAAAAGGATTTTTTACAAAGGCTTTGTAAATGGCACAAGAGCTAAAATACCTCCAGAGTTATCAAGTTCTTGGACACAGCTGAATTCACAGCTGGAGGAAAAGTCTGTAAATGAGCCTGATTTTATCTCCTATGCATCTGTGATCAGAGCTCGAGTAGAACGTGTTTGCTCTGTCCATCACCACTGAACTTCAGGCTGCTGATCAGTGATCTTGAATGGCAATGGAAGTTTTTGTAGATGAGAGATCACAAGGTCTACATGGGACATCCACGGAGGGCTTGAACTCACTGTCATCCCTTCCCTTGGAAAACCAAATATGGGAGAACAGTGCTACTCTCATTCCTGGTTACTGGAAAGGAAGGTTCTCTTCCATCCCAAATTTCAATGATAGCCACAACAAAAAAATCATCTGAATTTGCTACAATGTACTTCTGTTAAACACATATTTTGTAGTAGTTGCAAAGTAGTTTAAGTTTAAAGTTAAAATTTTTGCTATAATTAATCTGAACCAACCTTAAAAGGCAAAGATGTTTAAAACCCAGACTGAGTTTCTGATCTTGGTAACTTCAATTCTCCTTTCTCATTGTTTTGCTGTGGAACAGGAAGGTGGCAAAAGGTGACAGGGCATATTTGTAATCAGAATTGTCATCTGTCCCCTCAAAATCTGCTGCCACCGAGAGAGATTTGTGTCCCCTGATTTGTAAAGAGAGATTTGTGTCCCCTGATTTACAGAATCTGTGACAAGTCCCTGAACTGATCACTGCAGCTTGTATGTGTAGAGGGAAAGCATATGGGGAAAGCTCCTCTATTTTTCTCCATACACAAAATCCCTTTCCCAGAACCACTAAATCTAAATCCCTTTAAATAATTTTGAAAGCCTTATTCTTCATCTCAGTAAGAATTCTATTACTTGGCCTTCTTACTCTGACAAAGTGGGTAATTGATTGCTTACTATTGCTTGTTGATTACTTGATTACAATTGTGACATCAACCGGAAGGATATATGCAATTTTCTTATTCCTGTTACTTGGAATTCTCTCATTTATCATATTTAGTGGTCTGGAGGGAAGGTACATGCCCCTGTTGAAAACCAGTTCCACCCTCTTAAATTGTATCCCTTTTGGAGAATGGTTTTGTTGGAGGTTGATCATAAGTCAGTCCTGCTGATAATTATCAAGGGTTACTGAGACAATGGTGGGGTTTTGTGACACAGCTCTCGGTGGTTTTCTGTCTGAAATTTCACTCTGGGAGCTGAAAATTATTCTTATATTGTTATATTGTATCCCATTAACAAATCAACACAGACAATAGGAAAATCAAATTCTGCTTTCTTGGTCCTTACAGTTAATATAGGTGTGCTGACAATCAGGTCAATAAATTGATGTACTAGACAGATTGTGACCCAGTGTCTCAAAAGTTCTTAATTCTTAATTAAAAGATAGGGCTACTATACAAACTTGACAAAGTGAAAAATGTGTTCATGTTTGCATGAATACGTGTGTGTGCAGAGATGAGTGACATCCTCTTTTCATCTTAGCTAAAGCTTATTTTGCAGCTGTCAAAATTGTTGACTTACAGCTGCACAAGAAGAAAGTGGGAAAGATTTGATAAAGGGATGTGATAATTTAGTGACCTGGGATTCATGTGAAGCTGCTAATAAGATAACTTATTGTAAAAATAAGTGTGTTTATATTTTATAAGCACTACACTCTGTTGTTGGAGAATAAATGGGTTTTCTACCTCTCAAACTGCCCCTCTGACTTCTACTGTATAACATCTTGTTCTCAGTATACTCCATCCCTCTTATGACTGTCAACTAACACAAGGCCCCTCTGGCTTTTCCTGAACTGCTTTGTTAATGGAGTTAAAAGAACTAGTTTATAGCTTTCTGTTCTAATTTTTCTTCACTTCTCTGGTTGTACTTGTTTTAATTCAGCTTTGTGTGATAAAGTAAAAAGTATAACCTTGGAAAAGAATTTTTAAACTACTTGATAGTATTCCCACTTAAGATATGAAAGAAGCTTAGAATAATAACACATAATAACTGTTTGAAATATCCTTAGAAAGGCTTAAATAAGTATGTTCAAAACTATATCAACTCCTCACCTGGAAAAACACACATGATATATATACATAACTCCTGAATGTGTGGCAGAATTACAAATTATTTGCCATATTATTGGCATCTTACTTACTTACTTGGACTTTGAAGACTTTTATGTGTGTAGTGAACAACTGGAGATTAAATGATCAGTAATTACAACTGGTGTTAGAAAAGAAATTATTTTGTCACCCACAACACTTCAAGGTTTTTGAAGCATATTTCTTCTGTGCTGACTCCCAAATATTAGTGATGAGTTGGATCATCCAATAGAGATAAGGCCAGGAAAACAATAATTTTGCATTTTATTCATACAGTTCAAAAAATAAATGAAGAATAATATAACACTGGTATGATGTGGCAAATTCAGGTGCTATAATGATATGCAGAAAATGTTCAAACATAATTATGTACCTAAAGAATGGCAATGAAAGCAGTTCTAAAAGGAGAAAAGTAGATCTATAAAATCAGGGATACCCAACATTTTTGAGAAGTAAAAAAGAAGAAAATACATGTATCATTTTTATAAATTATCTGGATTCAGGCATTGGATATACATTAACTAAGTCTGTCAATGATAGTTAACTAGGAAGATCTGTGGACACCCTTAAGGATAGAGAGGCCTTACAGAGGGGTCTGGATAGACTGGAGAGCTGGGCAATTACCAACCATATCAAAGTTGACAAGAGCAAGTGTTAGATTCTGCAGCTGGCATGGACTAATCCCAGTTATGCATACAAACTGGAGGTCCATAGAGGATGGAGAGCAGCCCCGTGGAAAGAGATCTGGAGTTTGGGTTGGTGGCAATGTGTGCCCTGTCAGCCACATCTTTATGTTCTTCAAGCACAGCATTGCCAGCAAGCTGAGAGAGGTGCTTGTCCCACTTTATCCTGCACTGGTGTGGCCCCACCTGGAGCTCAGTGTGCAGTTTTGGGTACCCTAATATAAGAAGGACATCAAACTATTAGAGTGTGTCAAGAGGGTGACCAAAATGGTGAAAGACCTTGAGGGCAAAACTTATGAGGAGCAGCTGAGGTGACTTATTCAGCTTGAAGAAGGGAAAGCTAAGAGGTCACCTCATGGCAGTCTACACCTTCCTCAAGGGGGGCAGCAGTGGGGGAAGTGCTGATCTCCTCTCTTGAGTGACCAGTGACAGACAGGAGGAAATCAAATGAAACTGCATCAATGGAAGTTCAGATTGAACATTAGGGACAGGTTCTTCACTGGAACAGGCTCCCCAGGAAATTGGTATTGTCACCAAACCTTTCAGAGTTCAAGAAGTGTCTGGACAACACAGTCATGTGGTTTAGTTTTAGGTAGGCCTGCGAGGGACACTGTGTTGGACTATTAAGAGTCCCTTCCAGCTCAAAATATTCTATGATGGTATATATCTGGGCACAAACCTTGTGCCTTTTACTTAATTTCATCAGCTAATATGGGTGATGATGTCTGCAGATCAGAACCTTACATGAAAACATGTTCAAGGACAGAGGAATGAAAATGTGTACTGGTCCTCTCATTATTTCATTCAACAGTGAGAAACATTTCTGTAAGGTAATTGGAGATGATCAAGCCATTTTGCTTTAGTCTACAAAGGTGAAAAGCATTCTTATTGACTACTTGGCATTCAGAACATTTATTTTAATCTATCACCCAGAAACAACCCCTGCTCATCATTGTCTCATGCCTCTATAATATATTCATCCTGTAATCATCACTTAGTCTAAGTATAGCTAGGTTGATCTATGCTTCCCCTAGAAGTTAAAGGAAAACTTTAATGCTAAACTACTCATACTCTTATTTATTGACGAACAGTTTTCATACTCAATTTCCTGCATTAACTCATATTAAATATTATCTTTTGGTCTGCTGAAGGAGAAAAACTACATTCATTTCCCTTGACCTTGAGGAGAATGAATCAACAGCTCTCAGTCAGGGGATTCACAGTAAAGACTTCAGTCTGGCTCCTGCAGCTCAGCAGGGTTCTAGGCTCTGGGCCAGAGGGCACATATATCTATACACATGTATGTATGAGATGTCTCTCCATGGTTTTCATGGGATGTGAGAGTCTGGGGAGTATGTAAGAGGGCAGAGAAGGGGTTACTAATTGTAGGTCTCCTTACATCCCCATGATACTTCCATGTCTGAAGGTAATTTTTGTTGGGCACGCTTGGGTGGCCAACAGAAGCCAGCAAAGGACAACTTTGTCTGTACCTGAGGGCTCAGCTGTGTTTATAGAACTAAGAAATTATCAGCTTATTCACAGGTTTGGACAGGAGACACCTTGTTGCTTGAGGAGATGGTCATTACATGACAGGTTATTCCAGCTTCCATGTCCATTCTGCACCACTAATGGTGTCCCCTCTGGTGTAGGAAGCACAAAAAGTGCTCCCAGACTCCTGCCCTAATAGTTGGTTTGTCCAGTCAGTGGTGCTGGCAAGGTTGGCAACATGTGGTTTTGTCCAGGGCACACTGTCAAAGCAAATCCAAAATGCTTGTATTAGGTTATGAAAATCTTAGTTGACAGCAGGAATTATGATTAGGGTGCATAGCTCAAAACAATATGTACAGGCAGAGCTTTTCATGGGTGAAGGAGCTCATTTATATTATGACCTTTGGCTGAATGATTCAGGAGATGGGATTCAGTGATGGGTGAATGTTTATGCAGGAAGGGATTGCCATGCCCTGCATATCACTCCTGATGGTGCAGTGCAATACAGATACACAGATGATGGTCAGATTTTAGAAGGAAAAGAGAGAAGAATGTGGCAGCCTGGAACTAGCCAAGGGCTAGCCTTGCTGCAGTAAAAAGAAAGGAAAAAAGCCTGAGTTTTGAGAAAAGGGATGGAAACCTTTGACTCTTAGATGCAAGAGTTTTCTACTTCTTAAATAAACAGATCAAAGATAAAAGCAACGGTTTTATTTGTCTTTTAGCCTGTGATAAGGAGCTACAGCTTTCAGAGAGAAAAACTGTTTCTTGTGATTCAATTTCAATTCAGGGCCTGTGGGAATCTTTACCTTTCAGATAAAGTTCAATTGAGACAGAAGAAACAGAGGGTTTCCACACCAAAGGGAACCAGTGGTAAGCTCTTGCACATTTCCATGTACCAGCACGTCTCCTCTATGACCACAAAACTACTGAGTGGGACTTTCTCCCTCTCATGTAAACTGGATCTCAACAAGCTTCTCAGTGAAAGGTTACTTTCATTTTCTATTTTTTTAATAAAAAGATTAACTTATTTGCAAAATTAAAATGTTTTCTGACAAGAAGCCTTGCTGGCAAAATACTTCATCATGTTTGCATACCACACACTTTTAGTTTTAAACATCTTTTTTTGAAGACATACACTTTAACTAAGCTGTCCATCTTCCTTTTGTTGATCAATAGTAATAGTATTTCTCAAAAACCTTACTGGAAGTGATTCAGTAATGCATATTTTCATCTCCTAGCTTCATGTTTCAGTATATTGATCCTTTTAATCCCATTCCCTTGTTCATTGTCCACACTAATTATATCAACTGATTCTGCATCTTTAATGAGTTTTACATCACTCACCCATAAATCACTGGTTATTGCTGAACTATTTGGATCTCTGCCAGGTCCTTCTTAGACCATGGGCATCCTTTAGCCTGAAGTTACACATGCACCTAGATGAGCTCCCTCTAGACATCCACCAGTGTATCCTAAAGACAGGCACACTGGCAGTGAGAGAAGGAGGAGGAAGTGATGCCAAAACAAAGAGCTACATTTGCTTTTTGTAGCTGAAGTTAGTTATAAATGACATTGAAACCTTTCATGGAGAACTCAGTCTAGTCTGAAGGTTTTTATCACCACAATTCCAAACAATTTTTCCATTGCCTACATTAAAAGGGAAAAAGGCATTATAATGAGTATCATTTCAGGGATTATTGGAGCACTGTATTTCTTCTGTTTGCTCTTTTGCAAAATAATTGCTAGCCTGTAGTGGCTGTAGGAAAGTTTTTTTCCAACAGGTCAATACTCAGCAGCACAAACCTTCCACCCCAGTCCCTTGTAGACTGACAGCAAATGGCATCCACCTTGTACCAGGGGATTATAGTTGTTTTTTTTTTATTCACTGCTAACAGGGAGACAATGCATTCTGTCTTCATTAATTCCACACCAAGTCTTCCTGCCTCCTCTTTCAACCTCTCACTCTCCTCTAAACAATGTGGGAAGTCTTAGTAGTAAAGAAAAAGCCAGTATTTATTTGTGAAAATTGAAGGGTAAACTTTTTTAAGGGAAAAAAAATGCATATGAAACTGCTTCTGTGCAAGTTTGAAAATGGTTTCTTCAATACATCCTAGCAGTGAAAGTTGTGAGTGTGGGTTTGTAATATCTCTTCAGACTTCCAGATGGCATCCTGAATCCTGAGTGCCCTTCTCTTACTCCTTCCCTACCTCATAGACTTCTGAGTTTGGTTTAAACTTCTAAAGCTCTTTCTAAAGTCATTTGTCCCAAAGGTAAAGGAAAGCAATATAGAGGAAGTGTAAACTGATTACTAGAAGGTACTTTTTTGTCAAAAGTGTGAACTGCAAAAACTGAAAGGCCTGAACCTCTCAGGTCTTTTCTCTGGCTTTTGAGGTAGTGGGGAATTAAAGAAAGACAGGCAAGTAGAGGCTGTATATTTTAAATCCATTCTGATGTATTTTCCCATCTTTCCTTACTCCAAAGAAAAGGAAACTTGGTTTTGGTTGGGGTTTTCTTTTTTTTTGTTTTCTTCCCTTCCCTTCCCTTCCCTTCCCTTCCCTTCCCTTCCCTTCCCTTCCCTTCCCTTCCCTTCCCTTCCCTTCCCTTCCCTTCCCTTCCCTTCCCTTCCCTTCCCTTCCCTTCCCTTCCCTTCCCTTCCCTTCCCTTCCCTTCCCTTCCCTTCCCTTCCCTTCCCTTCCCTTCCCTTCCCTTCCCTTCCCTTCCCTTCCCTTCCCTTCCCTTCCCTTCCCTTCCCTTCCCTTCCCTTCCCTTCCCTTCCCTTCCCTTCCCTTCCCTTCCCTTCCCTTCCCTTCCCTTCCCTTCCCTTCCCTTCCCTTCCCTTCCCTTCCCTTCCCTTCCCTTCCCTTGCCTTGCCTTGCCTTGCCTTGCCTTGCCTTGCCTTGCCTTGCCTTGCCTTGCCTTGCCTTGCCTTGCCTTGCCTTGCCTTGCCTTGCCTTGCCTTGCCTTGCCTTGCCTTGCCTTGCCTTGCCTTGCCTTGCCTTCCCTTCCCTTCCCTTCCCTTCCCTTCCCTTCCCTTCCCTTCCCTTTTTTTTTTTTTTTTTTTTTTGTTAAGCAAAGATCACGTAAGAAAGTTTTCCTTCGAAAAGCTCATGCAAATTTAGTTCAGTTTCAGTAAATCCCTATGCAAATATTCATCTTTCGGTATGGAAGTCATCCCAATGGACTTAGTTAAGTCACTTTCAAAATGTATTATACTGAACTAAATTAATTCTACTTCAGGTCTGTCAGTACCGCAGGCAATACAGGGGTGCAGCAGGGCATCCAAGCTTACTTGGGTGGAAGATGTGCAATCATATCAACATGGAGCTCTGTCTCAGATGATCAGCTTCACTGAGAAACAAGCACCAATTAGCAGAGGTGAAGTGCTGTCGGAGTACAGCAATATTGCTTCTGGTTTGTAAGCCTAACTGCAGGGTGTGTGGCATCACTGTGGGCAGAGAGGGACATGCACCCCCTTAGTTCTGAGTCTCAACTCATGTTTAATGAAGTTTACCTCTGCAGTCCTCAAGCTCTGAAGATTTTCTTCTGTGCAGTAATTGCTTCATTCCCATAGTGGGGAATGAGGGCATCACCCCAGTATGAGAATGGCTGATTACACTCGGCCATCTTATATTCCAATTTAATTTTATATTCACTGTTAATTTGGATCAGCTTTCCCAAGTGTTCCCGAAATCAACCATGAAAAAAATGAGTCTTGAATTCAAAGGCAGCAGCTCTGCTTTAGAGAAAGTAGCCAACACCTCCATCATACTGATCTTCTTATGGACTGGGAATGAGTCACAGGAAGGAATGAATAGGATGGTTCTGTGGGGACAAAGAACAAGACTGCCCAGTAGTGTACCTGCCTGGTGAAAAATTAATAAGAACTAACCTTTTGTTATCACTTCACTTGAATAGGTTTAGAATATGACTATGACAATTCCTTTCAGTCAGATACAGCAAACATGTGAATTTGGTTAGCCTGCCTGACTTCTCTTGCTGGAGCTAGCTAAGAGGCAGACTTTTGTTGATGCTTTGTTCTGAACTGCAAAGCATATTTTAATTTTTTTTTTTTCCAGAAATGCCCCATTAGAAATCTATAGGAGTGAAGTCTGAGGACAAGTTTACTTTTGATACACACTTGATCCTGGAACAGCAAAGCCAAAGTGCCCTGGCTACGTGGCAAGCAAGCTAGAAGGATGATGACCAGTGGGAATCTCAGTGCTCCCAGACCATTGGCTGGTCCATGGGGATCTACATCCTACCTCGCACCAGATATCTCCCCAGGTGGCAGCTCAACAGGAGCCCACAGCCTGGGTGACCCAGGACTGACCATACAGAAGACCACACACTTCAGAAACCCTTTAGGGGAGCTGTCAGGAAGCAATCTTGTGGCTGTCTTCCAGTCTCATGGAAATTTTTGTAGGTGATGTAACTTCACACCGTGAAGTTCTAGAAAGCCTCCAGTGTGGCTTTCCCAGAGTGGGAGGATGCTGATGCCATAGTGACCCATTCTGAGCTCCCTAGCAACATCTCTGGGAGCAAGAAATGCTGTTTTAATGCCTACATTTGCTTTTTCCCAGTGCTATGAGATTCAACATAACTGAGCTGATGCTGTGTTGAGGGAAAGTTTTCTGGTCAGCTTCTTTGTCAGTGCCTATCTACCTGTAGCTTGACGCTAGATGAGTGTGGGCCGAGGGACCTCCTCCCTGCCCTGGCCACTGACCTTGTTTTAGATGGAGCTTCTTACTGAAGTAAGACTACAAATCTGTCAAGCCAAACTGCCCCAAGATCAAGATTCCCCATCCTTTATTTAATGAATAAAACAGTCAGACTTTTTGGTTTTGTCCTACTTTTCTCAGTTCAAAAATTATCAAGTCAGCATTGTAATTCAACAACAATAAATGTATAAATCCTCCAACATCTTCCAAAGGAGCCTACAACCTACAACAGTGAGATGTTGGTTTCTATTTCCCTTTGCCTAATATACTGTGTAATGGGTAGGCTTCATAAAACAACCAAAAACCACACTTTTTTTTAATTGGTTGTATGCTGCTTCTGTTTTCACAGTCTCCTGACTCTCTCCTTCTCAATTACTCTGCTTTTCTATCCCAGATTATGCTATGACATTCTTCTTTTTCCTCTAATAATATTTTTATTTTTAATCTTCTTCATGTGATATATTTGCTTGCATCTTCAGATTCCCCACTTCCTTAACCCCCTTATATCCTTATTCTTTGTGTCCTCTATCACGTGTACAAATTCGTCTCTTTTCTTTTCCTCCATGTTTTCTGTTACTTGGAATGGAGTTCAAACTCCATTCTTTGAGTGGTCTTATGAACTTTGCTATTCTACCACAGATTCCTCCACCACAACAACTCCTGGAGGCACAATGCTTATTGCTCTCCCACTGTCTACTGCCCACTACCCAGAGGTGATGCTGTGGAAAGCTTTTGGACCTACTGAGTCCTCCCAATCCATCAGCACCCAAAAAGTGAACAAATGAATAGGATTTCTACATGTGCTGTGATCAGTACCTTCAGTCAAGGGCTTATTCTTCATCACCCAGTGTACTTGTTAACACAATATGAAAAAAGTTAGAAAATATAGGGAGAATTGTGTGAAAAACCTCAGTGTAAGATGGTATAGAAAGGAAAATGTATTTAGAAGATCCCTTATCAAGTTGGCTTCATGCAACTGCACTCCTTCACTCACAGGGCTCATTCCATCACGCTCTCACACCCCTATTCTGAGGAGCACAAAGATGTATATCCATAACTGGATTGCACTCAGAGGGCAGGAATCTGGCTTTCAAATCCTCACAAGTCCATCTTTGAAGTTTCTCTTGACTGGTGACAGCAGATATATTTTGGACAGACCTACCCCTTAGGAACCATCAGCCTTTATGGAGCAGTTCCTACCCCAAGCATGGTGCTGGCTTCAGGACTGTAAATCTTAGGGTTGCTGCCCATTCTCTTGGTTTTGCTTAGAAAATATGTCTGGCTTCCTACTAGGCTAAAAGGAAAAGGCATATGTGATATAGGTGATCTGTTGCCATGTTGGTGCCGCCATCCTGTAGTTAGAATGCAAGGCCTGCTTAAGGATCAGCTGAGCTGGGATCTTCCCATAATGCTGATCTTTGGCCTTGGTATAGCCACAGCTGTTTCCATTTTGCTGCTGGAAATGGTTTTCCTAGATGTGGTATGGCAAGAATGGTGCCTTTCATTATAATTACAGACCTTTTTAAAAGTCCCTGTTCTGCTGCTTCTTCCACTGCTTCTTTTCACTCATTCTGCATCCACACCGATCTTAAGATTTTTGTTGTAACCCCCTCTAAAGCCACTGATAATATTAATAGCTCAACAGAGGAATGCATTTTAGAGATAAAGAGGGAGAAGGCACGGTATAAACACTGTAGGACAAGACTTTATAAGTATTTAGGAACCTCTGCTTTGTTTCAGCAGTATTAGTTAGCTTACTTTCTGAATTATTCACCCAGTCAAGTCCCTTGCATTCTCAGAATAAAAAGGTGGAAGCATGTGCATGTGACATAGAACTGAAAGAGTGGATAGTGTTTGACAGGTCTTAGAATGAGAAGCCCAAATAGTTTTTCTGGGAACTGAACATTGACAGCAAAGTATTGGACTGGATAGTAAATGTTGTTGACTTCTCTGTATAGTTCAGGAATGGATTGAAATAACATCATGTTGAACTTAAGGATCTTGCCAGCTGATATGACAGGAAGAAGACTCCTAAGCAGTGTACTCCTAACTACTTAGTTTTTTGGAGTCTGCTTTCAGTACTGAAAATTCAAAGGCATTTTATAACTATCCAGGCAAACTTCAATCAGAGTTTATGCAAAATATATGTATAATATATACTGATGAATAGATGTATGCTTATATTTTATTATTAGCCATTGCCATGTACTATAAAAGACTATAATAATATTTTATCTACACCATTTTTATATCCTCTAAGAATAAAATACTCCATGATTTGTTTTAGTGGCATCTCTGGGGCCTGAAAGGAGGAGCACAGCCTGTGAGAGTGCAGAATGTAAAGAATCCTCAGCAAGATTTTAATTAAGTGCATGGCCTGAATGCTAAATACAGTGACAAATGAACTGTGATTGTATTTTTTAATGAAGAGATAGAATAATTTTAGAAACATGTAATAGTCTTCCCAGGTTGCTACCAAACCTATTGCACATGAAGGTCTATCAGATTATTTTCTACTTTATGCATTTTAAAAACGTAGGAAAAGTCTGAGGAAAAAAGCAGAAAATAGCAATAGAAAAAAAGAAAAAATAATTTCTTTCATCCTTTGTAAAGAAAGAGTCTTAGAAGATTTAAAGACAGAGACTAGAGGGCAAAACTGCAATCCCCTTCAATACTTTCTCTACAGCAAATTTGAATAAAGAAGAATAAAGAGAAAGCTGTGAGAAAGCCAAATGTACTGGTTTGGGCTGGAACAGAGTTAATTTTCTTAATAATACCAGATATAGGGCTGTGCTTTTGATTTATGGTGGAAAAGGTGTTGATAATATGGGGATGGTTTGGTTACTTCTGAGCAGTGCTCACACAGAATCCAGGCTTTTTCAGCTTCCCACCTCACCAGTGATGAGGCTGGGGATGCACAAGGAGCTGGGAGGGGACACAGCAGGGACAGCTGACCCCAGCTGCACAAGGACATATCCCACACCATATGACAGTGTGCTCAGCATTTAAAGATGATGGAAGAAGGAGGAAAGGGGGAGACTTGGAATGGTGGCGTTTGTCTTCCCAAGTCTCTGTTATGTGTGATGGAGCCCAGCTTTCCTGGAGATGGATGAATATCTGCCTGCTGATGGGAAGTGGTGAAAAAATTGCTTGTTTTGTTTTGCTTTTGCTTTACTTGTTAAATTATTTTTATCTTAGTTCAGGAGTTTTGTCAGTGTTATTCTTCTGATTTCCTTCTCCAAATACAGGGGGGAGTAGTGAGTGAGTGGCTGCATGCAGCTGAGTTTCCCTTTGGTGCTAAACCATTGCATCAAAGAAAATAAGAAAAGAACTGTTCAATGAATGGACAGATTACCTAGGAAGGGTATGGATTTTGAAGCATAAAACACAGGTAGCTGATCTAATGGGACACCTGATACTTTTTATGCAAGTGACTGTAGTTTGATGTAATGACATCACTAATTCCAGTGAAGGGAAGCCCACCATCAGTGAGGCATCTTGGAGAGAATCATAGAATCATAGAATTGGCTGGGTGGAAGGGACCTCAGGGATCATCAAGTCCAACCCTTGATCCACTACCGCTGCAGTTACCAGACCATGGCACTGAGTGCCACATCCAGTCTCTTTTTAAATATCTCCAGGGACGGAGAATCCACCACTTCCTGGGGCAGCCCATTCCAATGCCTGATCACCCTCTCAGTAGAGAAATTCTTTCTAATGTCCAACCTAAACCTCCCCTGGCACAACTTGAGACCGTGCCCTCTTGTCTTGCTGAGAGTTGCCTGGGAGAAGAGACTGACCCCCACAAAGAGAGAGAAAACATCTGGCCTCATCAAGCCAGAGTGGGCAAACTGCAGGCAGGGGACTGGTACTTTTTTTGTGGTTTTTTTTTTTCTGAAAGGATGGTGTTAAAATATCAACAGTTTTGCACTCCTATGCCATTTTGGGCTAGGGTGCAAGGCAGGAGATCTTGCCAATAACAAAAGCACAGATTTCCTCAGGTCTCCCCAGCTTGGCTCTGTCACCTGGGGACTCTTGAGAGGAGGGTGAGTGCATCTCTGTCTTTCCATATACAGGAAAATGGCATTGAAGCCATGTAAAGAAGGATGGTGTCACCATGTAGTAGAAATGAAGAGAGCTGTCTTCTAAACAGTTATGTGAAAACTACTACCCACACCTGCAGCTCAACACATCCAACATATCTCCCTAATGCAGCAGCTGTATGAGCATCTTAATTGGTGCAATTCTTCAGCCTTACAGAGTATTAACACAGTGCCTCTTCTTCTCTAAATTAGACATTCCCAGAGTTTATCTGCCCAGCAAACAGGCTACTAAATGATGACATTAACAAATTGCCCTCCTTCCTTCCACTCCTAGAATCAGCATTATCCACTAATTGCCCAAGGGCTTTTGCACAGATGTTTTCACTGTGTGCTTGCCAGGATGTGCAAAAAACAGATTTCCCAGAGCATCCCCAAAGCCCAGGAGGTGGCAGTCTTTCATAGCACTTGTCCTTACCTGAGCTGGGCTACAGCTGCTGATACAGCATTCAGTGTAAATAACTTTCCTTCAGAAGTGATAATTTTCTGGTAAAATGATCAGCAAATGGAATTCTCTGAGTTCAGAAGTCTTAGTGGAAAAATACCAGGCGAGTCTGAAGCTTTACCTTGTGATGCCAGCATATGAAATCTTTTCCCTGACTGACTGAATCAATTCCTTTACTAACTAGGGGTGTAGAAATAGCTTCTTTTTTCTTTACTGGCAAATAATTTCCTCAGTTCAATGCCCAAGGTTGGCTGTGGCAAAAAAATATTCTTGCAGATAAAAGCAAGGCATAATGCTTGGACTGCCACAAAGGACACACTGGAAGTGATAAATGAAAGTAGAAGTATATGTTGTTTGATTCCCATGTGAACCATTACACAGGGTTTAGTGGGATTTAACCAGCTAATCCCCATGTTGGTTTTGTTATCATGTTGTTACAAGGAGTGTGTCCAGGTAAAGGTGCAACAGCAGAAGATAAGGAACCCTCTGAAGGAGAGGAAGAGAGCACAGGAGCTGAGCTTCTGTCCACAGAGGGGAATTTGGGGACCTGGGGAACAAGTGCATCGAGTTTACTTACCTGTGCTGGTCTGCAGTTTGGGCAATGCTGAGATTCCTGCTGTGGACTCAGGATGTATAACAGAAAACACTATTCCTTTGATTTGGTTATTCCTCTCAGGGGGTTAAGTGCTCAGTTCACCAGCCCAGAGCATCCCTCCTGTCACAGCTGAGGGACCATGCTACAGCAGAACACACACCTCTGTGGGCACATACCCTGCAATTCTGGGGCCAAACACTGCAGGTTATTGTTGAAAATTTAGGTACCACTGTACACAAAACCTACCCTGTTGGCCGAGGGCAGCCTGGCATCACAGCCTGGGAAGGGAGGGCTGGTTATGCTGCTCCACCTTAATCTCTGTGAAGAAGGCATGTTCCATACATAAGGCACCAGCACTGACCTTTGTGCTTTCTAAAAGGCTTTGCCCACCTAAAGCCATCAGTGAGCTGTGCCAAAGCAGAGAATGGCTGGAACCACATGGAAGGCCCCATCCGAAATCACCCTCTGGGATCTGCGTCCTCCCACCACCACCTCTCGAGGCAGCTCACTTGGCTTGTCTGAGAAAGCTTTCCCATCAGATAGTTGAGAGTGGCAGTGGCAAAAATGGATGGCATTACAGTAAAAAGAAAAACAAGCCAACCCCCCTCTCAGTGCTCATGTTAGTTTAGAAATATACATAATTTCTCCTTTGCTAGTTGCAAATACTGGGCACAGTCTGAACGAAACAATCTGCATCTCTTAATTAGACCATGGTTTTTCAAATTGGGAAAAGAAGAATCCACTAGGATATAAGTCTATCCGCTGGAGCAGTTTCCTCTCTTTCAATCATGTATCCTGGTAAGTGTAATAAGAGAGTTAGATGCTGCGCTTGCTCTCTGTCTCTCCTCTGCAACTATTAAAATAATCCATTAGAGATAAATGTTAGATCTTTTCTTTGCCCCTGCTTGCCCCAGTCATGTACTGTGTCTGCTCATGTCCTGTCTTGAAATAGAAGATGGTGATAACATAGAGGAAAATGATGTGATACCCTAACTCCAGCTGAGTGTCACAACATTAATGAATAAATAATTGGGGTTTGCTTTTGTTTTGGCTTGATTTCTTTTGTTGCTTTTAATAAACCTATTTTTTGAATGAGAATTTCCGAGGAAAGTTGAAAATGAGAAAATTCTTGTGAACAGATACAGAGTTCCTGACTTACAGTGATTGATTTTTTCTGACTCAGCACCAGAGACCTGTGCTACCATGAATGTGTTTGCAATACCTCATTGCTGTGCCCATCACCTTGAATACTGTGTAAGGAGAGAGCTTTCTTAGACCTTATCAGCTTTGTCCAAGGCCACAGGAACTTAAAAAAGCATCATTGCTCCAGAATACATGAGTAAAAAAAAGATCATTGCATTTTACTGTATTTTTCTGGTCTTTTTCAGTGGGCTGACATGGTTGTCATTTAAGAATCAGATGTTCAAATGCCAGCAGAGATATGCAGGGACCATAACAGATGGATGAACACATACCTTCTAGCATGTAACTAGGATGCTGTGTAATGTGAGGTCCCCAAGAAGGCAGGTACTAGATCTTAGTGGCTGGAACCTCTCTTGTTCATCACTTGAACTAAATCTGCCCTTCGAAATGTAAATTCACAATGTCTCTTTGGCTACTGTCATGGCTCAGAAGTACCAGAGAAACCTGTTGGGCTGTTCTCCCCTCACAGTCATTACTAGTTCTATAGATTAAATACTGGGATGATAGGCTAAATGAGTTGGGAGGGACCTCTGTGGGCCATCTTGTTCAGCCCATCACCCAGAGTTGGTCCATCTAGGGCAGGTTCCTCAGGGAAATGCCTGGTTGCACTTGAGTATCTCCAAGGATGGAAATCCCCTAATATTTCAAGGCTCCTATTCTGGGTGACATGCTCGTTCCAGCTGGTATCCATCATAAGCTCTCATCTCATTAATGTTCATCTCTAAGAATCATCTTCTTTACACCCTCTTAGCAGAGAGTTGTAGACAGCTCTTGAGATCTCCCCTGAGACTTTTATTTTTAAGGCTGGGCAGGCCCAGACTCTTCCTCTGTCCCTAAGCCACGTGCCTGCTGTAAAATTTGATTAACAGCACCTTTCATCTCTTTCATCTGCTCCTGCTTTTCCTAGGTTGAGGGAAATCATCCTCCCTTCTTATCACCATTCCTGATTCCCTCCCCAGTATTTCTTACACAGCGCTGTGCCTGGATAATCACAGCCTGCAAAACAAATGCTCTTAAAAAGCAGATACTGCAATTTGAGCAGAAAGGAAGACATCCTAGGAATGGCAATGAGATGGCAGTAGATCAGGGAATCAAGCCTCGTGTAGTAAAAGTCTTAAAAATCTAGTGGAAGTAAATGCAATTTTGGTATTATTTCTGCTAAGAAAACATCTAATTAAAAACTATTGAGCATACATCAATTAATAATTTGAGTCCCTTAGATAATTTCTGCTGAAATTAACATTTCAGTTACATCAAGGATCTTTTAATGAACCACCCCTAACAAGAATATCTGTCTAATTAACTCAATGTCTTTAAAATAACAAGGCAATTTTGGGAGTAGTTTGCTCTTACTTCTGCATCAATTATGCTTGAAAGTCTACGTTTTTGTGAGACTGGTCGTGCCTGTCAAAAAGTGAGAAAAAGTTGTCCGAGACTAAAAGAAAAATAGTATTAGAGCTCGCTTGGTTTTAATACTCCCCTGTTGTTTCTGCAATAGCGTGTGATATTTGTGGGGAGCAAATGTTTTAGATAAAAATGAAGGGAATTCAAAGCAAATTTTACATTTATACTTTGCCAGAACATTAAGGTAGGAAGGGTTCAAGGGGATGGAGATTGCTCAGAGGAGAACCATAGTTTTGGGCCAGTAAAAAAGGCAAGAGGAGCTGAAAGGTATGCCCCTTTCTATGACAAGCCACTATGCATCTTCATTTCCCTCTGCAGTCTATCCTTAGGACTCAGGTTGCTCATCACAGTGAAGACATCCCAGAATCAGAAGGTTTTGTTTAGGAACAAAGACCTTGAGTGAGAGAAGCATCCTCATGTAATCACAGTGCTTCAATACAGATTTGCTCTTCTCTCAAGCCCAGTATGGTGCCTGCATTGCTCTTTGCAAGAGGCTCTGGGAACCCCTTGTGGACCCTTCTGCTGCTCACTCTTTCCCTCCATAGGAGGGGGGACCCCCCTGGCTGCTGGTGTGAGTCTGTGGGCACTCTGTGGCCAGCCCATCCAGATGGGGTTAGCAGCTTCCAAGATAACACCCTGCTAATGAGCTGATGTACTGGGGGACCCACAGGACCTGATGCAGCCCCCAGGTGCTTCACCAGATTGGATGGAAAGGAAATCAAACTGTAAAGCAGTCTCGAGACCCCCTCTTGGAAAACCCTCAGTCTAGGACTGAGATTTCAGGCATGGTCCATTCTCTTTCTGGAATCCACCTCGACCTCAGTTTATGTCCAGATGTGCTTCTAGACTAATCAACCAGGTTCATGCTTATAAGGTTTTAAAACTTAGTGGTTTATTTGAAGAAGTAGGCAGTGTTCAGGCAAACAAAGAAATGCAAGCTGGCGTGGAGATTGGTTTTCCCTCCACTACATATTTTAAATTGAGTGGTAAGATCTTTCTATGAAATGAAAGGGCTGTTAACAACCCTCAGCATCTTATTCTGTTCCTTGGTAGGGCATTACCATTTTCAGCTTAATACCTTGACTCTTTGATCTTAAAATACATAATTTGAGGGGTTTATACCCTCAAAGTCATTCAGTCATCTAAACAAACAATACTGTTGATCACTCAAGCTTTAGTTTAAGCATAATTAATAATGCCTTGAAATGACATGTACTTCCTTTGATATCCTGTTTTTCACAGAGAGGGTTTAGCTGATGCTGTTGCAGTCACGGGTCACTTGATCATGAAAGGCAGGAAGATTACCATACACTTTTCTCACTAGCTCACAGCTGGACCCCTTCACAGCAGAAAGAAGCCAGTCTAATAAAAATTCCTACAGGCACTTCTTGAATATTGCATGCATTACAGCAAGATGAAACCTATTTCCACACAGTCACCTAGTTCTTTTCAAGTTTCTTTTCAAAATCACTACAACCAATTCCTTCATTATTCAGGGTCTGCCTATGAGCAGTCTTCCCCAAACTGCTCATCCATTACCCAAACACTTAAAGGCCTTCATTTGAAAAAAGTCCCCAAAATTCGCAGTTTCATTTATCTCGAAATTTTTGTCACTGCTTAGAGGTAAGATTTTAAGGACAGAAGCTTTACATTTGAATGGCACTTTCTAAAAGCCTATTAAATGTGTATGGGTAAAGTGCCTCTTTTATAATTTATTTTGTAAGCCCTGATATGGTTTGCACATTATACATGGAATAGATGACATTTTTCACATAGTTAAAACCTATTTGTAAACAAATTAATCAAAATATTGGATCAGATGACTTACACACGATAATGAGAAATAGTAAACATCCAAGCAAGATAAGGATTGTGCCTGAAAGCAGAACAAACAGGTTATCCATACCAAATTGCTACACAGTGTGCCCCACTATCCCCATTCCTTACTGTCTCCTTGCTACCTGGGTTGATGTTTGATGATTTCTGCTTTTTCACAGCAGGACAAATCAAAGCAACAATTACAAATAGCACAGAGAAATGCAGAACTAACAAAAGGCCTTGAATGGTTTGGAAAAACACTCCCTATTTCTTCCAGTTCAATATGATGAGTATGAGCCACCCTGATGCCTTCTTCTGCTGGTTTGCTATGCTTAAACAGAGAACATATGCTTGAAAACTGAGAGCATGCTTTCCTCACACTCTGGCTGTCTGGATTCAGGTCCCTGAGAGATGCACACCCCAGGCAGTCACCAATGTTTCGGGCCAACCATAACTCTTTGACAAGTACTTTTTGGCAGGTACCACCACTGCCCCTGAAACACAAGTGTTCTGGTCTTGCTGGACAACTGATTTTATAAGTGCTTTGGAGTGTGATCACCTGCAAACAATGCATTTTAATGATTACTGCCCATCAGCAGAGCTATTGTAATAACTTCTAGGCTGACTTTTAACTTATCTTGATTGAAAAAAAAGGTTATTGCTTAACCCACTTACACAGAAATTTAAGCCAATGTTTTTTCTCCTCCAGAAAGAAATGGGCACCCATCACCCACACACATTTGGTAAATACACAATTGCCACAGAGTTTAAAGAGAGCTTGGTAGCCATCCTTAGGCACCATCTGGGGCAACAGGAGCTTTCTGTATCACACAACCCATTGTCATGCCTTCTTCCAGTCATGATCACAGCTCAGTGACCAGCAGTGAGTTATTAGTGAGCAGTAATGGGATGCATGCCCCCAAAATGCAGCACATGTCCCTGCCCTGGCTCCTAAGCAGGGCAACAGTACTGGATAGACATCAAAACCACAAGGATGAAGAACACTGATTCTGGTCAGATGCTGTGCTAGATTGCTGGCACCTCTCCTCTCCTAGCCAAGTGAAAAGATGCTTTTCCCAAGATTTTGATCCTCCTCATGCCTTGCCTTCCTGGGGTGAGGTCAAAGTGCTTTGATTACAATTCAAGAGAGCTCTTGTTCCCTTCTAATAAACCTGTGTACCTGAGGCTATGTTTAACTACCAGAGCCTTAACCCTTCCTGCATCAGTGTTGATACTTCTCCATGAAATATTCTACATTTCCTTTCAGCTGTTGTGGCAGAGATGTTTTTGACTTCTGTACTTCTCAAGCCTATCACCTGAGAAACAGCATTTAAGGTGTCAATTAACATTCAGTTATTCTTGGAGCATTTTCCCATTGATTTCTCCAAGAAGATGATCTGACCTGCTGGTCTGGGCTTTTCCAGAATTCTCCAATGCCATCAGCAGCAATTTGTTTGTCATGTAAGCAGTGAAATACTATTATCCCATCATTACGTGCTTAATTTTAAGTAGCTCTGTTTGAAGTATGCATGAGAAGGCATCTGTAACTTCAGATCTGCACTGGGTGGAGCTTCAAGCAGTCCCACTCATATCACCTCAGGCTATAGTGACCCACACTGCGGGAGGGGCAGCAGAGAGCAGGGTAGCACAGGCTGGAAGGAAGGGGGCAGAGAACTGCAGAGAGCACAGAGGAGATGTGGGAATGGTTGTGATGTCCACCAAAAGATGATATCGTCAATACCCTGAGTAGAGCCCAGACTTACAGATGATGGAAGAAGACAGGCAAAGCTCTGACAGGAGCAGGCTGACACAGATGCTGTGACCAGTGGCCCCTCAGGTTTACAGCAAAGCAGGCTTTACACCTGCAAGGGTTTGCAGGTCTTAGTATGTTTCTTCCCCCTGCTCTAAAGCAGCTAGGGGCCTGACAGCCTCCAGCTTTCTCACAGAGGGTGAATTCAGTCCATTCTGTGTAGAGGGAGCCCATGCAAAGCTGGATGTCCCAGTATATTAGATGGGTATGGAGGCAGGGCTTCCTGCAGCCCTTGCTGGGTGTTTCACAGCTCTTCCAAGGGTGCACAGGCAAGGAGTTGTGTGGGTTCCTGGTTCCCCTCTCACCCTCAGCTGCTTTTTTATTAAAATAGCCCCATTTCTTCAATTTGCCTTAGGCCCAGTAAATCTTCTTTATACATGAACCAGATGTGTCCAGGTTGGCCAGTCCCTTCCTACATGCACACTGGAAACACTGACATATGCTTCTAAGCCTGCAATAAATTTAGTGAATCTGAGGGTATAAAAGGAATTTGAAAAAAAAATGTTTAGAGCATCCAATGTTTAGGGTTGTCATTAGCAACCCTATCATGGTAGATTAAAAAATACTTCCTAATCTGCTTCCTACATGACTGGTGCTGATGAAGTTTAATGCACTTTCTGCTAAGCACCCTTCTCATGCTGTCAGGCTGTGTCCTTTCTGCAGCTTTTGAGCTTGTGAAACTAAACTCCTGCCAGAGTATGCAGAGTTAAAACAGAATCCAAGAACCCTCTTGGATCCTTCTCTGGTACAGATGAGGGGACAGTGGGACCTGCATATCACAGAGAGTAAAATTCTCTGCTCACTTACTGGGCACTGCAGCATGACAGTGCTGCACCTGCCAGTGCTGCAGGACCTGGGCACACACAGGGTCCACTATGTTGTTCCTGCAGATTTATATCTGTGCAAACAGGTAAGCCCTGGTTTAAGCTGTCACTGACTAAGGGTGTAAGACTAAGCACATACATATATATACATACACCCTTATTTATTTTTATTTTATTTATGCATCATGCAGTTTCTTCTCCCACAAGAATTTTATAGAGAGGTAGGCAGAAAAAGACAAGAGGAGGAAGAGCCTTTGTCTCAGACTGTGAGATATATGCAGATTTAGGTTTGGTTTGTTTTTTTTTTTTCACAGAGCAGCTTTCTATCATGGCAATGATGTTCCCTCAGTCCTACGGGTGGCAAACCTGACCTTTCTCCTTAATGTAATGTGCAGAGCATCACTTATTCTAATTCTACCTTGAATATCAGCTCTAACTCAAAAGTTTCTGTCTGAATAGAGGACTGAACCTTGCACTGAGAAAGCAGAAGACAAAGGAAGCAGGCACAAGCACAAATGAACAAATCAATCAGCCAAAAGCACATACCACCAAGAGGAGACTGTAGCATCTACTGATTAGAATGAGATATGAACAACTGATTGCAGGCTCTTCTTTTGTCTCTTGCAAGTACTTTCTGGAAGGCCTTTCAGAGTTTACATTTTTAGTACAATACAATGAATAACTTCAGTATTTCCCATATCTAGGTCCTGCTGTGGTTTCCCCCTTGATCTGAAGCTTCAGGCTGCATGGGCTGCCAGAACCGACTGTGTCCCTGTATGTGGCCATGCAGAGTTCTTCACCTGCAGAACTCAGGTTCTCATTTTTTTTACAACAAACAAGATCAAGAATAGGGCCTTTTGGGAACTATTTTAGACTCTAAATTCATGCGACTGGAAAATTGAAAAACATTTTATATTACTTCTGGGCTTCAGTTTTCTAAATATATATCCTGCTCTGGTTTACAAACAGCATGAAACCTAAGTGAGAGCAATAAAATGCATGAAATTTCTTGTTAATATGTGAAAAACAATTGGCTTGACATTATTTATATTCTTATAATCCCACAGATTTCAAAAGCTTTGCAATTCAGTGTATAAATGCGGATACAAGGAATTTGAGCCCTCTAATGTTTTCCTATTTTTCCTTTTTCCCTTTTATCACTGTAGATGAGATAGAACCCTAGAAGAGTTAATAAAGATAGACAGGTGTAAAACTAAGTGTCAGGGAAATATTTCATTAATTTAACTGTGAATTGGACAATCCTATAAATATGTCATTTTCTTCATATGATTTCAGTAAAAACATAAACTTCAGGTAAAGTGTTTGCATGGGAAGACTGTCTTCCATCACAAGAAAGACCCTTTGTGTGCTAATGTAATGCTGTGAGGTAGATAGGCTGAATCTATTTAGTCTGGAAAAAGGAGAAGCATTTAGGGAATGCTGGAAGCCACAGTCAGCTTACTGTGCCTGTTGGAATTCTGGGAGGGGACATAAAAATAAGAGCTTACCCCCCTGAGAAGTGGAAGGGAGTTAGGGCACTGCGTCAGATGGGATGGTTTCTGTGCCTCCACAACCTGTGTGGATTTTGGATTTGGTGTTGTTTGGGTCTGAGGCAGCACAGAAGGAGAAATACCTGGGAGGTTCTTGCTGTGCCGGTGAGTCTGTGATGGGAAGCCTGCTGGGAACAAGGGGGAGGGACCAGCTCAACACAGCAGACTGAAGCCTACCTAGCAAACTATAAATACCTGGCAACACGCCACAGATCACACTGCAGCTACATCCAGGCTATAAAGCAACACATTTTCCAGTTGTATATAAACACTGATTTTTTGAACCCTGCTTATGGAAGAAGGGGCTGTTGTTAAACCCACCGAGCTCTTGTGAGTGCAGAACTGCCTGAGATCACTTTGTCCTGACCTGGCCTTTCTTTTTAAGCACACCAAATTAGTGCATATCTTGTGATGGATGTAAGTGTGTACTTACACTTCCCAATGGGACACAGTCTGCCTTTGCTGTGACAAAAGCTGAAAAAGTGAGCAAGTGAACTGTATACTTCAGTCAAGCAGTGTTGATACTTCCCTTGTGCTCAGAAACCACAGCCTCTGCTGGGCTTTCTTGATGTTTTTGAGCCACAGGGTTTCTCTCAAGACATTTTCTGAAACTTTTCTCCTTATTCATGAGACGAAAACCTTACCCTTTTGAACACAAGGGTTCAGCTTCAAGAAACCATCCCTGTGTCCCAATACCGTGAGACTTGTAGTTTAGTAGCTGGAGCTGCAACACAGCTTGCAGCAAAGCAGCTTGCAGGAGAGGCACAAGAATGGATAGGTGCAAGTACTTACTGCTGTGGAGTGAGAACACCCATTGGTCTTAAAGCCTGTGCAGAAATACCTCAAACCACCTTTGCATGAACTTGTTTGACTGCCAAGAGCAGAGCAGGAATGGGTTAAGCACAGCATCTCTGTGGTCTGAAAACCAGCAAGTTAACAGTGAAGAATAGCTCATGAGGAGAGCTTCTTCTAGGATCCAAGTTTATTCCAATCTGGTTGGATATTAGCATGTGGCACTGTGCAGCCTTGACCTTCCTCCTGGAGACCATAAAATATACACTCAATGAGAACAGACACTATTCACTGTCCAGCCTTCCCCCTCTGTGGGTGAGAACAGAGAAAAGCCTATAATAGGATACCCTTCAGTTCTTGATGCTGCTGCCCTGGGTGCCTGGCTGGGCCTCCCAGAAATGGTGACACCGGAGTAATCCCTTTGGGTGCTGTCAAAGCCTTGCTTTAGGTAGGAATGGTATGGGAGAGCTGAGGTTTTCTGTTATGTGCTTCCCACCTGGGAGAGACAAACAGGGCTGGAGAGCTCTGAAAATCATTCCAGCCCCAGGAATGGTTTTGGTGCATAGCAGCTTGCCTGATGGAATAATTGCACCAGTGTAATTCTTTATTAAACTAACATGAATTCTAATATAGCCAGCTCATGGGAACAGAGAAGTGTTTCAAAAATTACATGATTCCGTTGCTACTTTTTTGAAGATCCCATTTTCAACTTGTGGAGAATGTGGCAATTAAGCTTGAATTTGTTAAGAAAAAAAAAAAAATTACATGGGAACTTTTCAGCTGCTATCACCGAGTATGCTTCCTGTAGTACAAATTTGTGCAATCAGTGGTCATTTTAAGCAGACTCTGGATGACCCTGCATTGCCCCTGGCTAGGGAGGAAAAGTGGGGATGACACAGGCTTGGCTTTTCTAATCTACTTAGTCTGTTGATGGACTTTTTCCTCATGGTTCTCAGAGACAGGTATAATGAAATCCCTTCAGTAACAGTGCATCCTTTGGGGTCCTTTTAAAACTTAGAAACCTCTATCAGAACTTCAGCTATAGTTTAGTAATATGTGATGATAATAGTTGGAGGAGGAATATGTTTATTAATCTAAAATGGAATATTCTTGCTAAATACTTAAAAAAGTTTTTTTACTTATCTAGGACCATAATTACTTTAAACTCTTTTTAAACTATAACATGGGATTAAAGTGGGAAAAAGCAAGGTCATTCCATGCTGCTTTCATATCGTGCCCCTTCCAGGCATAAATGGATGGCATGTGCTCTTCATCTTTAAAAAAAAAACAACCTCTTTGTCTTTTATGGTATTATACAGGCTGAGGTTGTCCAAAATATTTCAGTCAATTTTTTCTATAAACCAGTCTATCTACCCTGCAAACAAACTCCCTTGATCATTAATTACAGATACCAAAACACTGTCTTCCAGTATTTTCAAAGGGAACCACTTCATCTTTCAATCTAAAATGAGTTTCAGTTGTAGTAAATTTTAGTCAAGAAAAATCCTGAAGTTAGAACAGTTCAAAAGAAATGAAAAGATACTAAGAATAAATATTTCTCAACACAAAATACTGTGCCTTTATCTCTTCCTCTCAATTACCATTGTTGAAATAATTTCCTAAGCAAAACCTTGATTTTTTTTCCATTTATTCTGATTGGGCAGGAAATTTAAACAAACAAACAAACAAAACCCCAAACAAACAACACCAAAATCCATCTGTTTGTATAGTTGTAGTTATCACAAATGACAGAAAAAATTTAAGGTGGATGTGAAGGTCTTTGAATGTGTCCAAAGGGGGACAACAAAGCTGGAGAAAGGGCTGGAAGGAATGTGATATGAGGAGCAGTTCAGGATTCTGGGTTTGTCTAGTTTGGAGAAAAGGAGGCTGAAGGGCAACCTCATGGCTTCCTGAGAAGAAGTAGAGAAGGAGGTGCTGAGAAGATATGTGGGAATGGTTCAAAGCTGCTCCAGGGAATCTTCAGATTGGACATAAGGAAGTGTTTCTTTATCAAGAAGGTGGATAAACACTGGAACAGGCTTCCTAGAGAGTTGCTCAATGCTCTCAGGCTGTCAGTGTTTGAGAGGTATTTGGACAATGCCTTTAACAAACTTCTGATCAGCCATGAAGTGGGCTGGAGTATGGACTACATCATCCTTGTAGGTCCTTTCCAATTGAAATACTCTAAATCTAAATCTAAATCTAAATCTAAATCTAAAGTTAAATCTAATAATTCTAATTCTAATTCATTACTATTCTATTCCTATTCTATTCTAATTGAGTAAACAGTTTGCCCATGTTTAGAGGAAGAACAGAAACTAAGAGCATCGATACATTATAAATTTAAAATATCAGAGTAGAGCCTTCTTTTTCACACACAAAATATTTGTCTTAATGCTGTAAAAGTATTTAGAGAGTCATTTCTTGTATTTCACTGTATTTGGATGGATTTTTTTCTATCTGGTCTAGAGTTTAAAAACATTAACCTTAGAGAAGTTAGTATTTTCAGCCCAACTGTTGGCTTACTTTTCCACTCTGACAACGCAGATGTTAACGTCCTCAACTGATCCTGAAATCATTCAGGAAATACATTAGAAACATCCCCTTCTTTCCAAGCTGGGTGTTTTTACAAGGGATCCAGAGCTGACTCAGGGCCTGCCAGCACCTGGCTTCTAGCCTGCAGTAAGGCTGCTTATTTTTGGTCTACACTAAGAGCTATAGGTGTGCCAGAATGGACTAAGAGGGCTTTCTCCAGCATGAAAGAAATATTACCATCTAAAAATAGAAATAGTTTGAAAACAAGCAGGGATTTCAGTCTTTTGATGGCTTATATGGCATCTGTGCCACAGCTATGGAAGAGTGAATACATGATGCCCTGTTTAAATATCAATAAGGAGAAAATCCATTCTATTTGACAAGGTTAAGTGGAAACATCAGTCTGTTTGACTGATGTTTGTAGAAGAGAGACCCAGTATCTGGTAGAAGGACCCAAATTGGCTTTTATGCTTCATTTGTTCTCATCCTTTGGTCAGCAGCATGGCAAAGAGTTTTCCTTTCCTCCTTGGTGCATCTGTGATGACTATCTCTGAAAGATTGACATCTTGCCATTAATGGTCTGAGGGAAAATTACCCACAGTATTAGCTCATTGGTTTGAAGAACTTACATGTATGATGGATTAAACTAACAGTTTCATGTGAAGGACTTGCTGACCTCATCTATTTATAGACACACATTTTACAAAGCCAATGAAAAAAGTTTGGGTCTCAGATGCAACAAAAGCAACCCACAGGTTTCCCTGGACTAAATGCTGTAAACAGCCCTCCCTATGAAACATTCTCACTTTCTTCCTTTCATATACAAAGCTGGTGAGTAGAGCATATAAATCTAACTGAGAAATGACTCTTGTATTTTAAACTTATTTCTTTACCATCACCACAAGTCTATTCAATAATCCATTGCAAAATTAAGTCTCTTACTTTTTTTCAGTGACACCGTTTATAGGGAATCTATTGTCGTAAAAAATGAAGGAACCAAGAGTGATCCTTGTCCAATTTATTAGATGGCTTTGGCTGTTCTTCTTTCATGGTCCTGCCAATGTTCAGCCTGCTAAGATAAATTAATCTATGCAGGACTATGGCACACACCCCAGGTAGCAGCTTTCAGTAGTGTGTCTGCATGGAAGTCTTTTGTGAAAATACTTGAGTGAGAGCAAAACCATGGGTGTGGGAGATGAAAACTTTTTGATAAAAAATGCATCTCGTGTTGCTTTGGGATTTTTTTACAGATTCCATCTTTCCCATAGATGTAAAATTTCAGTCTTTCAAGTTTTTGGGGTTTTTTTTGAGTTGATATTGTTGATTTAAGACTGACAGACGAGGAGTATAATGATATGACACTGACATGGACTAGATAAGATGCTGAAAAATGAGAGATATTTATCTTAGAAAAAAAATTCTGCATACTTGACCTCTGAGATAATTTTCTCGGTTTGTGCCAAGTGTAACATTTTTACTTAATTGCTGAGCTTAGCAGAAAACATCACTGATCATATGAAAAGAGCAAAGTAAAGCTGCTGTAAAGTGTTCAGTTTGTTGAAAGCACTGATATCACTCATGGAAATGCTGTTTCAACTACAGTTCCTAAACAGTACTCGTTCAAGAAATATGCTACTTTGAATATACAACAGTGATAATTAGTAGAATAAAGCTATAGCATTTTAGGGTTGCTGCTTCCCCTGTGGCAGCTGTTTCACTCTCTTGCCATTTAAACATTATACTGGGGTTAATAACAGAATTTGCCTCAAAATTTGCTGTTATTTTTCTTGCCAGAAAGCCAGATGTGCACCAGGGTCAAGGCAGTCCCTAGTTTAGATACAAGCTGGGGGTGAAGGAATTGAGATCAGCCCTTTAGGGAAGGATCTGGGGGTACTGGTGAATGAAAAGCTGGACATGAGCCAGCAATGTGTGCTCACAGCCCAAAGAGCCAACCATATCCTGGGCTACATCAAAAGAAGTGTGGTCAGCAGGTCCAGGGAGGTGACTCTCCCCCTCTACTCCACTCTTGTGCGACCCATCCTGGAATATTGTTCTGGAGTCCTCAGCACAAGACAATGACCTGTTGGAGCAAGTCCAGAGGAGGGCCACAACAATTACCAGAGCTGGATGGAACTCTGATCAACTTGATCTTGTTGAAGATGTCCCTGCTCACTGCAGGATGTTGGACTGGATGACCTTTAAAGGTCCCTCCCTATCCAAACCATTCTCTCATTCTGTTATTTCCCTTGCACAAAAATATATCCTTGCTGTGTCCTTGTAATCCATACTGCCACTTCAAATGCACACACAGGAACATTTTTTTCTTTATCATGGAATCAGATTGTAAATAAACGCATTCTGGTAAGGTAAACTATGAATTGCACTTCTTTGTTATTTAGTGTATTCTGCTTGCATCCAGATATTTACTGTTTGGATCCAGCTGTGGTAGCTGAATGTTTAAAATTTAATACAGGAGGTTGAATGCAATAAGGGTTCTCCCTGGAAAGTGATGCTTCACCTTTGCATGTATTCCCACAGAACAGCCAGAAAACAGAGACACCATCATTACTGCCTCATAGCAAATGCTTTGCACGTCCAGTACTTCTGATGAGACAATTTCTGAAGCTACCACTCTGCAGGAGGAAGAGTCCATTATCTAATGCAGTGAATGAATGCTCTCCATTTATAGGCTGACCCAATGTGTTGAGGAACATTCTATAATGCATGATGCTGCATAATTAAAACAGGAAAACTGGAGCACAAAATATGGACAAAACGAAGCCACTAGCAAAGGGAAAGAGCTCTTCCAGTTTTCCTCTTTTCCAGCTTTTCTCTTTTCTTATAAATGTGAGCTGAACTACAATAGTAATTCAAAGCCTCATAAAATTGGTCCATCCATAACAGTGATGTGATGGTGACTGGAGAAAAGTTGGCTGAGAGGAGGCCTTATCACTCTCTTCAACTACCTCAAGGGAGGTGGGAGAGAGGAGGGAAACAGCCTCTTCTCCTTAGTAAACTGTGATAGGAGCAGAGGGAATGGCTGGAAGCTGCACCAGGGGAGGTTTAGGCTTGATGTTAGGAAACATTTTTTCACTGAGAGGGTTGTCAGGCATTGGAATGTCCTGCCCAGGACAGTGGTGGAGTCACCATCCCTGGAGGCATTTAAAAGGCATTTGGACCTGGTCCTTAAGGACATGGTTTAGTAGTTAGATTATGGTGTTGGTCAAAGGTTGGACTGGATAATCTTGGATGTCTCTTCCAAGTTAAAAAATTCTGTGATTTTGTGATTCTGTGATTCATCAGGAATTAATTATGTGGGTGATTTCCATAGCACAGATATGAAAATCAACCCTTGTGTATCCAGGTGTTTGTATAAACATTACAATTTTATCTGTATTGATACAATTTAGGGATAAGTTAAAAACAGTCATGTGGTCTGCTGCCTTCTTAGGTAACTTTAGAAGTCTAAATTTAGTCAAAATTTTCCGGTGCTCTACTAAACCAGAAACATATCAAAATTCCACTCAACATCTTTCTGACCTTCTGACTAGAGGCTCATTAGGGTTTCATGGGACTGTAAGTCTTCTTCCCAGCCCTTTCCATGGCCCTGAATTCCCCAGACCCTGATCAAGCCAAGAGGGCAGGTACTGTCTTTGTAGTAGAAGGAAAGCTGTGTAGGTTCCATGCCCCAGCCCCATGGAGGGTGCAGGGAAGGGATGGAGCAGGGCAAGGGTGCTGGATGCTGGATGACAGGGATAAGCTCTGCAGAGAAAGTCAGAGGGAAGTGTGAGATTCAGATTGCATCTTCCAGGATAACCTTGGCTCCTGATCACTGGCATACAGGGGCATCACCAAGGTTTGGGGAAGAGGCGGTGCCATGGCATTGGTATTGTGCTTGCCAGTGGTCCCACTACATCAAGAGTCATTGGAGAAAAACAGGGAGTCTCAAAACTGGCTGATGCAAAACCAGACTGGGGATGACATAGCCAGCTCCTGTCTTACACAGAGATTACTTTCAGAGCCTGCTATGAAGTAGTTTTGAGTTGAAAATACAGTTTATATTTGTGGTATGAGGAGCACTGCAGGGAACTGTAAAAGTGCCCCTGACTTGCTTGCTTTCTAAGAGTCCAAATAATCTCTTGGACGAACATCCCAGTTTGTCATATGTTGCTACCTGAAGTCTTCCTTACTATACCATGCCATTACTCCCAGCAGCTCGTGCACTTGGGAAATATAATAATTAGTAAATAAAAATACCTGGCAACAGAAAAATTGAAGAAATTATTTATAATCCAGGTAGTTATTACTCTATACGTAAATGCTGGAAGATTACATCAGAAATTATTTCTTAAAGGTTTCCAAGCATTAACTGAAAATGTATGTGATTAACTGGATTTGATCCCTTGATGAAATAAGTCTTTTTATTAAATTATCTCATGTTTGAAACATCCTCTTGTCCATGTTTTTTTCCAGTAACATGAAAGAAGAACTAGATTGTGGCAAAAGTCTTAATGTCTGATTCAACAAGGATTCTAGTCTAAATGAAAAAAATGCTAGAAAGAAAAAAGTAGTGACTATCCATGCCCACCCAAAGAAAGAACTGTGATCATTATTAAACCTTCATAAAAATCACTGAGTGTATAATATAAATTATTTTTAAAAAGTTGAAGTATATGATTAGAGGAAATAATATAGATTATAAAGTTTAGTGTCTACTTCACAGGAAAGAGAAAACCTTCACAGGATGCCCACAGCAGTCTGTGCCTCATTAGCTTTTCCCATTTCACGAATTCTCATTAAACATGTCAATTACAAGTTCTATTCTATCACATCAAAAATCAGCTAATTAATCAATTACATCTTGGTTTATTATCACACTTTTAACACTCTGGGAAGGCAAAAGGTGTTGTCTCAGTGAAAGGGATACAATCAGTGAGAGTCTGAGCATAAGTTTGAGCTATTGCCCTGTACATTTATTTTTTTATTACTTTTTTTTTTAGTTCATGGATGCCCCAGTGTCACAGAATACTAGAAAAACAGTTGTGAAAGTGAATGTCAGTCTTGACAAAGGTATATCTTGCACTGTCTCTCTCAGAAACTTCCCATGAGAAAGGCCCACGCTTTTCCAGGAAATTTATTTCAGATCATTCTCTTTTCCATAAAGTAGCTTTTTCTGTAGTTTAAAGAAAATCTCTCATCCTCTACTTTAAACTCATGACTTTTTGTTCTGTCCACACGTAACATGGAAAGCAGTTAATTGCATTTCTTTTTACAGCAGCTTTTTAATACAGAAAGACTGACTTTGCACTTAAGACCTCCATTTTTTCTGTCTGTCCTCAGGTTTCCTAAGTGGCAGACCAGAGCTTGTTTTTTGTCACTTTTCTCTCAACTACGTCTTTTCTGAAGCCTGAGATATTGAAGTGTTTTGGCTGATGTGTACCCAGTACTAACCAGATTTACAGGACTACTTTTGCTATTTCTGCACTTGCTGGTGAAGTAATTATTTCCAGCAGTTTTTCTGGCTTTGAAGTTGAGCACAGACTCTTCTGGCTCACCAGTAATTCCTGTTTCACCTTCTGAAACGTCACCTGTCCTCAGCAGGCACTCTCAAACACAACCACTGACTGTTCTGAAACTATTTCAGCTCCCTGTTTAAACACCTTACAACAATTTCTACAGAGCCCAGCTGAGCTGAGACAAATGCAGATCTGCTGCCTTTCCTAAAATTTCACTTTTGCTTTTTAACCTGAGTTCCTGCCCTTTTGATGCTGGTGTGAATCCAGTTACTAATCCAGCTACAGCCACACTTTCTGGTGAAGAGAAGAGGAAACAAACAAAAAAAAGACACTAAAATATTTCTGCCCTTTTCCTGCCATCCATCAGTAGCTTTAGCTTGCTGTTGAGAGCCATTTACCTGCAGGGAATCTAAAGAGAAAAGGACAAGGGCCCATGCTGGGTATATGCCAAAGCCTTCCTGCTCACTCTAATAGACTGGTTCAAAATAAGGTGCTATTCACCCACACAGAAGTGAGACAAGAACCTTAACTGATATAAAGGAAAATTACAAAGATTTTGTGGAAATTTCACTCTTCATGGCAGAAATATGAATGCATATCTATATTAATCTCTTCTTTTTCTATTACATTTTCAAAACTAGATTCAAAAAGGATTGGATTTTTTTGGTTTTTTTCCTCTGTCATATTTGGAAAATGTCCAGAAGGAGACTGAAAGGTTTCATTTCCATTACATTAAACTTCCCATGTTGAAAATGGTGGGGAAAAAAGGGAAGAAGATGAGCATCACCTTCTAGTGGGAAGATAAAGCATATAGCTTTCTTTCAGTTTGAAAGAGAAAGGAGCCTAGTCTGAACCATTGTGTACAAATAATGTAGTCCAACCAATTTTAGCACCACAGCTCATGGCAGTGAAAGGGATGCTAGAAAATTAATTGATACCAGTGACAAAATTTCAAGAAGTGATGCCGGGAATGTAATTTCTTTTCTATCAGGCTGTATATTCATCTTCAAAGCATCTTTTCAATTGAGTGGTTTAACTATGTCCCTTTAGAGTGCAAAGGTAATAACAAAAAGATTTTATGGCAACATTCCCTAATTAATTTTTCACACCTATATTGATTATATAATGCATTGGAGATCCATTTTACTCGTTATATCTTGAGCTGATTGAGGAGGTGGTAGCAAGCATCCAGTTAAGAACAATTGACTTACAACAAAAGTTAACTGTAATTATTCTCCAGTCCTTAAAGGTTAATAATTAAGGGGTAGCTATGCATCCTCAGTGCTCAGTACTATTGCCAAAATGTATGCAGGGAAAATTTAGGCTGAAAATATTTGCCTAATATCAGCAAAAGAATTATGAGCATGGAACGTATGTAACAAGTTGTCTGACAGAAGGAGATATGCTGTGGTTTTCCATTAGAAATTCCTGTTTTCTCACTAATAATGGACAGTAAACAACAGAAACAATTAGGGTGGATCTAGGTTTGGTATAAACATAAATGGATGGCATGAAGAATCAGTAAGAATTAGATAGCCTAAGGAATTTGCCAAATGCAGGTTGGTAAGGAGAGGGAAATGAGTAAAGTACAGAAAATATGAAACTAAGTCATGTTTAAGAGCAGAAGAGAATTATTCCAAAGCACTGTCCGAGGACCCTGCTGCAGGAGAGCAATTGTGAAATGTTTTTTTCTTTATTTTAAGTCTTCACAAGGAAAAGCTGAGATGAGTTGGGAAGATTTCCTCATAGTTACTTACACCTGTTGCCTCCAATACTAATTTTGAATGAACTTTTCAGAACAAAACTAGAAAAATAGCAAGCATTTAATTTCTCCTCTTTAATCTAAGGCATCAGGGTGTGTGCAAATGGTAGAGCACCCTTCTGCTCAAGAAGATGCCCACCCAAGAATGGGCAGTGGGCATCCCTGCTCGAGGAGCAGGCTCTGCATTCTGCTGCTCACTGGACATCTCTGGATGCCTCATCTGAAGGAGACTGCTCATTTTATGGTGAGCTTTATCCAAGCCTTCTTTTGAAGAGCTGGCACACCACCCCAGGAGCCTCCCTGGCCCACTTTGCAAATTGCCTTAATGGAAACTTGAGTGCATATTTTAAGAAAGTACTTATCTATGGAACTGAGATTTTAAGCAAGTGTGGCAATTAATGCCAAGCTGGAGTCTGTGTATAGCAGACAAGTTTCCGCTGGGAAATTATCCAAGTGAGAAATTATTAATTTCCCATAGCCCACCTGATGCTCAACATGGAGTTTATTTTTTATGTCAGTTGTGCAAAATGTAGACATTTAAATGCAGGGTGCTTTTCAAGAAATCTAAAAGAATGCCCCTTCCAAGTTGTGCTTTACACATATAGACACAGTCAGCCAAGGAATCAGAAATTTACAGCTTAATATTAATAAAATAAAAGGCTAAAAAACATTGCTGTTTATGAGATACAATGAGAAAAAATATTTTTATGCAAGGTCCCTATATTGAACTGGCAGGCAGATCAATGTATTATCCAGCAATGAATGGAGGAACAATGTATTTGTTTCCTGCAATCTTAAAAATTAATCAAAAAATCAGACTGTCCATAGTTTATGAATATTTATTACCTTGCCATATGGATTCTTCTTTACTTAAGACTTTTTAAATATTCAGTATGCTCTAAAGATGCCCACGGAAATGTAGCGTTAATTTTTATATACCTTATTGTGCTATATAAAATAATTTCCATAACAAAGTAGAAAGAAAATTAAAATTACTTTTAATTGAAAGTGTCTGCAGAGAAAAAGAAAATAATAGAAGATGAACCATTACTTCAAATAATCCTTTTTTTTATGCTTAACTTTCTCTAGTCTTATGGCAACTTCTGCAAATCAGAAATTTAAATGAAAAAGGATTTCACTTTTATAGGCCGTGCTTTTGAAAGTTTTGTGGAAACCCAGGAGGAAACAGTCAATCACAAAAACATGTTCTCAGTTCAAAAGTTCAGTCATGCTGTGATTGAAAACAGCACCATTTGGCTGCTCATTTGTCCTAGTTTCCTTGTGAAACAACTTATAACTATTACAGATTAAGTTCAAGCCCACACTGTAACAGACTGTGTCTGCCTCACCTTGCTGTGATGCTGGTAAGAAAAATTTCAAGCTCTGAGTAAATCCAGACCCATTGGTCAACCTTGTTGGTGGACTGATTTTTCACATAACTGAGTTTCTTGAGATTTGCAGGAGCTTTAACTTCTACCTGTTTCACAGCAAAGGGCAGTGACTGGAGTATGTCGTGGTCTAATCGTGGTTTAGGTAATTCAGGGGTTGCCCCCCTACACCTCCCATGCTGATGCACACACAGCTGAAGAGGGCATCAATCCTCCTTTGGGAATCCATGGATAAGGTGTTCAAACCCAGACCAGGGTTCCACAGACAAGCTGCATTTCAGCAGTGTGTAAAGGATGGCACATTCATACCAATTATTTTCCTCCCAAAAAAAAGGACTTCCGTAAAGTCTTCTGCTAATTGGTGTCATTCTAATGGCTTAATAAACATAAACTGTGAATGTATCAGAGGAGTCAGATTATCTAAAAGCTACTAGAAATGGCTTTGTGAGTGAGATCTGGAGGCGGTGATATTCAGAGGTTTCATGCTGATTTGTATCAGCTTAGGGATCTTCTGCTTTGGATGAATTCCACTGTACATCAGAAAGGAAGGTAGTCATTTTCCCAGGAGTTTGCCCAACTGCAAGCTATAGATCAAGCTATGAACATTTTAAAAAGCAGCACTTTTTCCTCTGGTTTCAGTTCAAAAGGTAGCAGAAAGAATTTTTTTCCTGATATTGAATTGTCCCTTAGTTTAAACCCCAGCAATTCACTCTAATTACAGAACACTTCAAGTTTAAGCCTGAATCAAATCTCTTAGTTATGGAACTCTAAATTACTGCAGATCCTTAATAGAACTACCTCTTGCTTTTTCTGCTATATCTAAAATTCCAGAGTAAAGAACATCCTGTAGATCTTTTGCCAATTTTTTTTTCCTCTCACTTACCCTGTTTTATACCAAGATAACTTCACTGTTTTCCATGGAGCTGCCTGGGCTTTGGTTTGGTGCCCACTCCCAGGTGTGCAGGGGTACTTGCAGTGTCATGGTGTGCCCCTGTGGGCTGTCGGGTGGGACAAGGCTGTGTGCCCTCCCGAAAGGGGAGCTTCAGGGAAGGGGGATCCTGCTGACCTTCAAGTGATTCAGCAAGGGGCACCTACCTCATCCCCTGCATCTCCCCAGAGGCACCAGAGACACCTTTAAGATGTGATAGAGCACTTTCACTTCATGGTCCAAACTTGGATCAGAATCCCACCCTGTCCATCAGCTCAGCAACCAGATCTCTATTCCAGGGAGACATATGAACTGTGTGTTCTAAATCAGGGATGGAAAGGTTAAGAACATGAGTGTGGGCAGCTACTCTGGGTGTGCTCATCTGTCAAGTGGCTTTTTAGGGCAGTGTCTTTCTATTACCCTGTGGACTTGCATTCTGTCTAGAGGCTCTTTACAGTCTCTTTAAGGTGTGCTTGCTCAAAAGCACTAGCCTGGTTATTAAAAAGCTTTAAACTCTTCAATTTGTCATTTCAAAGTCATAAGGAGTTAGTCAATCACTTAATGTTAATCAGGGACTCCACTTTGGTAAGTATGTCTTTAAAACACAAACACATGGGAAGAAGGAAGGAAATGTAGCTCACACCAGCTTAGTGCTGTGATATACTCTCTCATCTTTTAAACAATAACATATAAGGATTATATTAGTATTAAAATAAAATTAATATTAGGCTTACACAAAACTTTACCACGTACAGTAACTGGGAGCCTGGTAACCTCCCAAGAACCAGGACATTTTAGTAACTCTCATTATATAGTCCCTAAAGAACCCACTACAAGTTTATCTTTATCCCCTCCTTTCATGGAAGAGACACTGTTAAATAGTGAAAAGCATTAAAGACACCATAAGAGCTTCCTGACAAGACTGTTTTAATTTCAGGCATTTTATGATGAGTGAGAGCTATATAAAGATGATGACAGCATCCACTATTTCTTTTTTTCTGAATGGTTATTTAAAATATCAGCCTCATTAAAACAGATGCAGACTTTTTTAAGATCCATACTGCAGTGCCTCCCAGGCCAATTGCTTATTTGGATCCCCAAGACTGATACTTTCCCCAAAGGACTGCAGAGTCTGCATGATGTTTGTTCATTTTTACTTTTAACTTTGGCATCACTCTAGAAGAGAACCAGCAAAAAGGATGACATAGGGGCAACAGAGTTGTGAATAGCAGTGTGTCAAATCTGCTTTTTATTAAGATGAAAGCTGGCTTGAGTGTACTTAGGTACTTTGGATGCCAACGTTCAGTGTTTGCTTACTGTACAGTGGAGGCACACAAGGGTGTGACTCAAGGAGGAAGCTTTCCTAGCACTGGGAATAGTATAAAGTTAGGTTTTCAATTTTGCTTTGTTGATTTTAACCAAGACAAAAACTTCAGGTCTCAAAGCAGTAGCATACAGATGGTGGTGTCTTCAGCTCTGGCATCTAGGGAATGTAAGACTTACTCTTAGGAAACCTTGATGTCAAGGAGAGGTGGGAACAGAAGGGTATTTGGAAGTCTCAGAAAAAAAATCCCTGCAGTCATAGCATGGTTTTCCATATAGCTGGGGGCAGGTGGTGGGTGTAGACATGCCAGGTGTTATTGCAGTCCAGTGGGAAGAGGAGAGGAAGATAAATTCAGACATTTCCTGGCTGCCTCCTCAGGAGGTCTTTGCATTATTCTAGCCTCCTCTTTAGCTCCTGGGAAAGCCTGATAATTCTGCCTCATATGACCCCTGTGGTGGTGAGACCTCACTGGGAGAAAGCAATTTAACTTACCCATCAGACTTACCACCCCAAGGGAAACAAAATATGAAAAACAGCAACTACAAAATCCTGGATATCCCAAACCTATCAAAAATAAGATGAGAAAAATACTCATCCTTTTCACAGGAAAAATTGTTGTTTAATGTTCCCGTACCTCACTTCTCACCTTTATTTATATGCCTCCCACCTACACCCTGTCATCCCAGAGGGGCTTACCATAAGCCTGGAAGAGACCAAATGAGGCATGATTGATGTTCACATGCTGTTAACAGCCAAGTGTTTGAGATCAGCCACTTCTGCTCTTTGAAAGAAATCACATCTTTGGTCTTTCTGATAAGAGGCAGAGAACTTGGAGTGTACCAGGTTTTTTCTCCTCAACTCTCCTATCAGCTGCTTCTCAGCACTGTGTCCTTGCCTTTGCTGTGCAATACATCTGCCACTTCTGTGAGGGTTTGTGGTGTCTGAGCCTCTCCTGCTCATCCAGAGGTCCTGCTTTCCATTAGTCCCTTCCAGGCTCATCACCTCCTGAGACCCTGCCAGGAGGATAACTTTCTAGGGGATGTGTCCCAGGGTCACAACTTCCATGAACCTGTAAAAGCTGTTATTCCGTAGGAAAGTCATCAGGATGGTTAATAAGTATGAACATTTCTGCTGCACAAAACCCCCAAACAATCCACACTGCCACAGGCAGCTGGGCTTGCATTCAGAATATCTATAAAACCTCAAATCTTTCATCAAAAGCAGAGAGGGACTGAGATATCTCTGCACTGCAGGGAAAATAGAAGAAGGGACACAAGAGTGGGAGAATCTAGGCATTAGGTAGGTTTCTGAACAGCAGTGGAGCACAGAAAGGATGGCTTACATGCATGTTTGTTTTCATGGCAACACATTCACTTTAGCACCTAAGATAACAAGTGCAGCAGAATTTCCTACTGAGCCTAATATTTATATCTAACCATATTGACTCTATTCCTTTGATTGCTTTATATCAGATGAAGTCCTTGAAACTCCAGGATGAAGAAGTACCTAGGTGTTTTTATGAGAGTTGGAACGATGTATCCTAGGAGGAGGAAGTGGATTTGATAATAGTAGCAGACTTTTTTAAGGTAATTTTGAGCAATAATATAGGAAAATAGAATACTTAATACTAAGAAAGGCAGGTTTCTGTTGTTGCTGTTTTTCTCTGTGCTAGCACACTGCAGATTCTCTCATTTAGTATGCTATTCAGTCCAGGGGCTGATTTTATGGTCAGAATTTAAAGTATTGATTAAAACTGATGAAAAAGTGTTCCCTGGTATCAGAAAAGCTTTGAATAACAGAATAATATGAATTCCAGTCATGTGCATGCCCTTTCACAAGCTGCTATAGGCTTGATAGCAGTATCCTCTAGATGTGAATTAGCATTGATCAACTATTAGACTGGCACATACAACACCTTTTATTGAGATAAAAGACAACTTTTCCCGATTCTATTCCTCTCCTGTGGTATTTAGGAATAACAGCATTCACTGTTAACAAATCAAACAGACACATGCCGAAAAGCAAGGACTGATATTTTAATTCTGAATTAACTAAAAAAGGTACATGCAGCTATCTTTCCCTGATATACCTCCTTCTGCTTCCCTTCCTTTCCCACACACAGACTGGTGGTTTCTGTAGACGCAAATAACTTAAATTCACATCTATTGCCCATGCTTCTATCTCTGATCCTGACAAGAACATAGCCAACCAGGATCTTGGTGTCTTTTGAAGCAAAGATCACTAATCACTAAACTCTCCGTCCACACAGCACATCCATAAGGCTGAATTATTTCCACTGTGTGAATAGAAATTAGTACTCTCATGCTAGGCCACACTTTATGAAGTAAAATGTGGTTAACAGCATTCTGTCTTATTCCTATTCAGGTGTGGATCCACCATCATTCTTTTTGTTTAGCAGTGCTTTTTCTGTGAAAGACATGCTAGAAGTCTTCAAAAAACTTCAAGAAGCTACATACAAGTCTTCTACATCCAGGCTGGTCACTGTCAGGCTCCTTTGGAGAGCAGACAGAAGCAGATCCTTGTAGGGGTGATCCATCTCTCAGACATGACATCTGCTTCATGACATGAGGAACCAGGATCCTGAGGCTGTGATCAGATTAGCAGTAGGTATCCACATGGCAAACATCAGCAGTTGTGAGGCAAACCTCACCATCATGTTTTTATTTGGTTTTAAAAACATAGAAAGCTTGTAGTAGGAAGGCACTTGTGCTGCAAGAGGCTTCATGGAGGAAATGTGTGAGGAAAATGGTTCCCCAGAGACACCAAAGATCTTAATTATGTGAGAGGACTACAGATGGCTAAACAAGTTACTGATGTTTAGCATCAGATTTTTATGTTTTTATTTAGCCTCAGAAATAAATCCAACTGCTATCTGAAAAATATGACACTTCTGCAGAGGAGAGATCTTCCTAAGTAGAAAAGGTTGGTATCATTAAAAAAACCCTTAAACTTACTATCTGTATTTACACTTGGGAGGAACTGGGAGTAGATGTGTACCTGTGTTCTACGCACACCACCTGAGATGGGGAGGAGCTGAAACCTCTAAAACTGGATTCTCAGGGGAAATTAAGACTCTGCTTGGATTGTGTTTCTTCTGAGATGCACCAAGTCTGGGATGGCAGACTTAGCAGTGATATAGCTCACCACTACTGCAATTAACATGAAAATGGAAAATGCACTATGTTAATGCTTCCAGGCTGTCCTGGTTTGAGAGGACCAGGATAGAAAAGCCCTGCCTGGGACCCCCCAGCAGCAGCTGCCAGCCTGTTGCTATGGCAGTGATAATGTGGAGCAGCTGAGCCTTTAGGGAGGAGAGGATGGGCCAGGGGACCCAAATGGACCAGTCACAGTATTCCTTCCCATGGTACCCAGTATAAAATGGCGCCCAGGAAAGCCCTCTGGGTTTTTCTGGGGGGTGTGTTAACTGGGTTAGGACTGCTCCTGCTCCTGCTCCTGCTCCTGCTCCTGCTCCTGCTCCTGCTCCTGCTCCTGCTCCTGCTCCTGCTCCTGCTCCTGCTCCTGCTCCTGCTCCTGCTCCCTGGAGAAGAGCATCATTCACCAAGACAGGTCACCTTCTGCCTTCCCAAGTAAGACCAGTTTGGTTGCTCTAAGGCTGTTGTGAGCTGTCATTGAGACCCTGGACTTGGGCACCCCCATCTTCTGGTGTGAGACCTTTTCTGGTAGGTAAATAATTACCAATTGAGGAGGGTGAGTTCCATATTTACATATTATGTATATAAATATATATTTTGATATATAATACACATATATGTTTTATATATTTATAGCTTGCTATTACTACTTCATTAAATCTGTCATTGTTTTGTCTTCCAACCTTAAAGTCTCTCTCCCTTATTCCCCCTTCCCCTGGGAGGGTAGTGGGGAATAACAGAGCATCTGTCATGTGGTTACTGTCTAAAACCATGACAAAGACACAGTATGGGATTCAGTGGACAATTAGCGAAAGCACAGGTTATATTTCAAGAGGTTATGTTTCAAATATTACATTTTTTTATGATTTTCCTACAGTCACCCATATAATGAAAGACTTAATGCATCAACACTTAAATTGCTTAAGGAAGGAAGAATACATTTTTGCTGTAACTCAGCACCTGGCAGCTTGGACTTTGCATGTGAAAGAAGTTTATGTATTCAATATTCTTGATGAACACCTTAAATTTAAAAGCAGTGCCCTTTTTAGTCAATCAAAATCCTGAATTTATGGCTTTCACTGGAGAGGTTGAAACTAATCAGAAAAATAGGATGAGAATTAATGGATTATTCTTGCATTGTTCATCTGCATTTTTTCATTCATTCTCAGATCACTCACTCACCTTCTTGACATTTGTCTCAGTTAATCTTGGAAAATATCTTCTTCTTTTGCCAAAGTAGACTTTAGGACCATTTCATTTGTGCTTTATTATATTGTAGCTTTTCTATTGGACTCTTTCTATTTTGGCTTGTATTCCTTATGTGAAGCTTACAAAATTAATCTGGCACATTGTGAAATCAGTCTGTTTCATTATCTTGTATTTATGGTTCTCTTACCCTAAGAGAGCACTGCTTTTGCAAGTATGGGATGTCTAGGCTACTTCAGAATTGCATTTGGGTTTTTTGCCTTTGAATTATACCATTCCTCTACCAACCTAAATACAATTTAAAAATAGATTAAATAAAAAATCAGAGCACACTGCCAAATGAGGTGCAGGGTGTGTCAGATAGAAACAGCTGAGAATGGGAGTGGAGGAAGCCAAAGTAGTAGGTAGCTCTAAGAGAATGATTTTTTTTTTCTCCTGTCAGACATGAACCCATGGGGTTTCACCCTACAACCAAACTAAACAGATAGTCCTGTGGCTGTTTCAGCCAGAATGCAACAAGCTTACTATTTTGCATGCAAACACACTGAACCAAATCCTCCAGGAAAACTCACTGAGTGCATAGAACGATAACTCCCTATAATTTAACAACCTATCCTTTACCTTTTTATCTTAAAAACACTGGGTATCAGACCTGTTGCCTCTAGTTCTTGTGACAGCACAATTTTTCTTTAAAAACCCACCTTTTTAACTCTTCAATGTCCTTTCTGACCTTAATTAATAGGCTGAAGATGAGTGGGAAGTTCTTCCCGTGAGTAAGAAGAAAGGCTGCCAGTGGATTTATTCATTGCTGATATGATGAAAGGTGTTAAGCTGCAAAAGAAGTGCTGGGACCTGTTTTCTCTGGCCACAGCAGCAATCAGAGGAAAAGTTCCCTGCTCCCAGCCTCCCACAGAAATTATCCCTTAGCTCTTTCTCAGAGCCTCCTGCAAACACTTCCCTTAATGTATCCTATGATTTTTGCTGCCATTTTTCTCAGTGGCAGGAGCCCTTCTCTCTTTCTGCCACAGATGGTAGGCAATCACACTTTGAGCAATCAGTTCTTACACGCCTGCATTTGTCTTGCCCTTCTCCACCACCAAATGATTTATCTTGTTCTCAGCCTTTGCATCATGCAAGACACTGCTTGTGACAGCATCCCCATTGCTTCTGCTGCCTGCTTGAGCAGAGGGGTTGAATGTCCCCTTCATATTTACCTTGAGTGAAAGGCAGCTCTTAGATTAAGCAACTTCAACAACATTTAGCTCAGCTCAGAAACTTATTTCACAGCTAAAGGTCACCCAGGCAGGCCTTATTGCCTCTCCCACTTCATTGTGCTAAATCCTGTTGCCTTTGATGGGGACAGAATTAAATTTTAATCTGTGAAAGCATTCCTCTGAGGTGAGATGAAGCATTCGAAAATAATTAAAATCTGCCTGTTTAACCAGGGAATATGCCTGAATTTTGCTGCTTTCATTCAGGGCTGTCAGATTCTGAACCCACTGCACAAGCTTGCTGTTGGATCACTTTGTCAAATCAAAACAACACTGCAGTGAATGCTCAAACTGAGCTTTAAGAGGGTAGGAATTAGAATTTAATAATTCTGTAACAATAATTATACTGAGTGTCGTTGTATTAGTACTATACTGAAAAGGTATCTACTGAGGGTTTTTACCAAAAATCATGCTTGGAACCTTCATGATTAGAACTATCATGATTAGAACCTTCCCCTGCAGTTACACAGAGCAATGTCTATAGTATTTAACAAAATGATTAATGATTTTATAAACACTGAGTTTATTTTTTCTACCCAATTCTGCACGTTTGGTTTAATGAGATGAGGAATAATAGGTTAACTTAAACTTGCAGAGAGAAAGAATTCTGTATTATTTTCATCTCTGTTATGTATCTCTGGTTTTGTAAAGAAGCTGTAGTCTTAAATTATATCTTTCAAGCAGTTGAGGTTTGCTACAAAGCAGATGAATACTAAAAAGAAGCAGAGCACTAGAACATATATTCTCTGTGCTGCTCTGGCAGGGTTCATTTCATCATTAAAAATGGAAACCTTTGTATTTCTAAAACTTTTTACATGGATGAAGTTGCCAGTACTGAAACTAACTTTTAATAAATGGACAAGTGGAGATTTCCACTCAGGAGTAGCAATTTTCTAACTAGATCTGCTTATAACCTTACAAAAAGCTATTTTTTTTTTTTTCAGTATCAAAAATACGGTTGCTATTTACATTTATACCACCATAAAAGAACATTTTTTAGACAAAAACACAGACCTCCAGCAGGTGTGTTTATACCTAGTGAATACAGATTTATTCATATTCCTGAAAGAACTCTATTTTTCCACCCACAAAATCTTGCTGAACATCCTGTGTTATTGAGCTGTGAGTGTACAGCTCTAAGTATGGGGTTTTTAAGTGAGTCAAAATTCTTTAGTCTTGTAAGTAGCCTGTGGGAGCTGGACTGTTGCTCTCTGCTGCTGTAAAGATAAGTTAATTGCCCATTGAAACAAGGGAGGTTGTTTTGGCCTTTGCTCTCTTCATAGCCAGTGATGGCAAGGTACCAGGTGCTGTAAGACAAATCCATTGCCTCCCTCACACTAGTTTGTCTGGGCTGCAAAGCTGGATGTGAAACTTGGAAAAAGAGCTTCCTTTTTTCTTTTGTTTGGCTTTTCTTTTGCACAGCAAAAAAGAGCATTGTTTTGTCATTAGTTTAAATAGTAAGAGTAGGATCATTCACATATGTGTTGCCACTTTCATTCCCTAATATCAAGTTCTCACTGTAAGCTAAGTATTGGCCTATACGTAAAAACATTCTTCAAAACTCAAACACCCACCAACCATGAATCTCCCTACACCTGCAAAGGTCTGAAAACATCATCCATGCTTTCTGTGCTGCTAGCTCCCTTTTTTTTCTTTTAATTTGTATTTAAACTGATTGCAGATGCCGGCGACTGTTAAAAGTTGCTGCCAATATATCTGTTGCAATGTGCTATGTGTTAGTGGTGGCTGATGAAACCACCATCCATCCATCCATCCATCCATCCATCCATCCATCCATCCATCCCCATGGCTGACCTGTCAAGACCAGTATCTCTCTCTGTGGCTTTGCCTGCTCTATTACAGAACTTAGAGGCTTGCAGCCTCTCTAGGAGCAAAATAAATTGGCAGATAGCCCCATGGCATTTGCACTGAAGCATTGCAACTCTGATCACATTCCTGTCAGTGTACCTCCCACAGACTTCAGCCACAGGTGCTAGGATGGTAGTTATGTACATTAATTTTACAGTGACACTTGACTTCCAGTGAAGAAGGAAATAGTGTTCTTTTTCTTTTCTGAATCCTTCACTATGAGGTCAAAAATAAAAGTAATAAGCTCGGGGATTTTATTTCCAAGTTTCACTGGTACAGAAGTTATTTGAGGAAGGGTTAGGGCCTGAATTTCCCATTTTAGACATACCGAGGTTTTAGGTCAGTGAGTTTCATTTTCCACTCTTGCAAATCACCATAGAGGGATCTCTTTCCCCTTTTGGTCTTGGTGAATTCACTGGCTTGGAACCATATCCTATCATGCAACACATTTAACCTCATTAGAAATGAACAAGGATCTTTTATGTTAAAATAAGTGTCTTCAACACATAGCAGTGCCATTTCCAGATGTTCTAAAGATGAAAGATGCCCACTAAATCTAACAGCTGTCGCTTCTTTGAGAGGCATTCTGAAGGGTTTATAGCTCTGTTACATTCATGTCATCTTAGCCATATGAGTGACGCACTCATATGAAAAGAACAGAGTGAATATGCAGAATAAAGTCTGAATTGTTTATTTAGATTTCAATTTGATAGAGGTTTTCATCATCTTATTTGAAGACTTATTTTTTAATGGACTTACAGTATTAATGGAAAACTGTCCTAAAATCCGTACAGAGTAACCAAATATGATGAAAAATCAAGTTGAAGGAAGCAACCACAGGAATGTCCCAAAAATGTGTTTTGATTCTTACAGGTCTGCAAAAGAGAGCAAACAGTTAATGAAATTAACTTAAAGTAAGAGGATTACAGTACCAGCTTTTTGAAGACTAATATAAAGAAAAACAGAACCTAAACACTGGTCAGAAAACAACAAAATGAGGTTAGTCTTGACTTAGGTATCAGCTTATATGGGTGAGGTATAAAAATTCAATCTCCCAATATGCCATGAAATTGCTATGGGATAGTTTGCATTTCTGTTTTAAAGAACAAAGTGCTCAGAAATATTGGAAAAGGCAGACAAAATCTTGACATCAAGTTTTTGTCCACTGTTGGTCCAGGGATTTTATTTAGGATATGTCCTAGTACCTACAAGAACAGGGATGAGGCAGCTCTGTCTTTTCCTTTCTGCCAAAAAGCTCTGTTAACTTGGTGCTGCTCGGAGCTCAGTTTGATTCTGGCAAGACACACAACTAGAAAGGGATGGGTCAGGAACCAGCTTTGGATGAATAGTTTTTTTATCTCACATAATACTAACTGTGTAAAGTCTGAACTCCTCAACTTTCCATAACAGACCTTGGCAAAAGATAATTTGTTCTATATGTATTAATTTCCCACTCCTAATGTTAAGGTGATATGAGTCAACTTTTAGAGGTCCTTATAGGATTTTATGGATTACTGCTATAATTACTGCTGCCTGACAGCTGGCATGATTTCCTTTCTAAATCTATTCACATTATGACAAACAGGACATTTTCACTTTACATCCTTGTAAAGGGATGGCAGCAGCAGCTGTGGTGCAGAGAGGTGATTAATGTAATAACAAGTCCACAAGTAACCCAGCCTGCCAAACGTTGATGACAAACATCAGAGTTCAAAAATGTGCTTCACACCAGCACGCAGGAGAGTCCCTGTTTCTCGGAAGGTTATCCAAGCACTTCTGCAGCTCTGCTCTGGAAATCATAAACATGAACTTTTTTTCCAGATGGCTGTTGCTTTTCAATTGTATCTGTGGAGAAAGGGCAGAAATAGTGATTTCTTTGAACTGACACTCCCAGTTGAAGCCAATGTCTAGCCAAGTGTTAAAGGCAGTCACAAAGCTTACATTTTTTTCCTTACAGCACTATTTATTTTTTTTAATTTTCGTAGTAAGTGTCAGGCAAAGTTTATTTTGCTTGTAACATAACTGAGGCTGGGACCCAGGTCTGAACACTGCTTGACACGACAATGCTGCTCCACAAAATAAAACCAAGAACTCGGTGTCAAGGTCATTTTATTGTGTGCAAACCCATTCCTAACTAGTTATCAACAGATAAATGGAGATGTGGCAATGCTTCAGTGGGCTGTAACTTCTTCTCCCCATACATCTGTAAAATGTCAAGCAGATTGTAGAAACCTATCCAGTAAATTTGCCTTATGCTAAGCTGCTCTTGTTTCCATAGCAGTAAAGTTTCCCTGCTGTATGGCAGGAGGGTGCTAATATTCTCAGCTCCCTTACTCTCACCTTGGGATCAGTTATAAAGATTTTGATGTAAAGCACATGTAGAAGAGAATCAAGCTATGCCATCTCTGAATGGTGTCTGGTTATCTTGCCAGCTACTGCTCACCAAGGCAATTAAATGAGGTGCTACTTCTTTCCTGAAAATTAAGTGATATATTTGAAACTTGAATGATATCCAGGCAGAGTCTATCCATCACTTTGAGGCAGAGATAATGACATCAGCCAAATTCTGAAACAGCTCTGAATAATCACTGCCCCTTTAATAAACTGGTGTGAAGTCCTGCATGCGCTGCAGGATGCTGAGGGCTTCTGATTGATGGAGTTGGTTTCAAAAAGTGTTTTTTTAGCTTTTCACCTGAAATACATAATAATAATATATACCCTACTTCAAATAAATGGTAAAAGGTCTTCTGAAGCAGAAAAATGACTTTTACATTTAAGCACACTTGAAGATCTAATTAACCTAAATTTGTCCTAAAATTACAAGGAGAAAATGAATCGAGGAAGATTATTAGGAAGATAAATAATCTCCATCAAGAGTCACATATTTTGTTGGCATCAACTCCAGTTTTACAAAATAACACAGAACCAGAATCCAATTCATTTTCAAAGATCTCCCTTTACTTCTAAAAATTACTTAGTGCACTAACACTGGAAAATTCAACAGCACTGGGTTGTATATTCAAAGTTTTTCAAATTGTTCTTTTATTACATTAAATAATGACTGGGTCATTGGAAAGCCACTGGGTGGCATAACTGGAGGAAAAGAATTCTGGAACTGATTGTTTGGTGTCCAGCTGCCTCACCAAGCAGAGGTTAATAAGGAATCCTATTTCCCTTCTTCATTATACCTCAGACAGCTTAGAACTAGAGTTTGTGTCAAGATGGACATTTTTCTCTCTCCTGCATGAAGAAATCAGCCCATTGTCTTGCAGCTCTTGAGTAGCAAATTGCTGGCAATGCCACCACTTTAAAGAAACAGGAAACTCAAAACTATTTCTTTACTGAAGAAAAAGATAATCAGAAATGCAGTGAGTGCAGGTTCAGGAATAAAGACAATAATGACAAAGTCTGGGGTTTATAATTTTTAAAATTTTCTTAATTTGGAATGTACTTTTCAATAGAATTATTTACAACAAACACTGTTCTTGTTTACAGGTAACTTCTTTAGGGCACTGTCAAAACCAGACTTTCTCTAATTTGCACAGGAAAATAGTCATAAACCCAGGGCATGGTTTGCTTTTGTGATTAAAAGCTGGTCAGATGACTGCATGCACAAGTAACCACAACTCCCATGCAGGAATTAAGAACTAGTTGCCTGCTGGTGGAGATTGACCATTACTGTCTGCTGTTTAACCCTTTTAAGCAGATCATGGCAGAATAAAATGCATCTATGAAAAGGGAATTATGTCAGAGTGCAAAGGCTGCCACCAAACCCCACTATTCCATTCTTGTTTGCAACAGCTGAAGTTGTTGATTTTTAGCTACTCTTCAGTCTTTAAAAGGCTTTTCTTCTTATTACCTTTTGGCCACAAGCCCAGAGTTAGCTTCAGGGAAATTAGGTAATTTTCCATTCTCTACAGGCAGGAAAGTTGCAAAGGAATTTGGATGCTAAATTGGATGACTTTTGCTGCTCCTCAGGAGCAGTGAGAGCAGTGCTCAGAACGTATCTTTCATGAAGTCATTAAGGTTCTGCTTCACCATCCTGAAGCCTTCTTTCACAGATCTCTTGCCAAACACACTGATGTAGCCACTATAAAATATTTCAATAGAAAGAATGAGCTTTCTTCCCCCAGAACTCCTTTTCCATTGCAAACTAATTAAGACAGAATTAGAATCAATAACAAAAGTCATCAGACCATAAAAAACAACACCTGACTCAAAGCAGGAGTAGCAGATAAATATGAGGTTTTCCATTAAGGTTGAAGTCACTCCACTCAGGGTCAGAAGTCTGTTTTATATGAATATTTGACATTGGCTCACCATGCACTGAGAATATTTCTGCAACTGAAGATTTATATTATTATTGGCAAACTTTGGTATCTTGGCTATGTAAAGCAAATGCATTCCTGTAACTGTAAGTACAAAAATTTGTCACCACAAGACTTTTTTTTTTCCTTAGGAAACATTCTTCATATATCACTTTGCTAATTACTGCATGGCACATACACAACCTGCATAAAAATGGACTTCTTCCTTGTAATTTCTTCCTTAAATTAAACCTCAGAACATATTTTAAACATTTGTTTCATGAAAAAGGAGACAGTCCTTTCTCTATATCTTTTGTGTAGCACAAGAATAGGTTTCTGGAATAGAACGATTCAAGTGACATTTTCAAAAAAGGCATAGGAGAGTTTGAAGCATGAAATGAAGTGGTTGGAAAATCTCATGGCACGTTTTTTTTTCATTAGGAGGGACCATTATATTGGAATAAAGGCATTTCAGGGAAACGCATCAAGTTCTGTCAAAAGCTTTATGCATACATTGGTTTTCTTGTTTCATCTCAACAATGACATTGTGTTTTCTTAAGATGATTTGTGCCACAGGGTCTGAGGAAGTCACAGATAGTTTGGATTATAAGCAGAACCAAATAAAATGTCAAATCTTAAAACTGAAGGGTACACAGTCAAATATTTGATTATTTTGTCTAGAAAATATGAATGTTATGCTTTCAGAAAAAAATAAGTCAAGCTTTTAAAAAGTAAAACTTCTTAATATTCCAGCTTTTCTTCACTCTTAAATATTAGCTTTATGAAATTGTTGGGTTTGTGGGTTTTTTTAATTAAAACCATTTCCCATTCCAAATGAAGTAGAAATGCAAAGAATAATACGCAAGTTTGGGGATTTAGTATGTTTTTGTTCCAGCACTATTAAAAACAATGTATAAAGAGAGTTTCCATGATATTTAATTTCACATAGATACAAAGGAACAAGCCTTTGTATCTTGGTTGAAACAAACATTTTGTACAAAGTGAAAGATGATGGTAAGAAAGGCCCAATTGCTTCACCGAGACAAATAGCAATTTTTTCCTCTGTTATCTGTATTCTAGAGGAAAAGAAGATGTCAGAGAGGGTGGCAGAGTCCATTCATCAGCCTTACAATTTCAGAGGAAAGCCCAATGTTCCCTTCAGCACTGGATCCTCCTCTGGGCTTCAAAGTCAGCAGGAAATGATAGACCACTGTGCATCAGCCAGTTAGTGCCACTCGGAGGAGCATTATCTGCCCTTTTCCTCTTCTAGATATCTCAGGAAAGTGCAAAGGGAATATGCAGGCTAATTGAGAGCTCATTTCACCTCTGCACCCCAGTCTTTTCTCACTCACTACACTGGCAGTTTGTCAGAGGAGATGTGGAGTAATATCAGGTAGGAGATTACAGTCGGTGCAGAGTGGGATGCCTGCAAGTGCTCCTGCTCACTCAGCATCTTTTGCACCACACCTGATTGGAAGGTTATGTCACCCAGAACACCCAGTAATCTGTTGTTACTTAGAGATGGAAAGGCTTTTGTACTTCTGCTACTCATCAACCAACCTTGACCTAAACCAACACACTGCCTTTTTTTTTTGACAAAACTCAGTTTCCATCGTCAGGTTGTAGAGAAAGAAAGACAAAAAAAAAAAAAAAAAAAAAAAAAAAAAAAAAAGGCAGGAAATTGTCTGCCACCTCTGCAAAACTAAATCAGCTTATAAACAGTATCTAAAAAGAGAAGACAGGGATTTCATTGCAGAAATGCCAGTCCCAAAAACTTGCTGTTTGGTTGAATGCTGATTGAAAACAGTCACACCAGTGGGCCAGAAGCACAGTATTAAGCACTTGGCTATAGCCTGTAACACCAGGTAGTACCGGTCAGTAATCATGGTTTTACAAATTAGTAAATAGAGCAATAGAAACTAGCTAGACAGTGTTATTAGCCAAGGTTCTAGATTTTTTTTTTTTTTAATGCAGTGTATAATGTATAGAAACTGTGACTGTTCCACTGTAACAAAAAAAAAAACAAAACAAAAAACCCACAGTTCGGTCTCTGTCCTTTTTGAGACAGCTGCATTCTGGAAGCATCTGTTGAAGCAGCTTTCTTCCAGGACTGGAGTATATGAGCAATGAACCAAAATTACACCTGGATTATACTTGATTGCATTGCTGTTTTTTTTTTTTTTCCTCTGGGGCTTTAGCTTAGCTGTCCTGAATGTCTGAAAGTGCACATTAAAAACTAATAGCAAGTGGGAAAACAGGGCACACTTGTCAAGAGGAGGTGATCAATCCATCCAACAACCTAAAATATTTATCCCTTTTACTCAAAATTATTTTAAAAAACCTAGTTTAAAAATTCTATGGCAATAGGTCTGCAGGCATTTGTATAACAGGAAGCAAGCTGAGTTCTCTTTCAGATGATACCTTAGGAATTTGAGACAACAGCTACAACACCACGCACAAAATATACCATTCTTCCATATGCACTATTTTTCTGAAGGTAATCCTTTTGCACTAAGGAACATGTAGGTTAATTTAGATTACAGAAATTATGAGATGTAACTAGACAAGGGACATGACTGACAATTTGTAAGAGGTATCAGGCAAATGGAGGGAAGGATTGAAGGTACTGATTTATCTGAATTTTTATATTTCAAATGACTTGCATTATGGATGACTTTGCAGAAGTTTATCATGGATCTATTCATCAGAGGAAATCTTAACTCTGTTTATAATTCTGACACTTCTAAACAGCATATATTAAGGCCATAATTGCCTGCACTTGATTATGTGCTGAGAAATTACTGCAGAATAATAGTTTTTAACCCTTAAAATTACAGGTCAGTTGTTTCCAGTCAGGGGTCCCATTGGTCTTTGGCACTAGCAGTGATTTTCCATTGTGCTATTTTACACTTTACAGTGGCAGGCATTATATGCAATTGACTTTTGTCATGGATCACTGTGATTCTTGCAACACTGGGAGAGATTTAAATGTTTTCAGTATATTGCTGCTGTGTGGCAGGTTTAGGTGGACAGCACTAACAACCCTCACAGTGAAGAAAATTGGCTCCCACTGACATTTCTCTTGGCAGACAGCAAGGAGAGTTTATTGACTGTTTCCCCAGTTACTCAATGCTTACAGGAGAATGAAATAAGAAAAGTCCTTTAAATTCAGCTTTTTGTTGCTTACAGAACTGCCCTGGGGTGTGATGCTGAGAACAAAGCAAGTTTCACATCTGCTGCAGGGTGGTCTTTGGTTCTCAGCCTCCCCTGAGCATCCAGGGGAGCAAGGGCAGAGATGCTGCTTTCTGGCTGGGAGTATGTGACCATATGAGACATGATGTATCTGTGTTCATCAAGTCAGTATATTAGTTTTAAGAGAAGTCCTGATATATATCTAGCCATGGATTGCCTATTGAGTAGGACAGCCTGTGTCACATACTGCAAGTTGTAAAAGTCTTCTAACGAATTAAGTGGAGAATTGTCTTCTTTTGCACTCCTATTCTTCCCAGCAGTGTCCCTGAGTTACTCTTGGGCATAACTTGCTGCTCTAGCTGGCCTTCCCTTCTGTCTCCATCTTGGTATCTCTCACTCTCAGTGACTTCCACCCAGGTCCTACACTGTCCAAACTCCCTGGAGTGGCTCCTCCTGAGCTGCTGCAGCTGGCACAAATATACTGACAGACAGCAGGCAGATAATCACTGAGTGATAGCTGCAGCTGATTAAGTTTTGATCACACCATCTCCCCATGTATTTCCTGCTGTTCCTCTGCTTGAGGTTAATGCTTCAGTAACAGAGCTGGTTTGCTCACTGTGCAGCTGGGCGGGAGAGTTTTCACCTGGCATGAATCTCTGCAGTGTACATAAATATTCCCACATAGCCCATAACCCCACATCTGAGGACCCATTCTGTCTTTTCCCTTCTGGGTTCATGCCAGAGGAGGTGGGATTGGAAACTCCATTCATCCGCTTTTGAGTTTGCATCATTTTCTTTGAGGCTCTGGGGGCATTTAAGAAAGGGGTTTTCTATTTGTTGGCTTCCTCCAGAAGTAAGTAATGACCCCATATAGTGCTGATTTGCTGCTACCAGACTCAGCTTTGGCAGGTTTGCCTCTGCAGCTGTGTTCCATTAAGGCAGAGAACACTCCTCAACTAAGCTCCCAACGTGTAACTGACCTCCTAAGGCTCATCCGATGAGAAGCACCGGTGTAATTTTTCACCAGGTGTCAGAGCACTTTAGACTACTTGTTCATAAGTTCACAAAGTAAAAAAACAGTCAATTCAGATAGAGAAAGGATGCAAGAAGTGCCTGCTTCTTGTATTGAACCCTTTTTTCATAGTGCCTCCTGATTCCAGTCTTGCTCCAGGTTTTGCTCTCATCGCTGCTATACCAGGATGCCAATGGGATTCTTATTAAAATTGAGGAGGAGAAGGGAGTTGGGAGGGGAAGGAGTATTACGGTGTGTAAGAACAGATTTTAGCTTCACTGGCTCTGCTTTCAAAGCTGCATACCTAATCTGTTCTGTTAATTGCATATTGGTAGTGTTGGCACACAGAAATATCTTTTTCCGTGTGATCACACTGCGCTGCAATCCAAATTATGTGCGAAATCTCCTGCCCATAGCTTTAGATATTTGTCATCAAGCTAAGATGACAAGAGCTACACAGAAGAGGGCAAATCTCTAGTTATAGCTGTTTCATTGACAGAAACATTTTTTTCCTCTCCTTTCTTTGCACACAGAGAGCTCAACTGCCCACCAGGTCGCACAAATGAACCATCAATTTGAAGCCCATTAGACATGGACAGTGAGGCAGCCAGTCCTCCACATCTCTGAAATTAAAAGGAAGAGGAACCTCAATATTTGACAGGGCCATTTCTGTATTTTGTTCTGAGCAGTGTCCCTGCATAAATTTACACTGACAGCAAGATATCTTCTGAGCAGTTCAAAGAAAATACTGCATATAAACAGAAGTGTATTTCCTAAACTACAGGGTGAAAAAAAAGAACCTGAATAAATTCTAGTTCCTGATGTGATCTGACCATATAAATATGACAGTAAATGCAGATGCCCATATAGATCACAGAATCACACAGAATCAACCAGGTTGGAAGGGACCTCTGAGATCATCAAGTCCAACCCTGGATCCACTACCCCTGTGGTTACCAGACCATGGCACTGAGTGCCAATCCAGTCTCTTCTATTATTTAACCCGGCACCTGAGATGCCTCAATGGAAACAGATTTGAAATTTCTCCTGTCAGCAGACATGACAGCAGCCCTACCTCAGCCCTGCAAGCACCAGGCACCATTCCTGCACGGTATCCAGCCCCATCTGATCATCAGAATTAGGCTGGGTTAAATAAGAAATCAATTACAACTTCTCCCAGGAGCCTCCTCTTGGCTGTGTCTGGTGCTGTTTTCCTCACACAGCTCAGCTGTGACAGATGTATTCTGTGTTTCCAGTCACCTTGAAGTGCAGGGCTGCAAGGAGGGGTAAGGCAAAGCCTGGTGGCCATATCCATAGGGAGCGGTCATGATGCTGCTGCCGGGCTGATGGGCTGGGGAATGGGGTCCTGCCTACCATCAGTGACTTTTCTCTGGGAATTGGTGTTGCAAGTGGAAAAATAAAACAAATCCCCCAGGGATTTCCCTGCTGGTTGCCATGGAAGGCCCAGCCTGGCTGTGCAGCTTGCAGGCCCCAGGCAGGTAGGTGTGGCCATTTTACCATCTGAGGAGAAAAAACAAACTGGGGAGAGGCCCCGAGTGCCCAGATCCCTCCAAGTGAGGCACAAAATGCACAGAACTGCTTAAGAAAATGATGTCTGATTAAAAAGTTAGCCAGTGACTCCTCAGATGGTGTTCTGCAATTTATCTCCCTTTACAGGTCTTGCCAGGCCAGTCAGAAAACTAGGAAGGAATCATCTAGTGCTGCTTTTTGTTTGGTTTTGTTTGTTTGTTTGTTTGTTTTTTTGTAAAAGATGACATCTGACAGATATACCCATAATATGGAGCTTTTCTAACCTTGGAAGTTTTGCCACTACTTTCCTGAAGCTGACGAATGACATTTTATGTAGCATGATCAAACACATATCCAAAATATGCATCTTCATTTGCATACACTTCTAAGAGGGATTCTGGAGGCTTTTTGTAAACATCTAAACTTATTTCCTTTCAGTGTTGCTGACAATTAAATAAGTCAACATGGCAATGTAAATGTTCTCAAAGCTCTTCCATTCTGCCAGATGTAATATTTTTAAGGTGCTGTTGGCACTTTTCCCCATGAAGTTCACAAATGGTTCAAGACTCATTAAATTTGTGTAAACTGAGTGAAACTACATCTCTACTTAGAACAGAGGCACCTCTGCTCCCAATTTCCATGCTTCAGGTGTCATCCTTAAGAGTTTCCATGAGAATTGGTCCTTGTGGGACAAGGCATGGGCGTTGTGGCCACACCACCCTGAGACGTTCCAGTTTGTGGCACATCTGCCCTGGCTATGCAGATGTTGTTACTTAAGCCAAGTCCTTGCTTTCCAGCCAGGAAAGTGCAAAGGAAGCTTTAGAAGAATGTGGAACCTGTTCCAAATGATACAGAATTAAAAAAAAAAATATATATATATATATATATATATATTTTAAGTGGCAAACTTAAGACCAGTTCTTTTTTAATCAAATGTTTGACTGACAAGTAGTACTTCACTTCTACTTTTGCAGCTGATTCTCAGATCCTTGTCTTTTTTGTAGCGTGGCACCATGGGTAGAGTTAGCCTCATGTATGTGGTGCTGATAAGCTCAACTACTCACTCTCAGTTCCCTTTACAGTCTGTGGAAAGCAAGAGGTGCCTGTTTCTGTTGAGGGATGAAGGAGCCTAATGTGACCATCTCAGATGGAGTCGCCTGCACTTGCCAAAATTGGAAGCTGTATTAGTCAATCCTCAAGTGAAATACAGGGCAGCAATTCCCAAGTTAGCATTCCACACAGCCATATGCAAAACACCTAATATGAAGTAGTAAAATGTACTAATTGATGCAATTACAGTGAGTCACAAGTAATTACAGCTGAGGGTCAGCACTATGTGATTTAAAAGTTTCTAGACTGTCATTCAAAAAGATTATATGGTAATCATTATCAGTGGTGTATTGGAATATTGAATGTGAAACCAGGAAACTGAAACAGAAAATGACCTGGGATAGTTGGCTGGACTGCTAATGACACCAAACAGTGTGGTGCTGGAGGGAAGGGAAGGCATCCAGGGGAACCTCGACAGGCTTGAGAGGTGAATCCATGCCAACAAGTTCAACAAGACCAAGTGCAAGGTCCTGCACAGGGGCTGGGAAAACTGTAAGCACAAATATAGGCTGGATGGAGAATGGATTGAGAACAGCCTCGAGGAAAAGGATTTGGGAGTGCTGGTTGATGAGAAGCTCTACATGAGTGGGCAATGTCGTCTTGCATCCAAGAAAGCCAAAGAAAACTGTACCCTGGGCTGCATCAAAAGAAGTGTGGCCAGCAGGTCAAAAGAAGTGATTCTTGCCCTCTGCTCTCATAAGACCCATCTGGATTACCATGTCTAGTTCTGGACTTCTCAACACAAGACAGACATGGAGCTGTTGGAATGAGTCCTGAGGAGGGCCTCAATCATGACCAGTGAGCTGGCACACCTCTGCTTATGAAGTAGGCTGAGAGAGTTGGGGTTGGTAGCCTGGAGAAGAGAAGGCTTTGGGGACACCTTATAGCGGCCTTCCAGTACCTGAAGGTAGATTAAAAGAAAGCTGGGGAGGAACTTTTTTCTAAGGGCAGATAGCGATAGGACAAGGGGTAATGGCTTTAAACTGGAAGAGGGGAGATTTAGGTTAGATATTAATAAGAAATTCTTTCCTGTGAGACACTGGTAGAGATTGCCCTGGGAATCTGTGGATGCCCCCTCCCTGGAAGTTCAATGCCAGGTTGGAAATCCACTGTCAAGAGACCCTGTATTTGGAGATGGCCTTAATACACTCTGTGAGTGTATTAATACACACAGTGAGTATTATAGAACAGTATTCCCCTATTTCAAGTAGCAATTCTTGAGAACAAGGACCAGACCTGTGTAATATATGATCGTAATATATGTTAATGAATTTGTATTCCTAACCAGTAAAATTCAGGAAGAGATTTAAACTGAGAAAGAAGTAAATACGGGGCTAAACTAAGCAGTTAAGGCATGTAATTTTCCACTGCAACAGTATGAACAAACCAAGGCCCTAACGAGGCTAACTTCTGCCTTGAAGATAATTAAAAGTGTAGGTCCTGTTCTTAAAACAAGACACTGCCAAGGCTAACTAGGCACCAAAGGAATGTGAACATCTGCACAAGGAGAACATAAAGATGTCACAACCAGCAGATAAGGGGAAAGTTATGGCTAGGGTCTGATATCGCCTTGTAACAATATAATGAAGTCAGCGAAATCAAGAAAGGTAAAAAGTTCGAGCCTGAGGAAGACTTCTCACTTCATCCAAAGACCCCCTGACGACCTTTGGATATCTCCCCAAAAGAAGACTCTGCTCAGACTCCGCCTATCATGAATATTATAATGGCATGATGTAATCCTAGGAATATGTATGTAGACCCACCTCCTTTTGAATATTCATAGAATTGTAACCAATAAAAGGTAATTCCAGAGTTTTGGGGGTGTGTGTGTGAGTGGAGTGGAGACTCGCCATGCACCCAGCGCTGTTTTGCTCATTGCAATTTCAATTTTATTAATTAATTAAACCATTAACAGAATATTGAGTCTCGGTCATTTATTACACCTGGATATTGCAATGCAACACTGGACAGTTACAGAACAGAAAAAAGTAGCTACTGAAATGTCTTACCTGTGCTTTCATGCTTCTGTGAATTTTTACATAGTCAGTGGTAGATTAGACAAACCTCCTGAAGATTACTGGTCTCATTCTGAGGTATTTGACACTGGTATTTTCTTGGAGGCATGAAGTGATCAGCTACTTCTTTTTTTCTCTTTGACCTAGGTCCTGCCCTAACCTTTTAAGTTGTATTCAATCTGTATGCTGCTTATCCTGATGTAAGATGGGATGTTTAAGGAAGCTTGTGATACCCTGTCAAGTTCAGCAACCAGGGTAGTTACTAGTGTAAGTCCAACAGAAATCTGGATTCATAATTAACTCATGAGCTTAACACCATTCACCCAGACCTACCTCAAAGCATTGCACATTTCACCCCTGTCCACTATAGCAGGGTACTGTATTACAGTATCTAAGTTAAAGGCAGCATATCCTTATTCCCTGTTCTTTCTGTCACTGCCAGTGCTGATTCTACTGTTTCTTTTGATGGGAGAAACATCTTGCAGGCATCAAGAAAACATTGATTGATCTTAAGGGCTGTGAGAGTGAAGAAGATATATTGCCCCCAGCCCCAAAATGGTATAACTGAGACACAAGGTATGTGGGCACCAGGCATAAATCCATTCCTTGACATTAGGAAAGAACCTCAAACTACAGATTTCTATTTCTGTAATTTAGTACACCTATTGTTTTTTTGAGATCCAAACTGAATATCACCCAAAAATCAGAGTAGACTCATTGAGAAACTAAAGGGACAGTAGGTTCCCTCACCACATAAGTGCCATGCATTGAGGTATCTGCTGTACCACACAAGGGAGAAGGTTGTGCACAGCTTTTCTGCTCCTCCCTCCATCGCCGTTTTTGCACCCCTGTGTAGTCTACAACGCTGCTTTGGTTGTGAAAGGCTAAGTATTGGCAGAATCAAAAGTTTGCCTTGTTTATAAGTAATGTACCACTGACACAGAAAGTTCTGTGAGCAGGAATAAATTGAATGGGAGAGTGTTTGTGTTTTCTGTTGCTGAGAGACCGAGGACTGCGAACATGTTCATCAGTAAGACAAAGGCCCTTAGTCATGCATCTGCTACTGAAGAGGCAACCCTGCTCTGCAGTTGTCATGACAACACTGGTTATATAAAGAGACATATCAGAACATTTGCTCTGTGCCCTATATTTCAGTGTAGCAATATATCCTTTCTACAACAAACGTGTTTTGTTCTAGACAAGACTGATGTTTCTGGACAGACAAGTAATGCTCCAGAAAGCTGCCTGCTGGAACGAAACAGTTTGTAATGCAAAAAAAAGCTTACAAACTAATCAAACACCTTGCATGAAGACTTCTTTCATAACCTGGGGATCACTGGGACAAAGTTCTAGTGAATGTAGAGGGGATTTCAAAGGTTCAAATTGTATAGATACAATTTTTATGAATAAAGACAAATCCTCGCTCAATTACATCACAGGATTTAATAAAGTGTAAAGGAAGTGTTAGTCTCCAAAGTACATCACCTTAAAAGTATCAGCAAAATCATGTGCATGGCCTGAAGATGAGAAACACAGATCATATCTACTGCTTAACTAAAAACATAAAGAAAATCAGACTGTGACTCTCCAGCCTACTCACCTGGCTAAAAGCTAAAACTAGCAGAACAGTTTCATGGTTATGTCTGATCTTGTGTTATTATATTAAACATCATGTTCAAAGCAAAGAAACCTGGGGGGGCGGGGGGGGAGGAAAGTATGCAACCCTGTTAATTTGAGAAATCCCTCTTCTTCCTGGAATTATGTTCTTCATTACTGAAGAATCCTTTGCAGTCCTCAGAGAGGCCAACGGTGATGCGATGTGAGGAACTCCAAATCTGTTAAGTCCCACATGAACCAACATAATTGCAAATTAATTGAGAGAATTACAGGTCCATACATAAAGGTGAAGCCTCAAAGCTTTGAAAAAGTCTATTCAGCTGAACATTGTTTTTGGGAAATTAATCTAGCCAAGTTGTGTAGCAAGGAACATTTCACTATTTTTCCATGAGAAACGATGCCTTTAACAATTTAATGTCTACTTGGTCTCTGTTCTCACTTGTAACTCAAAGGGGAGGCATCTGGGACTCCAGGGTGTTGTGAATGAAAACTTTAAGCTCAGTTTCTACTCCTAGTAATGACTCTAGGAGTCATTACACCCATCATCAGAAACAGATTTCCCCTTCAAACCTATTTTTAACATACCAACTGAGTTCTTCAACCCAGAATCTTTGTCCCTCTGAAAGACCCAGGCATCCTACTCTAGTCCTGAATTTCTTAATTTCCCCATGTTACTATTTACTCCCTTGTTGTGCCCATTACCCCAGAAATCTCATCTCCATGCCCCTTTTAGACCCCAAACATGGTGCCCTCTTAATCTTTTTTTGTGGGTCACTCCATGGTGACCACCTGGTATGCCCTTTCCACCACAATTTATTCCTGAAAGGCCATAACAACAGATGGCAGAGGATTTTATTCCCGATGAAATGCCACACTCCATTATCTTAGCTGATAGAAAGAAAAAAAAAAAAAATGAGGAGGAATAACTTGGTTTAGAACAAGAGTAAATATGTGGTTGCTTTTAACTTGATTGAATCAATTAAACTCTTAAAATGAGAAATCCCCAACAGATTTCAGAAGGCAAATTATTAGAGACTCAGCAGAGAAAATTGTGTTTGAAGAGTGAACTTCATGACCTCACATCTCTGTCACGTATATTGTGCTCAGCAAACAAAGGGAGATTTTGCTTCTAAAGCTTTAATGTACACAACAAGATCTCTTGGCCATATTTTGAAGCTGATGGACTGAAATGACTTCAGTGTTTTCTCTCTTTGCCTAGTTGTAATAACTCTCCTTGTCATATCTAAACACTTCATAGAAATTCAAGCCATTAACTGCACAACATTCCTGTGGAAGCAGGCAGGATTAGCTGCTCCCCATTTGATAGACAGAAAATAAAGCACAGAGTAAATCTCCCTTCCAAAGACTCCTCTGAAATTCACATCTTTGTAATAAATAAGAAATTAGTAAATTAAATACAGTCTGGGCTCAAGATTCCTTTCTAGAGTCATAAAAGAAGCATTTAGCAGGCCCACAAACCAGTCTGGGGAATATTAAGGACTGGCTGGATTATTAACCAATTTCTTTCCTTCCCTAAAGAAACCCACACGTCCAAGGATCTCTCAGCAGTTGCTCTTCTCCTTTTATAGTTTCTAACTACTGTCCCATCCTTCTTTGCCAACATTTCATCTTTCTGTCCTGTAGGCATAGAAATAGAGAACTGTGTCCAGTTCTGGGACCCTCAGTTCAGGAAGGAGATTGAGGTCCTGGAGCAACTAGAAGGGCAACCAGGCTGGTGAAGGGACTCCAGCACAAGTCCTGTGAGGAAGGGCTGAGGGAGCTGGGGCTGTTCAGCCTGGAGAAGAGGAGGCTCAGAGGGGAGACCTCATCACTCTCTACAACTCCCTGAAAGAAGGGGGTAGCCAGGGGGGGGTTGGTCTCTTTTCCCAGGCAACCCTCAGCAAGACAAGAGGGCACGGTCTCAAGTTGTGCCAGGGGAGGTTTAGGTTGGACATTAGAAAGAATTTCTTTACAGAGAGGGTGATCAAGCATTGGAATGGGCTGCCCAGGGAAGTGGTGGATTCTCCATCCCTGGAGATATTTAAAAAGAGACTGGATGTGGCACTCAGTGCCATGGGCTGGTAACCACGGGGGTAGTGGATCAAGTGGATCAAGGGTTGGACTTGACTATCTCAGAGGTCCCTTCCAACCCAGCCAAAAAAAAAAAAAAAAAAAAAAAAAAAATTATGCTTCTGCTCTCATGAGGGAGAAGAGTGTTGGAAAATCTCCTGCCAATCACCTGTGTAAGGAATCCTCTCTGCTTTTGTAACTAGGGACTAAAATTTACAAAGTCATAAAATCATTGACTGAAAGGTGAGGTTTGCCAGAAGCCTTTCACACCTCTGGCCTCAAGGATTTTAACTGTTCATTCAGAGAGAAATCCCAGACAAGTCTGTGGAGAGGTGTCAGGGTCTAAATTGCCCTCTTTATTTGCATTTAGTACGACTCATTATAAATCTTGCCCTCAGCTTCATGTTAGAAATCATGAAAGAAAAATATGTCTTGATCAAGCAAGAAATGTGGAGTTTAACAGCTTCATTCACCCATGAAGATAAATATCATTCTGGCTTTAGAACTATTTAAAAATGTGAATGGAAGAATGGGATACATCAGCTGTTTCATGCTGAAGTTAAAGTACTTCTTTTTCACTTGAACCAAAATAAGAGCTGGATATAATACAGTTGAAAAATACTACAGCCATATATGTAAGCTTCATTTTCAAAATAGGCAGTTAGCTTCAGGGGCAGGGAGAAAATAATAATAATTTTTAAAAATTAAAAAAATCCCTTATCAGTATGTCCTAAAGACATAAAAAACCACTCAGACTCTCTAGAAAGAAATTCTATCCTGGATTCAAATGGGCTTTTTTCTTATTACCTTGCACCTTTCATCTTCCATTAGACTTCTGCAAAGTGAAAGAAGAGTCTGAATGAACCTTTTAAATGAAAGTGGTAACCTTTTACATCCATGGAATAGATGGTGAACACCTGCTAAATTACTACAGACAATACTTTATTATTGCCACTAAGAAAATCAGAGCAGTTTTCTCCTTACACAAATCAACTCAGGAATTTTATTAGGAAATTAAATCCCATTGTTTTCATAAATTTCCACACATATTACAGCATCAATTTCACTGCTTTCTAGACATTTCCAGGAGACATAAAAATAAGAAAGAACTCAGGCAGGTAGTCTTTTTTCCATTCTTCCTGGAGTTACTTGCAGCACAATTTACTGAGTTAAACATTAAAAGAAACCCCTCAGAAGTGCTGGAGGGCTGTGGAAGTCTGGAGGTCATGCCTGAAGTAGCAGCCTTCATATAAACACCTCAGTTTGTAATTTACTTGCACACTGTACACAGCTAAATCTCTTTTAGATGGTCAAGCCTTTGCAGGGTGACCTTGAGTGCATAAACTGCCTCTAAGTGTCTTGCCTTGCAATTCCCAGTGACCCTCCAGGCAATAAAGGGCTATAACAGCTATGACCATGTCAGCATCCCACCAGCTATACTGCTTACTGCTACTACTGCTAGTGAGCAGATGAAACCTGCCTCAGCCTCTCCACACACAGCACTACATGAAGAGGGGATTGCTCATGAGTTGACTCCTAAGATAAAGAATGAAACTGCAGTCTTGCCCTTCCCTACAAGTACTGTCCTTCACAGGTTGGTGCCATCTCTAGATTTAATAAGCATATCATCTTTCATCATCCAAGCCATTAGTGAAAATACTAAATAGTACCTGAGCCAAGACAGGCCACTGCTGCCCTGTATTTGGCACTGTACCACTCAGAGTTACCCCTTAAGTAGAGTTTTATACTTGTGCAACAGAAATTTCTTTCAAACCATGGCTCTTTAGACTCCCTTCTGGGAAGGGATATGACACCAGCCACTTGTCTTCAGTCCACAGGTGCTACAGCTGTCTCCAGATTCTGTCTGGCACACTGGATTTACTTGCCTTCTGTTGTGATGCATGTGTCCTATGAACGTCCTATCCCTGATCACAGTTTAAAAGCCCTGCCAAAGTGACAGCCTGACTTTCTATTCTCTTCCTTGTATTGGCATTTTCCTAAATTCCAAATCCTATTTTCATCATTTAATGCCCATTCAGTTATTTCTTTGGAAACTCACACTTTTCTTAGTCTGTATTCAGTGGCTGCAGTACTGTAGCACCATCTGTATGTACAACAGCATTAATCTGTGGTATAAAGACATGTCCAGGGCTCATCCAAAGCCCCTATCACATGGCCATCCATCTTTGTTCTCCAGCATTCTCCTCCTTGCATCTACATTTCCAGAAAAAACAGATCCTGGCAATCAGGACAGAAGAATGTTATAGTAATGTTGAACTGTTTCTTGACCTGGAAAATCAGAGGACTGGGATCCCTAGTCCATAGGACATCCTAGCAGATGATTCTAGATGCAACCTAGATTAAACCATGTTAAACCTATGGATTAAACCATACTGCACCAGAGATGCACAAACACAGACTAAAAAGACAACGTTTTCTCCAAGTGTGTCTAAAGAATCTTCCATGATTATATTCTGTGGCACACTGGTAACAGAGAAAGCTTTAGATCTACACCGTTCTTTTCTTGTTGTAATTAATTAAAATGTTTTGCTTCAATGTTTTTTCTACTACTGGAATTTTTTTCAACTCAGAGATTGTTATTTGAGGCTCCGTGCCATTTTTTTTTTCTTTCTAAAATCACATCATTTGTAAAACAACTGACAGGCATCCCTTGGGATGAAAACTGCCACAAATGGTCTGATCTGTTCCAAACCTTTTCCTGCAAGCCATTTATTTCAGACAATTCCCTTTTCATCTTCTATAAGGCAGAGGCAGTCTCTGCATTTAAGGGCCAGCCAGAATAATGTTAAATTGGGATTTTCAGCATTTATTGCTGTGTAATAGAGCAGATGAATTACTCCATTAATCTCTGTTGGAGGTGAATGCCCTTGAGATACTTAGGTAGATATGTGTAAGGGCCCTGAAGACAAAAGAACAAGGAAGCTGCATGGGCATCATGGGACAACTATGGAAAAGTGTGGGGAAAAAATATTCCTGGAAGATCTGTGAATTGAAACTTTGCTGTATGGAAGGAGGTTGGGTACAATTTCCACTAGCAAGGTCCCAGAGTCTGGCCTTGGGTCTCGATCTGGATGGAGAGGGATGGACACACACAGACCAGAGTGAGGGATGTCCACTCACTGAATGAGTCAGCTCAGCAACTAGAAGCTGTGTGAAACCATTAAATAGGAGCCACAGAAGTCCTCTTGCAGCAGGATGTCTGGAAGCTGAGCTGGCACCTGTGTGTGGTGCTATGCTATGCAGAGGTGCCCACTTCAACTAATTGGAGTGCAGTGCTCTCCTGCAGAGCCAGGACTTTGCCTCAGCCCAAGACAGGGAGGTCAAATGGAAGTTTGAAGGCACAGATTTAAGGGCTTTTAAGGAATCTCTCAATTTCCCTGCCATATCTGCTCCATTTCTATAATTCAGTGTACTCAGACCTGACTGGCCACAGCCTGAGGTTTAAGATGCTTATAAGAGACCTGGGACTCTCCCTATGAACACATGCCCCACTTGTTGTCACTATTATGGGCCTGGATTAACGTTGCTCACTAAAAATAAACTGTTTTGCTCTGAGAAAACAGATGACATATTGAGAGGCAATTAGCAGTTCTACACTTTCCGGTCAAATTGCTTTCATTTTAGACATATGGCAAAAAGGCAATAAAAAATCAACTTCATGAAAAAGCTGTTTATCTCCTTCCTGTCATGTGATGACATCCTGAGATTATATCCCCAAGCAAAATGCCTTATGGCAGAATGACAGAAATCTACAAGAAGACCTGAGCTGTTACTATGTCTGCAATTATGTTGCATCAAACTCTCCAGATACAGAGAAAGCATAGAGCAAAGTCCTTAACTTGAGTTACTATTTTGACACAATAAAAAAATTGTGCCCTTCTTACCGTTTTCATATTTTCCCTAAATTCATCTTACTGTCTAAAGAAAGATGATTTAAATGATTCCCTAAAATAGGTTCTGTTTTTCTGAAACACATATTTAGACAGTGCAGCAGCACATAGTTGCTATATGCAGTCAAGTGTAGCACATTGATGCATAGTCATGAATGAAAACTCTTGCCAAACTTTTATGAGGGATAAAGCAATAAGTTTTTGTTGGTGGCTTTTTTGGTTTTGTTTTTGTTTTTGCAGTTCCCTGTCTGTACCTGAAAAGATGGAGATTCAGAAATTAACAGGCCTTGCGCTGATAAAAAATTTGCTACTACGTAGACAGAGTCAAGAAAACTGTTAATATTGATAACTACAAATAAATGTTACTGACTTGTTAGAAGTCAGTAACAAGTTACCATAGAGACCAATTACACAGAAGGAAAATCAATTTCTCAGCATTTATTTTTGGACCTTTCTGTAAGGCTATAGTGTCAATAAAAGACTAATCTTAAAATCAGAGTATGCTTCTCACTTCACCATTGTGCAATGGAAAAAGACTCACATGTTTAGGACATACCACACCAAGACATCTCAGTCAGGCAATTGTATTTTGGTGCTTATGACTGAGTGTGTCATTAGTACCAAGTAAGCTGCAGCCTGTTTCCAGAGCTTCATCATCACAAATTGTATTTAGGGGCTCCCCCATGTGCCCTTCTCCTCCCAGCATCAAGGAGAGAGGCTGCATGGGCACCATGCTGTCCTAGGCAGTCCTAGGGAAGAAGAGGGCTGGAACCCAGCCTTGCTTCCCTCTCCTCTTCCCTATGCAGCTTGGGGCTCTCACATCTGTTATTGGGGCTCAGTACCTGTGTTCCCTGCAAGCCAAAGAGAGGAGCAAACAGGGGCAGAGCTCATATGTGGAACTTCACCTCAAATGTTCAAGTGCTCCGTGAACAGCTCAGGTGCATGCTGTTTGACACTGGGGCAAAATAAAATAGTTCATTTATCCCTCATCCCTGAGGCAGCAACGTCCAGGTTTTCTGCTGGAAAAGTTTGAACCAGCCTGTATGTATGCAGTTTTCCTCGTCTGTGTTGATGCTCCCCAAGAGGAGTTGCCAAATCCAAGCTGCTTTTATATCCTCCCCCAGATCTGATCACCACTTACATGCTGTCAGCTTAACACAACTGCAGTGTCGTGCCCTTGACTAGAGAACATAAAAGGAATCAGGCAGCAGTGAGCCACGGCACATGCTTCTCCCCATCCAACTCACCAAGGGGCTAATTTACCCTGCAGAAAATGGTGAAGAAACTGAGACTCTAGCTCAGGGACTAATTGACTGAGGAGGATGCCTTTCCACTTCACATTACAGAATTTCAGAAGCATTTAAATCCAGTGCTATTCACACGCGAAGCGTACTCTAAGACTGAAATGACTTGTAAATTCCACACAGTGGAAGTGAGAAGAGAGTTAAGACATATTTCATATAGACATAAAGACATGGAGATTAAAGCAACCTGGGGGCAGCTATTATGCTCTTTGGTGCATATCTAACTGATCAGCTGAAATTGTTATCTGTAGCAAGCACTGGTGCCAATTTAGATGTCTTGTTACAATGACAGGTACTAACAGTGCCACAGTAAAGAAGGGCAGTTAACTAAGACACACCAAGTGAGCTGCTGGGTTATGGCTCATTAAGTTGTAAATGGAGAAGTCTGTGAACATCTTGTATTAATTTTAGTAATTTAAAATTTGTTGTCATAGAAAAAAGTAATTTCTGAATATAGATACAGTCTAATGACTCTTTCATTAACTGCTGGATTTGCTTAAAAGCCTTGTTCAGCTGCTCTATATTTCAAAGGCTACATGTGTTCAGTTGAATGTGAAGCTGACAGCAAGACCTTCAGAAGAAATGTTGTCTTTTATGTGTAAGGGAAACAAAACTCAGTGAAAAACTTTCTTATTTACAGCTGCTTTCATGTGCTCACAATTAGGCCCACTGTCCTTAAAGCCATAGAATTGTCACAGTTGGAAAGGACCTCCTAAGATCACTGAGTCCAACTGTCAACATCCCCCCACAATAAATGTATATAGCAATGTCTGTATCATCCACTAGATCATGTGCTGAAGTGCCTCATGTACACAGATTTTAAATCTGCCTCTGGTGATTCCACCACCTCCTTGGGCAGCCCATTCCCATGCCCAACTACTCTCTCAGTAACAAAATTCTTCCTCACATCTAATCTAAACCTCACTTGGAGCAACTCCAAGCTACTTCCTCTGCTGTTCACTTGAGAGAAGAGGCCAGCACCCACTCTTATTTGTAGAGAGCACTCAGGTTTCCTCTCAGCTTCCTCTTCTCCAAACTAAACATTCCAGATTTCCTCAGCCTCTCCATATAAGACTTGTTCTCCAGACCCTTCACCAGTTTGGTTGCTCTTCTCTGAACTCACACCAGCAGCTCAATGTCCTTCTTGTTGTGAGGGGCCCAGAGATGAACTCAGCACTCGAGGTGCAGTCTCACCAGTGCTGAGTACGGGGGCACCATCACTTCCCTTCTCCTGCTGGCCACACTATTCCTGATACAAGCCAGGATGCTGGTGGCCTTCTTGGCCACCTGGGCTCACTGCTGGGTCATACCCCTCTTTCTGTTGAACAGCACCCCCCCAGGTCCTTTTCTCCCTGGCAGCTTTCCAGCCACTCCTCCCCAACTCTGTAGTGTTGCTTGGAGCTGTTGTGACCAACGTGCAGGACCTGGCACTTGGCCTTTTTAAACCTCATTTTACCAACCTTGGCCCACTGGTCCTGCCCATCCAGGCCCCTTTGCAGAACCTTCCTACCCTTGGGAAGATCAGCATTCCCACCCAACTTGATGTCATCTATGAAGTTACTGAGGAAGCACCCAATCCCCTCATCTAGATCGTTGATGAAGATACTGAACAGGACGGGCCCAAAAAACCGACCCTTAGAGAACACCGCTGGTGAGCATGTGTCATATATATTTAACTGCATTGACTACAACTCCCCCCACCTGCCATGTAACCAATTTTTAACCCAGTGAAGAGTATATGAGTCCATGACATGAGCTGCCAGCTTCTGTAGGAGAATGCAGTGGGAGACAGTGTCAAAGGCTTTACTAAAGTCCAGGTAGACAACATCCACAGCCTTCCCCTCATCCACTAGACAGGTCACCTGGTCATAGAATGAGACCGGGTTGGTCAAGCAGGACCTGCCTTTCCTGAACCCATGCTGGCTGGGCCTGATGCTCTGGCTGTCCTGCACTTGTCATGGAATTGAACTCAATATGAACCACTCCATAATTTTTCTCAGCACCAAGGTCTGGCCTAAAGTTTCCAGGATCCTCTCTTTGGCCCTTCTTGTAGACGGGCATCACACTGGCAGGCCTCTATTCATCTGGAACATTCCCTGTTAATCAAGACTGTTGGTAGATGATGGAGGGGGTCTTGGTGAGCTCCTCTGCCAGTTCCCTCAGTACTCTCAGGTGTATTAACATGTGAAATTAAAAGAAGTCATGTTCTGGAAAAAAAAATCACTGAGAGGAATAAGGCTGGACCTTAAATTTAACCTTTCTATCAATAATAGCTCCTTGTTTGTCTGTTTCTGTGTACTTGACTGGGCGTGTAATGTGTGTATAATGAGGTGTCACTTGCCCTTCAATGAATGCAGCAGGCTAAAATTAATAGTCATCAATGAAAATTTCTTACCTGCTACTTCTGAAGCTTGTTTTGAGTCGGGTTCAAGCTTGCTTTGATTTACACATCAGAAGACTGCACAACACCTATACTTCTGTATCCAGAATAGTTACAAGAGGAACTTACCAAAACTGATGCCAAGGTTTAATACAAGGCTGTTTCCTTCCTCATCCCAATGAAGAACTTATATCTGCTCACATTTTGAAACCGAAAACTCCCATGTTATTAGAAAATTACAACATTCTAATGTTGTATTCAGAATACAAGAACATATTCTTCAATTGCCTCAACACAGCCCCGCTGCCATTTTATATGTTCTGTGATAACTGAGATGTCCAAGTTGGACCAAAGTTGCCTAAGGATCTCTGGGAGAGCTGGGGACTGTACCCAGGAGTGTACTTTCTGGTGTACCACCTGGGAAGCATGTAGAGTAACCCTGGGTATTTGTTATAGCACAGGAAACTTATGTGGAGGTACCTGAATCTCATGCACAGTGTAATGATACAGTGACATTGCCTCTAGGTTTTTTTTCATAATGCAGCAGACAGTTTATCCAGCATTTTTGAGCCATATGGGCAGGTTTCCTCTTCTGCTAGAGGGGATTTAAACTCATTTTTCACATTCTTAAGCATTAGAATACACCGTGATCTGAATTGCTCCAACTATAGTTATTACATTTTATTTTGGGGGGGCCAAGGACAGTGAAATTGTACATCCAGTGAAATATCTGTCAGCAGCACACACTTCATTGCAGACAAGCCTTATGTGTCATCTTGTAGACTGGCTTCCTTTTAGAGGAAGCTCTTTGTGACTTACTCCTTCTTAAAAAGAAATCACATTGGTTGAAGTGTAGAATTAGTGTGTAGGATACCTGAAGAAGAAAAGAAATGTGAAGGCAATCGAAATTCTCTGATCTAAGAGCAATTTAATATAAAATGCTTGAAATCCCCTGGAAAAAGGAGTTAGGAGTAATGGGATGGAGGATGGGCTGATAAAAGTCTCCCTCCTACATTAGTCAAAGAGGTAGGTCATAGTGCATGTTCAAATCCCTTAAGCACAAACTGGACAGAAACTCTTGTATATGAAAGGAAGAGTGTATATCATCATTTCGTGGCTAAACTTTTTTTTTTTTTTTTTTTGTGGAGTCTCACCATTTTGATTTTTCCCTAAGACTGAGTAGGAGCACAAACATCTGTAGAATTATCAAGAGATGATTTAGGAAGCTATTGCCTTACAGTCAACGTGGCAACAGTGTTCTAAACAAGTAGTATCATGTCATGTCTGATGTGCTAACAAGCACACAGAATAAGGTATCCCATCTCACGTATGTTGACATGCTTATAATTTAGGGCAATTTCAGTTTTCAAGGTCATTGATGAATACAAGGCTGAGATTCAAGCTTAACAACGGCAAGCAGAAGTGAAGAAGGTCTCTGATACCTTAATAATTTTACTTCTTGACCAGTGCAGAGATGCATTTGTGCTCTTCCCTTGTTTTCTGTGTCATGTGATGCCACTGAACTACTCAAAAAAATAAAAACAATCTCAAATAACCAGTAGCTAGTGCTGATTAAATTACAAGAAGACTTAGGGTTTATAATCCAATTTGTTTTGCTGTTTTCTGAAGATTATAAATGTAGACATGTTAAAAATTTTTTTGGATGATTTTTAATGAAATCCATTACTTCCACAATATGGAGAGACAGTAATTTTTGTGGGTTTACTCAACAGTATTTCACCATGTGGAAGAATTACCACAGGCTCATGGATGCTGTCTACCATTCCCAAATCCTAGGTAGCTTTCTTTTACACATGGACTGAAAAAAGACCTTTTAGATGCTAGAGCAAAAGAAAATGTCACACGGTGAAGGATTCAGTTAGTTTGTGGGGTTATTTGACATGTTCTTGTCCTTTGTTTTTTCAATTCAGTTAGAACTGAATGGAAAAACTAAAATTGAAAAAATTCTGCATATGGAGTCTCTTTTTCAGCTGAAACCTGTTTCTTTACTAGAACTTTAAGACAGTAACATAACATAAATAAATGTGAGTTGTTGAATAGCCTAAATATAATCAATCCTTTAAAGTATAGTAGGTTTCTGAAAATATGAAAATCTCATTGAAGTACTTTGTTAGGGGCCAAGAGACTTGATCCAAAGTCCATTAAAGTCAACAGGACTCTTTCCAACAACCTTATTATTGTCTTTTAACGCTAGCTTTGTTTGAAAATAAGTATACTCTGTTTCTGAGTGATGGAACCACTGATCTGCAGTACCAGGAAAAAATATCTTCGTTATCTAAGCACATGCTGGCAAGCAGTCTTGGCTAGGGCATTTGTCATGTTATTTTGCAATTAATTATTTACAGTCAGGTTTTATGTCACCATGGTTTCAACTCTATTCAAAGACGTTTTTATGGACATGTAAGGAGTTTTTGCAGAGAATTCCTGGAGAGCTCTACAAAATATACCTAATGAATGGGAAAATAAATCTTAATCACTAGCTCATCTTCTATTAGCAGAAGAGCTTGTACAGAGCAGTAGACTAAAAGCAAGTTTGAGCTTCTGGTATAAGATGCCTAAATGTTTTGAGAACTCAAATTGAAAAGAAAGAATTTTTGAAAAAGAATTTTTGTATACACATCACATCACATATAAATCACAAGTCTCTTCGTTTGAGACACTTCTGAGCAATATAATATGCATGTGGGTGTGGGTAGAAGAGCAAGTAATTAGAGATTAGGAAGATCATATTGTGTTTCAGCAGTGTAAAAAGTGTTGGATTTGTTTTTGATTTTTTAATCCTTCTTAGATACTGATCCATATATACCCCAAAAGATCTCAGACCTAAATGTGACATGTTTCTGCCAGCACTTCTAAATATTTCTGTCATCAGTGCTACCACAGCATTTGCAAACCTCCCTCCAGTCTTGCACAAGACTGAAGTAGTTGTTGGCCACTGCTCAAGCACACAACAGACTGGCCTTTTCCCCAAACTATGTCTCTAATGTGTGGCCCATGTTAATCCCATTCAATTTAAAGCACAAATACCATTCAATTAAAAGCACAAATACCAATCTCCTTGGCTTCCTCAGTCCAGTTTGTAAAGACTAATACAATGGAAGGCAAAAAAATTGTAGTCACATAAAAATACCCAAACTCCAACCAGAATTTCCAGCAAACCAACAGTTCAATTATAGGATGAACATTCAGTGCTGTCAAACAGGTACAGGCTTTTCCTGAGGAGGTGGGTATGATGCTGGCAGCACTGCTGCCTGATGAATGTGCCACTTTCAGTTTTTTTCAGGTGCACATATTTTATTCATTCAAATGTGGCATGACTGAATCCTCAAACTTCTTTTCTCTCTTTCCTGCTCCCTCCCCTTTAAATTATGCTATTTATTTTTGCCCAGGTTTAGGGAAAAGCAGGAAAAGGGTGATATGTGATTTAAAAATCTATTGCCCTTGAGAAAGGAGATGAATAGGGATTTTACTGGTTTGGACAGATAGGAAAAGGATGCGTTTCAGGGGGTGGAAAGCAGGTGGGAGCTGACAAATGACAGGGAAGTAAACACCTCTGCAGCATTTTTTTTTTTTTAAGCCAACGAAGAACAAAAGTAGACTGTAGGGTTTTGCACAGCACAAATCTGCAAGATATAAGGTCAGCAGTAACACTGCTGACAGTGTCCCTAGAGGTTAAATATCAATACACCTTTTCCTCAGTTCTACCAAAACTTGAGCACAGCTCTCAGTAAAAACCCCTTTTTTTAATTTGTGAATGAGGTTTTTTTTTCTGACTATAGGAGTATAGCTTACATGAAAGGTTTGAAACAATAGAAACTATGAGGTGAATTCCAAAAATGAAGAAACAAACAAAATCTTAGCTTCTCATGCCAGCCAGGGGAATTTCAGATTGAATGTTAGGAAGAATTTATTATTAAATAAGTTAAGCATTGGAACAGACTGCCCAGGACAGTGATGGAGTGACCATCCTTAGAGGTATTTAAGAGTCATGCAGACATAATACTTAGGGATATGGTTATGTTAAGGACTTGTCAGTGTTAGGTTAATGGCTGGACTCGATGACCTTGAAGGTCTTTTCCAACCAATGTAATGCTGTAATTCTGTGATGTGTGTTAGTAAATCTTGCACAGGCAGGAAGGCTGTGGCAGATCTGCACATCAGACATAAAACCCTGAAATATTTCCTGGGAACCAAGTTCCCGATACTGAGAGTCTGTAACAGCATCCAGAGTAAATTGTAGCTGCTGTACTAAAAATGAGTTCTAAGCATCTTCCTCTTTGAAAAATCAGTGCAAAATGAATCTGAATTAAAAGAAAGATATGGTAAAAAAAAAAAGAATCCAAGAAAAGAATGTATTTAATGACATTTTGAGTTTGGTAATGTAAACTGTTTCACAGCTGAAGTACAATGTCTAAGCATAGAGACAGTTATCACAGATGGCAATTTCTTAGATTAAAATATCATAATTATAATAGATTTGAAGAAAAAAATGTGTCTTTTTTGTGTAAAATGAAGCTTTAGATATTCCTTCAGTAGACTAAAAGGCACCTGTTGCTCTCATTTCATGAGGTTAAGAAAAAAGATCCTGGGAATGAAAATGAGAGACAGTAAATCAGACATCACAAATGAAATAGAGATGGCAAGAAGGGAAGAGGAAAGACATGAGGTCACTGAATTCTGCATGCATAGTCTGGGCTTTGAGATTTTCATTTACTGATTTTTCTGTCTACTCCACAAAACTGTACCTCACTTGCATGTGCCTTCTCCATATACATGCAAATGACAAAAAAGGAGCCAGTACCAATCTCTTAACACACTGAGGAGCATGACTTGATTGAACCACAGCGTGGCAGGAGAGGCTGCAGAGGAGCACTCTGCCCCTCAGACCAAGGCATGCATGATCCCTCTCTTACATATCTTGGGGGGTAACTTATAAAATTCTTTTAAAAACTATTTTGGTTTCCACCCTAAGTCCCAGTTGCTATTTGACTGGCTGGCAGCACAGTGGCACTCATTTTCCATATGCTCACTCATGAGGCATTTGTGAGCAAACACCAGGCCTTTCCACAGTTCCAGATCGTGTGTTTTTTCATCTGGTAATTCACAGCAATTTATACCATAAATACACAGCTTTGCTCTGCTCTCTGTTCCCTCTTCTCTTTCCCAGAAGGTCTCCAGCCAGCTGGTGGGGAATAGAAAAAGCTGCCTGTAACCAAGTGACATGAGAAAAGAGCCAAAACAAAGATTTTTAAGATGCCCTGGAGAGTGACACATGTTCATGCAAATATTACCTGTAGAGACACCACTAGCTGAAGAAGGATTACTGTAGAGAAAAAGAGAGATAATTTTCATTGTGCAACCAGCTGTATGCTTGCCAACAGTACTCACTCTCTAAGAGTAATACAGAGAGTAGGATCCAGTTGTCCACCTACATGTTTGAGATGCCCTAGATTAGCCCAGCTGAGCTACAGCCACCCTTCCAGGGAAGCATGGAACTTCCATAGATCCTGTGACAAACCTGCTAGCCTATGCAGGTGTCTCAGACACCTGAGAACATCTCAAATAACTCCAGATCTTGCTGGAGAGTGGCTGGTTTGTTACCCTAGTCATGCCAATCAGCAAAATTTACCACCCTTGGGTAAGACACCTGCACTGGCTCAGCTGGATGTCTCTTGACTCCTGTTCTGTCTGTACCCAAGAAGCAATCCAGCTGCCCAGGCATAGATTTCCAGCGCTTCCAGAGATGCTCCAGGGTAGCACAGGCAGATGGATATGGTAGGAAGGGAGACAGACTCATGTCCTTCTGGAAGCTTAGCAGGAGCTCAGGCAGAAATGGCCTACTGCCCATTCAGCTCTTCCCAACTACATTGTAATTTGCTCTCAGTTGACTAAAATGGGAGCTTAGACATAAGACATATGATATTTATTTAGTTGTCCTAAAGTCCAAGTCAAATCCTCCAGCCCACTGTGTCATGTAGCTCCTGTTTTCTTTGTTACCCTCTTTTAGTAGGAGTCCTATTGTTTGACCCAGGAGTCTGAGTGAAAGAAAAAGAACTGATCATCTGTGGAAATTCTGTTCAGTCTGTCCTCTTGCCTTGCTCTACCAAAGGGATACTGGGTCTGTGCTTTGTGGTGCACACCATTGTGCCATCAGCATTAATAATTTAGCCCTCAGTATCTTGTTGGGTTTTTTTTGTTTGTTTTGTTTTTTGGGGTTTTTTTTCTGGCTTCAATCTAGAGAAAAACAAAAGACTGTGAGTAGATAGTGTCCTGGTGGCAGCTCATATCTATTCCCATTCTTCCTCCCAGCTGTACCCAGCCACCATTTTGTGTGAAGAATAGAATCATAGAATAAAATCATAGAATGACAAAGGTTGAAAAGGACCTTAAGGAACTTCTGGTTCCAATCCCCCTGCCATGAGCATGGACACCTCCCACTAGATAAGGTTGCTCAAGGCCCCATCCAACCTGGCCTTGAACACTTCTAGGGAGGAGGAGGCATCCACAGCTTCCCTGGGCAACCTGTGCCAGTGTCTCACCATTCTCATAGTGAAGAATTTCTTCCTGATATCTATCCTAAATCTACCCTCTTCTGGTTTGAAACCACTACCTCTCATCCTTTCAGTACCTGCCCTTGCAAAAAGCCCCTCTGCAGATTTCTTGTAGGCCCCCTTCAGGTAGCAGAGAGACACAGGAGCCAGGCTGAACAATTCCAACTCTCTCAGCCTGTCTTCACCTCCACCTTCACCTTCACCTCCAACCAGAGGTTCTCCAGCCCTCTGATCATCTTTGTGGCTCTCCAACAGGACCATGTCCTTCCTATGTGGGGGCTCCAGTTCAGGACACAATACTCCAGGTGGGGTCTCATGAGATGTGTAACTCTCTATAGTAAAATTCTTGCATGAGTAAATTACTGGCTTGTTGTCAGCCTGAAACCCACCAGGACCCAAAAGCCATTTTTTGAAAAGCTGCACTGAAGCTGATCATCCCCCCAGCATACTTTGGTACCTAGGGTATTTCTTGCCATTATTGAACTTCATGGAATTCCTCACTGTCCAGTTCTCCAGCCTGTCAAGGTCCCTTTGAATGGCAGCATTCCCATCTGGTTCAATGATCACTTCTGCCAGTTTTGTATCATCTGCAGTCTTTGTCCTTTCACTCAGGTCATTAACAAAGCTGTTAAACAATATTGGTCCCAATGATGACTCCTGGGAGGCACAGATGGTTGAACTTCGTGCTGCTGATCACAAACCTCTGAGCCCAGCAGTTCAGCTGGTTTTCAGTGCCCTTCACTGTCCATGTATCTACTCTGTACTTCTTAGTTTGCATGCAAGGATGTTATGGGAAACAGTGCTGAAAGCCTCACTGAAGTAAGCAGCTGCTCTCCTCTTGCCCACCAAGTTAGACAGTTTGTCATAGGAGGCTTTCAGGTTGGTCAGGAATGATTTTGCCTTTGTAAATGCACACTTACTGCCACCTTCCTGACCTTCATGCTTTTGGAAAGAGTTTCAGAATTTACCTACAGTTGCAATTGTTGCAGAATGAAATGATCTTCTGTATCTAGCAAGGCTGCTTGCAAGAAGAGTATTACTGGAATAAGGGTCACAAGCCCTTTTTAGTCTAGAGCACCAAAACTGCTATGGAGTTAAGAGGGTTCAGAAACATTCAATTTGTGCAGTCCTTGATGCATCAAAACCAATCCTCAACACTCTACAACAGCTTCATATGGTTCCCATTATAAAACCATCAAGTAAACCCTAAAAACTAGATAGAAAACCTCACAGGAGTGGCTGCTTCTGAGTTCCCTTGTGAAGCCTGGGGTACACCAGGATACTAGAAGTAGTACTTTTAATCCAGAAGTATTTTTAATCCAGAAGTACTTTTTAGTACTTTTAATCCAGAATCTCATTGAGGCCAACCCAAGGGTTGGTGAGGTAGTGGTCAGTGTCCTGACAGTGAAGGCAACACCAGAAACCAACACAAGAAATGCAGCAGCACTTGCTAGGCAGGCTTCTTGCTACACACATCACTAGGGGAAGCACACCTTCCTCCCACACCCTCCAAAGTGCTCTTTTATCTTCTGTGTAGCTGATTCTGAATAACTTTTAATTATATGGATACTCAATTTCCTCCTATGAAGTGTGCTGCAGACTGTAGGTGGGCAGACATGCCTTCAGCTTAAAAGGTTGTGATTTTCAGTGTTTAAATGGGCATGAGTAAACAGTGGGAGCTGGGCCTTGAGCAGAAACAAGGATACACAGAATTTCTTGCTGCTGAGTTTATTTTTGATTTGAGGAAAAGCACCGACAATTTTATCTATCACTTCAAAAATCTTTAATGGCAACAGAGAAAGAATGGTAATTTAAATCTGTCACCTACAGCTGCCCAGTTTCAGCTCTGGCCAACAATGCAGCTCAGGAGAAAAGAAGAAATGTAACCTGTATTGACAGGAAAGGAGACATCTTTTGTAAATTCATGGTAACCACCTGCCTCTCCCTAGAAATTACTAGATTTTTATTTCAGGCACAAGTGTTCACCTCTCCAGTGACTGATGCAGATTTAATTTCATCACTTTCCTTAATAGCAATTGGTTGTATTTTCCTTGCAGTAGTAACACTGTTGAGTTTACTCAATAACAACCACAACAAAACAAGGACAAAATGGATAGGCTTGGAAGAGTTTCTAGGTCTAATTGTCTTAAGTTTGCTGACAGAAGAGTCTGTAGGAAAGTGACACTTTCACTGGGTAAATGTCAAACTATGTTGGCTGAGGTATGTTTGCTTGGCAGTCAGCCCTGTGACTGCAAGGGGTACAATCAGAGCTAATAATTAGCTAGATACAGTGAGCTAAAGCCACCAGTGTGGCTGTGTAGACACTGGCACAGTCTAATTACCCAAGTGTTTGCTCAGGATGAACTAATTATTTACAGAATCACTGCAGCCCCCTGGCTACCACCAATCCAGGTAGTGGTAGCTTTAGCTGACTCGGATGTGTTCCCCTAAAGTGCAGTGGTAGCAGAGGTGAGAACACAGCCTCTCATTGCCATTTGCCAGCTTCACAGTCAGTATGTGGTTAACGTTAGCACTCCATAAAGCACTTGCAAGTGTTTAGTAAAACAGGAGAGACCTTGGGCTTGAAATGAAATTAAATTTCTTTACACATAAGTCATACAAGGTTTATTTTATTGCAAGATTCACGTTCTGGTCCGGGAGCTGGGATGGTTTCTCCAAGACCTCCATTTCCACTTGTGCAAAGCAGGAATGGAATTTACTGCCACACACCAATTTTTGTGTGACATAATTCCCTTGAGAACTGAGAGCCCTATAGATGCCTTGTGAAAACACCACAGAAACACATGGAGTTTTGTTTGGATAGAGCCTCTGAATGAAACAGTCATGCAGATGCAGGACCATATCATCTGGTTGTAGTCTGAATGTACATAAGAAAAGTGCATTACTCAACAACAAATATTGATTTAGCAGCAGGCAGCACTGGGTACTATTGAAAATTTGGCAGACAATTCAGAATGTGTGAGTGTGGTGGAACCAGTAGTATGGTACCCTAATTTGTAGAGAACTACATGATGATGTAAGAAATCAGTCATTAACTGGCTATGTGCTTACCTTAAGAAAACTTTTTTTTTTTTTTTTTTTTTTTTTTTTTTTTTTTGTAGTTATCTCACAAAAATAATTTTATTTCTGAGAAAATCTATAAGCAGCAGGGCTTACTTTTATGCCTTTTATACTTTTATGATTATGAATATAGTTTGAGTAGTATCTTCTCCAGAGGTACCTCTACCCCTAGCAACAAAGGTAATCATGCAGGGTACAAATTCTGGGTGCTGAAGTGGTGCAACATTTGCAAAGTATGTATTTGTATCTGGCGCAACATTGTAGACAGCTTACATTAAACACCTTTGTTACTTTGCTGCCCTCCAAAGCAAGTAGGGGCTTCTACAGAGTAAGTTATAAACACTACCAGCCAACTACTTCTCTGAATTTACTTAAATGCAGGCAATTAGGGATGTCAAGATCCAGAATGTGTTTCATGTCTTTCCTTTTTGCAGCTGACTCAGGGATGTCGGTCAAGTAAAATTCCTGACCCTTGAATGCTCTTGAGGGGAAAAACCTTAATAATGAATAACCCAGCACATATTAACCAGAGGAATTTCATACTGCAGAGATAGGAATGAAGATATTTTTCAGTCTGAATGCATGCAAGTTCTCATCACACTGTGTTCTCAGTCTTGTGCCTTTTAGGCCTTTTCAGTTCACTTAATACTTTTCAGATTGCTTAATACTGAAAACATGGCTTTCTCAGGGCTTTAAGGTTTGTGCTCAGTCTCCAGATGACATCCTTAATCCGACTCTAAAGGTAGAGAGTGTAAGCTGGGTTAGATGAGTACTGAAAATGGAAAAAAGAAAAGGTGCACAGCATTTAGATAATGTTTGAAGTATTGATCTAGAAACACCTTCTAACTCGCACAGGCACTCAGGTTACTGAAGTTTGAAACAAGATTTATATAGTTGTTCATGAAGTATTTATGGATCAAACTTACTTTATGATAACAGCAGACCCTCAACAAAGTTTCAAACTGCAATGTAAGGATATTGTGGAACTCTTCAGGGATTCTCATACTACCACTGTGAAAAGCTTCTCTGAATCCCAGAGCAGCCTAAGATTAGCACAGTCCTGGAGACTGAAAGAAAGATGCATATATCAATACAGTGTTCATATAGAGGTTGCTGCTATAAAAAGAGTATCAGTTTCTCTAGGACTGACATACAAGACATATATACTGCTACAGGAATTCATAGACTAAAACCTGCAAGCATTGCTGGGTCTTACATGTAGCAGGGTGAGAACACATACACAAGGTGGTGCTGCTGGGCTAACACGGTGAATCTCCTACTATTTCACTGCACAGACCATCTTATGAGGGAAAATCTCATGCATGAAAATATTTCTTTTTTAATTATTCCACTTTCTGAATACGCATACATTTCAGTTGGCCAGAAAGTAGTGGTTTTGTTTCATGGAGATGGTAACAATCTAGCTTTTTTTTTTTCTTTATCTCCTATTGCTTTTTTCAATCCTGTCCTATACACCCTTTTCACTAGACTGCAAGTGTCACACAATTCTGTCAGGAGAATTTTAGTCTGAATGAGCTAAGGTAAAATTTTCAGAGTACCTACATGAATGTCACAGGTTGCAACCCAAAGGTCCAAATCATTTTCTTTTAAGAAAGTGACATGTAAATTCCTAAGCCATCTAAGCACCTTTGCAAATTATATTCAGAGCCTTTAACTCCTTGGAATCAAAATGGGACACACCTTAAACCACATCTATTGAGGTTACTGAGGGTGAAATTCAGCCCTGTGTTTTGAATAAACACTTCCATAATACACTCTGAATTTAAATACAGTAAAAGATTGAACAAGTAGTTATTTTGTTTTATAGAAAATATTAATACTAGTAAATGAGGAAATGTAAGGTCTGACAGTCCAAATATTTATGGAAATCATGTGAATGGGGACACATTCCAGAGCTCATCAATTCCATCAAGTAAAACCAGTTTGACTGACTTGTCATAAAATTTCAGGGGCTAAGGGTTGAGTTCCATATGCTCATGCTGATGTGAGCTGGAATAATTCTGGAATTTCTTAAGTCTCACATCAGTAATACAGAGAAGATAGGCAACTTTTTTTGGCCATTAAAAATTAAACAAAAACAAGAATTATAATAGCAGTTAACAAGTGCAGAAAGGCTCAATACTTGCAAGAAGACCTGCAAGAGGTCAGTGAAGGAAGCTGGAGCATGGTTTATTTTTTCCTCCATTCTTCCAGTTGTGGACAGTGACACTGGAAGAAACAGATGGACACCACAGCTCCACGACTCTTGTCGCTGCCATAATTTTGGGGATTTTGGTAATGGGATGCCCTACATGGCACCAGGCTTGTTGGCATTCAACGGTTTTCACCTTTCTCAAAAGGGGAAGATTTTGGATCAGCAGCTTGCCAGGCTCATTGACAGAGTTTTAAACTAGATTTGAAGGAGGAGGAGGATAATGTCAGTCTTCCCTTGAACAAGCTGTGCCATGACGTGCCAAGGTTAGAGGGACAGAGTGCTAGTGAGTGCCCTCAGTCTGTTGCTCTTTGATCTGCTGGATACACTGCAGCACTCTTGAAGTCCTACAGAGATGAGCCAGGGGCTCCTGAGGTAATGGGAGCAAGGAGGGAAGCACTGTTGATCAGCCCCAAAGGACTCCCAGCCACTTCAGCCAACAAGTCAGCTAAAATCCTTCCATGCAAAGGCAAGTAGCACAGAGAACAAACAAGAGGAGTCAAAGATGTGTGTGTGCCTTCAGGAATATGATCTTACTGGCATCATGGAGACACGGTGGGATGTCTTCTGTGAGTGAAGTGTTGGAACTGAGGTATGGGCTCTTCAGGGAGGAGAAGCAGGGCAGACAAAAGTGCATGTCACCTTCTATGTCCATGTCCAGCTGGAGTGCATAGAGACCTGCCTGGACATGGATGAGGAGCACACCAAGAACTTATGGGTCAGGATTAAAGGAAGGACAGGAACAGGGGAGTTTGGGGAGTCTGCTAGAGGCTACCTGACCAGGAAGACAGAGAGGACGAGGCCTTCTACAGACAGAAATAACCTCACATTCACACACCCTGGTCCTCATGGGTACTTCAAGCACTGTACTATCTATTGGAGGGACAACATAGCAGGGCATAAGCAATCCAGGAGGTTTCTGGAATGAACTGATGATAACTTCCTTCTCCAAGTGACAGAGGGATGAGGGGAAATGGTTTTACACTGGAACATTCAAAATTAATGTGGTGATATACTGGCACAAGTTGCCCTGTTGCTGGAGGTGTTCAAGGCCAGGTTGATTCATTTACTGAATGAATAATGCAAGTTATTTGTTGTTAATCAAGGGGAAGGAAAGGGCTGTACTTACAGAACAATTGCATACTCTGGAAATATTAAATAGGCATCCTTTGCTAGGGAAGAAGCTCTGAGTTGCCTGTGTTCAACCTAACACAGCTTGTTTGAAAATTTTATTGCAAGGGCTCTCTTCCTTAATTAGCACAGTGTGGTTGGACAGGACACTTACTGTGATTATGAAGAGAACCAAGACCTCTGCTGTTTCTAAAGACACTAATATAAGTGGTCAATTTTTTGATCTGAGTAGCAGCAGCATAAAAATCTGCAGTGACTCTTTAATGTCAGAAGGATTTATTTCTGAAACCACTGTTGTTATCCCTAACTCACATTGTTGATGACAAAATAAAAATCTGATTCCTAGCAAACACATCTTGAATTTCCATTGATTTATTGGTTTCCTTCACAATATATTTTCGTTCTTCCTTGTTTTTCCCCAAACCAGACTTTTCCTATGACAATTCCTTTTTTTCATTTATACTATATCTTGCATATAGTATATATATATATACTATATCTTGCATCACTTCAGTAAAGCCTGGTCAAATGATACAAGCTATCCACATGTATAAATTTTCACAGTTGATGCATAAAAACAAACTAGTATAGTGCCCAGTATAGTGCCTGCTGAAGCAGTGTGTAGTGTGATAAGAAAGACAAAAATTCCCGCTGCTTTTTTAAAGCAGTGTCTTGGGTTAGTTCAGTGGTGTTTTCGAAGTGGGAGGCCCACAAGGATGGTTTCTGTGAGAAGCTGCTGGAAGCTCCCCCTGTTCCAGTTCCGGCCCCACCTCTGCCCCAAGGCCGAGCAGATGTGGGAAGCTGGATGTGCCTCTGGGAGTAACCTATTCAAGAAAGGGAAAATGAAACTGCAAAAATGAAAATAAAAAGAGACCTGCAGAACAGAGGGAAGGAAGAGGTGAAAGAGCAATACCAGAGCAAAGACACCAAGGTCAGTGAAGAAGAAGGGGGAAAGGTGCCCGATCAGAGCTTTCCCCACATCCCATGGTCAGATGGCAGCTGTGCCCCTGCAGCCCATGGAGCAGCGCGGTGGGGCAGTCCCCGAAGGACCACAGTAGGGTAAATGTGGATTTGTAGCCCCTGAAGTGTCACAGATGGGCAGACATGAAGCTGCAGCCTGTGAGGGATCCCAGAGAGGGTCAGATGTGTCTGTGCAGCCGTGTAGGAGCCCGTGTGACAGGTAGGAGGTGAGTGCTCCCGCAGCAGCCGTGACTCTGTGTGCAGCCCAGGCGGGAGCAGCCTGTGCCTGAGGGACTGCACCTGTGGGAGGGACTCATGTCCCAGGGGTTCCTGAAGGACTCTCCCTCCCGGGAGAGAGAGGGACCCCGCGTTGGAGCGGGGGAAGAAAGAATGTGAGGAGTCCTCCCCCTGAGGAGGAAGGAGCGGCAGAAACAGCGTGTGGGGAACTGACCCTAAACCCCCCCCTGCCCCTCCCTGTGCCCTGAGGGGAAGGCAGCAGGGAAGGGATCCGGGAATGGAGAGAAGGGAGGGGTGTGGGGGGGGAAGGTATTAAGATCTGGGCATGTTTTCTCTTTCTCCTTGTAGATTACATGAAGGTTTTTTCCTTCCCAAGTTGAGCCTGTCTGCTTTTTGCCTGCTACTGCAATTTGGGAATGCAAACCCCCTGTCCTTGTCTGGATTCCTGAGCCTTTGGGTGGATTTTCTCCTCCCTGCCCCACAGTAGGGGGGGTGAGTGAGCAGGATCCTGGCTGGTACCGGCCGGGCCTGAACTGTGACAGCAGCATTCCCTCTTGTTGTGTGGACTACATCTCTACTTTGTAGAGATATTCCACAGTAACTTAATCACTTCTCTGAATTGTGTGAATTTTATTTTTTGTGCTTTGACACCGTGTGGGTTTCTTAGAGGTGGGCTGAATGCTAAATTGCCTGTTGATTCTCATTTTGAAATACTGGCACATCCTTTTTAGTCCTGAAGCACAGAAATACTAACATTAAAAAAACCCTCTTTATTCCCCTCACCCTGTAAATTTTCCTCTTCCAGAGGGACATTTTCTACAATTCCTACTGTAAATTTCCATTGTAAATCTAAATGTATACTGTAGATGGAGCTTTAAGGTTTTCCAAGAAAGAATTCCATTCACGTAAATCTCAGAGATACCCCAGTGATAAGAGAACTAGGGGAAAACTCACACAAGTCAGGGAGTGGGATGATGCCACATGTGCTTATGGTTTGGATTTGTTCTCTTTGCATTTGCCTCTAGAAAACACAAACTCAGGAAAATCTTGTCTCTAGCCTCTCTGTAATCCTCAGAAAAGAATGAATGATTCATTAGAGTCCTCCTTTAGTGAAGGGAACCAAAGTGTATCGCATAGAAAGGAGAGAGAACTTTTCAGCTGGTTTGCTATGAATGGTGCAGTCATTACTAAGCAAAGAATTATAATGAAATAGGTGGAAAAGATTCCTGAAAGCCACAGTCTATATCAAAATGACAGATCAACGGCAAATTCTGATTAGCGTAACTGTTTTAATAGGATTCATCCTACCCATGTGTATCAGAATCAGATCATTTAAAACTATACTTTCCCCATTACTGCCTCTGCAGTTAGGAAAACAGTTTCTAAGCATGATTACCTGAGCTTTGCTGAAATGCAAGACAAGGAGGAGCTGGAAGAGCAGTGGTGATTCAGCCTAGCATGGCCTGTTTTCCTCTGTCTGCCTTCCTCTTCCCTCTCTACCCCAATACACACACACGTCCATCTCCGGTTGCCCTGTAGATACCAGGCTTACCTTGTAACACATAGGAAATAAGGACACCTAGAGAGGAAATTTCATATCAAGCAGCACTAGTGCTGACCTACTACTTGTGGGCACTCCAGAATGGAGATCCAGAGCTTGCCAGCAAGCAGGGAGGGTTGCTTGGCACTTGTCTTAGGGATGTGTCTGAAAATACTTTGAAACACCAGTCTCTGATATGGAGATACAAGATGAAGACATTAAACACTTACTCAAAATGTCTCCCTAAATAGATGATAGTGAAGTAAGACTTTCCTTTCTGAAAACAGCAGTGATTGCCTTTTACAGATGGCCTGTGAGATAAGGTGTCCTTGCATACACCATAATAACTGCATTTGGTTTCACCTTCACCCTCAGGCAGTTCATATCCATTTTCTTATCTTCAAAGGAGAAGAAAGCTAGATACTATTTTGGAGTGAGTGTACATTCCCCTTCTCCTGTTGTACCACTCTGCAGCAGATCATCACCACCTGGGTCAGAGAGAGGAAGAACATGCCTAAACCTTAGTTGTGCAGGGGCTGACTGAAGTCCTTCCATAAATCTCCTAGGAATTTTTATTAGCTGAAACATTAAATCAGTTCAGGGACTAGAAGCCAGTGCTCCGCCACAGCCTCTCTGCAGATAAGGACACTGAATCATTTGTGTTTGTGTAGCTGAGCTCTTTCAGTCCATTTCTCCAGTAAGACACCTACAGTTGCCCTCTACTTTTATAGCAGGAGTCCTGGCATCCCTGTCAGGGGACCTGACTTTTACTTCCAAGTCATGCTGAGATGATCTTAACATACCCAAGCCTCTTCAGGGAATGCTGTAGTCACCCAGAGTGCATAAATTTATCTTACATCTACATTATTAATAGACATTTTAATAAATTGCTGTAGCCAGCTGGAGTAAGTCCATCAGGTGAACAGGCTGTCTGAAACAATAACTCATTGCCACCTAATGCCTTCTGTTGGGGTGCAGGTATCTATCTATTTATGTCTGTAAAATGCTGGTAACATTAATTAACCCTCCATACACTATTTATAGGTGTTCCTTTTATATAAAAGTGTCAGCTGAAATACAAACACAGGTTTGTCACTCTCCACTGCCCTCCTGGCTCACAGCAGCCCATGTCTCAAAGTTTCGATAGACATCTGGTCTCCTTTTAAGCACGCCAGGGAGTGAACCCCCACTTTCTTTTGGGATCCTTCAAGCCACATGGAGGTAGGATTTCAAACCAGTTCCATGGGGCTCAGCATCAAAGTGATGGTTCCTGTGTACAGTAAGTGCATTCATTAAGTGCATCAGAGCACAAGGAAGTTACAATGTCTGCGGGAGCACTGTGTTAAGAAAAAGATCTGCCTAATTACAGACAGTGCATTATCCTAAATGCATTTTTGTCTGGAAAACCCTTGCTCTTCAGATTGTGTAATGTCATTAGTAGTACCTACTGCATCTTTAACAGCAATTATCACTACTTCCTTTAACTCCCATTCTTCAGAAGCAGAAAAAAAATCCTACAAGTCAGAAGCAGAACACTTTCTTTTTGTGAAATGTGGTCTCTCTCCTGTTGATACCTGTAGATCTATGATGAAACTGAATCTTTTCCTCCACCAAAATGAGATGCAGTATCAGCTCAGTCGTATCTATTAGATGTGAACATGGTGTGGTACCTTACCAGTGATACACTTTAAATCTTCATGTTCTGAAATCCTCTTTAATAAGATTTCTGTACAAGTATGTTAGAAAACAGTAGAAAGTTATTCAGAAATCCTTCTTTGATCTACTTTCAAAACCAGTTGGCAGTAAATTATCCCCAGTTTGATTTCAGGAGTTTTCTCAATCATCAAATAGACCAACAACATCAATCAATGCTATGTATTAGAAAAACTTCCCTGTCTAACAGCTAAAAAAAATTGAGAGTTCAGAAACACTCTCATTCCTTTAACATTTGACATTATAAATAAATTGTAAGTCCCGATTTCCCATTATAAAAAGGAAACTTATTAGAGGCTGCAAATGTGATGGTACCAGCTACCACCAGATAATTTTGAGAACACCTGGCATATGTTTAGATTAAGTTTACTCGTATGAGCAGGTTTTGTGACCCTGTGGTTTTTTAATATACCAGTAACATCTGCAGCTGCAGCACTATTAAGGAAAATAAAAAGGGGCAGCAGACATCATGAAGAGTTATCTTAACAACAGATTGTGTGCTAGAGTAATGCGACATTATGTTGAGATAATGAGAAGTCAGAGACTCCATCCAGCCACCTTAGCTTTGTACTAGTGAACTCAAAGCTTTGAGCACCAGCCAAGCTTTCAGAATGCATCTGTGAGACTATTTCTCTAGCTCAGTTTTAAAGAAGATAAGGTTTTTTTTCTCTACCTGCAGCCTATGTTTTGTTATCTGCCCAAGCATATCACTCTGTTCAAAGTCTGGTGAATCACTCCCTTCAAGGGCATGGTCTACCAAGGGCTTGCAAGGGCTTGCATTTCCATGGTACCATGCAGAACAACTTACAGGAGATTATGTAGTAACAAGTGAAGTTGGAAGAAATGTTATGTTAGTGTCCTAACCCAAGTACAGACTGGACTCTCTAATGAGAAGGAATTTGCAGACCTTGAAGCCCAGTTGCTAGACAGCCCATATAGAAGACCTGATTTACAGTCCCCCTCTCTCTTCTTATAAGATTCTATGATTAAGGCATTAATATTAAATGAAAATGTTGCATATTGGATATGTATCTTAGCCAGGGCTGGACTCCAGATCTCACCGCTCCTAGAGGAGCAATCTGACTACTTTCATCTCATGTCTTGTTAATAAAACAGAAGAGACAGGGGCAATTACATGTATTCCGTGTAGAAGAGACATGGGCAATTCCATGTATTAAACACATGAGCTCCAGATAGGGATACTGAATAAATATAAAATACTTCGATTCACCTGTGAGTCTCAGGTGGAAGAATGAAAATTTAAGTCACATAAATAAATAAAAGGTTGGGCATGAATAGAATTTACCATTACTGTAGTTTGTGTAATGGAGTGGTTAATGAATAATTTTGTGCCTCAGTGGAGGTGAGTATATTCTCATGACCTCTAAAATGCAACCACAACGTCTCAATGGATTAATGTATTCCATTTATGAGTTCTCGGTGTCCCATGTTCCTTCCACATCTTTGTAATTGCCAACAGGTAAGCAAAACTTGCTTTCCAGTAAGAGTTGCCAATATAAATTTTTGCATGCTCGAAAAAACACCAATCTATAGCCAAATAAATTATATGCAGGAAAAAAAAGAAAAAAAAAAAAAAAAAGAAAGAAAAAGAAAAAAAGCAACAAAACATCAAAGCTGACAGATGAGTCTTCAATAAGAGTGGTGTTTGTTTTCTCTACATGCCAGTAGTTTAGTTCAGCCAAAGGATGAAATGATGGCTATCTCAAATAGATTCAGACCCAGAAAATGTAAAAGTGCAGCACACAGAAAACTAAATGTTTCATAGATTCTTAGCACGCACTTATGTAGCATATTTTCCAATCTCTAAATTTTATTGCTGTGATTTACAGAACAAGAAGTATGTCTTCTTTATAGTTCCCTATCTTTAATATAGATCTATGCTAGAACAGCTTTTCCCAAAGGTAGCTTGCCAGTGGGGTATACAGAGGGTCTATAATAATTTATGGCTGCCTGCTTCTTGCTACATAGGCAGTACAGTGTCAAAGCTTATGATGGGATTTGATTTGTAAGATAATGTCCCACTGATGAGCAGTTCCACCTCAGCTGCAGCACAGGCAAATCTAAGGGCTGTGGCTGAGAAAGGATTTCCAAATAAAACCTGTCACCTTGCTGCTTAGTGGGAAGAGGAGTCCCTGCTTCTTTTTTGAAATGGAGAAAACATGTTGATCCATGTTTTTCTGGAGTAAGAGTGGGCATCGTCTCTAATTAACTCTGTAATGGGGAGGTCAGGCTGCGACGCCTGGGCTGGGATGTGGAGCAAGCTGATAAGAATTTCCTTGTCCTCATGTGTCTTGATGTGGTCTAGATTTCCTGAGAAAATATGGTTAAGCAATTTGCCTAACCAGTTACCTTCTGTGTGGGATTCCATAACTCCATGAAACCACATTCAGGGCCTGTTAATGGGAAAAAGTTGCAAGATCTTCTCTTCCAGGGTACTGAATATGATGATGATATCATATCTACAGGACTGGTTTTAGTCTCCTGTCTGTGGCTGTTCATTTCCTTCAAAGTTTGGGGGACCAGAGATGAAGGGACTGATCACAACTTCATGAGAGACAAGAAAATTTGTATGTCTCAGTCCATTGTATGCTTTGGACCAAATACACTTAAGTGACAGTCCACAAACTTTCTGTTCTTGTTTGCAGACAGAGCTCCTCAGCAAATGTTTGGCTGAACTTCCTGAGTCTATGAGCATTCAATAAAACTGCTCTGTTGGAAGCTTGCCTTCCCTAGTTTTAAACAGAATGAGGACTTCAGTTATTTAAAGATAATTACTTCCTTGAAAGAATGTAAATGTCAGCAGCATCCCTGACAACACAAGGTGCTTCCAGCACACTGCTCCTCATACCACATCTCCTACCTGATAGCTGTTGCCTGCTTCATAATATTAATGGGGCCATCCTTATATCAATAGCACAATCCCCCTAACACAGACACATTCTTATATGCTTTTTTTTACTACTGTTTGGGCTACTGCTCTTTTTTATTTAACTTTTATAAACAAAGTGCTCAGGAAGTTCTTCAAGTAAATATTCAGTAATTTCACCCAAAGTTTTAGGGACACAGTAATCTTTGTTAAATTATAGTATTGTTAAATCACAGTTGCTTTTTCCTTAGTGTCAATTTAAATACACTTTTATCCTGCCTTTAACTTAAAAAAAGAATCAGTAGCAATCTTTAACACTTTTGCTGTCAGGTGGACTTCATTTAAAGAGCTAAGCCTACTCAGGGAAGTATTGTATTTTGTGACATACATCTAATCCTCATTACTTGACAAGAAGGTCATACTGCACAGGAATCTCTGAGATTTTAATTCTAATGCTCAATTTAGTCAGCTCAGTGGATGTTCTAGTACATTTCAATTAGGAACTGCAGGAAATAATGCAACAATAATATGCTAGTTTGCAGTTAGTAGGCATTTTATGAGGCCCCCAATTGCTTGGTTTTTAACCTACTTGGAAAACTGAAGATATTGTCACTTTTTATGGGCTTTCTGTTGTGACTAAAAATGAAGAAAAGGGATAAGTTTTCTAATAGAACGAAGTAAAATGTACATCATTACCAAGAAATTTAACTAGAAGGATTAAGTACATTCTTCTTTTCCAATGAGCTTTCTATCATGCATTCAATACATCTCAGAAACTCCAGACAAGATCCACAGAAGATATTTATGTCCTAATCTTCATTCCATTAACCAGGGACCAGAAAATGAAATAGGAATCCACCACTTGTAGGTGTATTTGGATCTGACTTACAGACCTGAATAATGTGGGAGGACTGTTTTGAAGTGAAAGGAAAAATCTGTGTTCTGTGGTGTAGAAATAGGCACATAAAACTCATTCATGTGGGTTTTCTTCCTTTCAGATTTCTCCAACATCAAAGACTAAAGCTGTTCCTGTTCTAACTCACTTCCCACAAGGCCATTTCCTACAGATGCTTCTGTTTGTTACCAGTGGGCTGAAAGGGCAGTGCCAGTAACTTAAGTATTGTAAGGATGGCCACACACAAGAAATATGGCTAAAATCTATTATCTTGCTGGCTGTGACAGGCCTCTCAGTGACCTGTCATTCTTAACAGCATTGATGGATTTGGTATTGTTTTCAGAAACAGCTCTTTGGGTAGATTTGCAAACCCACATTATGGATGTTTCTTGATGGGCTGATGCCATGCAAAAGGCAATTTGGTACCTGTTCCTCAGGCATAGTTCATACTGGGACATTGATACAACACAAGATATTGCAAAAGATTTCATTTGTAATTTTGGGGTGACAATCATTTACTATGGTATCCATGAGCAATCAGGTAGGTTTATACTGCACTCTGGTCCTGAAATGCTCAGTGAATCAGTGTGCTTAATCAGCCTGAATAATAAGAAACATCAACCTTTGTCCATTCTATGGCAAGTGAACTCAAAATAGCACTTAAAACCACATTTCCTTAATTAAAATGTTTCCTAATTAAACTCTAAATATTTGCAGGTCTTATTAGTCTCCAACATAAATATTAATGAGGTGTAGCTTGTGACTGCACAGAATTCCAGAGAGCAGTTGTGACATTCAAATTACCCAGTGCACTATCTGGTACATAAAATTTATGTATTCATTTGCAGACACTCCTCCTGGGTTTGCAAAGTTATTTCTGCTACTGATAAACCTCTAGGGGCTTAGACTGTATGAGCTGTACAGCTTATGTTATATACACCTTCCATCCTCTTGCTCAGATGCACTTTAAGCCCATTACTACAATGTAAGGTTACTGTGCTGTTTCAAGACTACTTTTCATTTTCTATTCAAAGTAAAGTGTGAAATCCTGAAGCCAAAAAAATCCTAAATATGTCTGGGGGAACCTATCAGCATTTGACCTAAAATTAAAAACACTTAAATATGTAAAATCATGGAGTTCTCTGAACTGGATAACTTGCCAAGTTCCCAAGGTGTATTGTATCAGTACCTGTATTCCAGCTCTTTAAAACTCGACAGAGAAAAATAAAATCTGTAACATGGAAAACATGTTATAGACAAAAGACTTTGATGAGAAAGCCTTTCTGCCTGAATGCTCTGTTTTGGTTATTTTCCCAAGAATTGTATAGAGAAAATGGGAGACTACAGTCAATCCACTGGATGTTGTCATCTCATACGACTTTTTTTCACTGTCTGAAGGAAACAACAACCAAAAAAAAAAAAAAAAAAAAAAAAGAAAAAACCAAACCTGATTCTGTGTAATAACAACTCTATTTGTATAAGTTGTTGATTCAAGAGCTAACCCTTTAAAGTACTATTCAGATCACACTGGTACTCAATGGTGTGATGTTATCTCGTGTTGTCTGGTCATGAGATGATTCTGTGCCCATGAAGTTCTCTGTTATCATATGCACATATTTACATGCTGAGCATCATGTGACACTGGAAACGTGTCTTCTATTTTCCCTGGGATACATCCAACCTAGATCTACAGGTTTAACCATGTCTACATTGCACAAATGGAGCTGGTGGTGGAGGACCAACATCCAGATCCATCCACCCTAAATTTTATCTGCTCAGTTAGAAAGCTGCTCAACTCCAGCCTTTTTTAGAAACAGACATCTCCAGAGGGCAAAAGAAGGGGAGCCTGAATTTAGGCAGATTTAATCATACATTCTGTAGAGGAACCTGGCTTTAAATATGTGCTATAGGAATGATTACATAAATTTCTCAAAAGGTCAGGGTTTCTTGATCCTTAGCCTGAAGAGATTAAAAATTATCATTTCTAGTTAAGTTATCCTGGCAGTTCGTTGACTGGGGATTTCTTTGGGATGTCAGATCACAGCATCACAGCATGGTACCTAGAGCACAAAACTAAAAAGAAGTAAATGGAAAATGTTGAGATGAATATTAGAATTAAGTATGAAAATGTCCACTACTCTGTTTTATTTTGCTTTGTTTAGTATCTTTCCAATAAAATATTTAAATCTGTTTTAGAGAACAGGATGAAGTCAGTTATCCTGTATGGCATATGCTGGCCACAGTTATCTGTTCAACTCAGTGATAGCAAAATGACTTTTCAAGGATCTTTACCTGCCATGTCTACAATCTCTGACCTGCAGCAGTGTGAGAGTGGTATGGAAATAATCTAACAAAGTTACATCTAAAAAGTCTACCTGAAAATTCTGGGACTCTAAAATTCTTACTAATTTATAAAAAATAAAACCAACTTTAAAATAATATTTCCACAGAATATTGGCACAGACACCGAACACCTCAGAAGGATGGAAGGAGATATGGACTCACAAACCACATGTTTGTGACACATGCACTTGAGCTGCAGAAATTCCTGTTCACTTTCCATGCCCAAAACCATTTCATGGTTACTTGATCTAGCTTAGCCTCCAGTTACTATACATTTTCCCTGAGATATGCACAGGGAGGTATGCAGTTGTTCAATTTATATGCAGTAACTTCTGACCTAGAAGATGGGAAACACACACATATTTTCCTGTCTGTGATGTGTGAAGCTCTCACAGCTCCCAGCAGTGGCAAATTGCAAAAGGCTCTTGCAAGGGAGGGGCAGCTGTGACAAGTATGTCACAGAGGGGTCATCTTGAGAAACTATACCTGCCAAATCAAAAAGCATTTGCCTGTATAAAAATGCCCTCAGTGCTCTCTTGGATGCTCACCCAGGTTGTATCTGTGCCTGTACAGCTTTATTAGCAGATCTTCTTTTCTTTTGTATTTTAAAAAGCAGGATTGATCATTGTAGGGAGAAATTCACAGGATCAATTATGTTGGAAGGCACTCTGTAGGCTGTGTAGTGAACCCTCTGCTCACAATGGATAAACTTAGATCAGGTTATTGAGGGCCTTGTCCAGCCAAGTTTTGACTGTCCCTGTGTGTGGAGATCCCCACAAAAAATGCAGGCCACCTGTCCCAGTGTCTAGCAATCCTTGTTGTGCAAAAATACTTTTTTCTGTGGAATCAGAATTTCCCTTGCTCAAATTTGTACTCGTTTCCAGTTTTCCCACCACTATCCACATTCAAGCAGAGCCTGGCTCAGTCATCATAGAATCCTAGAATGGTTTGGGTTGGAAGGGCCTTTAAAGATTATCTAGATGTAAACCCCTGCCATGGGCAGAGACACCTCCCACCAGACCAGGTTGCTCAAAGCCCCATCCAACCTGGACACTGCCTGGGAGGGGGCAGCCACAGATTCACTGGGCAACCTGTGCCAGTGTCTCACCACTTTCACAGTGAAAAACTTCTTTCTAACATCTAGCTTAACTCTTCCCTCCCATTAGATGGCTGAAGACAGCAATAAGATCTTTCCACACCCCCTTCTCCTTCTCTTATTAAAACTGAACAAACTCAGCTCTCTCAGCTTCTCTGGTAATCGCAGGCCTAAAACCAGAAACTTACACTAAAATAGTCTGTTGGCTCCAATCAGCAGCTGGAGTCAGTAACACACCAGTCCACACAGCAACTGTAATTTCTGCTCAGCACCTCCTTCCTTTAAGCAAGGTGTCACTGCAGTCAATGGATGTTTCTCCAGAGGATGGAAAGTGGAAATAATTCAGCAGAGAAAAAAACAAGCAACAAACAAGATTAAAAATAGGTATAAATTATAAAGAAGTATCCAGCTGTCTTTGGACATAGTCCAGTTCATCCTGAGGTCTCTATCAGGCCAGTACTTCAGGCCTAAGTCTGCCCAAGTGATTGCAGGTTAAATTTATGTCTTGTAGGGAAGGGGGGTGCCAGGTACTTCCATTGCCCAGCTGTGAGTGTTTATCAGTGCATCTGCTGCTGCACAAGGAAAAAATGATAAATCAGAGCACCAGCAAATGTAAGGATACTTTTGGCTTTCCTGCTCAGAGCAACACACACTCCTGTCAGTTTTTCTGTCCTATTTTCTTCCCCAGGCAAGGAAAGGTCAAGGTGTTGAGGCAGTCAGAAATCCAGTAATGACTTCTTGGCACTCAGGCTGGGTTTATGTTTGTACCTGTGGATACAGATAATACCTGCTCTGTGCCTCAGCTCTGCCTGGAGTCTGAGGCTGCTGGAGAAGGAAAATGAGGGGTTGGCAGAGGAGCCAGTTAAACCAATGCCTGCTCTCCTCAGACAGCCCAGGCAAGGGAAATGCAGTCAGCTCCTTTTGCATCACTAGTAGCTTCTGCCTTTCATGCAGGGAGAGCTTAGTTGGTCAGGGTACCAATACTGTTCTCCAGGGGCTTATACAGCTGGCAAAGGAGGGCTTTGTGTCTTTGCACAGCTGGAGGAAGGAGATTGTATTTGACATTCAATATTGAGAAGCAGCTATTTGAATGGTGGTAGCAATAAGAGTCTTTTATCAAGCCATGAAAAACAGAGTGAGGCAATGTATTTTTCTGACATTTTCATGAGTGACTTCTATATTGCCAGAAACACAGTATCTGAAAACCTTAAGTGGTAATGCATCCTCCAGACCTTCAGATCTGATTTTTCCCTGGACTCTGCACCATCTCCTTAATCAAACATGTAACTTTTTAGTGCCTTATTTTTATCTAGATGCTATAATAAATACTAGATTTAAATACTATAAAATGAGCAGAAAGCCCCAAGACAGTAATTCCCCTATATGGGAGAGAATAAAATTGCCTTTAACAGCAAAGATGTCTCATTACTGCACTTGCTGCAGCGTGCATCTAGATTTTATGCCATAGGGAATAGTAAAGTGAACTGAGTATATTGTCATCAAGACAAAATTATAATCAAATTAACACAGTGGATTAACACAGCCAGAAACTGACCTGTGTTCTGTGCAAGTGCAGGCCCACCAATATCTGCCTTCCAGGCTAATCTTCCATGCTCAACAAACACACAGTCCTGGTCATTGCAAGTGCTGTCCTTTCAGGCTGTTCTCAGAGAGAATATTTAGGGGGAGAGAATAATTTAGGGAGGACTTTTCCAAAGTGCCATAATGGTGATTTTCAGGGAAGGCTGTGTAGTGAAGGGAAAGTTTTTAAAGTAGGCATCTTCAGAAATTTTCAATTGTATCTACACTCCAAACTCACTAAGATGTCCATGGAAGTTAGGCATCCAAGGTCCTGAGCATTTGGGATGTAAGACTTCCATTTCACTCAATTTTTAAACACTTTTGAATAATTTTAACATATACTTTTGTACATACTTTCCTCCATTGCCCCACCTCTAACCTCCAAGCACCAGATGGATCCCTGACACTGCTTGGTACAAGATACTTGGAAATTTGCTTTCTAATTAGCTTCCAAAAGGATAGCTAGTGCAATCCACTTTTCAGTCACACCTTTAACTAATTCTCACTTCTCTTGTGCAATTTTTCATGACGTTGTCATCTTGAATCTCTGCATGCCAAATTTCAGCTTCACTGTACTCAGAGACAATTCTTTTGAAGAGCAGACATCAGTATTTCTGTCAGCATATCTGTTTGACACTTGATGCAAGCTCAGCTGGGCTTCCCAGGTGCTGCGAAGATTTTAAGCTACTGCTCCGTCATCAGACTGGAAAAGAAACAAGACTAAGAGGTGTATAAATCTCCTCAGTCATGTTGTTTTGAAGATTCACAAGCATACAACCCACGCCTGAACATTACCTGTCTGAAATGGGAATGCTTACAGCTGGAGCTGCACTGCTGAGAATGATGCCTGGATTTCATGCCTGGCTTGAATTCAAAGAGCTGCTTCACTAGCATTTGAAATAAAGCAATATTATTATTATAGCATTATTATTATTATATATTAAATATATTGTTTTATATAATATATTTATATATATTTACATATATTTATATTTATAAACATAAATATAAATTTATATATACTATGTATTTATTTAATATATAAATATATTATTATTATTAAAGCACCATTATTATTATATAGCCCAAGTGTTTAGGAACACTGAACACAGACGAGGACTCTACTGTGGTAAATGCTGTACAGACAAAGATAGCAAAGAGCTTAGATCTAGCCCAAGGACTTTAATATGGGACAAGTGATAATATAGAAATTCAGACAATCTGGAAAATATTAAGTTAAAAAAAGCCAATATCGGTCAGCACGTCAGACAGTAATGTTAGCACACAAGTTGTGTAAAATCCATCAAGCATTTCTGTATAGGTCAGGTCACAACAAAGACTTAAGGATGGATTTTTAGAAGAACACAGTCTGGCTTGAAACAGCAAGAGCATCCCACATCTGGACAGTTGTGTAGGTAAAAGGAAAAAGTATTGTTTGGCAACATTATAATAACAATAACAGAGTTATAGAAGCTCAGGTATGGAAATCAGCTCCTTAATTCTCAGTGGGAGGTGATATAAAAATGAGGTAGGGCAGAAGGGACTTTGAGGCTGTGGGCAAAAATGCTGTTCTTTATGCCAACAAGCTGCAGGAAGCTGGACAAGGCCTCCTGTGCAGGAGCTGTGGTTTGGTCATGAGCCTTACCTGGCTCCTGCCCAAACCTTGCAGCCCCAGTCCTCTGCTTAACCTCATGTCCTGACCCCCAGCCCAATGTCTCAGCCCCCTGCACTCTGGCAGACACAAATGGTAGGGCAACAGTGTCAAAACAGATAAAACATATTTTTGCGATGGCCTTTCTGGAGACAGCAAGGCTGAGGGTTCAAGAGTGAGAGGAGTGAATTGCAGATGCTGAGAAAGGGGAGTAGCATTAGCCATGAGGATGGGCAGCAGCTGCCAGATTCAGACATGGGGTGCAACATGAGGCCACAATGCTGAAAAAAAACCCCTGAAAGTTACAGCTGCAAGTGAGATTTGACTTGGAGAGGTGAGCAAGTAACACGAGTATCTGATGTTCACATAACTGAGGAAAGGAATTGTGAAGGACTTGAGAGGAAGAGAGGATGGAGGCTGTTTTTAGCTATATTGAGGAAAAGCTTGTAACTGAACTTCCAAAGGATCAGAGAGAAAAACTCTGGAGATGTTATCTGGGCACGTGAAGGTGAGTCTAAAGTTCAAGACTAGAGATCAGACTACCAGCAAGCTACAAAATATTATTCATATACAGGAAAACTTCTTGAAAAATTAATTATGTCTTCTCACTAGAAATTCAATAATGCTATTGCTCCCTGGAAGTAAATTATCTTGCTGGAAATAATTTTCTCTATTGACTGTTCTCTCTTTCTGAGAATAGAAAAGCATGCACTTAAGCAGTTTTTATTCCAATTAAAATGTATTACCTACATCAAAATGAGGTTCTATACTCAGGTGTCATGCTGTTACCAATTTCTATCTCAACAGTTGCTCATCTGATCCTCATCTTTTTATTTTCCTAAATTCAGTGAACACAGAAGATCAAATCTTATGTTTGATCAATAGAATAACGCTCACTAGAAGAAAGTTAAGTTATGCCCTGTTTATGAGACTTTGTTTCAAATTGAATAGTGTATTTTAGTATCCTTAGTCTCAGTACATACACAGTGCTGCTGAATTACTTTCCTTTCAGTTAGAATTGTAGGATTGCAGAACAACCTGGGTGTCAAGGGACCTCAAAAGACCTCGAACTTTTCGTTGGAAAGGGACCTTATATGAGATTATCTAGCACCCTATCCAATTCTATCTTGAAAATCTCCAGTGATGGGAACTCCACCACATCCCTAGGGAGGTTTTTCCAGTCAATGTATTGTTGGTTATTACTGTAAAAAATTACTTTCTTGTATCAAGGTGAAATTTCCCATGTACAACTTGTACCTGCTGTCTTTTGTCTTCTCCATGTGGCTCCTTGTGTAGAGAAGGAGCTCCATTCTCTTTGTAGCCTCCCTTTAAGTACTGTAATACTTTATAGGGAAAAACAGAAAATAGAACGCAGCTTCTTATGTTCATCCATTTTACAAAGAATCAAGCTGTTGCTATTACTTTCCTCTATCCTTTTAGGAATTTTAATATGTTCAACCTAGACATTTTAGACTTATCAAATTCATCCAGAAAAAAATCTTTTGGAAAAACCACTGTATGACTCTTGAGGGTATTTTGCTTCATATTCTCAAGAGGGTAAACAAACATTTGAGCTGTGTATTGTTTTTTATATTGAGCAAGCATTTTGCCTACATCCATGCATTGCATTAGAAGTAGCCACAGGCATTTTCTTTGAAACTTTATTATTTCTCGATAATTATCTTCCTCTAAATTTTTAATTTTTAGTATCTGAGAGCAGACAATCTTCTCGAATTTTCACAATTAGCATACAAAGCATGTCTGAAATTGTCGTTCCATCCTTGCTCTCTCTACCTCTCAAAATACAAAGTAAATATATGGGGGGATGCCAAAATCTGCCTCAGCTAACAAGCAAGGTCAAAGGGTAAGTCTTTTATAAGTATTTCACCACTGGATCATTGTAGTCACCAAGAGGCATTGCTGAAGGTGAATGGCAGGTTTCATGATGGATGCTCCTGTCAAGAACAGCTGATGGAGCCCTTTTCAGCTGCATGTTTATGCAATATCTGTGCATGCTGATCACAAATTAAATATGTGAGGAGTAACAGGGTGGCTGTCTGCTGCCATTGCACAGATGGGCTGATTATTGTGGAGTAGTGCTGCATCCTGCTGATGCCAACAGGCTGAGAGAGACAAAGAAGCTTATCATTCAGCTGAATCAAGTCCACTGTGCAGATGAGGATATTTTTGCAACTTACCATAATGATTAGAGATCATTTGCAAACTGGTATAGCACTGGGAATTGTAAATACATGATGAGGACATGGGAGGTTATACAGGTAAGTGGGTATTTAAGACATCACTCTGCATTAAAACATCACCCAGTGAAATACTTTATAATATAGGTGACAGCTTCACTGAAAGTATGTGTGGGAGTGCATAAATAGATCATAAAGTCACAGAAAGATTAATTTTGTAAGTAACCTCTCAAGGTAAACAAGTTCATCTGCCTGCTTAGAGTAGGGCCAACTTCAAAGTTATGTGAAGCTGCTCAAGACCTTGTCCAAGTGAGATATGTAAATCTTAAGGCATGGAGATGACACAACCTCTCTGTGTAAGCTGTTCCAGTGTTAAGCCATTCTAAACACTTTTCTCCCTATACCCAAGGAAGATTATCTCTTTCTTCAGCCTGTTACTGTTACCTCTTGACCATGCACCACCACCTTTCCCCTTCAAGAAGTAGTTTTGAGACCAGTTCCCATTCTCAGCCTGCCCTTTTCCAGCCTACACAAACTTCTTTCCCTCAACCTCTTCTCACACACATCATGTGTTCTCAGCCAGCCTGCTGTGGGACTCCACCCATTTTGATGATGTACAGACATAGTGTAGAAAGATAACGTGGCAAGGACATCCCGGGTGCCTGAGGCTGGAGATTGAAGCCCCCCTTGTTGGTGGTGACCAACAGTATGGTTTTGTTAATGCCTTTTTCTTTGCCCAGCTTCCTGGATAAAAGGAACTTGGGAAGTAGGAGAGGTGCTGAGTTGGTTTTGTAGCTAGAACAGTGAGAGGTCTGCAGCAATGAGCTGGCATCTGACACAGCATTTGTGTTCACTCCAGCCATCACAGGACCCCTGTGTGAAAAGCACATCCCTGGTTTCCAAAGGGTGTCCTAATCAGAGTGTGTGCTAAAGACAGCATCCACCCCACTGGGGATTTCACAGAGTCTATCATTTACTCAACACAATAGGTGACTGCTTTGAGGCAGCCTAGATTCTATCTAATGAGACATAACATCCTATTTCAGCTAAAGCTAAACCTAGTGTTGTTAATAACAAAAAGATTAATTCAGTTTAATTATATTCTGAATTTCTTACCTCCTCAAGGGAGTGCAAAGTGAATCCAATTATGTTTCCTGTGTGGGCCAGCTGTCATGAGACAGGTTGACTCCTGATCCAGGCTTTTATTTAGGATTCGTAGTTTTCTGAGGAGGAGAGGGAAAACTATTAACTGCTGACAGAAGAACATACAGAGATCCTTAATATTATGAATAATATTTAAGGTTTATGTATAAAACATTCAGAGGAATCATTTTTTCCTCTGCTAGTCTGAATTTAAGCATTAAGGCAGACTGATGACAATATGCATTCATCTGCCAAACCTACTATTCTCAAAATAAACTCTCTCCAAACCAAGTTAACATAGGAACTAACTTGCAGCAAGATCCAGCTCTTACCTTTAGTATATTATTGATATAGGAAAGCTTAAAATTTTCCTTACATATCATCTTTGGCTATTTTACAAGGCTTGGTGTAATGCTCTGCAACTCCTGGCAAATCTGCCCCCTTTCTGTATCCTGAAGGTGAAATGGGGATAATTGCCTTTCAGGTGGAGAAAGTGATCCTTTATGGGCCAGTCCAGTGCCTGTACTCAGCACCCACCTCAGAGATGCCACCCATTCTGTCTTCAGATCAAATAAAGAATATTCTGGAAGTTTGCTGCAGACCCAGAGAAAGGAGCCCAGAGTAACTGCTGTAGACAGAAGGGAGTGGATCAGCCACCTACACCTAGACATGCAATTCAGGCACTCTAGGGCATCAGAGAAATCTCTTCTGGTCTAGCAGATAGACCACAGGACCTGAAAGGTGACTGGAATCTGGAGCAGAAGCCAGAGGCCAGTCAGGACATGCTACAGCATCTCAGGTGCCATTGGACACCTTTGTGTAGGCAGCTGCATCTCATCCTGGGTGGCATAGCCTGACCCAGCATCTCACCAACCACCTACAGCCCCTTTAAGGAGGCAAGCAGCCACTGCCTTGGTCTGCCTTGGAGCAAAATGAATCCCAGTTGAAATCCAGATAGAAGTAAAACAGTCACTGCTGCTGGTGTGGGTCTACTGTAACTCCTGAGTGAAGATAGCTTCAAAACCTGACGCTGCCTGGACACATCTGCTCTGCTGCCAATATTGAATTGACAGTTCTTGACCTTCTTTAATCCTTTAGATTTAACTTTATTTACACTTCATTTAAATTTAATGGCTTCAGGCAACCATGGGCAGTCATGCCTTACCCTTTTTCCAGTTTATGTGCAAGGGCTCTCTGTCTTCCATTGTCACCAGCCTCCCAGTCCCAAAGGCTCCTCAAAAGGATCATGGGTTTTGACTTTAGTCAGAGCCACTCATTGTAGCCACAGCTGGGAAAAACATGAAGTTGCTCCAGCCAATTTAACCTGCACAGATCTGCATTTGTTTTTTTAATGGACTTTCAAGCTTGACTACTCATCCTTCTCATTGACTACACATGAATAATACATCTCACTTAAACTAGGTGAGATGAATTCCCAGCTGTATTCATCTACCTGCTTTATGCCTGTGGAATACAAAACATGCCCATCTATTTTTAACTGTTAAAGACCAGGAATAATAAATAGATTAATGCAGAGACTTGTAATTCACTTGCCATGATTGCCTGTGTTAATGGGAGGGGAGCTGTCACTACAAAATAAAGTGTCATTGAGTGAGAGGGAAGTCAATATCAAAACCATTTTATATTGATAGCACATTAAATACTGCTGCTAGGCCTGTGATGCTTTGGTGTGTAGGACCTGATGTGTGGTCTTCAGCATGAGATTTCCTGGGATGGCAGAGCCTTCAACAACATGAAGGACCAGCTCCTGGGAGAGAATCCCTTGTGGCACTCCCCAGGTATTTCTGATTTTGGGTGTTCTGAGAATGCCATATTTTACACCATAGAGTATATGTTTTTATATATGCTATATTTTTATATATTTGTATATGCAGCCAGTGTGTGTGTGTGTGTGTGTGGCCACACATTTCCAAGGCAGACAGGGCACTGAAGGGAGTGCAAGAAGAACACTAGAAATCAATCCCCTGTGACAGACAGAAAAGTGTGATGCAGTGCTTCTGTCCTTTCAGGGATATACTGGGAGGTGTGACAGAAATCCTGAAATTACCCATCCTTTCAGTTCCTCTGCAGCTTTCAGTTAGTCTTCCTTTCTATGCATCAACTGAGGTACTTCCGAGACAGGAGGACACTTTATTTTAGAAGTCTTCTGCACTTGTATTTCTTTTATGGATTAATGGTATTAGGTTCATACTATATGTCCTATACCAGTAGATGGGCTGGTCATAATAAAAGTATTGTAAAATCCTCTGACTTATTCCACTAGACACTCATCCAGTGCAGCAACTACAACAAATACCAGTAAAGCTGTCATGACAGGGACTTCCTGCAAAGCCTGCCCTAAGTTGGGGTTGGGACCTCTGTCATGATAAGGGAAAGGAACAACAGCTCACAGGACCATAGAAATTGCCACAATGACACAAAAAAGAAAAGCTGTAGTCCTCAAAGAGTAGGTCAGAAATCTGGCTACACGCTCTCTTTTTGCCCATATTCTGAACTTCAAGTTATGTCCTGAGCATTTCAGGAAACCAGAAATGTCAAAAATCAAGGTTTGCAATGATGGAGGGGGGATAAACAAGAGGAATGGGTGAATTCTTGAGAAAAATGTTTCCCATCAAGGTGGGTTGAAAACCTGCAGTGCTCACAAACACCTTCATGGCACCTGCATGGCATCCAGCTCTGCCAGATCTAGAGATGTTCTACATCTCTAGACATGAAAGGAGAAGTAACCCATGATTGTTTCACTAAAAGCGGGAAGATCCCATAATTGTAAATAGTTTCCAGCTCACAACAGCATTTTAAACAGTGAGGATAGCTATGTGAGAGCTGATGTTCCAGGCTGCATTGCTCCAGGATGGCAGACAGGGCAAGCCACACAGTGCCTCAGACCAGTGTGCTCCACATCTGTCCTGGCACCATACAGTTGGGCCTGACAATATTAAGGTAGTCAGGTCTTCAACTTGTGGGTCTGCTGACAGCTCAGGCATCTGGAAAATGTCTCTGCTGTTCTATTTGGCAAAGTGTTCCTCCTTGCATCCTCCTTGCATTCACTCCCCAAATGCTCTCTTCCCCATTATTCACTCTTGCTGAGGGGATCCCATCAGTGGGGCAGCGAGGCTGGCTAGGAAATGGGGTACTGATATAAATTAATAGCATCAGGTCCATCCATACAGTGCCAGGAGAAAAAATGTTTGCAGGCTAACAGTAAATTATATGAAATCTGTAAGTATATTGACTTACCTCCCCAGTGGGCAGTCACTTTGGCTTTCTGCTCCCCTCCTCACCAGTGCCCTGTAGACTCTGAAGTGCCCACCTCATCAGCCAGGCAGTGGATAGTTTGCAGAGGGTGGCTTCTAAGTAACCCTTTGTATCAAAGTTATCACCATCTTCTCAAAAGATACTTCACACTGGAAAATGCAGAAGTCATTAGAGGCATTTGTGTGAATTTTATGGATATTATTATTCATTGACTTCAGGCTCAGAGTCCCTTTTTTATAGCTAAATGCAAGTGATCATTATTTTCACAGGCTCTGCCACTCATCTATCTGCAGCAGAAAGGTCTTTTGTCTTCGAGAATCTCATTTTGTTGTATGATCAAAGGTATTTCAGCTTCAAATTAAGAACATTCATTACTAATACTTTCTAACTCAAGTAATGTAAGCTCAGGACAACTTTTCCAGGGAAAATAAATTGATTGATTTATGTACTGTGTTGCCACACAGGAGGATTCACCCAATATTAATATGCCTCTAAAAGCTCTGAGTCTACCATCTAATCTATCTGAATCTAGTTTTACAAATAGAATAATGGGGGTTTTTTTGGTGTTATGCTTGCAGGAAATTTTCTTATTATTGCCAGTGGTGCCCAGTTCTGGGAATTTGTAGCTTTACAAGAGCCTAAATTTCTGCATAAATTAATACAATTATTATAATAACACCTAATGAGATATGACAAAGCAAAATGCATAGGGAAAGACAGATGACAGGAAAACATGTATCTGAAATAAACTTCAGTGTGGCAAAGTCATACCCAATCAGACTTTCATCACAGTAAATTTGGGCAGCATTATTTGTTCCAGTGGCTAAACTGCTGTACTGGGCATAGCTGACACAAAACTAATCTAGCTATCTCTACACTGTATTGCAGTGTGCAAGGTGGATGGATCCAAAGGAAGAAATTCACTTAGATAAATCAAAGTTAACTTACGGACACCCCAGCTGAAAAACTATTAATAGGAGAAAAGATTGAAAAAAGGCCTTAGAGCTTGTGAGAAAGAGAAGATTGGTACAAAGCCTATTTTTCTGATGCTAGAGAAGATTATGAATGCAATCAACAGAAAGTAGGCATTTGGGTCAAAAAAGGAAGAGTTTGTCACTGATGTGGAATTCTCCAAGGTGCAACCTAGATGAGGGGACAGAGTTCACAGCAAGTTCACAGATGATACAAAACTGACAGATCTGTGCTGCCATCATGAGTTGTGAGAGACATTCTGGAGAGCTGTGCTGCCATCCAACATGACCTGGACAGGCTGGAGAGCTGGGCAGAGAAAAAACTGATAAGGTTCAACAAGAGCAAGTGTAGGGCCCTGCAACCAGCGAGGAAGAACCCCAAGCACCAATGTAGGGTAGGGGGGGACCTCCTGGAAAACAGTTCTGAGGAAAAGCATCTGGGAGTCCTGATAGATCATAAACTATCCATGATCCACCAGTGTGCCCTTGCTGCCAAAAGGGCCAATGGGATCCTGGGTTGCATAAAGAAGAGTGTGACCAGTAGGTTGAGAGGGATCAGTCTCCACCCTCTACTCTGCACTGGTGAGGCCACAGCTGGAATATTGCAGCCAGTTCTGGGCCCTCCAGTTCCAGAGACACAGGGAACTGCTATTGAGTATCCAGAGAAGGGTGATGAAGAAGACTGTGGGACTGGAGCATCTCTCCTATGAGGAAAGGCTGAGAGAGCTGGAGAAGAAAAGGCTGAGGGGAGACCTTATTCATGTCTGCAAGTATCTAAAGGATGAGTGCAAGGAAGATGAAGCCAGACTCTTCTCAGTAGTTCCCAGTGACAGGATGAGAGCAACAGGCACAAGCTGGAACATGGGAAGTTCCATTCAGACAAAAGAAAAAACTTCTTCACTGTGAGGGTGACAAGGCACTGGAACAGGCTGCCCAGGGAGGCTGTGGATTCCCCTTCTCTGGAGATATTAAAAACACACCTGGATGCAGTCCTGTGTAATGTGCTCTGGGTGACCCTGCTTTACTGGGAGAGTTGGACTGGATGATCTCTAGAGGCCCCTTCCAACTTTGATAATTCTGTGAACACAGCCTTGGGGCAGGTGTTCTCAGGTCCTGCACCTGGCCTTATTTAGGTCACAAATCACCCAAGTTTCACATTTGTCTGAAACTGTCATTCAAAGATTGATGAATTTTTCTGCCTTGTGCTATTCTTGCAAAGTACTCTGCTTTGGACAAGATGTTAACAGACTGATTAGCTCTGTCATTTGGATCTCACTGAGTCTATTGGCTCCTATTGGAGTTGTTACTACATAAGGTATGATTTTGTTATGGAGATTAAATGATGAGCCATGGAATTAAAAAATGAACATAATTAATAATTAATTTCTTTGTCAATGTGAGGCTTTGAGGATAAAAAGAAAAACTGCAGGGGAGAAATAAATTCTCAGTGCTAGCTGGTGGTTTGCTGGGAGCTCAGCAACAAAAAACAAGTCTTTCCCTTGTACCATTGATATACCAGCCAGTCTCTATACCCTCATGTGTTTGCATAAAAAAATAGTAAATATTGTCATTAAGATGTGGCAAGAAACATACACAATTACTGTCTTCTTTTGAGAGAACATATCACAACTGAGAAAATGTACTTTCAATTATTGCAAGTAGTTATTAGCCAAGGGGAGGGGAAAAAAAGGCAAAGCAAGAAGTCTTTTTGAAATTGCAAATATTCTCCTGATTTCCTCAGTTCTTCTTGCAGAATAGCAATGTGTTAGTTCCTAGTTCTGACTATCACAAGAGCAGAATAATAAAAGGTCCTCTTTGTTTTAAAATCAGCAGATAATTATTTTGGCAGTGTGATACGTGTTATGTTGGGAGCAATGAATTTTTCTATAGCTGTTCAGCATCTTAGGGCAAGAGAGGCAAACCATGGGTGGCTGGTGTTGCACCATCACATGTCTGGAACAGTCACATGAAGCTGAGAATCTCCCTAGAGAATGGGGACAGGAGTTCAGGTTGCCCAGGTCCTAGTTTATGCTGTGCCACACAATCACTCCCTGTCCTTGCCCTGCCCTTTGCCTCCCACTGTCTGTCTTCTGTTCACAACCGGTGAGGATTTCCTCTGGATAGGAACCAACTCTAACACAGCAGTTCAGTGTTCAGCAAAATAAACCTTTCAGTCCCCAGGACCCAGAGCTGCACAAAGCACAACACAGCATCTCAAAGCTGAAGCACCTCTCCATGGCAGCAGCCACCCACCCTGACAGCTCAACAGACCAGGGACCTGCAGAGGGATGCTTGGCTCATTGCACCCTCCTGCAGCACCCTGATAGGCACAAACTTGGGCTGTTGGATACATTTTCTTATCTCATTATGTACAGGAATCAGTAAGCATCTATACCCAGAGAGCCATTGCATACAAGATTTTAGTATTTGCTCATCAGTCCTGGAGTACTTGGGAGCATCTATTCCCACCCAGCTTAGTGCTCTCACTGGTTTCACCAGTTCAAAGAGCCACATGTGCAACCAGAAACCCCTGTAATGGACAACATCCTTTATATCTGGCATGCTAGAAGCTCAGTACTACAGCACTGACTGGTTACTAGACTCGGTTAAGCAGTCTTCAAAATCCCCTGTCAGTGACAGGAATTTGGAGCAGTGGGATATGATGTTTAATTGATGCTATCCAAGGAAGCAGCACTCCTCTACGGGTGCTCCTAAAGAAGCTGAGGAACCAAGCATCGCTTTTGGATACCTCGGCATTTTTTATGAAAGTGGTTTGAGAATAGTCAGCCTAGTTTATGACATTTCCACAGCTGTCTGACTAGGAGGCTGTGGATCCATATTTGCATTCATCTTGAAGTAAAGACATCTTTCTCTCCATCCCTGCTTAGCCTCAGGAGCAATGCCACTGAAGTCAATCGACTGCGTAAACAGAGCACAAGCAAAACCAGGCACAGAATGCAAAGCAGAGCAACTCCCTGGCAACTCCCAGGGAGCAGAGCAATGTTCCAGATGTAAAAGCTAAGAAGGAACAAAGTAGTGTGGGCTACTATTGGTAATCACTGACCTGGCTTGGAGCAGGCTGGGGGATCCCTGCACCAGCCACTGTTGTGGATATGTATGTGGAAGGTGAGGGGAAGTGAGTTAAAGTTTTCTGCAAGGTGGCATTCAGGATTTGGCTATTTTATTTTTTTTTTCAGTTTTATAGCTGTATCCAGAATGAATGATAAGACAAAGCACACTGCAGTCTTTAGGGCATCTGTTATAAAGAATTTCCCAGAGTTTCTTCTGACCTAGAAAGTGAAAAAGAATAAACTAGGACTAACAATCCCCACAAGACCATCACCAGGTTGGAAGTATCTATGTTTACAGTCATTCAGATAAGGATGATAGTGTGTGAAGTAAGAAAAATAGCGAGAGAGCACAGCTTCTCACATATTTCACTATCCAAAGCTCTGACATTTTCCACTATATTTTTAATTATCTTTTTATAAAATATTTATGTTTACATTTAACAGATCTAGATTTTGGAACAGCTCATGTTCAAGTGAGCCTGAAATTACCTCATAAAATAAAGACTGATGTAGTATAAATTCTGCATCCCTGTGAAAGTTTTTATTATTTCAGGGAAAAAAAAAACCCCAAACACATTTCCTTTAAAAATTTAAAATGTATTCACGTTTGGAAGGTGGAAATCCTCTTTGCTTATTAAAGGACCTTGTAGAAATAGTGGCACAGTGCACATGCTCCAGTGGTAGATTATGGCATGACATCAGGGTGTTATCAATTCCTTCATATTCTGATAATGGATTACTGTTGTATGTCACTGGTGCCTAGGTGAATATTTTCCTTTATGAAGATATTACCCTTCAAAATATGGTACCAAGAAGGATGTGCTAGTCCCAATTCAAAATATGGGAGGATTAAAGTTGTGTATTTATATTTTCTGATATATGTTTAAATCAAGTTCCTATTTTTAGCAAGTCTCTGGGAGCTACCATCCTCCCTGAAGATATAATAGTCATATAACAGAGCCAAGTCAGGGAAGAAAACACATTATTGCCCTTAGCTGGCATTGTTCATATTTTTTACAGCAAATTTAGGAGTTAAAGTAGAAGACCGTTGCATGTCCATATATGAAAAATATCCATTCATTTGCTTATGGTCATTTCACAACCAGTGCACCCAGACTCTGTGTCTAACAGAAAACATGGTGGGCAATTAGAGAAAATTACTGCCTTGAATGTCTTTGTAGTTGAAGTGGTCCCTCATGGGTGAGGTTTCTACTTGTCTGACGTGCTGGGCTGTGACAGCTTCAGCAGCATCACCCTTGTCCTCCCACCAAATTTTTGCTCAGGCCAACAAACCTTCCCTCGGTGTTCTTTGCTTGCTGTACTGGAGACTTTCATTTCAGAGCCTTTCATCTCTAGGCAGATCTGAACAGCTATTTTTTCTGCCAGGTTCATTTGCATTTAGTGCTACAATCCACCATCTGTAATGTAGTAAAAAGGTCAGTGGGATAGAGCAGCTAACTTTGTGGAACTAAGTGTTTTCATGGGAGGTTTCCCCCTGAAGACTTAGCACTGCAAAAACATCAAGGAGACTGAGACTTGATCAGCTGCCCAAAGGGTTGTTTCAATGGCTAAGACACACGGTGATTATCTGGGAAACTGTTTTCTCATCCTGAAATAATCCATGTTGGACTACATGCTGATCTCACCCTGCTGAGGAATAGCCTGAATAATCTACCAAAGGAACTAGACTCAGACTTATTTTCTCAAAAAGATAAAAATAGACCCTTGTAAGATTCAACCCTGGCCCTCTTCTTTCAAGTTGGAGGCAGTTTTGAAGGCATAACTTCCCCAAGGCTTAGGAAACAGCAAGTGTCTTTTGTTAGGAAGAACTAACACAGAAGATGCTGGGACCTCCCTCATGTGTTCAGTGGAAGCCTGGCCAATGGGTGGTACACGGCTTTTTACCAGAGGGAGGAGAGGAGAATAATCTGATCACTGACCCTGTTTAGCATCAAATCAAAACTGGTCATTGGTATGTCAAGAAGAGCTGTGGATTCAGGGTCCAGTTTAAGCAGCTCTTAGGGCTGGAAGAAAAGTGCTCAGTCAGCTGAGGTCTCCTTGTAATTGGATAAAAGGAATGGCACGGTGCATCTGTACAGAGGGCCAAAGCATAGGCAGAGAAAAAGACTCTACTGTGGACAACACACAGTCACTCAAGGAAACCAACACCATGGTCCTGGAAGCTTTATCAGTAGACAGCTAGTGTGCCTTGGTCCCTGGACAAGCCTTGGACAGAAGCTGATGGAAGTGAGAGCTTTCCTTCTGGATGAGTCACAGAAAGTTAGGGTTTGGAAGGGACCTCAAAAGATCACTGAGTCCAACCCCCCTGCCAGAGCAGGGTCACCTACAGGAGGTCACACAGGACACATCCAGGTGGGATGAATGTCTCCAGAGAAAGAGACTCCCCAACCTCCCTGGGCAGCCTGGTCCAGTGCTCTCTCACCCTCACACTACAACAATTTTTTCATGTTTACATGGAACCTCCTATGCTCAAGTTTATATCCTTTGCCTCTTGTCCTATCATTGGGAATCAGAATCATAGAATCATAGAATTGGCTGGGTTGGAAGGGACCTCAGAGATCATCAAGTCCAACCCTTGACCCACCGCTGCAGTTCCCAGACCATGGCACTGAGTGCCACATCCAGTCTCTTTTTAAATATCTCCAGGGATGGAGAATCCACTACTCCACTGGGGCAGCCCATTCCAATGCCTGATCACCCTCTCTGTAAAGAAATTCTTTCTAATATCTAACCTAAACTTCCCCTGGCACAGCTTAAGACCATGCCCTCTTGTCTTGTTGAAAGTCATCTGGGAAAAGAGACCAACCCCCCCCTGGCTACACCCTCCTTTCAGGGAGTTGTAGAAAGTGATGAGGTCTCCCCTGAGCCGCCTCTTCTCCAGGCTGAACAGCCCCAGCTCCCTCAGCCTCTCCTCATAGGATCTGTGCTCGAGTCCTTTCACCAGCCTGGTTGCCCTCCTTTGGACCTGCTCTAGGACCTCGATAAACTTCCTGAACTGAGGGGCCCAGAACGATTGAGAAGAGACTGGCATCATCCTCCTGGCTCTCTCCCTTTACATATTTATAAACATTAGTGAGGTCACCCCTCATTCTCCTCTTCTCCAAGCTGAAAAGGTTCCCTCAGCCTTTCCTCATAAGGGAGATGTTCCACTCCCTTATCATCTTTGTCACTCTGCGCTGGCCTCTTTCAAGCAGTTCCCTGTCCTTGAACTGAGGAGCCCAGAACTGGACACAATATTCCAGATGTGGCCTCACCAGGGCAGAGTAGAGTGAGGAGAACCTCTCTCGACCTGCCATCTACCCCTCCTCTAATGCACCCCAGGATTCCATTGGTCACAAGGGCACATTGTTGCCTCATGGTCATCCTTCCATCCACCAGCACCCCCAGGTCTCTTTCCCTTTCACTGCACTCCAAGAACTCACTTCCCATCCTGTACTGGTTCTTGGGGTTGTTCCTACCTGGATATAAGACTCTACACTTGCCCTTGTTGTAATTAATTAAATTTTTCCCTGGCCAACTCCCTGCCTAGGTCCCTCTGAATGGCAGCACAGCTTTTGGGGGGGTCAGAAGAACTTAAATATTTCTTCCCTTATGGAGTGTGGACTGAAGAACAGTACTGCAGCCACAAGGGTCTGAGCACAAAAAGTCTCAGGGAGAACAAGAACTTCTTCAAGCACCAGCTGCAAAGGCAGGGGATGGGAACTGCATGGATGTGTGCAGGGTAGAGAGGGGAAGATGGGCAAAGCACTGGGAGAGGACACAAAGGGAACAGCAGGATGGAGCTCTTCCAGGCACTGGCTGCAGTGGCTGAGGAGCAAGGAAACTCCCTGCTTAGTTCTGTCACACCTGGGGGAAAGACATTTTTTGCTAATTAACATACGTTCTCAAGAGGTACCCGACTGCTCTTACCTTACCAAGATAATCAGTAAGGACATTTATAGTGAATAAACAGCCAAAGTTAATAAGTTACAACATCATAAAACTTGGTAAAGTTTGTGCTTTCTAGCAATCCTCAAAATATTAATTTTTGTCTTTTCTAGATTGCCTTTGATGCCACATCTTCTGAAACTACTTAAGTGCTGGCTGTCATGATAAAAGACATGCTTAGGTTGCTACACAACTTGAAGATATGGTGTCAGTTTTTAGTTTGTATAAATTGAGAACTTTCTATGAACATTAAATGAGATGCACAGCTTTTCATCAGTTAAAGATACAGCCCATTAGTGTTAGTTTCTGAACAGAAACTATAGTGCTCTGGTACAAAAAATATCAGTCGTAGGCTTTTCACTTACTGTTTTCTAGGATGTTAGAATAATACAGTAAGGAAAACATTTTATAAAATAACCAACATTATTTCTGTACTCTAGGATTAAACATTAAGACAGTACTATACACTATACAATGTAATTTTTTATATAGTACTTAAAATACTTGTCTAATTCTTAAGGAAGAAAAACACATTAAAGAAGACATTCAAGTCCAATTGTACAATTAAGTCTTCCATTTGTCACAATAGAGACATTTTTAAACTTGTCTATGTGAAGCAATCATTTTTAGCAGCTCACGGAGCTATTCAGAAAAACCATGGGGATTTTTTCTCTGTATGTTTCTTATTGGAGAGTAATATTTTCAGAACAGTGTTTCTTTCAAACTCTGTTGGTATCTTCCTGGGATACTGATGCTTTGCAAAGAGAATTTGCTTTGGTGTTGTACCAGAGAGGACTATGGTCCACAAATAGGGTCACTGTTTTATAGTGTGCAGCTCAGCAATGCCATACTTGTCCATACCTTACTGACTGTATCCAAACCCTTCTTTTTAAAAACTTGCAATGTTCCTCATGGATGTGTTCTCTCTATATCAAGACTCAAAAAGTCCTGAAGCAGTGCTCCAACAAGGCAAAGAAAGGTATACAGACCCTGAGCACCACTTACCAGCCTTATGAATCAGACCATGAAAAAGTGTACATAGCTTGCATTTCATGGTTTTCTGTGTGCAAAGTTTAGATGACAAAGAATTAAACTGAAATACTAGACAGAAGTCATTTTGTTCCCCAAGATACAAAAATATATTGGCTATGGGAGCATATATACCATAGGTCTTTCTACCCCACTCGTTCAAAATTATTTTTCTATACAGATTTTAGGAAGATGTATTAAAAAGTTGATTTCCACCTGCCACCTTTCTACCCTATTTCAAAGTCATCTCACATGATGCCCTACAAAAGCACCCCATCATACCTGTATTGCACAGGAGATAACCTGGCAGGGTGGTAGAAATTAAAGCCAAGACCTCTTTGAAATGCCAGCGCACTGCTCTTTTTATCCAGATCAATGGAATAGTCTAATTAAATTGGCAGAATTCTTGGGTCCTCGATTACAACATCTGTTCTGCTGTGGAATGATCCAGCACAACCATCTGTCTTTCACCATGCAAAGCAAGTTGCTGAAGGAAGATTTAATATTTTTTGACAGCAAAGGATAGAAATGAACACAAATCCAAATTTAAAGCCACGTTCTTCAGACTGTCAAGGTTAACTACTGGAGTTAACCAGTACATGGACCAGCATATTGGACCAGGGAGAGGTGGTTTGTGCCAGGCCATTATTAGAGAAGGACAAGTGTCAAATGAATGCTATTGGAGCTCACAGGAGTCATTAAAATTTTTGACTCCCAATGTTATGCCTGAGGCATTCCTTTTTGAGGCTCTCTCGAGTGAAATAAAATGTTGCTATCCTAAATGCAGTCTTCACTGTGAAATTTGCCAACAGTAGAGAAAAAAATCTTCCCTCTCCCCATTGTATCATCCATGCCAGGAGCCCCCCCAGTGTATAGCTAATTATGCTGACAAGAGAATACTTGTCAGCATAAATAACCTGGTTATTTGAGAAACAGCTTTACCAGCTTAGGATGCTTCACCTGTGGCTGCCCAGGTTGCAATACCCAGCAGAACTGCATGTCCTCTAGAGAGGACACATCTCAGAGCTGAGCCCGGGCCATTCATTCATGTTCTTCTACAGCAAGCTTTGCTTTGGCTCCCTTGTCTCCAGGCATGAGTGGTCAGGTGTTGCAGCAAAAGTGCACATGGTTTAATAGCCCACATCAGAATGAACAAGTGTGTTTAGTCTGTCTGTGAGAGGCCCAAATCCTGGTTCCCAGGCACTATCAAGATCAAAAGTTTCCAGTGGGAAAATGTTGTTTGCATCCTGGCTGGAACATTTCTTTTGTAAAACTATGGGTGCAAAATACCCCTCTGACTGAGGGGAAAACTTTTGCAACCCAGAGGGCTAACTTTCAGGTGGATCCATCCATTTTACTGATAAAAAAATGATGGCTGTTCAAAGGGCAGCAGCAGCAGAGACAGACATTCTGCAGTTGTTTCATGACTTGCAGCTCCAGTCTGGCACTGGATAGCATATATAAAATGCATTAGTGATATGGAAACTATGTCTTTTTCTGCCTGTCCACTAAATGTGAGCAGTGGCTTTAGCAATAGTGCCTAACATTAATACAAGTGTCTTCTTACCATGTGGAACTGGTGATGACAGCCATAAGTCAGGACACTGTTGTGATACTGAAAGAAGAGATAATGTTGGGTTTAAGGTGAGGGAAAGCAAACCATCATTGCTCACTTGTGTATTAGTACCTGCCATAAGGTACTGATACATAAGGATGGTATGTGGTTTGTTTTGTCCAAAGATTCAGTATTTCAATGAGTTCCACAGTAATATAAGTCCTATATCCTACTCTGATCTTTAATTGAAAGTAATTGAAAGTTTTGTCTGTGTAGTTCACTGATCTTTTTTCCACACTTCTCTCCTCTCCTCTCCTCTCCTCTCCTCTCCTCTCCTCTCCTCTCCTCTCCTCTCCTCTCCTCTCCCCTTCTCATGGCTGTGCTGGTTTTTACTCTCTCATGCTGTGAGATTTCCTTGTTTTTTTCACATGGTTGTTGGAGGTTTCATTTATTTGTTTGGCTTTTTGACAGTACTAGAAGCTTTCCTCACTGACTGCAGGGGAAGCACCAAGAGGAGAGGAAGGCACCATCTTGCCATGGTGTGGTCACTGAAAGCCATTGGGTTTTTTATCACTTCAGGCACCCATTTTCTTGCAACCAGTTGCTTCTGCTCAGCCTGAAGAAGGAAACATTAACAGGCATATACTGCACCTCCCTAATCACATTATAGATATCACCCAAGGCCCATTGAAATCAGCTCCTCCTAACTTCACTGGTCTATAGGGCCCACTGCAAGGTCTTGACACTCAAACAGCAAGAGATGGTGTGCATAATGTCCCCTACATACTCAGCCTCTCCTTTCTCCTCCAGTTCCCAAAATGAGGGAGACCCTACCAGGTCTTACTGCATGTTAGAATGCTGGGTTAACATTTTGAGGTAATTTGTTTGGCCTGAAAGGCAGATATACAGTAAATGTGTTAGTGGGAACATGCTCCTTTTATTCCCCTTCTCCCTAATGCCTCTGTAAAGCTGTGGTTTGCACAGAGTCTAATTAGAAAAGAGGAATTCTGCATGTTTTCCAGCTGGGCTTTCTTGGATTTAATTGTCATTTTACATTTTATTTTTATTGATTGTGTGCAAAACAAATTGGTATAATCCTCCAAACCAAAATAGATATAATCCCCCAAGCCATCAGGGAATGTACTAATGGAGAGAGAGTTACGATAAAAATAACCCACTTCACTCTGGCAAATATCTCTCAACAGAAGCTACCATCTCTCATGAAGACCAAAAATCCCTTATTTCCACAGCACTATTTTGATTTCATGAGTTTCAGAGTTTTCTAAAACTGATTGAATGACACCTTTTTTTTTTTTTTTTTTTTTTTTTTTTTTTTTTGGTAAATCTAATAAAACTGGTTTCAGTCCAAGCTCTGGGGTCATCAATGACTGCCATAGCCTTCAGCAAGAACTGGTTTTATCTGTTTTCTTCATTCTCAGATATTAAAAATCCCCCTTCTCCCAGATGATCACTGGTCTTATGCATCAAGCTACATCTGCAGCAGAGGCTGATGTCTGCCTCAGTGGCCCATCTGGCAAGAATGAATGTGCTTCATTAAGGAATATCATATGACAGGTGACATGCCAAAGCCATGACACACAGATCACTTGTGCCTGATGTCAGTTCTCTACACTGCCAGTTCAAATACACATCTTCCTTCAGGATGGGGGTGATGCACATTGGCACCTGGCATATGGCAACAAATTTTCTGCAGTCCCAGGACAGGAAAGGTGAAAACACAGGTGTCAACTATAGTGGAGGTAAATCAAAACTATTGGAAGAAGACAATGTAGCACTGACAAAAAGGAAATAAACCTGATATTCTAGTGTGGATGAGAGGCACAGCTTTAGGCAGAATGAGTAAGATCTTTCTTTAGAAAACACCCTCCCTGCAGTGATGCTTAGGCAGAACGTAGGCACCTAGATCTCAGGCAGCTTTACAAACTGCCCAAAATGCATTTTTTTAACCCCTGTGCATACACAGAATGTTATCTGCCTTACTGCCATGGGTGTCTAATGGCCCAAGTTCATGAGAAAAGTGCCCACTGTCCCAACAGCCCAAAGCCTGGGTAGGAGATTAATGGGTAACTATTAATTTACTGCTAGATTAGCATGACAAATGAAAGGCTAGCAAAGCTAGGGTGGGCCTGGTGTGGGCAAACTAAATGATGTTAAAACAGTTGCCACTGAAGTATTAGAGATCACTACAGAGAATGCACTTAAGAGCACACGTAACTCATCCATTAAAATGGCTGAGGAGCCAGGTTCATCACTGGGTTTTGATGTAGCAGATAAAATTAATTGTGTGTCAGTCTAGTTTAATGAAAAATCAGGTTCAAATCTTTACAGTCAAAGTTGGAACTGGGGAGAATTTTTAATAGCAAATGTAGAAGATGTGTGGGGTTATTTTTTAACTCAGTGTCCACTAGAATATCTGAGTGTGACAAAATTTTATGTTACAATTTTACTATTTTTTTTTTTTTTTGCAAGGATTGCTAGGCTCTGATGTTAGAGGAAAAGTGATGTTAGAGGAAGATTTAGCTTGAAAAGTAAAGGCTTAGGGCAGCAAAAATTGAGGAATACTGTTTATAGATTGCTCTCAAGAAAATTGATGGAGTGTAACAAGATTTGTTCAAGGTGAATGATTGCATAAAAAGTCATTGAAGGGTGATAGGTTTTTGGAATGAAAGCAAGGGTCAAGGAGCAGAATTTACTATTGTTAGCTGGCAGACACTGGCAGGGAAAAGTGGCATCATCTTAGCACTGATGACAGTTACCAGAGCACAGTGCTAAGGATAGGAGTTGTTTAAAGACTTGACAGTAGGAAGGTTGCTGTCATTAGGTGAATTGTGAATCAATCCCTGTAGCATGAAGCCAGAATGAGGGCTGGGGCTGACCAGGAGCAAAGGAGAGGCAGACCAAAGATGCTGTGCTATCATGATAAGGTTTGGGTTAAAACAGGGTTTAGGTTGTGGGAAAGCAGAATGTAAAGATCCTGCATTGTCTCTGGACTAGTAAAAGTGCTGGTAAAAGGAAGAGTGGCATGTGGTTTGGTTTTCACTGTGTCAGAGGTGTGTTATGTTAATATTAAAGCTGGTTAGGATGAGAAGATTTTATTGATGAGCTTTATTGCTGCATCTGACACATCACATGGCTACGAGGAAGAATATAGTTATTCTTGTTTTTCAGAAAATTGTTGTTCAGCAAGTTGTTCAGAAATCTAGGTTTATGAATAATGTTGTGGTTATTAATGATCATGTGTTTATGATGTTAGCCTAGCATCCAGGTCTGGGACCAAATTACCTGAAGAGGCAGATTCATTGCTTGATCCTGCAGAGGTAGGCAGGGCACCTTAGGACTTTTTTATTATTACTTAGGACTTTTTGTTGTTTTGACTATATATGTACAAGCTTAGAGCATAGTCAGAGGTACAGTTAGACTCAGTGTCAGTAGAAAGAGGCTGAAGAGTTACATTTCCATCCACAATGCAGCACGAATAATAAACCAGTAAATATGCAGAGACTGGCAGAGGCCACTGGACTGTGATATGGAGGCCACTGGGATAAAAGTTCACTGGTCTACTTGGACCTGTGCAAAGCATTCAATGCTGTCCCACGTGACACTCTGATCTCTAAACTGGAATGATACAGATCTGATGGATGATCCATTTGATGGATGATCCACTTGCTGGATAAGGAACTGGCTGTCTGGTTTCACCCAGAGTTGTGATCAGTGGCTCAGTGTCCAAATGGAGATGTGTGATGAGTGGGGTTCCTCAAAGGTCAGTACTGGGACCAGTGCTGTTTAACATCTTTGTCAGTGACACGGGCAGTGGAATTGAATGCACCCTCAGCAGGTTTGCTGATGACATCAAATTGTGTGGTAAAGTCAACACTCCAGAGGGAAAGGATGGCAGCCAGAGGGACCCTGACAGGCTTGAGAAGTGGACATGTCCAAACTGCATGAAGTTCAACAAGGCCAAGTGCAAGGTTCTGCACCTGGGTTGAGACAATCCCATGCATAGATATAGGCTGGGAGGAGAAAGGATTGAGGAAAGCCCTGAGGAGAAGGACTTGGGGATGGTGGTGGACCAGAAGCTCATCATGAGCTGTCACTGTGCACTTGCAGCTCTGAGAGCCAACTGGGTCCTGGGCTGCAGCAAAATAAGAACAGCCAGCCAGTTGAGGGAGGGGATTCTCCCCCTCTGATCTGCTCTTGTGAGACCCCACCTGGAGCACTGTGTCCATTTCTGGAGACCCCAGCATAAGGACACAGAGCTCCTGGAATGTGTCCAGAGGAGAGACACTAAAATGATTAGAGGGCTGGAGCAGCTCCCCTGTGAAGACAGACTGAGGAAGATGGGGTTGTTCAGCCTGGAGAAAAGGAGGCTCCAAGGTGACCTTGTAGCAACCTTCACATATCTGAAGGGGGCCTACAAAAAAGCTGGGGCAGGGCTTTTTGTACTGTTTTGTAGTGAGGGAACAAGGGGAAATGGTTTCAAACTTGAAAAAGAAGATTTAGGTCACACATTAGGAAGAAATTCATTAATTTGAGAGTGGTGAGACACTGGCACAGGTTGCCCAGGGAAGCTGTGGCTGCCCCATCCCTGGCAGTGTTCAAGGCCAGGTTGGATGGGGCTCTGAGAAACCTGGTCTGGTGGGAGGAGTCCCTGCCCATGCAGGGGGGTTGGAACTACATGATCTTTAAGGTCCCTTCCAACCCAAACCATTCTGTGATTCTATGATTCTAAATGAGGACTAAATGCAGCAGGAGCAACTGGTGTAAGAATAATTTTGCAGCCTCTGGAGTCACTAAACTATGGTTTTAAAGTAAGTTTGAACATCTGGAAAAAGGCCAGGGTTATTGTTGCCAGGGGGACCTGGAGCATTTGTTGGGGTCAGGAATAGGCTCATGAGAACAGGTTGAAAAGTGAAGTTTTTCCTTGTGTACTGAGGCCATCAGACTACACAAAAGCTGCAGTCTTAAATAACACCTACTCTAAGTTTAACTGTGGCACCCACCCCATTAACTAATCTGCTCAATCCCTCCTATGCCTTGTCCTGACTCTGGTTGGCTCTCATGAGTCTGAAGATCTTTAGACTCATTAGATCTTTACCCAGGATATTCAGAGACTTACTGTAAGCCTTGAAGTAGTGAAGATAAAGATCTTATACCAGCAAGTCTGAGGGGCTTGATTTTGTTTTTTTAATTTTGGCTGCATTCAGGAAGGCTGGCTGAAATTTTAGGGGAGTTTTGTGCCATTATTATTGTTGTTGTTATTATTATTATTATTATTATTGATATTGTTATTATTATTTCTGCCTATGCTTCTCATTTCAGTCCATGGAGATTATAGCACTTCTTCTTTATGGGATCAAACAAAACTAGTACTGCTGTCACCAAGCATGGGAAATATGTCTTGATTTTTGTGAGATTTAGGATAAAATGCCTTGAAGAACAACTTCCTTGGTGATTTCTCCTAACAAATGGAATAGTGTTGGCTTGAGTTTCTTAGGTAAACAGCCAAACAGTAATGATACACAATTAGAAAAAGGGGAAAGAGGGTTGATAACATTAACCACATTAGAGTCCACAGCTGAAGACTGTGGTTAGGAACCTTTGGAGAAGGTTCACACTGAAAAAAGCATTTCTGATTATTCAAGGTTGTTCAGCCCATTAGGGGAGGCCAGGGGTCTGCTTTATTATGGCTCATAATGGAAACACTGTTTCAGCATAAGGAAGATTTTCAATTCATATTTAGGCTTAGTTTTGTTTAAGCAGGACACAGGATTATGCAACCACAGAGTCCAGCCTGTGAGGATTAACCCAGAAGCCACGTGGATGCAGAGGTGACAGTGCAAAAGTCTGAGCATCCTACATCAGCTCCAGGTAATAAAGTAAAGGGCAGGATGGGGACAAGAAAGCTAAAAGATGAGGAAAAGCAGAAGTAATATGTATGTCACTGGTTCATTGGCAGCTGGGTGTTTAAGCTCAGTTCCATGTTGTGCTCATATTCACAAATGCAAGGTGAAGACAGCAGGCATTTCTATAGTTCAGTGTCTTGAACAAGGCTGGTCACATTATTTTGGAAACTGTATCCTTTTTCTCATTATGGAAGGGAAGAGAACCTTGAAAGAGAAGCTACTTAAGCCTCGCTGCTCATCTTGCACAGATGGGTTAGCCCAGTGTTAGATGGCTGCAATTAACAACATGGTCCTTGCCATACCTGAGTGTAGAAATTAAGATAAAAAATGACATTAAATCACATTACAGATAAAATAATTTTAGACAAGAGCTGGTCCAAAGCCTGGGTTATGGTCCTTAAAACAGAGTTTCCAAGGGGAATATGTGAAACTTTTCTGTCTGTCCCCTTTCAGTGACAGATGAGTCTTGAACTCCACCAAAGGTCTGTTGGCTCCTTTCTGTTACACCATTTCAAAAAGCCCTACTTCTTTATTCTGCAAGTATAACCAACACCAAAGCTTCCCTTTCATACTTATTCCCCAACATATAATTTGCACTGCAAAGATTTATCCATAGTCAGTTGATTAAGACCAAAGCAGGAATAGATTTGGGGATAGTGCTGTAAGCATCCTGTTAGTTAATGCCTAAGAAAGCTGACTTTCAAACTGAAGAGGAACCAGTTCAAGGATGTAAATAAAGCTGTGGAGGCTTTGTGATGCTACTATTATTTAGACTAGATGCTTGTTTCCCAGGTGAATAAGAAGCTGAAGCAGTGTTCACATGGCCTAATGAAGGCTGTGAAAAAGGCTTAGGGCTCCAAACACTTCTTTCTGAATATGATAAATCAATAAATGTATAGTTTAGTAAAACACAACTTAAATTCTCATATTTTTTATATAATAGTTTGAGACAAGTGCTGCAGAACTACTATGAAAAACATTCAAGAAAAAGCTGCTTACATACTCTCACTCTGGACTGATACACATCTTTTAAAATCCCAGTGAGTTCCCTGTGGGCTGGAGCACAGCAGAAGGCACTGGCTGTAATGGTACCCTTTGGGTATTCAATGAGTACACGTGGTACGAAAAGGAGACTTTAGTATATTGTATCTTTCAAAATTAAAACTATCACTGCACACTGTAAATGTAATACAAGACACACAATACTTCTTACTCCAGTTCATATGCAGAAAGCTTCCTGGTGGATATCTGCTTTCCCCAGAGTTGCTTTGCATCTTCTTTTTATTTTCTAGCTTTATGACTTTGAATCAAAAGCTGTGTTTCGCTCTGCATATCTAAAAGTGGAGATACTCTTGCTTGTGGAAACAGAGTCTGAAAAAAATTCTCTGGAGGACAAGGCATCTTCCTGCCCTGTGGCAGTATAGAGTGTACATCCTTTCCATAGCAGCCTCTGCATGTTAATGCATACAGCTGGTGAGGGGGGCTGCTGGGCTGGCTGCTGTTACAGTGGCAAGCTGCCCACATACACTGCTCACAGGATCCAGGTTTCTCCAAGGATGTGCCTTCCTCAGGGAAGCTGGGAGGCACAAGCTGTACCCACCCCCCACACACACACACCATCATCTCTCTACTACCAAAGACAAAAGCACTTTTATAGACAAACTGGAGTGCCTCTTTCTAGCAATGTTTTTAAACTGTTGCCCACCGCCTCAGCTACTGCATGGTGGAAAGCCAAATAAATCTTTATACAATTAATGTAAGTCTGACACTCATGGGAGAAATGGTGTAATTAATTGTGACGAATGCAATGGCTACACTAAAGAGGAGAAATTAGGAATGTTTTTCCACTTATTGTAAAGAATTACCAGAAGGCAGCTTATTACCATACTAACTGCTGTCATTTAGTCATCGAGTCACAAATTGTCTGTGGTCCGCTTCAGACATTTTCTACTTTAATGCACTGATCCCCCTATGCAGACACCAAGTACTGTTTTTAAATTATTTAGATTAAATTCTTGAAAACTCCATCGATGACATTATCAATGAGGACTCAGCCCAACATAATTCTCTCAAGACAATAAATTAATTTAATGCCATTTTCTATGAGTAGAAGAACTGTTGGGAGTCATTAACAGTTCTATATTAGGGACACATTCAGAAAGGGGGAACATTTCCTGTGCATGGGCAGGCATTACCTGCACCCTAGCTGTTCTGGACACAGATAATTTAAGTAGAAAATTAAGTGACAATGTGGATATTTAACCCAGAACCTTTCACTCAGATGCATTACTTTTACTGACCTTCAAACCAAGTTTATTGGTATGAGTACTGATGATAGCATGGCTGAAAGAAGCAGTAACTGAGAGAAATGGTACATCTCTGTAAAAAGTGATGAGCAAATGTGAGGTCAGCCCACCAGTTCTCAAAAACAGCTGAAGAAAGAGAAAGAGAAGGAAGAAAATGAGAATGCCAGTACCTACTGCTATGCATGGCTGGAGGTGAAAGTCCAGAGTATTACTATGTGACCCCTCTGGGGTATCCAGGGCTGCTCCTATTTGTAAAAAAGCTTCTACGGGTTGGTAGCATGTATTTGCTGCTCCCATGGCTGTGCTGCTTCTCTCACTGGAGAGCCTAATAATATTCAAACATCTTCTGAGGTAGGAAATATTAGCGAAGGCAGAAGCCTGGAAATGAGCAAAGTCACAAGACAAGAGCAGTGGGACTCAGTTCCACTTAATCACCACAGTAACTTATTGTACCTCATTACTACAGGGTGTCAGTGGAAATCTGACACAGAGATCTCAAGCTATGCAAGCCTGAGCATGTTACTACAATTTTAAAAGGCACTTACTGTGGTTTTCTCTTTGTGGTTTTTTAAAGAGCATTTCTCCTCCTCCCTTCTCATGAAATCCTATACAAAGGGAGACCTGGTGGCCTGTAACAGAATATAATTTCACATGTATATCTCCAGCCACTTATCTGAATCAGTTACTCTGATGGGTAGTTCTTGAAATCTATATCCTGATACCCAGGGTGCAATCTGGTTGCCAAAACACAGACCTTAAGGCACCTCTGCCTGGCTCCAACCTCTTTCTCCATGAGGACCCAGGTGACTGTCTGGATTTTTTTTTAAAGAGATGAGTGTTGAAACAATTATGGTTAGCACTTAGATACTCAGTGATGTGATGAGTGTTACATGAATTTTCCAATATTTGACTCTAGAAATGAAATTAATTTAATTTCTTTTTTATTACCTAGGAGTGAGTCATTGTCAAGTTGATTGATCTAGCTCAAAGTTTCACAAAGTTTGTTCTCTCTCTGTTTCCTTTTCCTTATCCTCATCACCGGACAAAGTTACTTGAAGGTGTTCTGACTGAAGTCATTAGGGCTTTTTGTGGGCATAGTTTTGTGATGACAAAGACCTGCAGTCAAGAAACCCTGACATTACAGTGTGGAGTCATTGTTATTTACCATCTTTGCTGCAGGCCCAGTGAAAACAGCTCCTAAAAATGATAGCAGTTGTTGTTACAAAAGCCAGTGACATGTCCCACAGGAGAATGCCTAGGAAAAATTCTCCCTCTGATTCTGTTAATATAAATCATCTTGACAATCACTGTCAAGGATGACTGTCAACTGCAAACTAGCAACTAGCATGTAAAGGAAAAAAAGGCTTCTCAGATTAAAAAAAAAAAAAAAAAAGGTGGAAAAATTTAACTAATCTTGATGCTATACCTAAGGACAGCTACTGATGACTCTAGGGTCATTTTGAGTAGAAAACTTTGGGAAATGAATTTATTATTGCTTTATTATCCTAGTCTTTCTACAGGCAATAAACAGATTTTCAGAGAATGAGTTAAAACTACATTAGAGATAAAATGTGGGAAGTAGCAAAGTTTTTGTTTACATTATGATAGCTTATCTTGTGTTCTTATTACAGGTTATATAATAAAATAATGAAGTTTTGTAGCTTTATTTATGTTCAGTTGTCAAGGAAGGAAAAATAGCCTCCAAAGTAGCCTGCATGCTTCCCAGCCTTTGTGATTACGGAAACCAATTAATTGCCTTGCTCAAGATTTGTGCAAGCACCTCACCACCTAGATTACCAAATCTCACTCTGAAAAAAGATTCCATTATGAAGCCATTTCCATCAGGAAAGCATTCCCTCTGTTTTCCAAAGAGATTGTGTGGCTGTAACTAGCACTGGTTGCAACCTTTGCAACCATTGCAACTTCAAGCAGTGTTTTTCCTCCAGGTGGTTTTCCCTCCCAGTTGTGATGCTTTTTATGAACCGTGAGGTAGGTAACTCCATAGCAGCACAGATGTGCCTGCTGCTCTGTCATCTCTCAATACTACAAAAATTAATATCCTTTGATAATATATCTTGCTGTTCCTTGATTTGCAACATTGCCAAGGATTACTTGTATTCTCATAAACAGAGATTCACCCAGGTGCAGGACAGTGGATATCTCCAAGGAACAAGTCACAAAGGGTAAAAACATACAACCAGGAAAGTATGGCATGTTCATGATGTGGCTAATAAATGGAGGGTAAGAATCTGAGCTTTGGAACTTGCATTTCTATGCCATTACCTGAAATTAAATGGCTGATGCTTGCATATGGCTGTGTATTCAGATTATGAGTCTGATTTTGGCCATTATTGTAGAAGACATTGAATCATTTACCTCTGTGTAAATCATGTAAGGCATCAGCAGCCTGATATTCAAAATAGTGTGCTGAACAGGACTTTAGACAAGAAATCCATGCTGGACATGGTTAGAGGGACCAAATAACTACAGCTCCACAGGCTGTGATAATCTGCAAATGTCCATCTCCTGGAGACTGATTACTTTAATATAGGAAAAGAGATGTCACATCTCTAGGCTCATCTCAGTCATTTTTTATTAAGATAGCTGAATTATCTGATCTAGGGATTTTTACCAAACAGCTGGCACCATCTTTCACTGCAAGTTTTTTCCTGTTATGTGCAAAAGGTACTTAAGAAAAGAAAGCAGAACTGGTATTTGCTGTCTTGGATATGTTTTTTACTGCGATGCAACTAAGTCAATAAGCCTAGAATTTATTTTCTGCCATATTTTACTTAGTGTTTTAAGACAGGATTATTGACAGAAACATAATTTTGGAAAGTGCCTACATTTTTTAATTTTTTCACTTATTTTTAATTTTAGAAGTTTTAGAATACCATAAAGACACTTTGAACAGCGAACAGTCTCACTTGTTCCAAACTTAGATAGACTTTGTGCTACTTTATAATCCAAGAGAGCCATCCTCACATCTTTCATATCAACTGGACAGTGGACAAGACTGGCATCATCACAAAAGGTTGAGGCTGACCTCCACCTGTGAACTGAAAAGAGAGTTCAGCTTTAAATTACACTCCTACTTCAAGTTTGTGAAGCTAAATATCACCAATCACTGTAAAATGATTAAGGAATCATTAAAGCAGAGCCCACAGACCAGTCCTTGTCTCTGGAGAAGTCAGGGGAAGGGCTCACCACAGTGCTTTTACCATTAAGCTGCTGGCAAAACCTTTGGAGGTGTTTTTTTCTTCTGCTTTTGTACTACAAAACTGGAGAGAGGTACTCCTGGTATGAAAAAAGGAACTCAGTAGCCCTGGTGCCCCATGAATTTGGAGCCCTCCCTTGTAGATATCAGCCATTTGAAATAAAACTACTAATAAAACTACTTCTGCCCATTTTGACTGACTAGACTATATACTCACAATTTTTCATTGCAGGAAGACCTGACTTCACCATTTCTTACAATTGTGTGTCCTAAAAGAGAGGAATTCTTAGCAAGTCTCAATCAGTTAAAGTTTAGCACTTTTCAAAAGGTTTCAAAAAAGTCTGATGACAAAGGTGATGTCTGGGAAAGATGGAAGACGGAACAAGGGGATGAAATAACCTCAGCAGGGGCTCACAGAGAGACACAATAATAGATGCAGAGGTTCCTGATGTTCAGCCCTCTGGTCTGATCTCTTGGTGACATCGCCTTCATCTTTCTTAACCAAATACCAGTTTTCAAAGTACCTTCTGTGTTCCTTGTCCTCTAAAACTGAAACTGTTATATCCTTCACAAACCAAGATTAAGAAAGGAACACAAGACAAAAGCCTTATTGATACCCCATGTCTATTTTTACTTCCCATGAGTGTTGTTACCCACCCATACCAATTTTTTCCTGAGCTTAACTCTGAGGTTTTTTGTGCTTTTCCTTTCCTTTCCTTTCCTTTCCTTTCCTTTCCTTTCCTTTCCTTTCCTTTCCTTTCCTTTCCTTTCCTTTCCTTTCCTTTCCTTTCCTTTCCTTTCCTTTCCTTTCCTTTCCTTTCCTTTCCTTTCCTTTCCTTTCCTTTCCTTTCCTTTCCTTTCCTTTCCTTTCCTTTCCTTTCCTTTCCTTTCCTTTCCTTTCCTTTCCTTTCCCTTCCTTCAATTCTTGTGTCAGTGACAAATATTTTTGAATAGAAAACGAAATACACTTTGCTTCTACTCATCATCAAATTCTGCCACATTATGAGAATCAGCAAGGGAATAACTAACCTTGTCCCCACTGCAATTGGCACAGTTTTTCTGCAGTGCTTCCCCCATGCAATCTTTTTATTTCTTTTCTTCTTTTTCCAGTAACTCTGAGCCCAGTACCTGCTTTTAGCAGCACTTTTAATGGCTTCTTTGAAGTCTGACACTTCTATTATAAAAGCTAAATTGGGAGCCATTTAACACCCCCTGTTTGATTTTCACTATAAAAAATTGAGTGTTAAATGCAGGGAAGAGCTGCTGAAAGCTGCATCCAGACCCCCAGGGGACTGACTTTATTGATGGCTGCTCTGTGAGGTGTCAGTTCAGTGCCCCAGCTCCCTCCTGACCTGGCTGAGGGATGCAGGAGGCAGCTCTGGCTGCATCCATTGCCTTGCCTCAGGTGCTGCTGCCTCAGCTGCTCTCCTGTCTTTTGTCCACATTAATAATAGAAATATTTCTCAGTGAAACTTGTTTCATCCCAGGGGGGGTAGCATATTGCTTGTCTCAGATTTCTTCTTCCCCCGGTATCCTTCTGTCTGTAGTGAAACATCCTCCTCTGAGCAGCCAAGTTCTGCACCTCCCTCTGATGCTGGAGGAGGAACTGCTGCAGTCCAGAAACGTACAGAAAAGAGCTCTTCAGGTGGTTTTGTGTTCAGGTGAAATATTTGATGCTTACTGTTTCCCAGTAAATCCTCACTTTAGGGGGTGAAATTAATGACTATAATGATAAACCTGCAACTGCATTATCCAGAGAATAATGGGATTGTAATGGGGGGGAAAAAGAATGCAAAAATTTATAATGAGTGATTATGAATTGTACAAAAAAACTGTGAGCCAGAACTTTTACCATTACAGCAAGTGAGGGGAAAAACCTCAATGAGGAGTCATAAAGAATTTTAAAACATTGGCAAGTAGCTGGATGTCAGTAGGAGCAAGATCTTCTGAACCCCAGTTCCAAAGAAAGCATACCTAGCAAAGATTAAAGACTGCCAGGTAGCAACAAATAGCTGACAAGGACTGGAGAAGCTATTCCTAAAGAAAATGAACCTTATGTTTCTGAACTGCCAAATGATAAAGAATCACTAGAGCAGTAATGTGAAATAACTTCGAGTATCAGTGCAAAGGACTCTGTTGTAATTTTCCCATCCTTTGCCAGGCTTAGAAAAGGTCATTGTATTGTTATAAACACTCCAGTTTAAGAAGCAGCCTTGAACACAACCTTAAAGGGTAAAACGTACAAGGAGGTAGAGGAAATCAGCCTGTATTTGATTTGTTTTTATCTGAACACACTCTTTTCACATCATCACACTTGCCAACCAAGGGCAAATCATTGATCAAGAAAAAGATCAAGAAAAAGTTGTGAACCTTTTTAAGCTACAGGAGCAACATAGGCACAATAAGGTAATGTCTTTCTAAAACAGATTTATACAAAATACAGCAGCTTAAAGACACAGCAGCCTCCTGATGAGAATATTCCTAAAAAGCAAAGCAACCTCCTTGCTCAAGTTGCAGATTGGAAAAAAAAGATGAATTTTATATTGCAAAATCCACTCAAAGTGGAGCTAAAATACAGCATACATGATGTATACATATCTCCAAAGCACATGGAATTACAGAAGGTTTTTCTGCCCCCTTCAGATAGCAGAAAAAAAATCAGAAGGTACATATGGCATGGCTTCCAGCTTCATTCCAAAAGAAGAACTACTATTGCACTTTCTCTGAGTTTCTACTGATACTAAAGTGACTTTTATGAGATTTGGGTTTTTTGCCCTGACAGCTCTGGACCTGGAAGGAAGAACTTCCAAATACTTCCCAGAGATGTCTTGAGCTTTGTTGCTTTTCTGAAGCAATGGAGAAAAGCTCATGTATCTGTTTCCACATGTATCTCTCATGTTAACATTCCCTCATCATTTCTGATGCTAGAACTTAATACAGGAAGAGGTAGCAGTGGCATAATTGCAATGGTATCAAGGGTACAGCCTTGCTGCTCAGCATTGACAGTTATACCTGATCTTGGCTTTCTAGACTAGAAAACTTGCAGAAAGGTTTGGGGAAGGCTGCTCACAATTCCCCAGTACAACCACAACATATAAAGCCTTCTTTTGCACTGGCAATGGTGAGAGGAAAAGGGGGAAGAGAGAGAGAAAATAAATCTTAACACTTGATTTCACCACTCATCTCAGCTGGAGAAGGAAAGCAGAGTGCTTTTCATGCTCTCCTCAGTTTTGTCTCTGCTCATCTTTGAAGGCTTTTGAAGTCTGTACGTGTCTCAGTGCTGCACAATGGTTTCAATAATCAACTGGATGTCTCATTACTCCTGTGTTATAGCTTATGGGAAAAGCAGGTTGGTTTTCTTTGAATGGTTGATTGTTTTTTATATATGATTGCAGTTATTTTATGGAGCCACCTGTGTCTGATCATGACTGTCAAGTAACCATAGCATCCAAATATATTCAGATAATAGGATGCTCATGGTTTTGTAAATAATGATGCCAAGTTGTCAGAGAAGAAATCATAACCCCTAGAACTGTAATATTGGCCTTTCTCAGTGGTTTGATTTTTATGTTGCCTCCACACTGTTATTAAATCCGTATGAACTGGGAAGATATTTCAATTTGATAGAAACCTAAATTATAAATGAATCCACACAGCTGGAAAGAAATCACCTCCTTTAAGTGTCATGTTAGAGGTATGGAAAAAAGGGAATTTGAATCCCCTCTCAAATGAGACAAAATTATCAAGCGATGCTCCATACTGTTTGTAATACATACTAATGTGAAGAGCCTCTCTGTGGCCCAAGCCTTTCTTCATAGATTATTTGAAATTGCTGTGTTCTCCTTTCTTGGACTCCACATAACTGGTTTTGGGTCCTCCTGTGGAAAGAAATTCCTGCAAAGGGCAGTGAGATATCCACAGCAAGGAAGCAAAACCTATAGCAGTATGAAGAGACTCCCATGTTTTTTCATGTGTAGACAGAGAGGAGAGAAAAAGGATGAGGGAAATTTAGTGCAGTCCTGGCTTCATTGGATTCCTTCTGTGGGTTCACAAACGTTTTACTGTGCATCATGTACATCTGTAACCATAGCAAAGTAGACAACTTTGCTGCCTTCCATGCTTCAGAGGTGACTGTTCCTCTCACTGATCTCTCCATTAATTTGATTAACCAAGGACTTGTACCTCTGGCTGGGTTGCCACTTTAAACCCCTGCATAACCAGGGCAGATTTGTCCATGTCACAGCTGGTTTGTTTTTGTAGGGTGAGGAAGGGGAAGGTGCTGCAAGACTGGAGTTGGTGGTTGTGTCTCATAGCTCTGCAGACAAGGTTGGTTATACCTGGTCTGCCCCTTGGTACAGGCACACTGCTACACTTCCACTGCTTGGATTTGGGAGTACCAGCCCAGCACGTCCATCTGCTCCCTGGGTCAGGCTCAAAAAATGACAGCTGCATCTCCACTCCTACATCCTGAATCTTCTCACTCGCTGAGGCACTGTGCTCTTGGCAACCCAAAAAGGTCACATTAACCTGCCCTGACACAGAGGCAAAGCAGTACAGAAATCCTCCCACACCTGAGTGTGGTTCAAATATCAAGTGGAAGAATAGTGGCCATTACTGGAGGAAAGGTGTAGAAGAAACATTGAGAAAGATGAAGGGATGGATGGATGGATGGATGGATGGATGGATGGATGGATGGGTGGATGCATGAATGCATGCATGGATGCATGGATGGATGCATAGAAAAGCAGGATGTTGCTTTATGCCAGTTTGGCAATCTCTGTATTTCTTGTCCTGCTTCTCAGTTTTCCTCCTTGTTAAATAATAAACATACTTTTTTTACGTGGGGTATGGAGGAAAATAAATAATCCAGAACATTCAACAACCTTATGAAAAGAAGGCTCATTTTTCTATTTTTAAATAAATGAGTTCCTTTTATGGCAGGTGGACATGTTTCTTCTTTTTTCAGAAAGCCACTAGCAAATATTTTATTTTTTGTATATTCACCATATGGAGTGAGATAATTTTTTAAGAGGGACTACAGACATGTGACAACCTGTGTAACAACTTGAAAAATGAGAATCTGGAGCATTCCAAAATTTTGGAAAAGGCAGAACAAATCTTTCCAGTTGTCTCAGAGTCTTTTGGAAAGCATAAACCCCACAAGTTCCCTGGGGAACCTCTCTCATCATTAACCATCCTTACCCCTGTGGACTTAATAGAAAGCCTTTGGGCTATGATTGCCCCTATGGAGTTGAAGAAGCTGTTACAGTTAAACCAGTCATCACTGGTGGACCCTTTGTTGTGAATTTATCAAAGTAACAGAAAACAGCTTAGCAGTTGTGTTCCAATATTGATTTTAAGAGGTCAGGCAGTAGCAGTAAGAAAAAGACTGTAGGTGCTCCATGTATATGGGCTAGTTGATGGCCAGCCCTCCTGCACTGAGAGGTCCTATCAACCCACCCTTGCAAATCACATCAAACGAGCCCAGCACATAGTATAAAATACTGACATTATTTCTCAAGAAGCAGCATTCAAAATATCCACGTTGGGAAAGGAACAGTGGTCTCTCTCTTTTCACAGTGGCTCTGCAAATTAAAAGGGCTGCTGATGTGCACAGTAGTAAGCACATTTTGGAAATCCTATTGATAAAGGAATGATGTGTGTAGAATAGTGTGGCACCTGTTCCTGGGTGTTTCTATACTGTATTTGAGGCAAAACAGTTAGGTAACAATGGATGATGTAGAAATGCACTTGTTGGCAGGAGAAAATAGAGAGAAATGTCCCCAGAACTGTTTACCGTGTGAGACACAGGATCTTTCTCTCCCATGTGTGTGGTGCTGATGGGTTCTTGGAGGGGTGCACTGGGAATTGCCACCACAGGTCCCCATCAGCACTTGTGGGAGGTGGGCCAGCAGCCAGCAGTGGTGCAAGGTCCTGAGTACAAAGGGGGCTGGGGCTGCTGCTCTGCTGGGGTCAGCCTGAGACAGAAGGGACTTTAGTGCATGTACAGCTATCTGGTCCATGCAAAAAAATCCTTTTGGAAGGTGAGGTTTAGCCAGAAATCACTAATTCATAAGCAACTGCTCATTCAATAGTCTATGTTTTTCTGCAACACCTGTACTCAGTCTCAGTGGAAGGGCAGTCATTAAACTGAACCCCTGACCAGCCCTGCTCTGTTATTTCCCTGGGTCACTTTAGTTTTATTTAGGTGAAAAGTATTTTCATCTTCACTTAAATCTTCCCTGATGCCTTTGAGCTTCTCTTGTTGCTACAGTGGTCTAGAAGATCTGTCCACTGCCAGTGTTATGCCACAAACTGTACACTGCAGCCAACTCTTTATCAGTCAACTGTCCTCTGGATGCTTCTATTCCTCCAGCTTTCCATCAGAACAACTGCTCACCAATTGGCACATGGCATTTGTTCACCACTGCAAACAGAACCCTGGGGAGCAGGCAACCCTCTGATTTTTGCAAGAAAACCATGTATGTATATATATATATACATATATATGGAGTTCCAGTGCATAAGTCACATCATTTGTAACATGTGCTAGCTGGTTAGCCTCACACCTCTGTTGTGCTTGGCCATCAGAGGTGTCCACCTTGCTTTGAAAGTGGTTTTAGTGATCTCACAATTAGATAAAGGCAACTCAATCAAATGTGAAAATCAGAAGTGTCCAGCAGACAGTTGTCTCTTTCTATTGCTAAAGCAATCCTGCTAATGGTATTTCTCACATGCTCACATGGTCCTTGCTGCCTCTTGAAGCAGCAGGTCATGCAGCAGAGGGCTTCAGCTACAGGTGCAAGCATATTACACGTGGAGCATTGTGACTGTCTCCAAAAGTCCCGGCACTGCTCACTCCCCTGGCATCACTGCAGCTCTGGTAAAGTTAAAATGCTGAAGGGGTCCGTTCCCCCTACCCTCAGCATGGGCTCCCAAGGGAAACATTGAGGACAAACACAGTGGAAACCTGCTGGAGCTGGTGGCACGTGTTTCTAAGCTGGTTGACAAAGCTCTCCAGCTGCTTGGGGAGAGGCTGGTTTGCATCTGACAAGAGTGAGAAAAGGTCATGTTTTGTGTCTTTGCATATTTTTGCACCTTTTTGGCAGCAGCAAACCATCATGAGTCTCGAGTATTTGTCTCTTGAAAAGAGATTTGAATGCTTTCCTCATATAAAATTAGCAGAAATTAGCAGAGAGTGGTGTCGTGGCAAAAGCATTTCCCAACTTTCTTTCTCGGATGAAAGACAATGCCAGAAATCACTGACATTTACGCTGTGGAGATAAAAATAAAGTACTTATGAAAATAGACAGGCACAGATAAATAGATGGGTAGACAGAAAGATAAACATATCTATGCATACATAATGCATATACAACCGTGAGTAGCACGTATTTTGCAGCCCATATGTTACTCTGGAAAACTGAGTCGATATGAGAACTGCAGGAGTTTTTTTCAGGCTTAGGGGTCAAGGAGAGTCCTTGGATGTCAAATGGAAGACAGAGTAAGTAAGGCTACTTGAAGGTGCTGAGCAGCCCCAGTTTCAATAGCAACAAAGCATGCTGAGGCACATCAGCCTCCATCCTGGGCCTGAAGACCATTGTGCTCTGCTCCATCTTGGCACAGAGACCATCAGCCTGATGCAAGAGTTAGTGCATCCATACCATGGTGCATCCAGCCCTGCCCATGTATACATAAGTCTTCTAAAGAAGAAGAAAGCCAGGTACTTTCTTGCTGTAATCCAATTCCAGTTTCTAATCAACTGCAGAAAGTTATTATTATTTTTTTTAATTGACTGAAGTTTGTTGATGATACACACCTTCATCCACTTGAGTAAACCCAAATTCTCCAGCAGCAAAACTCCAGGCAACACTATCATGGCCCTTGTCACCAGGTGCAGAGGTACAACATTATGGCCAAGACTGGTGCAAATAAATATGGTAAAGAAAATAGTGCTATTTCTACCCTGTTAAAACATGAAAATTAACTGACAGCACAAAGCTTTCTTGCAAGGGATACATTTTACCCTCAGACTCTCCTTTCTGAATCTTAAAGGTCTGTGTTCTCTAGCACCTCCTAAAAAAAAGAGTTCATTAACAGTCTTAAATAATGTCACATACAGAGGCAAAAGGTACCTGGTTCTAAACTTATCCTAAGAGGAGATAAATACCGAGAGATGTGACCTGCACTGCTTGTGAGGGTTTGTTTTATGAATGTTTAAGTGTACACAATGAAAAGGGTACACTAATGAAAAAAACACAAGAAATCCTCAAAATCTGCTCCAAGAAAGAAAAAAGGAGCCTACGGGTAATAGTATGTTGCATTCTGAAAAGCAGAAATAACACAAAACAATCCAGAAGGTGCAGGCTCCATGGCACATAGGACAAAAGTCACCACACAGTGTGCTCCATTTCCCCTGTGCATCTTGTGCTGCTGCTCTGGGGTGGAGGGGACAGCCACCCTCATGCCACCTGGGACAAGCATCCTGCATCTCCCCACAGCCCAAGGACCAGCAGGGTCCATGCTCTGCACTTGTGCAGCTTCCACGTAGGGCATTTATCCTTTCTGGCTTATTTGCAGCCAGATTTTTGCACTTTGGCATTCCCACAGAAACGTGTAAGACCTTTACCACAGCCCACGAATGGATCCATCCTTAGGTATTGATTCCCTCCACCTCCTGAAACAGGGTATTACTGGTTTCCTCTCTGAGCAGATGCTTGGGAAGCTAGGGAATGGCAGGCCTGCTGGAGTGGAGCAGGGACTTCAGTATGGTCTCTGTAGACCAAAGACCAGGGGCTTTGCAGGTGGTCCAGCTTTCCATGCAGTAAATTCTGCTCAGGCTCACTCCTGATGTTGTAACCCAAGCTCTCAGTGATGGCCACGCTGGGCCAGATGGGTGGTTCCTCCATTCCAGCACCCTGCATTTGTCAGCATATGAGGCACTGAGAAGGTTCTGTTCTTTCATGCTTCAAAGACCTGAGGCTTGGATTTACATGAATGTAAGAGAGAATTCATTGAGAGTTCACTTCCTAAAGTTTATGTGTTCTGAAAGTGCTTTATATGCTACATGGAAGCCTGAATGTTTTTTTTATGAGAGAAGGTACCTTACAAGGCATGGCAAAAGGCAGTCTTTGCCCTGGAGGCTCATATTGAGCTCACAAAGGAAAAAACAAATATCTGTGATGAAAGCTGCTTGTTTATCCACCCTTAATCTTTAAGCAGCTTGCAACATTCAGCACACTGACTCTCCATCAGAAACTTCAGCATTGTTTTTCTTAGCTTTTATACTTTCCAAGGGCAGTCAACAAGCATTGCAAAGGTGCATTCTCTTTCCCAGCTTGTCATTTCTACAAATCTCTCTGAAATGAAATGCTTTCACACAGGCTATATTGATGCAGCAGAGAGCAGTATTTAAAACTTCCATGAAACTCACTTGCTTGGCACAAAGTGTCTCCTGGTGGAGAATGCAAAAGTACCACTTCGTTTTGGGTTTAAAGCATTTCCAGTAAAGCAGCTGAGTCTTTTTTTCCAATGACGCTGGGTATCCCATCTGTGCAAATTCCATCTGTCTAATTTAGATCAAGTTAAATAATATTACTGGCTGTTATTACTTGAAGAATTTTTCCTCATTCTGCAGACATGTTGGAGCCTGCAGTCAGAGCATTGATCAGTGGGAGGCACAATAGTTCTTCCATCATATCAGTTTTCAGTCTCACAACAAAAAAAACACACTCGATAGCACTACAATTATTCCAAATTATGAATAGTGCTTATGCCCACTACCAAGAAATCTCTGATTTATGCTGACAGACCACAAGACATCATTGTATTACTGGAGTACATGTGAGTCCTAGCTGTTTACCAGATTTGTAGGAAGGGAAGATGAGGAGCCCTACAATTGGGAAATTTTACTTCACTGCTTGAAAACTTCATCACCTGCAATGCTATTTTTCTCTATTGTGGCAATAAAATATTTATTATATGCAACATCTACATGCAACACTCCCAAGATCTCAGCCCTGTCTTTTTTTATTTTAAGATTACAATCTTTTTTTTTAATCACAGATATATGTTTGTTTGTTTTTTCTTATACAATCAAGTTGCCAAGCAGATCTAATAGGACAGATCAGATTAATTTCAGCACAGGCAGGGGAAAATTACTTCTTTTTACTGCAGTAACCATGTTGTTAGATGCAACATAATGGTCTGGAATGGTTCCTTTCTTACAACAGGCACTAGCTTACCAAGGCAGGATAAATCCCTCCCTGGTAATGGAAGCTTTGTATTTTAAAGCTGTTATGTTTGATCACCCCCAGTGTTTGAAGATTATCATAACCAGCAATTACAGTAGAATTTACGTAAGTCTGACGCAGAGCTATTAGAATTGCAGGCAAACTCCTGGCTGAACAAGAAGCTGGGCTTCTTGTTCCCTCACTGCCTTCTGCCTTCTGTGCCATAGAGGGGGCCAGCAAAGATGCACCCAGTGCCACTCGTGCCTGTCCTGCTTGGTGGCCTGCAGCATGTGCCAGGCTTTCCCTTCAGCATCTCCAAGTATCCCTTGACTGAGAGCTATGAAACATAGGTCCTTAATTATTTTGTTTCTGCTGCTAGAAATTTTTAGTCCTTCACAGTCAATAATCTGAAATTGTTTTCCACTCTTGCAAAACTCCTGGAGCCCTGCCTTTCCAAGGGCCTTTCAGGTCTATATCCTAGCAACATACTGACTTACAGCAATGAAATATTTTCTCTAACTCAATAATATTTTGACTCCATTATCCTCCAGCACTGCGTAGCAAACTATATTTGGGAACTGTCTATCAGTTTCTCCCACAGCTTCTGGCAGAGTGTGCTATGAGATTTCAGATACATTCTGGGAGGAAACCCTATCATAAATAACAACACAATAAATCCTTAACCTCGAAGAAGATATAGATCCTTACCTGCCCCAAAGAAGTATGTCTCTAGGTAGAGAGTTTGCAGCTCACTTCAGTGTTGCAGAACTCCATACATTTCCTGGAGGAGAGAAAAAAAACATTTAGAAATTTTACTCAACAGACTGTAATTAGCAATATTTAATCTAATATTTTCTTCTAATACAGAAAAAAAGACCCCTCAAAACCTGTAATATCATTTGCTTACAATTTTGGTCACCAGTTCAAAGAAGGTGGTTGGTATTAATTTTTGTTGCCAAGCAAGTAAAGAGTACCCATTTCAGGCATATATATCTCTTCAACCTGTGTTGGTTTTTTTAAACTTTCTGTTTATTTCTTTTAAAATGAAAACTCCCTTTCATGTTAGTATCTAGTCACAGCACAACAAGCTCTAGCAGTTACTACTATTTTCTTTTTAGCTGACATAGGTAAAACTCTTCAATCCAATTTGCAGTACTTTCAGTTTTTGCATGACTTCTTTTTCCCTAGATGATACATTGCAACCCAAGTTGTAATTCTCAATAAACAGGTTTTGTGTCTAGTCAGTCTCCTTGCTAATGTGAGGGAAATGCTGACAAAACTGGCAACTTGATCTCTAAATATTCCCCAATTTATCTTTTTTTTTTTTTTTGCTTCTTCTCTCTTTTTTTTTCTCCCTTTTACTTCTCTTGAGAATAAATTAGCAGCCTAATAATTGTCCAGTGCTATAAATTTACAAGGGCCATTTTTGCTTGCATGATAGCCACATGTGAAGCATCATTGCACTTCCATACTGAAATGTGTTTGGGAGACAAGAGAGCAGCTATCCCTCTGGTTAAGCCAGGTCATGCTTTCAGAGCAGCAGAAGTATCCCACCTGCTGTCCCAGATCCTTGCATTTATATGGTTGGAACCCCCTAATGAATTTTGCCTTGAAAAACAACAAATTTATCTGCAAGGGCATTCACATGTACACCTTCCCATCATTACACAGAGATGACTTATGGGTGATTTTGTTAGTCAGGACAACATTTTCACAGCATGGCTCAAAGCAATTTTCAAATTGGCTACCAAAGCAATTTCCGCATGTTTTTTGCAACTGCTGCTTCCTGGAGGGTGTTTCATTTGCTCCAAGAGGACAGCAAAGCAACTTTACTCTTGCAGACAGCAAACATGAGAAGGTGTCTGTCACTCCTGTGTCCCATTTATGCAAGTCTGGATTAATCTGCCTCAGTCCTGCCCAAGGCCACCAAAGACATTGAGCGCACTCCCTGCACATGGTCATCAGAGGCCAAACTAGCGTATCTGCTAATGGATATAATGCAAATGCAAACCCCACACATGCAGGCAAAACAATACTTAGAAAAATACTTGCAGACTTGAAGGAAAGTAGAAGTGTCACTTGTACTGTGCTTATCTCACCTTGCATGTCATGACTGAGTAGCAAACAAGGCAGATTTTTGACACGTATTTCCTCTCCATATGATCACTGTACCAAGAACCGCTATTTTCAGGATTTTCAGTGTTGGTTTATTATAACATAAACAGAAGAGGAAGATGTTTTTGGTGTGAGATTAAAACAACAGGTTCACTAATGATTCTCTTCCCTGAGTCAGTAGCTCGCAGGGCAGGTCTTCTCCTCCAGCCTGTCTCTCACTCAACCAACATTTTAGTGGTTTCCTTCTGATCCCCTTAAAAGAAAAGTCTCCTTCCAGCCCCCCACAGCTGTGTTGTTTCCTCCCTTCCCCCAAGAGTCTCCAATCTCTGGCTTCTGCTTCCCCTGCTGGTTTCATGCTTGTCCCCTTTTGCAGCCCAGGAAGATCCCTGTGGCACAGGTACTGCTGTTCTCAAAGAGGAACCATCTTGCTGGAGGCTGCCACCTACCACAGCAAACAGCAATCAGGCAAACCAGCATTAGCAAACTACTCCACCTCCAGCCTATGCTTTTGTCATTTTAAAATCACAAACCAAATTTTACAATACATGCTAAAATAAGCCAGTGAAACCCAAACTACAATCCATCCAAGTATTTTAATCTGTTTCTTCAACCAGGTGTTCAGGAAACTGTCTGATATGGCAGTCACAATTCTGCAGGCCTCTTGGAGATAGGAATGGAAGGATCCCAGCTGGAGTATTGCATCCAGCTCTGGATTTCTTCAGCAACAGAAAGATATGGAGTTGTTGGAGTGAGTCCAGAGAAGGGGCACAAAAATGACCAGAGGGGCAGAGCACCTCTCCTGTGAAGGCATACTGAGAGAGTTGGATTGTTCAGCCTGGAGAGAAACCTTCACAAAAACTTATTGCAACCTTTCAATATTTAAAGGGGCCTACCAGAAAGATGGGAAAAAACCTTTTTACAAGGAAATAGAGTAATAGGACAAGGCGTAATGATTTTAAACTAGAAGAGGGTAGATTCAGACTTGATATTAGGAAGACATTTTTTACAATGAGGGTGGTGAAACACTGGAACAGGTGCCCAGAGAGGTGGCAGATGCTCCATCTTGGAAACATCCAAGGTCAGGTTGGATGGGGTTCTGAGCAGCCTCTAAAGGCCCCTTCCAAGACAAACCATTCTCTGATTCTATAAAAAAAGTCACTTCAAGAATCACTGTTGAAGATATTTTTTCCTAAAAACTGATTTTAATATAAAACTGTGAAAATGATTTAAGAGTTCAATGGCAAGGTTCATGCTATGACTTACTACATGGAAGGAACATATAAGGGTTGGAACTGGACTGGGGTGATTTACACAGCATTCAGAGGAAATAATTTATTCAGGGAAGACTGAGTCAGGATTGAGTTGGAGAGTTGCACAGGGATCAGGGCAAAGAAAGAGGGAGGCCCTACTATTGAGTCATGAGATTCAAAGTAGACCCTTGCTTTCTAAACTCCTTCTCAGGGAGGTGTCTGGGCATGGCTGGATCCTCTTGGAGTCCCTGACTTGATAAGCAGTTTACAGCTAAAGGATTTAGGTGCAGGGATTTTGGTGTGAACACATAATTCAATACATGATTATGGGTCTGGTGTGACTTCAGAATATCAGTAATTTGAGGTTCATTAACAAAATTCCAACTAATCACAAAGTTAGATAATATGATTTTCCAGCAATATTTACTCAATAAGAAAAAGAATGTTATATTCAAACACAGCAATTTAGTTAAAGAGTCGACAAAGTTTCTAAATTAAATAACATACACACATGGAGAGATCACAGAATAATAGAATGTTAGGTTGGAAGGGACCTTGAAGATCATCTGGTTCAAGCCTTCTAATATTATTGTTTATATGACAGGGGTTAAGATGTAGTGCCAGATAACCTTTGGTAGTCATGAAATCAAATTAAAATTAATTACTCACTTTTCTGATAGAATGTTTAAAAAAAAAAAAAAAAAAAAAAAAAAAAAAAAGCCCAAAATCAAATAATTGCAAATTACTCACTTGTAATCTTCCATTGTGACATTCGAAACATAGTGAATTACACTCTTTTCCTTCATTGGAATTGATGTTTTGTTGTGAAATGCAGGGCTGCAGTCTGCTGCAATCCCGGAAAGTTCCAAAGGACTTAACTTTAGGATCAATATTTATAGGATCACAGAATAATTGACTGTGGTGAGTGTTTTTCCATTGTGGCCACAATTCTTGTCAGGTGATGCTGGCAACTCTCAGAGCGGGTTGTGGTCTGGGCAGGGTTGTCTCAGGTCCATTTCCCAGGCAACAGGAATTTCAGGTATAGGTAGGGAGTGCTTAATTGCACCAGCTCACAGCAGTCTTACCAGGACAAGAAGGTGCCTGATTGTCTCAAGTCACTGCCTCAAGAAATAAGGTCAGGAAGTACCAGACTGTCCTAGTCCACTGCCTTTGGAATTCAAGCAAGAACAGTGCTGTCTGGTGTTGACATCGATGGGGGGGATGGGGATGGGAGGGGAGTGGGGGATGTCTGATGAGCACTGGGCCATGCAGGAGAGTGGCTTGGGTGGTCTGGGGCTGAGCAGCCCCCTTCAAGGCAATGGTAAAAGCTGGCTGATTTAAAACTGTGAAACAAGGAATTTGTAACTCCATACCAGCCATAGACTGCAAAGTTCAGGCAAAGCTGTTCCAAATACATTTTGAGCTTCTTTTTCTCCCAAGATCTAGAAGACAACTTTTTGAACATTATTACTATTTTTACTAGGAGAAGAAACCAATTTTTTTGCTTCACACATATTAATCAGTTATTGCTATATGAAAACTATTTATTTTTTCATCTCACAGTTGTTTAAATTTACATTTCACAGTTTAGTCCCAAGGCACAGATCCACTGTCAAAGCACGATGTGCACAAGAGCAACACTCAGTTGCTGATACAGCTGGAAGCAGGACTGATGGGCTTAAAATAGTTATATAAAACATAAGACACAGCTGGAAGCAGGACTGATGGGCTTACAATAATTACACAAAACATAAGACAGCCAACACAACACTGGAGAAAAAATTCCCATGCTGTGAGACTCTCTCTGGTACCAGCCTGAAAGCCACCGAGCTTTGCTGTATTTGCTTTGTTGGTTTTTTTTTTTTTTTTGAGTGTCTGGATATCAGTTGTCTTTATCTTCTGGGCTGAAAGAGAAAGATGCACGTGGGTGAAGCAGCCACAACCTCAAGCTCAGAAATAGCTGCAGCAACAAAAAATCCGAAGCACTGATCAGAGCAGATAAGGTTGGAATACTTACAAGAAAGTCATTAGACAACATTCAATTGCAAGTACCTAGAATGGCCACTGCGCTGCTGGAAGTGATAATAAATAGGAAATTGATTCATGTTTCATTTGAGATAACTGCATAATTTCACTTAATATCAGTGGTTCCTTGTAGATGAAAGAACTTGCAGTACTGTCACAGGGAGGTATTCATATCTGAGTTCCCTGACATCTCCCTCCTGCCCCTTTTCAAAAAGCAAAGCAAGAACAGAAAAGTTTCATTCCTCCAGGCAGCCACCTGCATGCAGCCTGTCCTCAGGAAGGAGAATGTACCTAAATAGTCTGCTATTGCAGATAATACAGTTAGTATTTTATTTTTTCCAGGGGCTTATTTGTGCATCTCCCCTGATGACTCATAAGCAATAACCTAATGCAAAAGACAAGAGCACTTCATTAGTTAAAAAATTGCAATTTGTTTTTCTAAAGCATGTCTCAGATCTAGAAAAATCTACCACAGAAAAAGACACTTCAGTAAGCAGATATGAAATTCTGAATTTTGGCAGTGGAGATACTTCATAGAGGTACTTTAGAAATTGATTTCCTTGTAGAAGAGTAGATAGTAACCTAGCCATGAGGTTTTCATCCCTGAGAGAGCATCTAATCGAAGTGGATTTTGCTTTTATTATTTGCAAGTTCAGATGTACTTAAAAAGAGAAAAAAAGAGAAAGTGAATCACAACACTGGGCACTACCATGTGTGGAAAAGAAATGTAGCTACCACTTAAACAGTAGAGATGAAGCTGGGTATATTAAGTCACCAACATATGTAGGACTATTTGGACTGATATCCCCAGTTCTGCTGCCAAAATTTAAAACTTTGTCTGGATCTGTCGATCCAGAGTGGTGGACTGAGAATGCATCTGCTGAAGTACATGATTGACTAGAAATAACCAAACTCGGCTGCTTTACTTTAGCCAAATGTTTTTGGGTTTTGTTTTTGTTTTTTTTTTAAACACCCAGGTCTGCTGACAAACCAGAAGACAGTCCTGTTACAAATCTTGCACTCTTCTTCTGTGGTGATGGGTTGCTATATGATTGGGTGCAACCTGGATGCTGAGATTCAGAAATTAGACTTGGAAAATACAGTGGGAATGGTCAGCCCCAGATGAGAGGGAAAAAAATCTTGTTCTTACTCTCAGCTGATTCTCTGCTGTCTTTACCTGCTCCAGCTTGCTTGGAAGGGTTTTGATTACACAACTTTCCAATTCCATGTTTCTGCTGATAAATTACATACATCCCTGTAAATAGATGTTGAGAGGTCCTCCCTTCTCCAGTCATATGAGGTATAAGACAAGAATCCTTGCACATCATCAGCCCCACTAGCACACTGCTTTGTCAAAGCAGTAAGAGCATTGGAAGATGTAAATTGTGATACATTTAAGGAGTCCAGTTAAAAACAGCAGGAGAAGAGCTTGAAAAAAAAATTCTGTCCCTTGCCCTTTTTTTACAGAAAAGCTTACAGAGTTCAACGGATTCTGCCTCTTTTCAGGGCCCTTACAGTTGGAATCACTGCTTTGTCTATGCTAATCCTTCCTATTGTTTTTTGTTCATCTCATTTATTATTCAAAATAGATACTGGAAGGTGCATGTTTGCAGCAAAGTTGGCAATAGATGTATTGACATCTTAAAACCTCTTCCTCTTTTACAGCTATAAGTGTTCTCAAATTCCTAATGCCTTAATAAGCTGAATTCATTAGCCCCCTCCAGCAGTTATCCATATTGGAGTGTTAGCAAGATCTATGCATTAGCTTTGAAAAACTTCTCTGGTGCTAAAATTCCTTTGCAACTCTGATGGAAAATTTAACCTTTTCAGTGTTCCTGAAGACCTGAGCTCAATCTCTGAAAATGCATTGAAAATACTGTATAAAAGTAAAGAAATTAATATGTATTACATTACAGCCAAACTGCAAAGTAATATATTTAGAAAATTCTGTTAAGTACAACATGTCACAAAATATTACAGTGCTTCTTAACTGTATGCAACTTCCAATTGTTCTTGTAAGCTGAGCAGTCCATAGAACAAATATCCTTGTTTTAACCCCATGACAGTGATCATATGCACAGAAGCACATGAGAATACACATGTTCCACAGCACTGGCTCTTCTTATCCTCTCTGACTCATCCAAAATGACATTCAAGGAGAGAAACCAAATCACATTCATTACAGCAGCAGTTGCAGATGTGACTGATTTGGACCTTAGTTTTCCCTGTAGTTAATGTCAATAACATCTGTGTGACTAAAGAACTTCAGATACATTTCTGAAGTGAAATGGCTAATGGAATGTAAATTGCATGGCAGATGGATGGAGCACAAAATCTACTTGACTACCCTGTTTTTTGAATGTCCAGTTTAAAACAGACAAAACCGAGATACATCTCCTCTCTTGGCAGCCTCACCTTTAATTTATTGTGTAATACTTCTCAAGGTTTCCAGCAGATGCACCAAACAAATGAAAAGAACCAGATACTCTTTCTCTGATGCTCTTGCAATTTCTCCTTAATTTGGAAACTTGCTGGACTAAATAGGTGCTCTCAGTAGAACAGGGTGGCTATACCAGTTCTCCATATTCCCCATCCATATTTCAGTACCCACCACAGAGCACATGAGTACTGGAGTGTACTTTCAGTATGGGTAGAAAGAAATGATTTAATACCTACTCCCAAACTCCAACAAACATCCAGTGTGAGGGGTAGAAAGAAATGTCATGTCAATCACAATGCCTGCTAGAAGAGCAGTATCTGGGATTACATATAAATCAGCGTGTATTTGTTCAGGATTGTTTTTTTTAAAATGCAATGGACCAGAATAAATGAGCATTGCTTTTCTGAGGTTTTCCCCATAAAAATTCCAGACTGGGCTGAGAATCCATACTTATACATCCTTGCTGTAGAACAGAGATCATCAAACTGTGAACTCAAGAAGAAAATACTACTGCCCTTTGAAAAACACTACAATTTTTTTTATTTTTTTTTTTTTTTTTTGGGCAGGAGGGGGAATTTATAACCTCCAGCTGCAAGTTTAAATTCTGAAAAAAATTATCAGAAAAAGGATAATATGGTAAATGCTACTTGTGTACAGGAAAATGCACTTCAGGGCATGAGTGTTACAGTAATTCAGATGCCAGCAGGTTAAGCATCAGGCTGTGTTAGTTGCAGCAGATTAATGAAGCACCTGTGGTGTTTGCCCAGATTTGCTTTTCCTTTCAATGATTTATCGGTTCTACTATTCTAGAGCACAAAAGCTTAACAAAAATCTGTTTATGCTTCTTTTTCACACAACTGTTGTCATCTATATTTATTTAAATGATGTTCCTCATTTCTGACACTTTCCCTAGGGCTTGAAGAGCAGGTGTTCAGATATAGCTCCAAGCTGTCAAAAATGAAACTGGCAATGATTTTAACAAATACGGGGCTGAGGAGATACCAGAAAGTTGTAATTTTGAATAGTTAAACACCACAGAGCCTTGTTAGACTGTACTGTCATTACCCAAAGGATAAGTAATACAGATTAATTCAGATTTCATCATAAACAGGAAATGGGATGGTAGTCATGGTAGGACTGATACTGGACACTTGGATTTTAGCATTTCTTTGTAAATCTAAGGAAACCATACCATCTCTAAACAAAAACCTATCAAGATTCCTTTTGTTCTTTCTTCTGGGCCCAAAATTAGGGGAACACTTGCTCTGGAGAAAGTTTGCATTACCTGCTGTGGGAAGAGGATATCACTGTATAGCATTGCTCTGCCTTGCACCCCTGTCTGGATAAATCTGTATCACATATCTTCTCATCAAGCAGCAACGCTAATTTATTGTGTGGCTACTTCACAGCTACACATGTTTGCAGTGGAATAACATGAGTATATGAGTATATGTAACCTCCTATTTATAGTTGAGTCTGTGACAGAAAGTACGTGTTCAGCTACCTGTTCCTTCTGGTAAATTCCAACAGGCCATGCCTTCTTCTCTTCAGTCAAGTAAGTTTGTGTAGATGTATTTATTTCAGGATCAAAGTCTGATCAAGGCTAAAAAATGCACAGTGACTTGGTTTTGGAAAATGACAAAAAAAAAAAAAAAAAAAAAAAATTCTTTTGACTACTTTTGAGGAAATCACTGCTTCTCACTGGCTGAATCACCATCAAGGGCACATCTCACGGGCTAAGAGATGAACAAAACACATAATTTACCACCCTTCTAACAAGGTATTTTAAACAGGAAGCAAAACTTCTAGAAACATTTTGTGAAAAGCCAAAACTGACAGTAATATAACCAATACTTCTACTGTTGATGAAAGAAAATGAAGGATAAACAGAAGTTATGGATATTTTTTGTATTTCTCATTTTCCTAAATTTCTAAGTTTTCTTACATTTCAATCAACTCCAATACAGGGCTTATACAGCACAACTGATACAAAGAGAATTAAAGCAGAACTGAGATGTTACAAACAGATCAAGAGACCTTTAACGATATAAGGAAGAATGCAGCAGTCCTTTGGGTGGGTTATAGCTATACCTCAGGCTATGGCAAAGACTGTAATGACTGACGACTGATTAAATCTGGGGTTTTTGTTTCCCCCTAAAGAGCTTTGTGTTTGAACTTCATTATTAACTTCAGCAATACCATCAGAATGAATTGCCTGCTTCAATCTAAAACCAAGTGGCTAATAGCTGCAATCATACAGCAATAATTGAGCACTTTTCAGCTGTTAGCCCAGATTTTCTTTCAGTGTTTAGGAAAACAGAAGTGACTTAGAACCTGCCAAGTAAGTAGGCTGTTGCACCAGGCCTGAGAATGAAGTAAACCAGAAGCTGAGATACCTACTGGCAAAAAAGAAAAAAAAAAAAAATTAAAATATCTAGCAAGCTGCTTACTCTTTGCTCATAAACCTGGGGATTTCAGGACTTCTATGAAGAAGTAGGAGACTAGTAAACTAGTAATTGAACAGATCTACTAGGAAACACCCAAAATCAGTCACAGACAAGATGTAGAATGTCACTGACCTCCTCTCACCCACTGCCACACTTCTGGAAGGGTGGATATCCTGCAGTTTATTTTTCAAGTTGAGTCTATGTGTACTGCTGTAGGCGTTCACTATAGAAGGGGCAAAAGCAAAAATAGGGAGTTTTGAATTGAAAAGTACCAGGAGGTTATGCTTCACCACGAGCTGCAGGAAACACAAACCTAGAAGCTGCTGATGTTAAAATGTGCCCAAGAAACAGGCACACTGCAAAGCATTGTAAACTTGACACATTGGAGTTGGATTGCCAGGAAGCTGAACATGAGCCAGCAGTGTGCCCAGGTAGCCAAGAAGGCCAATGGCATCCTGGCCTGTATCAGGAACAGCGTGGCCAGCAGGTCCAGGGAAGGGATTCTGCCCCTGTACTCAGCCCTGGTGAGGCCACACCTCGAGTCCTGTGTCCAGTTCTGGGCCCCTCAGTTCAGGAAGGAGATTGAGGTCCTGGAGCAGGTCCAAAGGAGGGCAACCAGGCTGGTGAAGGGACTCGAGCACAGATCCTATGAGGAGAGGCTGAGGGAGCTGGGGCTGCTCAGCCTGGAGAAGAGGAGGCTCAGAGGAGACCTCATCACTCTCTACAACTCCCTGAAAGGAGGGAGTAACCAGGGGGGGTTGGTCTCTTTTCCCAGGGAACCCTCAGCAAGACAAGAGGGCACGGTCTCAAGTTGTGCCGGGGGAGGTTTAGGTTGGACATTAGAAAGAATTTCTTTACTGAGAGGGTGATCAGACATTGGAATGGGCTGCCCAGGGAAGTGGTGGATTCTCCGTCCCTGGAGGCATTCAAAAAGAGACTGGATGTGGCACTCAGTGCCATGGTCTGGTAACTGCAGCGGTAGTGGATCAAGGGTTGGACTTGATGATCTCTGAAGTCCCTTCCAACCCAGACCATTCCATGATTCTCTGATCACTTACCTGTGTTAACACATACATAATGGAAATGTGGCAACTGGCATAACATCAAGTTGGTAATTCCTCAGTGAGCCATCTTCCAGGGAACAATAAGACATTAACTTCAGAAACTGATTTAAAATGTCTTCATTTGCCACAGAAAAGGGAACTCAACCTGCTCCTCCTGGCTAATTAGACCTGATTAGCTCTTCCTAAACTAATACACATCCTGTAAATACAGACATCTTTCTCTATTGGTCATGACACCCTGTGGGACTACTACAAGATCTAAACCAGTGAATTCTTACAGCCACTTCTGCCCCTTTTTGTAGAACTGTATAGAACTGTTAATTTTCAAATCTGTTGTATTATTCTGACTGAAGGTCCACTTTGAAAATAAAGTCCTAGAAAAAGAAGGAACTAACACTGTCCTTTATTAACAGAACAATATTTATACCTTATGCTGGCAGTTCAGCTACACAGAAAATATGAGGATTCTGAAGACAGCACAGTGACTTGAAATGCTCTCTACAAACCTCCATAAAGTCACCAAAAGCCACATAAGCCAACAAAAATTACTTTTCATTTGGAAGCGGGGACAAGCACTTGAGAGAACTTGAATGCAGATGTTAGAGACAAATCAGTGACAGCAGTGAATCACTGATGAAATGAAAAAGCAATAAAAAACTCCATTCTTGGCCCCACTGTCCCCCACCTGCTTTCTTCTATAAAATGTCCAAAATAAATTGTGTTTGTGTTTATGTATCTTTTCCCAGAGAAAGAGAAGAATTATTTCAAATGTTATTATAATAAAAAATACTTTTTTCCAAATTATCATATTCGCATGTTTTTTCCTTAACATCCTTAGCTTTTGCATCTAATTTAAAAAAAAAGCTCAACATGACTGTCATACAGAAATTTCTGTTTTCACTACTGAAAATAAACACTTCTAGTGTAAACTAAAGTAAGTAATTTCAAGATGAACAAAATAATTGTCTACATGAATGGTGTCACTGGAACACTACCTACTACTACAGTTCAGAGCTACCCCACAGTAAGACTCTGGAAACACAGGAGAGATGATGAGCAAAGCACTAGCTATGAAGTCTTTTTCCTTTTACTTAAGTAAAAAGCTGAACCTAATGAACATGGCACAAGAGTGTGCTTTTTTGGAGTACAAATTGCTAATTTTTAGGATTACAGTCATTGCTGTCTCCTAATTGTCTGTAAAAGCCAAAATTAAATGCTGTTCTACAAAGAGGGAAAGGAAAAATAAACCTTGTATCTCAACAGATCATGTAATCAAATCCTATTTTGTGAATTAAGTTCTCAGATGCCCCAGACTTAAAAACTGAGTTTTGTGTATTGTGAAAAGAAAATAAATTAAAATAGCTTTTTGTCTATTCTCTCAATTTTGAGTATCATGTCTAAACATGGTTCTCCTGAGCACTCTAAATTCAGCATGTGTTTAACACAAAACCTTCTAAAATGGACTGGCTAAAAGCTGTGTTTCCAAGGGTAGGAAGCAACACATGAAAAAACTAACAACTGCAGACTGAGGAAAATACTGATGTTTCACCATGTTTTGTGATGATAGAAACAATAAAGTTCTCACACAAAAAAGCACAACAAAACCAAAGCAGACTCTTATCACCTACTATTTAAGAATAAATGGTGCTATTTTGCCATTTTCTTTTTTTTCTTTTTTTGCTTATATATATTTTTCTCTCTTCTGTGTGATGTAACAGTTTTACCAATATATATATATATATTTCTTTTTATCTGTTGCGTGGATTTGCTTTATTTGTACCACAAGTGTTTACATGCTAAATATCATGTGCTACCTCATTATGTTGGGCACTCTGCCTAAGAATTTATGATCATGCCTTTTGCATTTGTCTGACGAGTATCATCACAACTTCAATTAGAAAACAAAGTGTAAGTATCTGCAGACAATCACCAGAACCAAAACCTCAGGAGACATAGTTAATTTTAAAAGACTAAACATTCAAGACTAGGTATTTCCTCGTATTTATTTTGTAACTGTATTTTTCTAAAACATATTAAAATAGAAAAGATGTTCATCTGATTCATCATACAAAGAAAAATACCAACATAGTAATAAAATACTGAAAATATATGAAAGCACCAAAACATTAAAATATTCATATTGGCAAAGACTCTAAGAATATATTTCTTGCAATTTTACAGTAAAGTGCTATTCAATCCACTCAAATTAAGGAATCAGCATTTTAATAGCATGGTTATTATTATCTTAAGGTTACAAATTACTTCATCACCTTTCTCAACAAGACAAGAACCCATTTTGTTGGAAGCAAAGCATCTGAGTTGCATGCAGATGAAAATAACCTGAACAGCAACTTCATTGCAAGCAGTGAACAATATAAGAAAACAAAAAACTGAGAAGCAAATTGAACAGAAATGAGACTACTGAAAAATTAAGAAAATGAAGATGTAGTAAACATTGTACAAATTAAGGACTGTACTCATCATTAGTTCCGTAAACACTTCTTTCATGGAAATTTTTTAACTAATAAAGCAGCAAAACTATTATGAACTAAATCAGTTTGCTAATGCAATTTTTGAACTGGATCTTCTGTTTCTTAGAAATGATACTACATCAGCATCATAATGGAGATACTGTATGCAAAAAGACAGAAGCAAAGTGTGACCTTTATTTTTCCTCCATAATCTCCCTTCATCTGTTGAAGTCAGCAGACAAAACAACTTTATCTCTTACAAAGCCGATTTGTAGAAAAAATTCTAGTAAAGAAATTTTCATTTTTTAGATCCCATCAAGAGTGAAAATTTTAAGTGTATGAAAGATACCATCACTCTCCTTTCACGTATTTATAATACATGTATTTATAGCAACAAGTACAAAGAATCCTTGTTAGCATAAGTTCTTGCTAGGTTCATTCACAACTGTTTCTACAACCATTTTGGAAGATCAGCAAATATAACACAGTTATGTGGCCTTCAACAATATGTGATCTTCCCAATTTGACTTGTTTTTTTTACATAAATTTACCTGTAATTTAATTTAATCAGACTAAGTTCTTACATCGATTATGTATTAGCCTTTTTATGAACCAATAATAGCTCATCAAAAGTCAACTCTCAGCTTTCAAGAAAAAGAAAAGGAAAGAACAGGAATAGTGTCTTGCCATAAATATCTCACTACTATCTTTGGAATCAAGAAAGAGTTTTAATTCTGGTCAACATGGATGCATCTATGTTATTTGGAAGGAAATCGTTGCAATAACCTTGTATTCAGGAAAAGTACATAAGTAAGGTAATTAACCAATGAAAGCAATGAGTCTCAATTACCAATATAATTAATAACAACAAATATCTTCCTTTATATGTGTATATATAAAGACTACATTAAAAATATACCTGGATGACAATTTCTGTAAATTTTCCTGAATTAACAAGTTAACCTTTACAATACACTTGACTGCTTGCATCTTCTATGACAGTAGCTGAGTATATAAAAATGAAAATGATAAAAAGAAATTAAATACTGTATTTAAAGTAGTTGAATGGAGGACAAAAACCTTAAACTGTCTGAAATTAAGATGTTGTATTTGGTTTCTTCCTTCCAGTTCAGTAGCATTTATTGAGTTGTACACTGAAAACAGGTCCTAGTTCTTAATGTCTTCCTCATGCACTGTTCTAAGTGTCAACTTTCAGTAATATCCTTTGCTGGTGATTAATTATTTTTTTTCCCCAGCAAATTACATCATTGTGCATTGTTTTAGGCTCACAAACCTCATTTTGACAGTTCCAGAATCTGATCTCAGCACTGCAATCTCTTCCACTTCAATGCACCATGATAGGCAGCATATCCAGTGCAAAGCAACACTTTTCAGCTTCTCTGGGTAGACACCAAGTAGAAGCAGAAGGCAACAACAGTAACTGACAGCAATGACAAAACAAGTGACAGCTGCTGAAACCAGAGGCATCGATCAATCTGCTCCTGAAGTCTTTTATTAATTTGCAGTAAGTGAGTTAGCTGAAAATAAAAATAGTTTCATTAAATTAGAATTACTGCATGAGAGTACTTTAAAGCTACTTAGCCAATAACTATAAGCACGGTGTAAAAACAAAACAAAACTGAACAAATCCCAATAACTTAGTGATCCCTTTTCTATCACTACACACTTCAAAGATCTATTGCACTGAAGAAGGAAACAAGCTACCACCGACACTCACTGATACCCCAAATCTGTAATAAACACAAATGGAATTAAAAAACTGCATTGAAAGTACTATGGTACTAAACCATTACCATTCAACAAAATCATTAAATCACTGTAAGTAGTTACTTTCAACTAGTGACCTTTTCAAGTATAAAATACAAAGTACCAAAGAGGTTTAGTACGATTTCTTTTTTTCTTTATCATATTTTATAAAGCTGTTTACTATTCAGCACACTATTACCTGCATATGTAAATCTTCATTGGTTTTTGCTGCTATATTCAATGAATTCTCTTTTAATATCAGAGAAGAAGGCTTACTACTTTCTACCACATGACACCTGAGCCTGTGAAAGGAAAAAAAAACCAGTATGCACAAACAAGCATAAATTTAATATAACATTGCATAGTTGATATTATATATGCTTTATCTGCTCTGGTGGATTAATTTCTAAATGACTGTTAGAATCATAGATTCATTTGGGTTGGAAAGGACATTTCAAGGTCATCCAGTCCATTTCCCCTGCAACGTGCAGGGACTACTGCAATGACAGTCTGAAAAGTATTCCTCACTCCACCAATTATATTTTGACAGCTTTTGATACAGAAAGCAAGATCAGAATCATCTGCATGCTCAGTTAAAATATTTCTTCACCGTTTTATACAGTATCCATTGAATTACTGGGTCAAATACTTACTACCAGAGATGTAGCAATTTATTCAAAAGCAAACAAAATCTAAAGGGTTTCTTTCCACTTTAAAACTAAACTATAATGGCTAAAAAAACCCCTTTCGACAGAATATCATCACTTACCTGTGTTCCATCACTTTGGTCCTAGGGACTTCCTTCCAAAACTGAGTCAGTTCTGGTATACCTGTTCCAGAAGGCTGGTCCATTTCTGCTGCCATTATAAGGAAACGATCTTGCAGAGAAGCTGCAAAACCTGCCCTCAAAGGAAAATAAAAGCAAATGTGTGCTTCTCTAAGAGTACAATTATACAAAGCATACAGAAGCATTTTTGAGACTGTTTCTTGCAACATATCACACACTGACTTCTTGGAAATAAAAATAAAGACATTAGTCTCTTAAGCTCAACAATTTTGATTGCATTTTCCAAAAAAAATCTAGTTTAATTTTAACAGAACTTGTTTCATCAGAACAATTCAAGGACAACCCAGAATTTTGTAAAAAATGGATTCTCCACTAAATTCAGTTGTCCTTGTAGCAATTAGGAAACCTGATTTACTACAGACAAAACTCTCATTGTAATAAAAAACAAGTGAAACAGCTGACACTTTTCTTTTTTTTTTTTAACAAGAAAAGAAACAGAATGGGCTACAGACAAGAGTTGCTTATGTCAAAGTGAAGCAGTAAATTAGTACAGGCAGTTACTCCAATATTGTCTGGCATTCATGGTTTTTTTACAAATAGTAACACTCCCATACAACAGTGAAGCAGACAAGGGTGTCAGTTAAATGAACATCCCAGCAAGCACATACAAAAGTTCTAGACTAGTTTCAATATCTAACAAAGGTTCTAGTATATAAAGCAGTCAACCTGTTAATAAAATTTATCCAGACTTCTTGAAAATTTTATCGTAAGATTTTACTTACCCCCATGAAGAGAGACTATTATATCCAAAGATGTGCCAGGTTCACAGCTGCTGTTACTGGGTTTAACTCTGTATTTTTCAGGAGCAGTTGTTCTCACCTACAAATACGGAAAATCAAGCAAGTACATAGTAAATGCATGCACAAACTTCAACTGTTTCATAACCTCCCTCATTCTGTCATAACTAAAATCTCCAAAAACTTAAATATTCAGACGCAGTAAATTGTCTGAAAAATACTTAATTTTGTAGAAATAATTAGACCCTGATATTTCACTTTTTCCACTACCTCAAACACTTCTACCTTTTATTTTCTGGCATATGCTCTTTTGCTGTCTTATATACATACATATATAAAGTGGACTAACTGCTAAAACACAATATAAAGTATGGAAACTTTTGTTGTATCTGTGTGAAGAGAGCACAAAAGATGTGGTAGAAAACCAAATCAAGATGCTAGTCAGATCTGTTATGAATACATAACTGTATTCATTTCTTTGATAGTGATGTTTGCAAATGGCACTGCATCATTTTGGAGCATTACTAACCTGTTTGTAGACAGGATTTAACAAGAAGACAAGTTCTAAAGAGATTACTTCTCAATGCTCAAGCCTTTCTTGAAAAACAAAGTATGAAACTTTCCCTAAAGAACTAATCATCCCCATAGCTTTTTTCCAGTCAGTGCACCAAATATCTGCATTACTGATTAACCCCTTTGGTGTTGTATATAGTAGGCACAAATTCAGATACAAGATTTATTTGATTTGCAACAGAAGAAAAACAAAAGGCTGAAAAGCAGGTTCAAGCTTTCCTTTGTTCTTAATCAAAAGAAAAAGTACACATTCACTAAAGTAAACCAGGCCACACATAAAATATTTACCTTAAAAGCCACTATGTTTTTAGTGACGTTTGTGAGAACTATCAAGCATTTTCTTTCTCCAGTTTCTTTGGACCCAAAATATAGTTCTTCTGCTGGGCTAATAAGAAATTTAAAAAGAATTAGCTAATTAAAATTACATTTACAATGTACCATAGAAAAAACCTGCCCTTGTCTACAGGAAAATAAAATACTTTAAACCTTGCAGCTACAGTGACTACAAACAGTTTGTGGTTTGGTTTTTTTTTTTTGGTGTTTGTGTTTTGTTTTGTTTTTTAAAAAAAAAGCTGTGAAAAGAAAATAGAGAAATTTGGTAGTGAAGCTCAGCACTGACTCATGACCACAAGTGGACTTAGCTGCATCAGTTGATGACTGATCTGAACTTCTTTCATCTAGAAGAGTGACCATCTGTGACAGCAGGAATAGCCAACAGATACGTGCAATCATTTGAGCCACTGCATCTTAAGTGGTATGTTAAGGTAGAGCACCATTAATTTTAATTTAAGCTAATATTAAAGACTCAGGTCTTGCAGAGTGGGAGTAATTTCTATCTCATATACCTATCGTCATATACTCTATACCTACATATACTATCCAGGTATAGTGCACAAACAAAAGGAGCAGGCAGATATTTGACTGGCAGTCATTACAACCATATTGCTAAATTCACTTGTACTTATGAGTCAGTCTTCACATTTTTCTGGAGACACATGCATAAATAAAGTTTTTGCTTGTTTTAAATATCCTTGTGAGATCAGGAGGTTCGTGCATTACATGTTTTAAACTAAACAATTAATTTGGGAATAAGCATTCAAATGAACACTACTAGGCAAAACATTGGGCATGCTCATATACTATGAGTTGAGAGGAAACTCAAGTAGCAGGTGAAAACTGCTTTCTTTCAATGTGACATTGAAAGAAAGCAAGGATTTTCATACTATTCAGTAGTAAAGATCTACACATTCTTTTGACAGAAAGCCTTCCAAAAAAAGAAAAAAATAAGACAACAACAACAAAAAAGTATTAAATTTTATCTTCCTTTTCCTCTTTTTTGGAATACCAATTTCCCATCAGTTTGGCCTCCTCCTCAAAAGGCCTCATTTCACAGTATCAATCCTTTCTTCACTCGCTTAAGCAAACCAACGTGTTGCTTGAGAAGAAAAATAGTGCAGCAAGGGCAAGACTGAACAACCCATGCTCGCAGTGGAGTCCAATGGTAACTGTGTTTACATGGGTGCCTGTATTTTACAATGCACGTTCACGTGACAGGATTTTTTTTTTCTTTTCATCAGGGAAGAAGGAAGTGTGCTAAGTGAGGCAGAAAGCAAGACACTGGCCATTTAAAACACATTAACAGGGCAACTGTGCCCTCTTCTCTCAGCTTTTTTGCCTGTTCCTAAAAATCTCAACTTAAGTAGCTAACAACAGTAGGGAAGGGATGTAACCACAAGGCATTTTGGTTACTTTAATACTGTACTACTTCATACGTGTGTTACGAAATGAAACTCCAATGAGACAGGGTAGCATTAACTAGCATCAAAACAAGCCACATAAAAAGAACCCATGGAAATAAATATTCTGCCAGAACCCATCTGTCTTGTTTGACCATCAGCTGTGGCTACTGCCACCCACACCCACACAAAAAACAGAGTCAAAGGCCACAGCTGTATGCTTGTTGTCAGTGAAATCAAGCACTTCCATGGTGTTGGGGGTGGGTGGATCATGGTTGTTGGGAGGGCAGGCTCTACTCTGATGTGTGCTGGGTAACCACTTCAGCCTGTACTAGAAATTCTTGTCTTGAAATAACACCACAAGATGAGCTGGTGTTCTGGAAGACAGTGCAAGTGAAGGGCTGCTTTTTTGCCTTGCAAAATAAATTGATTTCTTGAAAAGGAAGGCCAATGAAAGACCAGTTTTTCATACTAAGGTACGCAAGGCAAAATTTAATCTAAACCAGGGGGACAGATGACTAATGAATATGACTACACATGAAAAAGAAGAGTGTAAGCACCCAGCTCTGGTTATTCACCCGAGCCAGCAAATCCCCAGCAGTGACAGGTAAGGAATATCTTTACAGGGGGTCTAAGGAAGCCCCAGCTGAATCTTCTGTAGCAGGAGGGAGGGAGGAAGAGAAAGGCTGCCGGTTCTTGGCAACTTCATGGTGTCAGAGCTGCTGTGCCTCAGCCTCCTGCTCAGGCTCTAGGCTGCTCCCTTCAGAGGGCAATGCTACCCCCAGCAGGAATACAGGCTAATTATAGCCTTTGAGATAGTGCCTGTGACTAGCTATAAATTACAATATGTATTACCATTTTAATAAATTACAGTTCAGTATCCTGAGAGAGATTTGAGGGAAATAAAAACTAGTTCTGGCTTCTACAGAGCATTCATGAAGAACAACTGCATACTCTCAAGAGATGACTCGAAAAAAATACAACAAACAGCAAGGACAATGCAGATATCAGTATTTTATTTTCCAGGAAAACAAGACAAGTATTAGTGCCTCTATATTTGACTAAGTTTGCTCTGTCATGTAATTTACATGAACTCCAAAACTTTTCTTCCAATGGTGGAACTTGAAATATTTTAAGAGAGAAAAAGAGGCACAGTTAACATGGGTATTTGTGCTGGGGTTTTTTGTTGTTGTTGTTCATTTTGGGAGGGTGGGGAATGTTGCTTTCTGTTTGTTTGGATTTTTTGGTTTTATTTGGGTTTTTTTGGTGGCTTTTTTCTTTCCTAAGAAAATGGAAGAACACAGCTTATTTTGCCATGGGGACAGAAAATTTTAAACATTCTTCTGAAAATAATAAATCTGATTCAGTCTATGTCTTTGTCCTGCATTAAAGAAATTAAGTCTATACAGAAGAGGTTTCTGCACATAAAGGACTACAAAGAATTTTGATTTCAAAATCAGGAAAATTTGACACATACAAAATATTTTATGCTAATGAACATGTCATTATTCAAATTTATTCCAATGTAGAGCACTTAGAAAATCAGCTATGGAATTACGTATTAGATATTTTCTTCATTCATCTAATAGCATATTGGGAATGAAAATAGAAGTTAAAATCTAAATCAATTTCTAAACAAGCCTCTTGACCTGAAAGGCAGTGAAAAGAAAAACAAAAATAGATTGGCTAACTGATTTTTTTTTTTTTCCTGGTTTAATAATAGAAAAGCAAATTAACTTCGAGACAATCATCTTGTATGAGAAAACCTTCTGAGCAGATAATGGCATTTATGCAGAGCACGTCCCAGATGAATTAAATTAGACCCATTCACTAAGTTTAATTGGTGCAAACTACCAGTGTAGACTTTTACAGAACCTTCAATTAAAAGAATTTAAGCAAGATTTAAGAGTGAAAACTGTTTTAATAACTGTATGTTGGGTTTTTCTTAAGCCAATGAAATCAGTGCAAACCCCTGCTTTTGTTACAGACAAGCACAGGTTTAACTAAAACCAATAAGAATTTCTGAATATGAATGAAATCATTAAATATTTCTACAAGTCTATGAAATATACACCTACTGATTAGTACAAAAAGCATGCCAATGCTGACACTGAAAGATTTGCTAAAAACACATGAAATAAGTTACTTGAGCTTTGTAAAAATAATTCTTAAAAGAATAACTACTTTCTTCCAATAGTCTCAAAAAAGTTTATTTTGAAAACCAGCTAGTTTTATTTTCTACACTTAAGTTTACAGGGCACATGAAAAAAATTAAAGAAAATTATTATTACCTGATATGTAATAAAGGTCCTTTAAAAGTGGCTAATGCTCTCTTTGAATTTTTTGGTTTGAACTCTGTTTTGTCAGTTTCTTCTGATTTGGAATTTTGTTCTACAGAATTCATCTGAGTAAAAATGACAGTTATAATGATTAACTAGAAACCTGGGTCACATACATATCAGAATCATGCAGGTATTTTAAAGAACACGAGGAGGCTTATTTCAACAATTTGTACATTACCGAGCAAACTTAGTATGTACTCATTCCCTGAAGCTGCTTGAAGTCCACTAAATAAAATTGTCATAGATGTTACAAAATATATGAGGCATGTATAAAAAACTCCTGCTTTTATTTTTTCATGTATTTTCCTGATGGAAGTATAAATAACCTGGACTGGTTATTTTTGAAAACTACAGACACATTAAATTATAGTACTTCAAATATTAATGATTATAAAGCACTGATGTTATTCTTCCACTGCAAAACTTTTTGATTAAAACAGACACCCCAATGCAGTCACCACAACACCACACAGTAAATGCAACAAGAATTCCACTTTATTGTATTTCAGAGTTGCTAAGCATATCTTCAGCTCCCTTTAGATGGAAATCTAAAGAACTGGAGAACTTAAAAGAAAATGCTGATTGAATTAGTGCATCCAAAACTGCAGACACCATGGGTTCTGAGGGTTTTCCTCTGTTACATTAAGAAAATGCCAGCAGGCTGGACATCTTACAAAAACAAAAAAAATTTATACAGAAAACCGAAAGAATTAGTGTTATCAGCTGGCTGAAGAGTTTGCTTAGCCTTGTTTTTATTCCATTTAGAGAGAAGACAGAAAGATAATTCAGCTTATATAAATCTGAAGTATGAGACTGAGAGGAATACGAAACTGTATAGCAAATAGCTTTATAAAAAAGCACACAGCAATTTGATTCCCTTTTGTTAATTGGTTATAGTAAAGCCTGAGTGTGTAAATTAGCTATTTACGTGTTGGACTTTATTCTCCACGAGCCTAATTAAAATTACCAGAACAAATATGACAATAGTATACAAAGGTGGAGCAGGACAATCACTTATTAAACAAGTTTATAATTCATGGCTTTCTCTACTCTATGGAAAGAAATAGGCACTTCTGTGGCATGGGAGGAGGCATAAATATCAGATGAACTCTTAGTAATGATAAGAGTCTGCATATAAAGAGAGGAAGTGCAGTAAATAAAGACAATAATATATCACAGATTACTTGATAGCAGTCAGTTTGGATGCTGGCTGTAATAAAAAAGATACTTGAATATATTTAGACACAGTCAAGCAAAAATAATTAGCTTAAAATTAAGAAGTGCCAACCATTCTGAGACAGTGAGCAAGTACTTCAGAATAACCCATTTTGAAAAAGGACCTAACAATAAATTGGCAAAATAAAATGGTGTATGTATCATGGGAAAAATAGCAAGTATTGTTCCTCAGAAGAATAATGAGTTGAAACATTTTTTTTTTACTTTTTACAGAAACAATACCAACAACAAGATATGGCCTGAAATTTTAAGTATGTTAAAAGTAAGGCCTTAAGTGTGCCTTGACACTAATTGATACATGATGAGTATAAAAGCCATTTTAGCTCATTGAAAATTATTGCATTACAGCTTAATAAGAGAGAAAATACCATAAACCAAATCATTATTTTTAAGAATGAAGAAAAAGTAAAAAAAAATACCACACGTAGAAAGTTAAAGTCAGCCAAGCAAATTAAAAACCAAACAAACACTGAGGATATTAAGCACCAAAGCCAACTCACACTGAACAGGAGTTGTCCACATTCCCATACCTGAAATCAGAGCTTGGAAGATGTGCTACAACCCAAACAAGCTACTGAGTCTAATGGTCCGGAAGTCACCATGGTTAAGTAATGCTTCCTTTAGACCTTAAGGTCAGTGGAATTATCTCTTTCTGAATAGCTGGCCAAGTTGCAAAGAACAGCTGAACTATGTGAAGTGAGATGTATATTTCAAATTATTCTGACAAAAGATTAAAACAGTCAATGAAACAAAGTGTAATATTCTAATCCGTTAATCAGAAGTTTTACAATTCATATTCCAAAATTAAGCACGGCACTGAGGTGGTGAATTTCAGATTTTTCCTGCTATTTTCAGTGACATCCCCATTGACTATCACTTCATATTCTTAAATATACTTCATATGAATTTGTGTAAAACAAATATTTTTGGCTAAATACCATGGCAGAAAGATTATGTTGTAAAACAAGATTGATGGATTAGGGATACGATTTCTCTTGAGACTAAATGAACACTCTTGTAAATTGAGATTTTTATCAGTAATTTAAGGTAACAAATTAATATCCAGTAAAGTAAAGATACTCAGCTGTTAACATCTTCTCATGTGCTTACTGACGTAAAATATATTAGTTTTCTCAGATGCTTATGATGTACAACACTGGATATCCCAAGATTAAAAACAAACCAACTAGAAAGATGTAGCTTTTGTAAACAAAACATAGGAACCTGAACTTTCACTTATTCATTATATTCCATCAAGATACTGAATAGCAATATTTGGTACACATTTTACTTATTCAGAAGCATGAAACTGGTCTTAACAGACTAAAAAGCAAGGTTGAAACTGCAAGTATGATCTTCAGTTTTACTGTGTTCTTTTGTCAAACTGGAGGGGAGAAAAAAAATTTAAACAAATTAAAAATCAACACAAAAGTAAAAGGCTGACAAGAAACAAGTATATGTCTTCTGTCTCACTTTAATCATTTAACTACTTTTGCCTCAACTTATCTTAGAGTTAGATACCTTTTTCTGATTAAGGTTTTGTTCTTCATTCAGCTCCCCAGCCTCCTTAGTGTCAGCATCTATCTCTTCTTTACTTTCATGCTCATCTTCACTAGTAATGGGCCCATTTTCACATAATGGAGTTTGAAAATCATCATCAACCAATGGAGGGTAACTGTACTTGAATGAGTCCTAAAACATATGGAGATTTTTTTAAGGACCAGTTAATTAGGAGGCAGAGAAATGCATTCTCAATTTTTAAAAAAATGAAAATACTATACATATACTTTGTTTCATGTGACTCATATGTTCATATACCATTTTGAGCTGATACTCAATTTTTTATTTTATCATAATTAATAGAAAAATAGTCACCCAATGAAGCCACTAAATTGTAACTACTGCTGTTACTTATAGTCACAGAACTGTAGAATCTGGTCTATCAACATTCAGCATTTAGTGTCCTAATACTTTGCTCTTAGGAAGTGCTATTTAGCCACAGCCAGATAGCTACAGGTATTTCTTAAGAATGTTCTGAAAGTGATGAAAAACGTTATTCTTTGTATTCCGGTTTCAGAATAGCTAGTTTAAAAAACAAAGAAAAACAAATCCACAAGACAATCCCAAACGATCCCTCAATTTTAACCTAGTTTGTGGATCTTTAACATATCCTGCAATTCAGACCTGCATTTGGAATGCCAAATCAATCTGAGAGACACCTAAGTAATGCAAAAGCAGCCTATTTGAAGTTTTCAATGCTTTTAAAGTACAGATATCATTCCTATTGGAAGTTCAGTAAAAAAATTTTTTGCTAACTAGAAATATTCATTCTCAAAATAGCTTTATTACATCTAATGTTAGGAACAGGGGTCTCTGTTTCTACTGCATTTTCAAACAGTTTTAAAGCCCAAGCAAACTGAATTAGTTCATGGGCGTTTCCAGCAGAGGAGGACAGCAACGCAGCTTTGACTCCTATGAGGCAGACTTGAGCCATGCTATCAGCAGGGAGTTAAACTTGTTCCAAGAGCACTCTCTATAAGAATCTATGTTTTCTTAAACTAAAAGAATAATGTGATGCTAGGGAGTGAAAGAAAAAAAAAAAAAAGAAAACATTAGATGGTGGGGACATTCAAAGAAATCTCAAACAAGCTAGTATACTTCCTGTTAATCCATACTCAAGGCCTAAATCTTTCTTCAGGGTGAAGCAAGCCACAGATCTTTAGGTGAATCAAACAGGCATCCACTGGCTCAAGCAATATCCTCTTAAGGGCCTAAAAGATGAGCTTTCAGTATCAAGTAACAGACTAATTCACTATTAGAAGAAAAGACTCCTGACTTAAAAACATTACAGTACACTTAGGTAATACTGACATCCTTCATTTGCAAATACAAGGCAGAAATAGCCAGCTTACCCACAGCCAAACATATAAAAAGCCTTCTCACTCTCCCTTCCAGCATATAAAGAAGGGCACATGACAAACTGACATTAATAAAGGGCTAATATTGCAGCACATTTCCTTTGGCCACATAAATCCACAACACTGGATAAGCTTTAGCAGCTGAACAGCATCTCCTCACTGAGAAAATCTGATGTCCCACACCTCCCCATCACAGTCAATCAGTCTCTGTGGCACAGCCTTACCTACTAACAGGATGAAAACCTCAGACATGTAAAAGGAAAGATTTATTCAGTGCTTGATACATTAATTCTCTAGGCTAACTGTTCTCTCTTTTATAGCAGATGTAGAGACTTCATGTTTGGCAACTGTGGTAGAGGTATCTTAATCATGATAGTGATATTTTCTAACATCACAGGTACACAGTGGCCATAAGATCACATGCAAAATGTCTAGTGATGTCTTTTAGGCCACTGATCTACGAAAGGTCCTGCCAAGAAAAAAAACCTGTGAGCCATCAACTCAGATATGCAGGTGAAGAGCACAGAATTCTAGTTGCACACATTGATACTGGTAATAATGGAGACCATCTTTGGATTTAATGAGGATGAATTGCTTATCTCTGACAAAGGAAAACTGGGCAAATACACAAACAAAACCCCTACTATATGTAGATGTCTTACATCAATGTGCTCACTGTATGTACACAAATCTTGCACAATGCATTAAAGAAGAGGCAACAAATCTCCCTTGTCAGCCAGAAACATGTATGCTTTAAGAATTGGACTATGGCACCATTAATAAAAATAACTAAAACTGGTAGAATGTGAGATACAACACAAGGAACCCACTATACACTTCTTACTAAATGATAATTATTACTGAGTGGCTTTTGAGCACCCAAACTGCTTATTATTAGCTTGCTCTCTATTTTGTTGAGCAATTCCAACAAGCTGTCAAGACAAATCTGTTACGGAGAGAGAGACACATCTGTGCAATACAAACAAGAACAACTCAAAGCCAGGTACATCTTGAGTAGCAGTTTAATTAGCAGATTGATTAGCAGATTAATAGACAGAGCCAACAGGCACTGATAAGGACTTGAATGGAACTTAAGTTTATACTCCAAAGTCCTGCAAAATCCAAGCTTCTGTTTTCCATAATTAATAGTAATGCTTTTCATCCTCTGCAGATACCTTTTTCCACAAAGTTGTCCAGAACCAAGCAGGTTATTGTTCACCTTTTAAAGGTGGCTTACAGTTGATTGAAGGATTTGCATACTAAGGACAGCCTCAGATTCACCCTTTGAATGACCCTGAGCCACATTGAAAACAAAATCTACTTAATGTTAACTGCACTGAGATATTGAAACTTGAAGGCTTCCACTGGAGATACAGAATGGTTCCCTTGATTAAGCAAAGTAATCACTGACTTTAAGTTCAACATTTCTAATTTTATTTCCACAATGGATTTTTTGTCAATTCCAAAAGCAGTCTAACATTTTTCTTGGATACATAGATTATACTGCACGTACATCCTCTTTATCTCCCCAGAGTAATTAGGCAAATGATCCTTCTCCACTAGTTGCTTATGTCTGGAAAGACCTAGCTCTTCCAAGAAGGATTCTAATGGGCACACAACAGAAAGAGGGTGAGAGTCTATTTCTGGCTACTGTATTGAGTACAAATGATGAACAGACATGATGTGCTCGTCACCTGCACTATGCTAGTTGGGAATATGATGATCTGTTCCTAAATGTGTGGAAATCAAAGGCAACAGAAAAAGAACTGAAAGGTGGCAAAAAAATAATAATGCTTCAGAAAAGAGTGGATGGAGTTAAGTAGTGCAAGTCAGATCAGGTCTGACAATACGAATACTGGTGAATGCACCCATCTCAGAGACTCTACTTGCCTCAAGAGGACCCAAGGTTAACCATACAAAGAGAAATTACGTTCTGAGAAAAGGTCAGTAAATTATCCGCCCACTGAAAGAGTCCTTGCTGTCAGAGAAATGCAAAATCCTGCTTAACTATATGCACTGAAGAAATAAATCTTTGGAAGGAAGATCTGGAGCATGATTTGAAAGCCTGAGTATTTGCTAACAAAGCTCCCAGATGATGACAATTCTGAGATTAGGAGTTCAAAACACTGAACAATGGCTAAATACCAAAGAATTAATAGTTAAGACAAAATATCTGCTGGTTCAAAAATCGAGGACTTTTAACATGCATTTACAGCCTTTATTCTGAAATTGTCAGCCCACTTGGCATCCCTGTCAAGCAAGTGTACTTGTATTCCATTAATTTACTTCTGCCACTCCAACTGACTATCACAGACAAAATGGTAAGGCCTCTGTGATTCCATCTCATTAATGTTCTTAGAAGCTGGGCAACACAGAGCCAGCCTCGTCAACAATTATTAACTGGCAACAAGACCTTACAAAACCAAGGCAGGATAAAGGCTAACACTGAGACTGTGTGCTCAACCAGACACTTCAGGAGGATATTTAGCAAAACCACAAGTCTTTTTTAAAATATGAAACTAGCTTTGATGTAAAACTAAAGCCCACTTAAATCCTTACTGAAGCCACTTAAGACATTTTCAGCCCTTTCCTCAATGTCCACACTCCTGAAAGTCAACAATATCAGCTTTTACTATTAGAAAGTTCTTATACGAGATTGGCAAGTTTGGACAGCAATTTTCTATGGAAAAAAGAGAATATGGTGTTCTCTGCAAGGGTCTCACACAAAAGCACTTCTTAAAGGCTGCTACTTTAACGTCAATAAAAAACAAGGTAACTTAAGTCTTCATGCTCCCTAAAAAACTTGCATATATTTTGGCTACCAGACCTCTACCTTGAGTCTATATACAAAAGAACATGTCACCTTCTACTGTTGCTGAAGCAGAGACTTCCTTTTCTTCATATTTTACTGCTACAATTCCAAAAATACTTCAGGAAAAAAGTTAAAATAGAAAAGAACAGGTAAAAACTCCTCTACAGTGGGTTACTGCATTAAAATAAATAAAGTAAGAATGACACCTAAAAAAGAACTAAGTTTTGAAAAATCAGGTGGTTTCTTATGACTTGGAAGTGAATAAATTATTTTAAAAATATGTATTTCTGGACTTATTTCTATATTTCTGTACTGCCAGATAACAAATTTTCATGAAGTTAATGCTTTTTATATTACTGTGATTTACAAATTACAAATTATTGTACACATTTCACATCTATCAAGTGCCAATTCTCAAGCCCATCAAGAAATTTCACATCTATGAAGACGACTCTAAATCCCACATATGTAATTTATATAGGTGCTCTCAATCTATCACAAAAGGACTGTGAAATGTTAATATACTTACAGTTCCCCCCATGTGAGGTGGCAGATACTCTCCACTGATGTACTCCTGTACATCATTCTTGTTTGTGAACTTTAACATGCTTATTGCATCTGGGCCAAGCCAACCCTTCACAATTTTAAAAGCAGCTTAAAAAAAAAAACCAAAACAAGAGTCATACATAATTTGTCATGAAGGTTTTTCCAGCAGTGTATTGGTAGACCTTACAAAACACAAGTGAGCTACATCCCATAAGATATGGCAGGACCTGCTCTGAAAGTCTCTCTTATGATGGGGTTATATATAGTGCAAGGGAAAAAAGAGTGCTATTTACAGAAAAAAATGTTTTATTGGTATACACTTTTCTATGACTGCAGACAGACCACAGGCTTTCATGGAAACAGTAACTTTGATTTAACTATTGACAACTTTGCTGTCTTGAAATTTAGAGCAGAAAGTACTAAAGCGGCAAAAGCAATTCTATTTCCAAATCTGAGTGAAGGAAAGTTATGTACAGAACCTTCCTAATGGAAAATGGTTTTCTGCTTTGAAAGACACTTAGAATAAGAGAATATTTTCAAACACCATAGTTATTTTGGTGATGGTAAAACATGAATATACGGAAAAATATAAAGCCAGCATAAAAATACACATTCATTTTGATAAAACATAGAAATAACACATTCATCCACTACATTATAACTGAAGATAATTATTGAAGTACAAATATCACAATGTGTAAAAATCAAGAGTCCAGTGCCAGGCATCTATCTTTCATTGTAGGTTTTTGCTGGTTTAAGTATCAATTTTTTTGATGATGGTATTCCTAAAGTATTAACTGATCTAGTTTTGAAAGGATTACAGCTGGAAGCAAACATTCAAGGAAAAGACTATCAAACTCTCCCAAGCTTTAAAGACAACAGAATGAATACAAAATACAATGGTAGAAGGAAAAACAAAAAGTATGCAACCTACAATCTGATAGATTTAAAGATACATGTTTAAAAAATTCCACCATTCAGCTGTAACTCCACAGAGCAGAAAAATGCTTCCTATTAATGTTCTAATCTAAAAAAGTTACCTAAAAAACCACAAACCAACGAAAGATTGCCAAAACCAAACAACTCACCATTCATTATCCATGGCATTTCAAATATCACTATCTTTGCTAAAAAAGAAAGACAAAAAGAGGAAGTAGACTGAATACCAAGTGCTACATATTTCTCTGTTTAAGAGAAGGCACAATAAAAGTCATATAAAAATGTATAATCATTTTTAGAACCTCATTTTCACTTCCTTGTAGAAACAGTTCTGGGTTTTTTGCATGTATAAACCAATTTCTTTTACTATATAAAGACATTAATTGTTCACTTGCAAAACAGTTACTAAAATTATAAGTTATACAGTATTTATGTACTTCTCTGGGATACCACTTTTCTGACATACTGTTATTAAGAAGTACTCCCCAAAATACAGCAGTGAAAGGTAAGATCTCAACCTGACCTAGCATAGCAACTATTGAATGGAAAAGTTTAACAGAAGATTCAGTACCTCTTCTTCCCAAGGAAGGAAATTGCAAGAGTCTTTGTAAATCTGCATTTCCCCAAGCTTTCTTTGTTTTAGCAGAGAAGTCTGAAAAGTTAGTGCTTTGACTGAGAATGTCCTAAAATTTCTCTTTAGTGTTAATAAGCAAAAAATACAATGTTTAACTTGTTTTAAGTTTGATATTTGACCAAAGTTTTGAACTTCAGTCAAGTTGAAATCTAATAATCAGTTTAAAGACACATTTTCATCATAAATTTTTAAGTCACTTAAGTTAACCTGGCAAAAAAACCTATTCATTGTTCCCCTATCTGTAAAAAAAAATAGCAGACAAACATGCAAGTTTTTCCAGGTGTGTATCTGGAAATACTCCCCTGAGGACTCCTAAAGAATACAAACTGTCAGGCAAGTTTGCAAATTTTATAACAAGTAACAAAGAGCAAATGAAAAGAACAGGTCAATTCAGTTCTACTAGGTGCTCATATCAATTTTTCATCTATGAAAATGTCTTAGATTCTTATTTCATGAAAGGCCACTTAATTTTTGACAAATGTAGAATTTGCTCTTCTGACTTTTATGAGCACAAAATATTATAATCTATAATGTTCAGGTGTTCCATGTAGCTATGCTGTATGTAAAACCTGAACATGTCTTATGGTCCAGCTACAAATTTCTGAAGACAAGGCTGCCTCACTTATTTCTTCAAGCCACATGAAGTACATGCAAAAACACTTAACTTCTCCCCCATCATCCATAACACTATGAAATGCTATTTTGCACAAATCTGCAGTGCTTAAGATGTGATAAACAATACTTACTGAGGAAGTTTGGGTAATAATCTGTAAAACAGTTGACAATAAACCGAACAAAATCCAAGTCCTAAAATAAAAGGAGAGAGTAAATGGAATGGAAATAAAAGCATTAAAAATGCAAGCTCAGTTAAGCTAAAGCATTTATGAAATAGCACAAGATACTTACCATATTGTAATCATCTATATTCAAAGTTCACACATACTAATAACAGCATTCAAACTGAACTTAAAAGGATGGCATAAAATGCTGCAGAATTGAGTCAAACTTTGCATTATGATGGAAAAAAAAAAGTAAGACCTATTAACAAGTCAGTAAGTGAGGCATCTAAACTATTGCTGAGGACTAAGAATTAAGCTGTATGGGAAAGATACAGAAAAAAAAAAAAAAACACATAGAGAAGCTTGACAGACTATTTTAAAGCCTTCCAAGGGAGAGCACTTGAGTAACTTATCTTACATATTATTCAATGCACTATTGTTGTCAAAATCTTCCAGGACAAGAAAAAAAAAACACAACAATAAAAAGAAAAAACCCCACACAAACACACAAAAAACCACCCAAATTTTTATTTCAAGTTTACTTTTAGTTTTAGCATTAGCTTGTGGTATGTAGAGAAATTTTGGGAAAGGCAGCACTTAGAAAAGTTGCACAACACCCATTTTCAGGTGTTTCCATCCAATGAGCAGCAGCAGAAAAACTGTACAACCTGGTCTCTATTCCAAGATCCAGGTGTAAGAAAACTGATTACACAACAAAGGGAAAAAAGTCACTTTCTGAAATAGGTATAGGTAATAAAGTAAGAGATACCTGACCTCAATAGGGTACTTCCCACTTTGGTAAGTGGGAAGCCTGATACGAATTCTCATATTTTCCCCATTACTTTTACCAGAAGTAACCAGTAGTACTACTTTCAAAAACAATACCAAATATACTGCTGATAAAGGATCCAAAGCCTATCATAACAGCAAAAATACTATAGGGACCAGGCTTTTAGAGCAATGTGAACACACTATTACAACATATGCACACAGAGAGAAAACCACAACATCCCGTGTAAGAAGATTACCCACAACCTGTAAGCTTTATTAGCAGTTTCAGTAATTAGAACCTAATTGAAAGCTTGGTATATTTACAGGCAGAAGGTAGCCTTTAACAGAAGCATTTATCCCAAGTAGCTGGAGCTTATACCAAATTCTGTATCTTTCATTTAATAAACAGTGATAGATTTCCAAGCAATGATTAGAATCTCTTGTGTATTAACAAGGATGCTGCTCTGTATACCATTGCCTGTCCAAAACCAGCACTATCCTGTATTATGGGGACTGCTGCATTATTTTGACAAAGGCTCAGAAGCACAGATGGCAGCAGACCATTCAATAACTGCATCAGTTCTAGTTACCTGAAGTAGCATAATGCATGAACTAATCAGAATTACCTGGCTGCATACCAGTGATAAGAAATCAGAAATCCAACCTCTTTTAGGACAGAACTTATCAAATACATCATGTGGCTTCACAAAGACAATCCTTCAGAAACTGGCATTAAAAAAAATATTCCTATTCTGTGATAAATGCACTGACTACAAAGCAAGACTGTACAACAGGACACTTATGGACAGTGCTTGCCAAGATTGTCTCTGGAACTCTCAGATACAGGAAAAAGTTGCTTCAGAACATCTCCCACAAAACCCAAACTGAGTTACTTTTTCACATTAAGGAAATTACAAGCCTTTATTCTTATTATAGAAAACCATGGCTCCAGTATTATCTTTAGGAGTACAGACAAGAGCACCTTGCAAATTAAACCATATTTATTTGTCAAAAGAAATGCAACATTAACCATCCCACCTGAAAAAGGCAAAAAGAAAGCTTTTTTTTTGAGTGTTCATATTTAAATTCATTCCTGCCATACCAACAAAAAAAGAAAGAATAAGATACAAGTTTCAGTCAGTACTGTAACAGGACAGCATGGCATTTTGAAACAAACAAAACAAATAAACAAAAAACCCAAAACAAACAAACAAGCAAACAAAAAAAATCAATATTCTACAGAAATAAGATTTTAAAATTTAAAATGTAGGAGATTTTTAGTTACTAGATTGAATCTATCAACATGTAATCATAGGCAAGACCTTCATCTTGCAATCTAAATCAGCTTAGATTCTGCTCTTGAAAGCGAGTCCTGATTTTAGGTTGTCTAAGTTGAGAACCAGTAAATGCTTCTGCTAAAGATACTATTCTTACCTTCTAAATGTCTACAGAGCAAAGCATAGATGCAAATCTTAAAGATGTCTGTAAGCAAACTATGAATATGGAGTTATGCTCTCCTTGTAGAGACACTAATAGATAGAAAGCCACACCTAAGAGATACAACAAACATTCACTCCTAAATTTATGTAAGCTTTAAGAACACATTTTTATGTCCAAATTGCAGAAAAGGACCTAAACCAACAGTTAAAGCTGCCATTAACCAGAACAAGTTCTTCTGGAAGAAATAGTGTATAATTCAGACTCTTATTAACAACAACTCTAGGTAAAGCTGTATACAAATTGATGCTGAATCTCAGACCTAAAACTGATAATAAAAACACCACAAACAGGTCCAGTGAATTTAAAGACTTAATGTAAATGTCCGGATGACAGTCTGCAACCAGTCAGTCAGGGAAGAAAGTACTGGGTTTGAAATTCCAACTCAAAGCAAAGGAAGTGAAAAAGAACTGCAAAAAAGAAAACCCACAGCATGCAGATGATGATTCTGTCTTTGGGTGTAATATATTTAAAAAATAACTCCACACAGAGAAGTTTACCACTTTGATCCCCATAGAAATGCTGACACATAGAACACAGATCTTTTGCTCATGTCCACTCGTATTCCTATCTCAAGTTTACTGAAGTACATACTTTTAACAAGTGATCCATATTTATTTCTCTATGTTTTGTAGATTGAAATATCTAATCTCAGAACAACTGCTTACAAGAAGTATGTACTAAGGCACTTGTTTACCTCCTAAAACAGACAAAAGCATTTCTGCATCAAAATCAAAAATACCACACTGAGCTGAATATTCCTGTGAGTATTGAGGGAGCTGGCAGAGGAGCTTGCCAAGCCTCTCTCCATCATCTCCCAACAGTTTTGGTTAACAAAGGAGGTCTCAGATGACTGGAGGCTTGCCAACGTGACACCTATCTAAAAGAAGGGCCAGAAGGAGGATCTGAGGAAATCCAGGTCTGTCAGTCTGACCTGGGCACCAGGAAAAATTAGAGAGTTTTATCTATCATGCTCACATGGCAAGTGCAGGACAGCCAAGGGGATCAGGCCCAGCCAGCATGGGTTCAGGAAAGGCAGGTCCTGCTTGACCAACCTGGTCTCTCATTCTATGACCAGGTAACCTGTCTAGTGGAGGAAGGGAAGGCTGTGAATGTTGTCTATCTGGACTTAGTAAAGTTGGCTGTACATCCAAGCCCAAAGAGTGTTGCTGAACAGTTAAATCCAGTTGGTAACTGGTCACCAGTGGTGTCCTCCAGGACTCAGCTTTGGGTCTGGTCCTGTTCTGTATCTTCATCAACGATCTAGATGTGGTCACCTCAGTAAGTTTGCAGATGACACCAAACTGGGTGGGAGTGTTGGTCTACCTGAGGGTAGGAAGGATCTGCAAAGGGACCTGGTCAGGCAGGATAGATGGGCTGAGGCCAACAGCATGAGGTTTAACAAGGCCAAGTGCCATATTTCAGTCACAACAACCCCATAAACACAACAGGCTTGGGGAAGAGTGGCTGGAAAGCTGCCCAAAAGGAAAAGGACGTGGGGGTGTTCACTCACAGCTGACTCAATTGACAACCAACAGTGCACTGAGGTGGCCAAGGCGGCCAACAGCATCCTGGCTTGCACCAGAAATAGTGTGGCCAGCAGAAGTACAGAAGTTATTGTCCCCTCCTCTACTCAACACTGGTGCAGCTGCATCTTGAGTACTGCATTCAGTTCTGGGCACCTCATTACAAGAAGGATATGGAGTTGCTTGGAGCTCGTCCAAGCACCAGTCCTGTGAGAAGCATCTGAGGGAACTGGGACTATTTAGTCTGGAGAAGAGGAGACATTATTGCTATTTACAATTGCCTGAGAAGAGGTTGTGGTCAGATGAGGGTTGGCCTTTTCCCCCAAGTAAATAACAACAGGACTAGAAGAAATAGCCTGAAGTTGTGCCAGAGGAGGTTCAGACTAGGTATTAGGAAGAGTTTCTATAATGAAAGAGTAGTCAGGCACTGGAATGGGCTGCCCACGGAAGTAGTGGAGTGACCATTCCTGGAGGTATTAAATAAATGTATAGATGTGGACATACTCCAGTGAACATGGTGGGTTTACCTGAGTTGACAGTGGGAGTCTGATCTTAGAGGTCTTTTCCAACCATGACAATTCTGTGGTTCTAGCTCAGGCAGACTAGAAGAAACCCCACACTACATTCTACAGTGCTGATGCTACTACAAACACAGTATAGTTTAGCACCCTTCAAAGAAACTCAGGCGTATGAATGCCAAGTTACAACAGGTTCAGATAAAGTGCAAAAATCACTGAAGCAAAAGCAAATATGGAATGTCTTCAGAGACTGAAATTCCAGGGATCATGTAAAAGATACTTGTGTGCTTTGTGACAGCTTTAGTGAAAGTGAAACTAAAAGCAAGATTTCAGTGTGCTATACAAGACTTAAACTTTAATGTAACAAACTATTTTGGAAACTGCTGATGTCATTAGGAGGAAGCCCTACATACCACTGACTTGAGAAACTGTTATTTAGTTATCAAAAAATGCAGAGGGACTTCCCTTTTCTAAGGACACAGGTTAAGTAATTCAGAGAGCAAGCAGAAAAACACAGCAATACTTACAATATGACTGATTCCAGTTTCGGCCATGTCAAATACCACTGTTAAGGGCTTTCCATGATCTCTCTTGGCATAATGTTCTAACCAAAAAGCTACCAGTTTCTTTTTGTCAAGTTGCTGTTTGGGATCTTTTACATGATGCTTCACTTTGAACCAAACTTGAGAGAAGAAAGGTAAAAAAACACACACAAAAATCGAAACAGATCCAAATTAACAGAAAATAATCAAATACCTATACAGGAGGCTCTTAAATGTAAAGAAACAAACTTTTTTTTTTTTGTCTAAAAAAAAAACCCAAACAACCACAGCATATTAACTAGATGCTGTAAATTCAGAATGCCAAAAAGATACTCCTATTCAGACACAGGACTCCAGTGAAAGTAATCAATAATTCTTACATAACTTCTTTATACGCTTTAAAATGCCTATTTTACGTAACAGAATGGGAATGGAGCCTGTAGCCCAAGGAACACATTTCTCACATGTTGACTAACAAGACACAATTTCAACTCAGATATTCTGATGCAATTAATATTCACAGAAAAAAACACTTAGGCCACAGAAAGTTAAGACATTAATTATGTTTCTGTGACAAAATCAGAAATCATTATTTACCTGACTTAGACATTGTCATGAAACAACTGTGTAATTTCCTCAGTCCATAGACTAATGCAAAAAAGCTACACTTCTTTTACTTCATTGTGGAAGTTAAAAACTGCATTACAATTATGATAAAGGCTGATGATTTTCAAAAACTGCAAGTAAAGTTTCCTCATTCCACTTCTGAGATCAAAAGAATACACAAAGTTACCAACTTCACCTCATTTTTAGTAAAAACAGCTGCCAATGTATACCTTTTCCTATTTTTAAAACATTTGTTTTTCAAAATGGAGACTAAAATGCTGGGGGAAAAATAATAACAATACAGAAATATGGAATATTATACTCTTTGTAACTTACATAATTTATATCCCTCTTTATCATATCCATGCAGAAAGAGAGTACCATTTTCAAATAACCATTTTGGAAGGACAGATTCTGTCAAATCTGCAAAGTCAAATAAAAGATTATTCACAATAACCACATTGTAATGTAACATAAGTCATTGAAAATACAGAAATCTAGCAATAAAATGCAAAAATATTGTCCAAGGCCTTTACTAAACTAATGCAAATATTGAGCTCATCTTAAATCTTTATCATTTTCTTCCTCTCAAGCTGTAAAATGGGATATATTTAGCAAGAAATAAGAATAAATAATTCACCTAAGAAAAAATGCTGCATTTATTTTTGCTCATATCTGCAGCTCGTCCTGGTCTCTTAATTCAGATTATGAAGTTCTGTAAATAAAGCTCACCTACACAGCACAAAGCCCACATATATTCTACCAAGGATGTCAGACCAGAGCTACTAGGATCAAAAACAGAGCCCTGTTTTTTGAGTGCTGCCTTTTCCTTTTCCATGTTGTTATCAGATGCACACATACAAAACAAGAGATAGCTACCTGTCTTCCTTCTTTCATCTTAATCAGCTTTTCAGCAGATATATGGAAAAACAGCAAAGCAGTGAGGCAGTACTGATCAACATAAGCATTAGGGGGTTTTGTTGGTTGTGTTGGATTTTTGTGTTTTGTTTTATTTGATTGGATTTTGTTTGGTTTTTTTTTTTTTAACTGAGTAGAAAAGCTTTTGCTGAGCTCTCTATGGTACTTACAAAAGCCTTAAAAGGTGCTTAAGGAATACATATGTCAGTTGCAGTTTAATAGGAAAAGAACATACACCATCAAAACCATTACATAATACAGCTTACCATTAACCGTATAGTCTTTCCTCCACCGAAAGCTTTCATCAATCATCTTTAATGTATCATCCACAACATCATGACGCCAAATCAGATAATTTTCAACCCATTTATCATCTTGCTGAAGTCTTTCCACATCTCTAAAGTCGTATTTATCTGATTTATCTAGCAAATAAATTAATTATTGTAAGAATACAGCATCTGCTATGAAAACATGAAAAGGAGATTCATCATTTCAACACAGAGGCTTTCTTTTGAAGTCTCAAAATTAAGCAGACAAAACACTGCACCAGACATTGATTTAATACCTCTACATACTGTGATGATATTTAGGAATATTGCAAGATTACTCTCACCAGAAATATATTTTCTGTGATTTGTATTCAAGTAAAAAAACATTACAAAACAAGAAGTGTATGTAGCACAGGTGAAATTTTTCTTAAATAAGGCTTCTTTGTTGTAAATTAGTATATAGTCTAAGAATCTGTGTACTGATAAATATTAAGCATCATTAATTCAAGCTAGAGTTCTCAAACTTATAAGCATCACCATGTTAGACCAGAAAATGTCAGAGAACAAATGCTAAAGTTACTATTTTTGACTACGCACTAAAGATCATTGAATTAAACAAAATTAAAAAGATTACACAGGCTACACTTGCTATAAATTGTTACCTTACAGCACACAAACCAAACTCATCTCCAGAACATCTCCTGCAGCCTCATACTCTTCTGTATCAGGTTAGCAACAAGTAACATAGATTTATTTGCTTTAGGAAGTGCTACAGATGAAACAGGCACTGGTGTGGCTCCTCAATTTTTCGCAATTTTAAAATTATTTTATAAACAGGAAAGCTTGTAAAATACAAATGCCCAAGTCAAGCTGCCTTTTTTTTTTTTTTTTTTTTTTTTTTTTTTTTTTTTTTTTTTTTTTTTTTTTTTTTCCCCCAAGATATGAATAAAGAGAAGCTTAGTTTTTGATCAATGCTCCTCTTTGTCTCAGAAATCTGTATTGCTGGAATGTAATCAGAGGAAGATACTATGATAGAAACAGCCTCTTGAATGCAATAGGCACTAATACCCGTCTCTTTGCTAACTGCTCAGAAACATACTAAGCTCTTAAAACTATTAACTTAAACTTACTTGTGATTAGCATAAAATTTAAGTCTGGTTGTTAATGAAACAGATGTTAATTTTCACATAGGAGAAAGACTAATCCTTCGTATTCAAAATAACAGCTTTACGGGCCATCATAATTAAAATATTTACTCTGAACTGTGACTGGATGGTTCAGAATTGTGTACTCCGATCAGACATCTTAAGTCAAAGATGTTACAAAAAATACACCATTACATTCTGCTAATGTTTATAGTTTTACTGGTCTACTTGCAAATATATGACCTATTTTACTTCTCTCAATTCATGCTTTTTCCTGTCAAGTTTGTCAATATAATTGTAAGAACATGCCTATTTTAGATGTGTCCATTCACTAAGGGTTATTATAGTTACCTTCTTCACATCCAGCTGCTCCTCAGATATTTTCTACTCAGTTCCTTCTTCATTAGATTTCTATTTTCTCCCTCCCTTGATGCCATCCCACTACCTTACATTGTTCCTTAGAAAACCTAAGGTCCAGTCCCATTTCCCTTAATCTTTGTCCCCTACTTGCTCCTCTCTGCCCACAAGCCTCCATTACACTCAAAACTATCTCACTCTTTCAGTTACTTTTCTCATCATCTCCATGCTTGCACCAGTCAGCTTATTCCCTATATTCTGACTAAGACTTGTAAAGTGAACACTCAGTACAAGACTGAAATGCTGTTCAACTTTTCTGGCTTTAGGCCAACCACAGAGGGAACAAGTTGCAGAGACTTTAGGTGTTGAACTTTGTAAAGTCTCAACTGCTCAGTTGAAATGTGATTATTCCCCCAACAATTTATGGACAGTTTTGCCTGAGAAATGCTAACAGTGTCTAGTTTCAAGCTGGAATCATACCAAACTAACACTGGAGAGGATTTCTGCAGGTCACCTCAGTCCTAACTCCAGTTCACATCACGGCTAACTTCCACATTGAAACAGGTGACCAAGTACCTTTTTCAGTCAAGTTTTGAAAACCCAACAGGGGAGAAAGACTTCACAGCTTCCCTTTGCATACCATTAATTCCAACACAAATCCCCTTCAGAGAGACTGCCATGTACAGTCTCTCCAGTAGCAGCTGGCCCATCCACCATCAGCTAAATTAAAAGAAGTATTGGCTTCTCTGAGCCATGGTAAAGTAGGTAAGGTATTCTATGCTGTGGATTATTCAATATGGCATATTGGCTATTTAAGCCATTTATAGGTACTCATAGCCATGGCAAACTCGGGCTCTGCAAGAGTGAAGATTTACTTTAACATCAGCATTACATGTCTCTAATGCCTGAGCTAACTTACTTCAAATTGATTTAATAACCTCTAACACATACTGACTTCTAGCTAAGATCATCTGCAGTTAATCATCCAAGTATTTTCCTGAGATCAGGCCCATTTACATCCTATTTGTGTAAGGGATTTGAGTACTGTGTAATTAAAGACAAAAAATAAACACCACTATGTAAAAACTAAGAGGACAGCATTTCACACTGCTTTCTGATGCTCTCTTTGCTCACTGTATCTCTGTAAGAGCAGAACTGTCAACATGACAGAACAGTTCATTTTGCATCATGCAGTAATTTAAAAACATTCGTATATCATTATGTGGAACATGCCTCAGCACACATTTCTGGGCCAAATTTTCCCAAACTCTGGAGCTAGATAATAAGAAAAAAATTAGAAATCTAGTGTTACAAATATTTTAAGAAAATGAAAGTGAAAAAGAAATGGGCAAAACCTTTTATTCAAACTTTCAACATAAATGAAAGCAAGCTGGATTCAGAGATACGAAGAATTAAAAAAAATTTCTCAAGAAGATGACACATACAATCAGAATGTTCACACACAACTCGTCAAATTCTGCTCTCATATGCATTTGCAGGATGCCAGTACTTCAACCAGGTAAACTGAGAGAACAACAGAAGTACTGATTAGTTTTAACCTTACCTGATTTATCAAGTTCTTGCTACAAAGTAAATAAAACTTAGAATGATACTGTGAACCCAAAGGAAAGGTGTTTTATCTCACATACAATAGGTGATATGTAATTGTCCGAGTCCTTCAAATAAGAGGATCAATTCCTCTTCAAATCTACATTTCCACCCAAAAACTCGTTTTCAAACTACACTGTGAAGCAATCTGAATATTTCTAATTTAAAATAATTCATGGAACACTTGATTGAAATTACTGGATTATTAGAAATTTCTGGAGCAAATACAGAATCAGTTGGAAAAAAGAAAAAACTTTTGGGTTCTCAACACAATTTAAACACACTCTGCACAATTAAGAGACCAAAAGGAAACTGAAGTTGAGAGGTATCTAAACTGAAATTCAGGTGAAACTATTAACTGAAATATCTTAACTCAAACAATCCCCAAGCCTAACCACTTAACGTACCTGTAAACATATACTGATGTTTTTCCCACTAGAAAATTAAGGGCCTGTTTATTCCCACCTGCAGAACTCCCAGTAAAATACATGACACTAAGACAGAGCCTCTACTCAGGGAGATGAACATCTCTGTAATTAAGTCCATAACAAACAATTTCATAAGGTAGTTGGAACACACCTGCTTCCACAAAAGTAACACAGGGAACAGTATTCACAACTACTTCTGCTGAGAAAGACCAGTGAAAAGACATAGTGAAAACCACATATGTAATAGTAGTGCTAGATTTCTGTAAAACATTTCATACTCAAGACAACTATCTGGAAGCTTGGAAACTTGTTTCTCCCTTGGCCCAAGAAATTCAAACCTTACTGTAATCCCAGAATAGTTCCACAGCCAATGAAAAAAGGCAAAACTGTGATGCTTCAAGACATTTCTGTTGAACTGGTAAACTGTGTGGAAACTAGGCAAGGGTTGGAGCCAGAAAGGTGAGATAAAGCATAATCTTCTTAGCAAATTTGGTATTTACTGATAAGCATTAAAACCAAATTCCAAGTTTTATATGAGGGAGTGGCAGTACCAACAGCACGGAAAAGAGAGCAAAATTAGCTGTCTTCAATCCAATTTCCCTTCCAGAAAATGAGTGAGCAAGAAGACTAAAACCCAAAAGGTCCGTCTGAAACTTGGGTCAAAGTTCATGCCTTTATTTAAGCTTATTTTTAACAGCTACTTAGCATTACTTTCATTTCCTCATTGAATATTTGGGGTCAAGGGAGAAGACTGCAAAAAGGCAGAAAAAGTTCTGCTTAAACAATATGCTTCTTCCTATTACTTGATTTCCTTTTTTTGTTGCTTAAGTGAGGAGTTCTGTTCTCTCAGTGACCACATTCTGCCCTATTATTGTTGTCTTCAAGCTGAGAAACTTACAGTGAAACTCTATGACCCTGTATAACACATGCACAAATTAACAAAAATTTCACTCCAACACTTCCACTAGAATTAATGAAAATCTTTGATGCACTAATTTTATCCTCTTCTCATTCTTTTTTTTTCAGTGCTATCCATATTACCAGGAGACCAATGCTGCACTGTTGTACTTCCTTCTGATATTCATGCTTTAGGAAAAATAATTAAAAAAATAATAAAAATAATAAAAATCTGAAAATATTCAACAAGACTGAAAAAAAGCAGCACCAAGTCCCACACTAAATTAATCCAGAGAAGTTCAGAATTTATAACCTGTAAGGTTTCTTCCTGAGTGGAATAGTCATTCATATCTAGAAATGTTACAGAACAAGTCATACACTAAGCTAAGTAGGGATAGCAAGTATATACCTTTGAATAGAGGAAAAAAAAAAACAACACACCTTATCATGCAAAAAAACTGAAGAAAGCAACTTGGAAAGTATGTCAAGTGCTCCATTATACAAAACCTCTCAATTTAACTATTGCCTTCAGCTATTTCAACAAAGAAGTCTCCAGTCTGAAATGGTCGTAATTATTACTCTGACCTTGGACAAGAGGAAACCCATTTTAACTGGCTGTTCCTGCCTACACATGTCAAGCTAAGTACTACAACTACCCACGTAGGTGTCTTCAAGTGCTAGATGAGGAAATCAGCAAGACTGAGAACAATTTAAGAAGGTCAGTACTTAGACAGGGACAGGGATGAAGAAAACAAGCTATTTCAATAAAATCAAGTATTAAAAGCAAAGTATCTGCCTCCACAAGATGTGATAAATTTAAACTTTCAGCTAAACTGAACACTCTCTGACAATAAAGGCCATTTTCAGCAAAAAGCTCTGTAACACATAACTTTCTATTTGCCTACCTGTATGTTTCCTGACTCTTCCAGCATTTCTCAGCTTGAAAGCCAAAAATGAGGGAAAATATATTTTTCAGAGCATTGACAGACATAAGCAGGTATTCAAAACATTACCTTAGGAGTATTCTACAAAAGTTGTATCATTTTTTGAGGATATCTCATATGCCTAAAATTTTAATCATATTGGCCAATTGCAAATAAGTCGCTACCAAAATTTGTTTTGCTAAAGAAACTTGTGATGAAATTTAATCTTTTAAATGGAAATTCTCAAAATCCTTTTTCTGGAAGAGGATGTAAATGGGGAGGGGCAGGGAATACAGGCAATAAGAAATGGTAACTATGCAAAAGGAAGTGTGGAACAGATCTGTTGAATGGAAAATTCTACAAAGATTAGATTATAAATACTTTCCCACTGTAACATTAAAATGGAAAGTAAAAGCCCAGAAATAAAAGCTAATTTTAGAAATCCTCTAAGGAATGAAAATGCATTGAAGAAAGAAACAAGACTGTTTGCTAGAAAACATTGTTAGTACCAGTCAGTACCAGAAAATAATCTCTTGTTTGCATTGTTCCTGTCACCACCCAAATCAGTTACATCACTAGCTCTCACAAAGAAACCAAACAGACAAAATATAATTTAGGCCCCAAAACTGCAAGAGAAGGAGTGTCCGCCTACCACATCAGACACCATTTGTTAGACTACTGGAATTACAGAACTTTTCAGTATTTGAAATATGCCTTTAAATTCAAGACTTTCAATTACCAGGGGTACACATTACTCTCAAAAACTGAAGTCATGTTTCAAATAGACCTAGAAAATTTACTAAAGACTAACAAAAAATACCCTAGTACCTTGTTAACATTAAACACTGCTTTCGAGATAAGATCTTACAGTGTTCAAGCTTTCCTTCTAGAAACCCTCAATGGTCACATTTTCTGAACAACTTCAGCAAGAAAGTTCTCATGCACACTGGGAAATGAGCCAGTAAGATTCTCCAATACTGTGTCTTCCAAACTGTATGTGACTACTAAACAATTCTTCAATTTAGTAACATTTATGAAATAACTGCATAACTCAAAAAAAAAAAAAAAAAAAAAAAAAAAAAGAAGATTTCTGGTGCTTACAATTGCTAAGCAAAAAACTTTTCCCATGGTACCTTGAAAATTGTTAGAACCGTTGTATATAAGTGGGATGTAACTTTTATGTGAAATATTCCAACAGGTATTAGATATGGCAGTTAATAGTAAACTTTTATGAAGCAGATCTGTATTAGTATATTTTTTTGTATATTCTGCTTTAAACATTGTAGGCTGCCAATAAATAATTTCCATCAAAAGTCAGGATTTCAAAGGCCCTCTACATTTTCATTTCACAACCAAAATAATTATTGCAAGATGATAGCCTCACTTGCAGCAATTAGCAATTCTTCCTGCATGAGGGAGGGAGGAAGAAGTAACTTCAAGTTCCATGATATGGAAGAATCACTTCATAACACAAACACTAAGTTTCTAGAATAAATAGGAGCACCATTTCCCTCAGAGGGAGAACACAACCGCAGCAGCCCACCCCTGAGAAACTTATCTGCCTGGATGTTACTCAAATTTCAACACTTGCAGTTCACCTGTAAATGGAATTAGGTTTGCTCCACAGAGGCTCACAACTCTGACTTTGACAGAGCATCAGTTTCTCCATGTGCCTTGGCTAAAACTACTGCATAAAACAAAAATTACTGCATATGAAGTAATCATTTATACCTTTGCAACACAGAAAGTCTCGTGTTTGGGGGCGTCTGCCTACATGAACGTGCACATCCCTTTTAAATGAAGGGCAGCATAAAAGAATACCTTCTAGAACATGTGTAGCAAAGGCTGAAGGACCACAATAAAACTAAAGCAGTGTTTTTCACACTTGAAGCAGGCACGACAACATTAATTTGCTTGTGCTGTTACTAAACTAGAGGGAGTGACTTAAGAATGTAAACTCAAAAACTCCTAATCCTATTTTCTTGAAAGAACTAAGAGCCCTAAACCATGACCCAAACATGAGCTTTCTGAAAAAAATGTGTTCAATATACTACAAATTGGATTATACTTCACCTTGCAACAGTACTAAAATATTTTGATGGCTGTAACAACCAACCCAGCAAAGGCTCCATTACAACTCAAGAAACTTGGGAAATTTCAAGATTACAAAGGATACCTCAATTGAAAAGGTAACACTCCTTTCAGCAGCAACTGTTCCAAAGGTCTAGGCTTTCAAAAGTAATCTTTATGAGTGTGGGTTTGGGATAATAGAACATAAAGCAAGATGAATTCACCTATCATAGGAAAATATGCATGGTAACTGAAAATATTAACAGTGAAAAGAATTTATAACTTAATATGATCCTCCACGCTCATGAGCTCTAATCTTCTATCAAAGACATCTTTATTCCCACAGAAATATTAAATGGTAAAATGAGCTCCTCTTCAAGGCACTATTCTCATAATTTTGTCACCTTGCCAGAAATGTAAGTCAACTCTAATCAAAACCAACATAGTTTCCTCTATGAAAGTTGTCCCATCACCTATATGAAACAAAGTTGTACCACCCTGAAGACCCTCAAAGTCTGCAAGAAAAGTGTTATAACCAACCACAAAAAGGTAACAGAATCATGCAAAAGTAGTAACTAGGTAACCTCAATAACTCTGATAATGAACATCAAAGCACTGCATGCGTTTAAAGGAGATGCATGCAACTCCTAAACTACGGGGCTCTGACTGCATTTGCATTAAAAATTGGATAGAAGAATGCTTTTAATAGGAAGGCTTTGGATGCTTATAATAAAATGTAGTACTTACTGCAGTTGTTAGCATACTCTACTACTAGATATTCCTTTATCATATACAATGCAAATCAAAGTTGAAATCAAAGTAAACTCTCATAGTCTTACCCTGGTATTCCCTTTCCCCTAGGCATCCCCAGCACCTCCTGGCCTTCATTTACAAGTTTAAAAGCAGCTGCACTTATGCATCAAGCTGGGAATGATGCATGATTTTAATGAAGGTCAGCATAAATTTGAAGTGCAAGTTACTCTAGAAAAACAACTCTCTCCTTGACAAACTGGTCGTGGTCCGAATTCCTTTCTTTCCACACACACCAGGTATGTCACGGCCAAAAAGCACTAAGAAGCACCCCAGACCCCACGCTACAACCAAGCCAACAAAACTGTGGGTCAAACCTTTGCCCCGACACGTCTTGTTGCCCAAGATAGCGACTCAGAGCAGAGCACCGAAAGCCAACACAGGAAACATCATGCTTCGTGCATCACCCTCCCCAAAAGCTCCGGCCACCTGAAGGAGAGGCAGAAACACCCACTGGCCTGAGAAAGCAGGGACAGAGGAAGCCCTTAGAGTAGAAAGCGACACGGGGCAAACCCCAGAGACCACAGAGCCGGGCCCGCCACCGCCCCCAGCCCCTCCCCAGGGGCTCCACCACCGAGGGGCTCACCTGACAGGTACTCCGCCTCGAAACGCCGCCGAACCTCGCTGATCAGCGCTGCCCGGTCCTGCCGCTGCTGAGGGGAAACCCGAAACGAGAGGGGCGTGATAGAAAGGGAAAGGCCGGTGGCCGAGACAACCCCGGCCTCCCACCTGTACGGCGGGCCTGACCATCCCCTACCATCCCATCCCCGAGATGCCGCCGATGGAGGACTGGCGAGAGCAGACTCGGAGGTGGGCGGTAAGGGGAAAAAGAAGGAAGAAGGGGGGAGGTGGTGGTGGTATAGGGGGGGAAATTGTTGCTCACCTCAGCCATGGTCCGGCAGAACCTCCCGCAACGGCCGCAGGAGCAGCAGCCGGTCCCGCCAGCGCCAGGGGCGGGCAGGAATGGGGAAGGAGGAGGAGTCGCGTGACCCCGGCGGGAGGCGGGGCCAGCCCGGGATCCGTCCCCTCCCCGTTGCAGCCGAAGCGGAGGCACCGCCTGGCAGCCCCGCACCTCCTCGGGGACGGGGCCCTGACGCCGCCCCATCCCTCCCTTCCCTTCCCATCGTGCTCCTTGAGGCGGCAGCTTCGGAGGTGGCTGCCGCTTCTCTTTGCTTCGTCTCGCTTCCTTCCTCTCCACTCCCCTCCCTCTCCCGTCCCTGCTTGGAAGCCTGGAGCGGGGCGGCCTCGGGAGCCCGGTAAGGTTGTGGCAGCCCCGAGTCTGCGGTTGCTGTGCTTCTCCGAGCCGCTCCTCTGCGTAGGGGGTTGCGTGGTGCCTGCTGGGCTGGGGGGGGAAGGCGTTAACGGCTGCTAACGGTTTTCGGTGGCGGAAGGAGGGAGGGGCGAGCTCCGCTGCCGCGGGCAAGGGGGTGAGGGCGGCCGTCCTCCCTCCCGGGGTGTCGGAGCCCTCCCGGGGCGTCCATACCCCCAAATGTGAGTGAAACGGTGAGACGGGTGCGGTTCGCTCCGGGACCCCGGGGTGCCTTGTCTGAGAGAGGGAGGATGCATGCTTGGTGGCAGAATCACTGCACTCTTCATCAGAGAACTTTCCCCTTAAAGGGACTTCGTAATTTTAACCGGAAATTAATTATATTTGTCAATAAGACCCCCACCTGAATGGAAGCCCTTAAATTAGAGAATTTAAAGCAATCTCGTTTTCTAGTCCATTCGGTGTATTTGTGGAGCTGATGCCTTGAATTCAATCACGCCAACAGTGCGTGTAATGCTTGCTTGCTTTTAATTTATGCCGTGTAGATGTTGGTGAACAGCGATTTAATTTGCTTAAATTCATTCTGATGTGCAAGATTAAAGCACATACTGACCTTCTATGTCACTGCTTCATGGTGTATAGTTATGGATAAGTTTTAAAGAAAAAATTAACTTTTTGGTTGTTCACTTTTGTAGATGGAAAACTTCCAGAGAGGCTAAAATTTCCACAGGTAAATAATCTTGATGAAAACGGAGATGAATCCAGTTTTAATTTAGAGCAATATACATGAAGATAAATAAAAATGCCTCTAGGAGAGCACGAACAATTCTTATCCTACAATGGAGAAGTCCTTGTATTTCATCTGTCAAAACCAAAACATGTGGAGGGAACAGGTGAAAAAACAATGAGTTTATTTGTCAGAAGAATGGCATTCAACAGAGACACCAACCTGTTTGTTCAGAAATCTTCTGGAGTATTCAACATGAGTTCCAGTCACTTAAAAATTGAGATAATTTGTTGCAGCTGCACAACGGATTCTAGAACAGGAATTATCCTTCCCTGCATTTTGATGAAAAAGAAAAAAAGGAATAATGTGGTTGGATACCTTCTATTGTTGCTTCACAGCTCAAATCAGTTTGAGCAATCCTTTCATTTTAAACTGGATTATGAGCTGAAAGAAGACATCAGATTGTTTGCTGGCCCTTCAGTCTTGTGGAGGCATGCCAACAAGCTGTTCTACATCTCTTCAGACACCTGCACGGTTCTAAGTGTTCCTGTTCAGGTTTCTTCTGTTGTTTGGACAGGTGAAATTGTGGATGAAGGCACTGTTGTTTTAGGGATAAGAACTGCGTGCCTGCCAGAGAGTGAAGATGAGGATGAGTTTTCTGCTTCAGACAGAGCCATCTGGGGTACCGAATTCTTTGCATATGCAATAGAAACACAAAAAATGCTGACTGGCACAAGCTTCATGCCTCATGCTTATGGCAGAGTGGTGTCTTCTGTCTATGTCTGCAAGAATGAAATGTTGAAAAAACGGCTCAGAGTATCACTTGTTGCCATAACTCACAAGAATCAGTTTATTTGGTTCCAAGATGGTGTCCCAAAAGGTGCTTGTGAACTTCCATATGAAAAACCATGTTCAGTAAGAACAGCTGTAACCAGTAGCAGTGATTTGCTATTTATTGTGTCTTTTGCCTCTGGAAATGTCTGTGTGGTACAAAGGAAAGACAGCTTACAGGTATTTGTGGCTTCAGACAACTCTGGTCTATTACCGTATCTTTTTGTGTATATGTTGTCTTAGTGGAAGTTTCTGCAACTGAAAAGCTACATGCTCAAGTTCTATAGATACTTTTTTTTTTTGTTATTGTTGCTGCTTCTGTTAGCCTATATCAGGTATGAGACTGGTTTGTTTTCATTGCTTGCTTATATACCCGGGCTATATACATATATATATATATATAGAGAGAGAGAGAGAGAGAGTTGTATACTTGCTTATATATATATACAGGGCTGTATGCTGTTATTTAATAATCCCTTTTTTGACTCTGAGCCAAAGCTTCTGTTACTAATTGAAATCTTCCATAGTATTAACACTTAAAATTGTAAGATAATTATAAGTGTGCCCACATAATTTAGGTTAAAGTGAAGGTAAACTGGTAACATTGCAAAGCGTGAACTTTGCATTGGCACTTAAAATCCTTTGGAGTCTCATTTCCTAGAAACAAAATGTGTTGTTTCATGAAAATGATGAGAAGAGGCCTTGCTTTTGTTACCTAATGTCAGGAGAGACAGTTAACTTCTAGAGTTTTGCAATACCCTGTCAAGAAGGCTTAGATAACTCAGGAAATGAAACTTTGTTCTATTTAGCTTTCAGCATTACTGTACAAATTTGTCTTTCCTTCTCAAACATATATGCAATGCAACAAAAGATACAGGATTAATGGCATTACTGATCTGCAAGTATTACTGGTTCTAAATAAATGTTACAGCATTCAGCTATCGATCTGTTTGAGTACACTGGGAAGCTGGCATCTTTGCCATCTGTTTTATGGCAAGCAATCTATAAAGAGAAATGGCTAATTTTTCCCAGAGTTACACAGGTGCTGAATGATGGAGTAAGAGAGCTTCAAACTGAAATACTGTATTCCACACACCTGAATGGGCTGCCTCTTTATAGAAATCAGGCTTCACCAAAGCGAAATCTCAAATGCAAGATTTATTCAAATGTATGTATTTTTAAACCCTTCTACTGTAGGTGGCTTCCAAATGGCAAGAAGTGAGGTCTGTTCTGGTGGATGATTTTGTTGGCTCTGGAAGTGAGCAACTGTTACTGCTTTTTAAGGATGACTCCAACAGAGAAGTGCTAAGTACATTCAAAATAACAGATCTTGGAGCGGTCAACTATGCAGTAAGTTCAGCTTGCTTTTTCTCAGCTACTCAGCCTGTGCTTACTAAATTGAGAAAACCTTAGGAAATCATTGAGTATTGATGCAATGTGAAATTGGATGTGTGCTGTGAAATGCCCTGAAGTTTGAATACTGTGTTCACTGCTCTAATCATAAATTATCTGAAGAGATTATTCTAGTTTCTTGATGGCATCAACATTCTTTTGGGAAATTAAAATAATGCAGTTGAAAATGCTTCACATATGTAACAGGATGGTTACAACGCTTACCTTTTGGCTAAGAACTCCTAATTAAGGCCATAGTGCTTGTTAATTATCTTCTCATAATTGGGTCTTTCCATTATGTGCTATCTACCTCTAATTGCTTTCAGAAGATAAGATTTTTCTTTAAAATGCATACTGTGATTATTCTGATTTTCCGTATATTTTCCCCCAGATTTTTATAATGCTGTGTAATAACCTGTACCTTACTTTCAATTTTTTAATTCATTCAGCATTTTGCTTTGTTGTGTTTTTTTTAGAGTGGTATTAATTATAAACATGATGTTCCTGCTGCAGAAGGACTGCAGGAGAATGGTTTGCTTACTGTTCAAGCCCTTGAAGCAAGATTACAGGTTTGTACTCAATAGTTGTGCCTAGGTGTTTTCTCTAAATTGCTTTTCTGTATTGCTACTTTATTTAAAGGTTTAATAATACTGTTGTTTTTTCTTTAATTGGAGAAGTGATTCAGGGAGAAGACCCTTTTTAAGTATCTACTCTCGAATCAGTGGTAGTCTGTGCTTTGGTTCTCACAAACATTTGGATCATTGGAAAGGTCTAATTTAGTTGTCATTAAACTTCTGAGATAAGGGTGAAGCCATCCTATCCAAGCTTCATGACAGTCATTTATAGATGTTTAAATACCATTTAGAAGAAATTCAGAAGTTTACTTCTTTTTCACAACATTACATACTGTGAGATAGTGTAGTGCTAGGTTTCCAGTGAGTGGTGTTGCCTGGCACTTAAATCATGAAAATAAAGAAGAGTGTTATGGTCTGATTCCTTGTCTATAGCCTGCAGACAATTTGGCTTTTACTTTTGCCTAAATTAGTGATCAGGGTTATTTCACCACCTGCTTATGTTTCTCTTCCTGTTTTATTAGCATAGTTTTGTAAAACAGAGTAGGTAAAGCTAAAATGTGTACTTAGCATCCTTTATAAAATAGGCTGGGAGGAACTTGCCAGAGTCCAAGTAATCAATGGGCATATATTATTGACTGACTTTCTGCCTTTCATCATGTTAGTAAACATCCAACATACTGTCAGAGATGGTCTTACACAGTACTATGTGCTGGCCTGTACCAAATGGTTAATAATTAACAAAAGACATTATTTGAAAACAAAGTTATTTTCATATCTCTATTTCTTTGCTAGTTGTTTTTTCATAAGGGATTTTAGTCACTTGAAAAACATAGAAGCACCATATGAGCAGCTGCAGCCTGTAGAACTCTGAATTATATTTTTTCTGGCTTTTTTGTGTACCTTTTCCAGTTTACCTTTGTTTCTTCCAATATTTTTTCAGTCTCATCAATCATGTATCTTCCTTTCTGTTTTCTTTCCTATGTAAAAGTACCACAGTTCTTGGCTCATTATTTTTTGCTCTGTGTCGGTATTTATTTACCCACTAATACAGCAACTTTAATTACACTGTGTCAAACCACTTGGCTGTACTAATAAGCCTCTGCCTTAATTTGATTTGCTTTTGACAGTGATTCATCTGTCCTGCTGTTCTTGCTGGATTTACTTGCAGCTCTGTTGTGTTCAGCTTTGGGCTGCTTTATTTTTATGTTGAGGTTTATTTTCTATTTTAAGGTGATCTGGTTTTATTCTCTCAGTTTCACAGTGCAAAGAGTGTGATTTCTGACAATTTTTGTTGCTTAGTACATCTTGGTATATGCAGAAAGGATATGCATGTCACTTGCTGTTACTTGTTCCAGACAGAGTTGGGTGGCGCTACCCAGTCTTGGGTTTGTCACATGGTGAATTTCAGGTCACTTTCTTCTGTTGCTTTCTGAGGAAAAGGGGCTTGCAAAAGTACTACTAGTCAGCAGCTACATCAGTGAAACTGGCAATTTTGAATGCTTCCCAGTCTGTCCTTTCCTATATTCTTTCTGGTTTTCTGTTGTTTATTCAGAAGTTACTCACCAGTGCAGGTGCATAATTGTTTGGTGTTCTCATGGCCTCATTTAGAAAGCTATTATACAAACATCTTGTGTTCTTAACTCTTCCTTGTCTTCTCTTGCCCAAAGTCTGACTGCTTTACTGCTTGTAAACTGGTACTTACAGTGGAAGGTTTGATAGGTGGCAGGTTTGGTTTTTGGTTTGTTTTTTTGTTTTATTTTGTTTTTTCACAGAACTTATGATTGCTTGAAATGCCATTTGCCATTGCAGCTTGAGCAGATGGCATCACATTGCTTCCATGAAGTGCTTTTTATTCAGGCTTGTCATCTTAAATTGTTCATCGGGGTTTTTTTGTGTTGGCTTCTTTTGGAGAAGGATAGGGGGGAAGTTCAGTACAAGGCCTGAGAAGAAAGTGGAATAGATAGATTTCCAATGGAAAAGTGAAGCTGGAACAGTAATGAAAAAGAGAAAAATGTACATAATTTTAAAAAGTTAACCTCAGAAGTTTATCTTAGACACTAGGTTTCTTCTTGTCCTATTCACTTGTTACTTGGGAGTAAAGACTGATCTCCACCTGTCTACAACTTCCTTTCAGGTAGTTGTGGAGGGCAATAAGGTCTCCCCTCAGTCTCCTTATCCTCCAGACTGAACAACCCCAGTTCCCTCAGATGTTCCTCATAAGACTTGTGCACTAGACCCTTCATCAGTTTTGTTGCCCTTCTCTGGATTCACTCCAGCACCTCAGTGTCTTTCTTGCAGTGAGGGCCTCAGAACTGAACACAGTCCTTTAGGTGGAGCCTCACCAGTGCCATGTCCAGGAAGACAAGCACTTCCCAGTCCTGCTGGCTACACTATTCCTGAATCAAGCAAGCATGCTGTTGGCCACCGTGGCACACTGCTGGCTCATGTTCAGCCAGCTTTTCACCAACACCCCCTGTTTCTTTTCCTCTGGGCAGCTTTCTAGCTCTTCTTCCCCAAGCCTGTAGACCTAAACACAAGTCTAATGACCATTTTTACTTTTTACAGGCTGGTTACACCTCTGTTCGAGAGCTACAGCAGCATTTAAGACTCAAAAAGAGGGTTATTCTTGAATCTTGCAAAGCATTAATAGATCTTGTTGAAGAAAGAGCCCATGTTCTGCCAGCTGCAAAAGAGGTAAATGCAGAAGACAGTACAGTTGGCTTCTAAATTCTGCTGAGCCATTTGCAAAGGGTGCTTTCCTCACCCACTTGTTACTTCCACCAGTAGGGATCGCCACCATCAAAACCCATTAATCTGCTGACTCATTGCCTTAATCTGTCTGCGTAGATAGGATTAAATTTAGTTGTCTTTACTTGAAATTGATTTGCACAATGCCTGCTGATAACTGAGTTATATGGAGGAGTAGCCTCTAACAAAAAAGTTATTGACAAACAGTAGGAGGAACATATAGTCTTAATTGGTACAGTTGCCTGTAGTATCTAACTGTGATCTAATGTTACGAAAATAAAGTCGTCATAGATCTGTGTAAGCAAAGTTTATGATGAGGCAGAGTGAACTGTAGGCTGAGAAGGCTCTGGAGGTTTGGAAGATGTTATCTTAATATGTTTCTAAAAAACATCTTCCTAATTTAGTGAAAATGGAGTTACATCTCCCTTTCAGCTAACATTATGGTCTGTTTCAAGTCAGCCAAATTTAGACAACAAAATTTCAGTCAATTAATGCAGTAATATAAAACAAACCATAGTGCATTAATCTTCTTTGGACAGCAATTTTTGTGGCAGGTCAAGACTTAAGACATTTGATGTTTACAAGGAGAGAATGTGTTGTGCCTTTTATAATATTTTCTTTTTAAAGAAAATGCAATTCACTCTAACATATTGTAGAAAATAAACTAGCTTATATAGATTTCAATTCATGTATCTGAAAAGAGCTTTTGGCAGTCACTTGTGCTAAGACATAAAGTAATGCAGTATAGAAAGAGCTAATATCTCCACTTAAATTATCTAAAAAAATATTTTTCTGTAAGGAAGGTCTTGTCTCTCTCTGGGATGATGTAGAAAATCCTCCTCATTCTCTTAGTAAAGAGACATCATTGGCGTCTAAAGCTCCAGAGCTCTTCATAGAGAAACTGTGGCAGCGTGTTGTGGGTGACAGCTTGGTAGTTGGAGTACAGCTAACTGAATCGTATTACTTGTAAGTATATCAATTTATCTATTATTTTCATTGAGTAGTTTTGTAGAAAATGAATTTGCACGTTAAGCTCTGCAGTAGCAAGAATGGGTTTCTGAGATTTGAACTTTCTCATTTTGAAAATCTGTATATAATGCGGTTCAAGTGTGTCTTCTCAGTAGTTTTGCTGCTGCTTGTCTCTAATACTGTGCAAAAAATGTTGCATAGCCAAAAATCAGTTGTCAGTATAACCACACCATTACTGGAGACTTTTCACAGCAGAGTTTTCTTTCACAAACATTATGTTCCTGTTTAGTCCATGTTTACATAGCTATGCTGACATCAGTATGGCGTGTAGATAAAGCTCTGTCTTAAAGGAACTGTCTGTACAGTTCCTGATGCCCTACTGTTAGCATCTTGGCATTCCTAAGGAGCGATTGTGCTTAAAGAAGTGCAGAATAAAACATATTAAACCCTCTGAAGGACTTAATTTATTAATACTTAGCTTTTGAATTGAACTATGCTCCTGGGAAGTACCCAATCAAATAAAATATTTGCTAAGCTTATGTCTTGTGTAAATTATGCAGAACAATCAGTCATACAGTATTTAAGCCATAAAAATTATTTGTTTATTCTTATTATTGCCTTAAAAAACATTTGTTTATTCTGTTCATTTGAACTGCTCAGTTCTAGTTGTAAATACTACCTATGCCACTTCCCTGCTACAGGAATGCAGCTAAATTTGAACAGTTTAAAAAGCAGGATTACATGAAATATAAATGTACAACATGCATTGTGTAATGTAAACTTTTGTGAAGGCAGACCTTACCTTTAGACCTCTATTATTACCACAGGCAGCGTAGCTGAGACTGTGTTAGGGTAAGCTTAAAGACTATTATTGATGCCACTGAAAATCATTCAAGTGGCTGTGAGGGAGGTGACCTGTTACGCCCTTTGGTCATTCTGCTGGAGCTGCAGGTGTAGTATTTCCCAACTGCCAGGTTGTTGTAATTTTACAAGAAAGTTGACCTCATCTTCTTGATAGTCTCTGTTAAAAGCCGCTGAGGCAAGAGATCGTTCTTGTCTTTCCAGTGTTTATTCTTCTAGCTTTGATGATGACTTGGTTTTGAAATTGAAATACCTAGTTCCTGTTCAGAAGATTCGGAACCATTCTTTAAAAACAAGCAGCAGTACTGCCCTCTCCCACATTTTTACAGTTGAGCAAAAATTCTGTGGAGATAGTCATTTGACAAAGGTTACCTGGTAGCCTAGCAGCTGAACCTAGCTCTTCTGGGCTCCAGTTCAGTACTATATACAACAACCTGTGGTTTTGGGGAAAGGGTCTTTCTTTCTCACACACTAAGTCTTTGCTGATTACTTTTGTGTGTCCTGCTAATGCAAGACTGCAGTGATGGTTTAGATTGCATTTATTTCTTTGTAAAGAATATTAGACACGTGACTTGCAGATGTCAGTGACATCTTGAGACTTAACTGATTATCAGAATAAAGTATTCATTCAGTGCTTATCTGAAACAGTAGTATCAGGATTTCATTGAGAGACCATGTTGAATAAAGGACTTGATACATTTCAGGAAATTGATGCATGTTCAAGGTAATAGTATTTGAAAGCTTATATTTTACTCTGTTCAATTTTGTTTGAATATCTATAAAACAATATAATGACATCAGAAGAACTTTCAGTTCTCAAAGAGAGCATTGATACTTGTATTTTATTTAAAAAATTGTATCTTTAAAAAATTATAAAAGTCATACAGTATCTGCAAGGCTGATGTGAAATTTTAAACATTTTTTTTTAATTAGACATCAAAGTTCTTTCTGTTGAAATGAGACATCTAACTCCTAGACACTCAGAAAATTCAGACCTCATTTTGAAAATCTTAACCACTAAGCTTACATGAAATAGTAATTTGAATATTCTTTGCACAATCTGTGACTTAACTTGGAGTAATATTGAAGTCTGTGGTAGTCTTAAATGTCTGTATGTATCTGCAAAGTTCTGGTTATTTGTCAGTAGGCAAAAGGCAAACTGGGAGTGCAGTCATCTTACATGTATTTTCACAGGTCACTGAGTGATGTCAGCCTGTCTTTAGTGCTGGAGAGAGACTTCTCATCAATTTCTCCAATCATCAAGTGTCAAAATAAAATCATTAAGCTGAACAAAGCCTTCTCAGCATCGTCTGTCTCCTTGTGTCAAATCGAGCCTCCTCCAAAAAAGATTAAATTGGACTTACATAGCAAAAATGACCTGAAGGAAGAGTTTAAGAGATGCTCAGGGGTTCAGCTGAATGGAACAAAGACAGTGGCTGCTGTTACCAGCCTTTCACCTCTGCTGGCATTTCATCGTGTTTGTTGCGTAGTTCTTCTCCATGCAAAGAAACAAAAACGTCGGAATGATAGTTTACAGGAAAGCAAAAAGATTACTGTAATCTGTGGGAAAATTTTGTTAAGTCTGGATGATATTTCAAGTGGAAAATATTCAGTCAAGATGCTGAGGGATAATAGCTACTGTACAGGTAAATTGATTGGTATAATTTGAATTCATACCTCTATAGTTCATTCTTAAGCTTATGTGATGCTGAACTGAGTTTTCAAGGACTAATTACAGCTGTTTCTTTGAACATGAACTGAATAGACCTGTTGTGAATTAGAAGTGGGGTGAAATACAAGACAGAACATTTTTGAATACAAAAAGAATGTTAAGTGAGTTGCTGTCAGGTTTTGTACTAGTTTTGGTGCTGATGTATACTGGAAAGGTTAATTTTGAAGTCTGAGTACAGAATGCTGAAGCCTGCATTTTTTTCTGTATTTAAATATCTGCTGTTGATTAGATACATACATATTTTTCTCACATAGTATTACTTCGTAAATAATACCAAAGCAATTGGACCTTTTCTTCATTGATACACCTATTAAGTAATTTGGTTTTGTTTCTTTTAATATTCCTGATTGAACTGATTTTGAACTGGGCTTCTGCTCATGTAGTGAAGTATCATTTTGGTCATTTGCAAGGAGTTGTTTTAATTTCTTTCTTCCTTTAATGGTTTATCATTTACTAAAGCCAGCATGTCATTCTACTATCACAGGAGTCCATTAATAGTTTTCTTCTGGCAAGGTGATGTTTGTTTTTAGAGCTTTCATTATACAGGCAGGGGGCTGTTAATCAGCTAACTATTTTGCTTGACAGAGGTAGGTTTGTAAGATGAGAATTCCCAAAGAATGCATGAATGCAGTTCCAAACTCTTCATGTAAAACTGGGAGTGTGTACCAGAAATCTAAGAATACTTAATGCATGATGAGTAAAATATTTAGGTCAAATATCTTGTTACTGTGTTTTCTTGAAGGTTCCATGGAAGATATACTCGCTGTCCTTGCGGTATCTGTCAGATTCTCCTTTCAGATAGTGTCTTCTGACTGCACAGTGACTCCAGTAAATTCATGGTTACTGGGAGAAATGGAGTGCACACCATTTAAGGAATGCCATAACAATATATTCTGTCATAAAGTAGGAAATGTGTATGGTACAATTTTTAACTGGACCATGAAAAATCCATTTGAAGGACTTCTAACATTATTTTGCAGGTAAAATTACTCAATGTATTTATTCACCTTTTGCACACGCCTTTTTATCTTGATGCTATTTCTTATTGGTACCATAAACAACAGCCAAAATTGTAACCAATAGGCTTTTCCAATATGATGATATGATAATTATCAGCACTAGCAGAATTATTTTAAAATCAGAACTGTGACAGAACCCAAAATGCTTGGCCAAATTTTGTCTAGGCTAGAACACTGAATAAGTCTGGTCTCCACTGATATCTTTCTACAGTTACTTTTGTTCATTTCACTGCATCAATTATATATTCATTTTTCTTACATTATTCCTAGTATAATATATAATGTTTCTTCAACATCTGTTGCTGTAAAATCCTTAAGGTGATTTTAAAAACAAAAAACGCAAACAACAAAAAAGCCCAAGTTATGCTAAATTTAAATGTAATGCTATGTCATTTTTGTAGTTTAGTACCGCAACATAAATTTAATCTACTTTTTAAATGTTTGCAATATATGTATTTCCTATCATTTTGAAAAGGAAATAATCTGAAGAGTGTCAGTGATTTCTTTTTCTTATGTAGATTTTTGGACAAATGTCTAAGATTTCCCAAATCAGGCTAAACAAGTTAGTAATACTGCTATAATTTATGATTTAGCCAGATAAGGCTCACATCATACGAAGTACTTTTGAATTACTTGTTAAAGAAAGAAATGTGATACACATATAACCCTAACCAAGGGCATGTATTTTAGAACAGAATATTGACATTGCTGAAGCTTGCTTAGTGTCAGTTCCATTACTGTACAATGGCTAATGTGCATGACATTAGAAAGCCCCTTGCTTACTCTTCTATGTACAGTACACATTATACTTAAAGCCATGATCAGATTAAGTCTCTCCATGTTTGATAGAAAGTAGATTGGCTTTATTTTCCACTGTAGAATTTTGAAGATACAAGGTAGTAACAACAATAATAACTAATCATTTTTATTTTTCAGAAACCTGACTGTCTTATTTCAGTGCCTTCACAGCCTAATTAGAGTTCTCCCACCAAGCTGTGATGTAAAGCTACTGAGATCTGGAAGTAAAAGTGTTCTTATTGAACAGTTAGCACTGGCTTTGGAAAAAGAAATGCTCACCTTGAGGAATTCTTTCTTAAAAGAATTAAAAGAAAGTAAAGCTGTGAACAGCCTCACATGGGGGAATGAGCCCAGCAAGAAAATCAGTGATGCTTCTGTGGTTTCTTTACTGGACAGCACGGAGGGACTTCAGCAATTCAGAAAGAAGCTTCAGAATGAACGGGAAGAGGGTGTGCTAAGTATGAATCAGACAATGACTGGTGCCCTCTACCAAGAAACTGCTCTGAAAATAGCAGCAGCTCAGCTAAGTTCAGATATGCTTGTGTGGAGACTGAGCAAGTCCTAGAAACTATTCACTAAATTTTTTTTAAATAAAGTTTTACTAAAATTATACTATTAATAATTATATTTTCACGGGTACTTAAGTTACTTTTTGTTCTATAGCTCAGTTACTTCTACAGATAAACACTGATATTTTGGTTGGTAAATGGTGCTGGTTTGGCAATCATTTAATATTAAGAATAGCTGAGTCATTATTTTGTTACTGATTTAAAAAATATTATTTTGAGGTATTTTCTAATAAGCCCTATGCCAATGTCATAAATCTAGAGCTATAAATGAACTTGATTAGAAAAAAAGATCAACAAGAATGTATATTCAAAATACTCCTATTAAGCTTGAAAGATGACTGTTTACCCAGGTAAAACTTAACCTTTCTTTAGAAATGTTAAAATAGCTATAGAAATAATCTTAAATTCTGCAACCAATTTTAATTCGTAATTTGAGTGTGGGCTTTGACGAATTGAAAGAAGAGGAACCTTATCTCCATGATAAGACACGAGGCATAGTCTTAAGATCTGACACGGGAGGTTTAGGTTAGATATTAGAAAGAATTTCTTTACTGAAAGGTTGATCAGACATTGGAATGGGCTGCCCAGGGAAGTGGTGGATTCTCCATCCCTGGAGATATTTAAAAAGAGACTGGATGTGGCACTCAGTGCCATGGTCTGGTAACTGCAGCAGTAGTGGATCAAGGGTTGGATTTGATGATCTCTGAGGTCCTTTCCAGCCCAGATGATTCTGTGATTCTGTGATCACAGATCTGTGATCAAGCCTTTGAAGTAACTTTTAATTATATCACTTGAGGAAAAAAACTGATTGTACCTTGTAGCCCTATCTTCTAGTGTCTACCCTAACACCTGAAAGATTTTGAAGTATTTGTTGGAGCTGGAGAATGAGATGAGCCCTCTTAGAAAATTTCAAGAACTCATGAAGATTAACTCTGTAATCAAACTCCTACAGGTTTGAGAAGTCCACTCCTACCCAGAATCTAGGGGTAGAGCTAATCTAGAGTAAATCCTGGAGGAAGCTGTCCTTCCTTTAATATTAACCAAGCTGCAATGTCAGAGGATTTGTTTGTTTGTTCCCTGAGTCATAGTGTCTCCTGATAACTAGCTGCTCAGTCGTTTTAACTTATCTCAAGTATTTTAAATAATGGGCAACTCTTTGCTTATTATTTCTCCCTTCTCTGGTTTGACCAAGATAACCCTTATGCATACAGAAAGAGAACAGCCTGTGATCTTGCTCGTAATACTTGCTCAGGTAGTTACTTTTTCATAATTTTTTCCTCCATTTTTCAGCGTTGTAGGTGGTAGAAAGCTTATAAAATCCCAGATCAGGGTAATTTACATCCTTCAATCTCTGCTTTATGAAAGCAAAAACATTCTTAGTATCTGTCACCATTTTTCTAAAGTTGTCAAAATTTTGCTTTTCAATTTTGCCATAAATAAATTTTTAATAGTTACCAACTGTAGCATGTGCTCTGACAATGTAAGTTTGGCTGGAAGAATGGAAGGTATTTATTGGCATGAACACTGACATTTCAGAATGATTCTGTATGGTTTTTTTCATCAGAAAGTTCAACTTCTGTATGTATGTATACCAGAAGAAGTAGAAGGGGGAACGTTCTTCAGTCTGAGTTGTCTCATTTGCAACAGGAGTAAACTAATGCACATCTAAAGGCAGAACACCAGCTAGAAAAAACAGTAACTGAAAGAACACTGTGCTTTATGAGATCAACCTAGTTTAGTGACAGTCTCCCATTTGAGGTACTTGAAGTATTAAATGTCTTTTTTTCTTTTTTTTTTTTTTTTTTTTTTTGGCTATATAGATGGTAAATTTTGCATTAAGTTGTCAGGAATGCCTTAAGAAATTGATACGGGTATGTGAAACTCATTATTTACTGGGTGAGAAGGATTTCTAAAAAACACACCTTTCTTTGTTAAGCTGCTGTAATCAAAGCTCAAGAGCTCATTGTCAGTGCTTGGCAGTCAGTTGTCACTGGCATTTCCAGAAGAAAGTTTCTGATTACAAACACTTAAGGGAAGCAAAAAATTTTGAAGGGCAATCTTGTAGCTTGCAGCTAAGGGCAAGACCTCGGTAAACCAGCTGAGCAGAACCTTTCAGGGCAACAAAGCTACTATTCAGCTGGGGCTGTTTGAAGGGGAGTGTATGCAAAGCAATGTGAACAGGCCAGCAGCTGATTTTTATTAGTGCTACTGTAGCAGCCTGGTATTGTGTTTTCACTTACTGTCATAGGTCTGTTTGTCTTTAAAGAGAAATTTCCCCTTGTGTTGTCAGCACTTTATTGAACTAAGAGAGTAGGGCATACAAAGAGAAGCTGGTAAGGAAAGAAGTTCTAATTCCAAGGAGTTATTGCATATTACTTGAAAGAAGCCAACAGTAAAATCACAGAGGTGTAAAAGTGAAATTATTAGAGTTGAATAATACCTCACACAACAACATGCTCCTACCAAAGAGTCTTTACAGAGGCATGAATGTTTAGTTTGCTCATCAGCAAATGAGATCATCAAAACCTTTCCTAACAGCTGTAAGAGTTCTGGGAGTAGTTCTCCAGCTGCTTGCACATAATAACATGGCACAACTTTCAGTGGTTGTGATGCAGTTGGTGAGTCTATTGCATATGCATGGGGCATGCTTTTATGTGCCAAAATCTAAGGAACTTATGGAAACATTGTAAGGTTTATGCTGGTATGGGGGGTTTTTGGTCAGGAATCCTGGAAAAATGGAACAAGTTTGTACAAAGGCTCAGGCTCTCTAGAATCTTGCCTTCAAGTGGCAGCAACAGGAATTTTGTTTGCTTTCCTAAACTTGCCTTCAGAAGTAAAAGCAACTAAAGCTGTTAACCTTCAGTTTACTTGGACTATTGTGATGATTAATCTCATCACATGCTGGTATTCAAATGGAGAGTCCAAATTGCATGGACCAGGAAAACTGGTTAGGTCAGTTCACTGTTGTGAACAGAGTTCCATTTTCTGGACTTCGAAGAAAGTCTTGAAAGCAAGTTGTTGCATAGAGTGAGTCCTGCAAGTACTTCTTTGGGTAAATTATTTGAGAAATTAAATCAGTTAGTGGCAGCAGCAGTCCTAGTTACTGGGGATTGGGATTGCCAAGCCATAACTGCTAAAATAGTTGGATGCTTGGTTCTGTAAACTCCCTTTTCCATGGAAGCAGATCAAGTTGGGGAGAGATACAGGTCACAACCAACAAAAGGCTTTTTGTTCATAAAGCTGTTAATAAGAGCAGATAATTGTTCACATAACATGTTTACTTACTGATACACTCAGTCACTCTGTATGTGGAACAACTGGGAGGCCAGTCCCTAGTCCTGACCTCTGGCTCCTAGGCAGGTAATTTAGAAAGTCTCTCGAAGAACCCTTTGCTTTATCAGGTGTGTGTATATTTAATTCTGTAGGATTTTGTTGGCATACAGTAACTGCTATCTTCTTGTACACCATCCAAGTTATGCAACCCCTGCTTGATACTAGTGTGGGCAGTAACTGTACACAGCCAGCAGGCTCGTGGTGTTCTGAATCTATCAGTTTTGGTAGATTTAACCAGGCAGCTTGTCTTCAGAGCTTAGCAGTTCCTGAGAGACTTTCCCATGCTGTTTCTGAGCAGGTAATCAAAGCCTGCTGATTACTGTTCATCCAGAGCTATAGAATCCCTCCATGCAAACTGGTACAGAAGGGGCCTTTATCAAGATTTTGACAAGGCAGTAAAATTACATCAAGACCCAGCTTGTCTTGATTCCAAAGGATCAAGAAAGCACAGTTCCTGAAAAAGAGCAGATGTCAGAGGTTTCTGGCAGGTTATCTATAGGAGTGGTTCTCTGGCCAGGGCAGTAATCAGCTTGTAGATGTTTACCTTGTGATGGTTCTATTACCACCTGTTTGAAAAGGCTGGGACATAAAAGGGAAGGCAGGCATAGGAAACATGAGCTGTCATGCCTAAATACACTTTTGTGTCCATCTTGGAACTTTTAAAGTCAGTACGATTTAATGCCCTAAAAAGAGGGACTGTGTGCCATATTGCTCTGTTTTTCCAGCCAAGTTGGTATAATAAATAAATTGACTTAGAGTGATTTTTCTCAGGTGTTCTCGGGCAGGAGAAACCTATCTGCTCTATCGTAGTCTCTGCTGCACAGCAATATTTCCTTTCAAGTTTTGTGTGTGTGAATGTTTCAGATCAGATCAACCAACAGGATTCCTGTTCTTTGTGGCAGAGAGAGTTAAGCCTTCTCCTTTTTGTTTTCCCACAGCTTGTGAAACATTTGGAAACTGTGACAGTCTTATGACTGCTCTCTTCTGAATCATGCTGACTCTGCTAAGACAGAAAAATAATGCTAGCACATTTATCCATGAGTGAGTTATTCATCAGAGGCTATTAACAAAGATGATAGGGTCAGCAAAAGGAATATCCAAATAGTGGTAGTTTTCTTCTCACTTCCCCAATTTCCTGAAAGAGATGTAGCTTAAGTGGGCTGAAGGTACGTGCGAAGATTTAAAATAAGGGCATGAGTATGAGCAGGTTTTGTGGTTTGAATTTTGTTTCTCTTGGTCAGTTGCTTTTTTTTCAGTACTCTCTTCTTGACACTCTCACTTCATGGCACTGGGTCGGAACAAGGTGACCATGGTCTCAAGTTGTGCCAGGGGAGGTTTAGGTTGGATATTAGAATTTCTTTACAGAGAGCGTGATCAAGCATTGGAATGGGCTGCCCAGGGATGTAGTGGATTCTCCGTCCCTGGAGATATTTAAAAAGAGACTGGATGTGGCACTCAGTGCCATGGTCTGGTAACTGCAGCGGGAGTGGATCAAGGGTTGGACTTGATGATCTCTGAGGTCCCTTCCAACCCAGCCAATTCTGTGATTCTATGATCATCTTGATCAATATATAGTGGAAGTTTCTAGCCAAAACAAAAAGCTGTACCAAGTCCTCCCAGGATAAAAGCAAAAGAGTAGGAGGTTTAACACTGCTCTTTAGTCATAATAATTATTGCTTTAAGGAGGCGATACTACTTTGGTCTTTCCTGTGACCTCAGGTTTCTGTTACAATTTTATCCCTTAAACGTATTGAGAAATTCCTAATGCAGGGGTGCAAGATGGGAGCTGCGTGTTTATGAATCACTTGGTCAGAGCAGAGCCAGCACAAGTGTCAGGTTTGTATCGGTCTGGTTCCTGCCTGAAGTCCTACATTCACAAAACCCTGTTGCTTAACTGTGGTATTTAGGTCAGATCCACAGGTTGGTAAAGCAGGCTCAGGTTAACTAATCCGCCTCCTTACTGCCTGCACGGAGAAGTGATGAATCATTTTCCTGGCTGCGGCTGTAATGAGGCCTTGAAAAACAGCGTGTGTGCTGCCTCTGTACCTGCCCCCTTCCCTCTCCCCAGAGCCCCAGCTACAGTTTGAACCCAACATGTGATGGCTTCTTTTGTAATCCTGCCTTTGAAATGTTCTGGAGCGTTAAGAGGTGGGAGTCCGCTGTTCTGTACAGTCTGTGCTCTTCTTTCCCCACCAGGCTCCACCGGCAGAGTATTTTAAGAGCCTTCAGCCTTCCCTCCCCCTCCCGCCCCAGTGATCAAATCCCGAGGAACAAAAAGGCAATCGCTTCTAAAATGCAAAAATTTAACTTTGCCTCGCTTTATCCTATAGGAAACAGGGATATAACAGGTTTTCCAAGGGATATAACTCTGATAGATCAGTACAGATTAAAGTCACATCCCCGATCCAGTGCACACCTTGACTGAGCTTTGGAGTGCCTGGGGCACTGAAGCAAGTAATTGTGCAACATAGGAAAAACACTTCCTCTCCACACTCCTGAATCATCCGGCCCCATCCCTGCCCCCTGGCTGAGTACTTAATGACTGCTTATGAATATAAGCTGTTGGATTTATTATTTTTTTTTTTAATATTTCTGCAGTTAGTCATTTTTAATTCAATTCTACTCACTGGCAGTGGATTTTAATGCTACCTACAACATTTTAAATGTTTGCTTTGATTTTTCCCCTTCTCAATTTTTAAGAAAATTAATTTGAATGTCATGTAAGAAAATTCAGCACTCAGTGTCTGTGATAATATACTACTAATTCCATTTTTTAATCTATATTTCGCTGTGAATTTTTTGTCACTAACCGTTGGGGAAATTGAATTTCTGGGAATTTTTCTCCTTTCTTTCTGCAAAGTTGTATGGTATTTCCTATCAGATGGTTCAAATGGAGGTTACATGTACCAGCTTCTTTAAGCCCTCAAATCAGTTGCACAAGACAGTTACATCAGAGAAAGTCATGTAACGCTATAGGAATGCATATTTTTCAACACACCTGTAAGAAGAAATTATACTACACATTAGACCAGTTCTGCACTATTTATTTGATGTTTGTCAGCTTTTTTTGTTTGTTTTTCAGCGTAGACTAAAATAATCACTGAGAGCAGCTCTTGGATTTGAAGATCCCATGAACTTTCTTAGAGTGGTCTGGATGGGTAAGAGTTAATTCACATGTGGGATCACCTTCATTAGTTTATTAATTCTTACCCATGCTGAAGAGTCAGGGTAGGGGTCATGTTTTATGTAGGAGTGGGGTTGCCTTGCACTGTCCAATCCAAAGGCTGCCTGTGAATGAATGACAGGAAGATAAATACAACCTATGAATAACAATAATTGCTACCTCAGCAGGAAAAGAGCTGAAATTACAGGTTCCAGCAGGGGATAATCACCGATAGCACAATACAGATATTTTCGTTGGTATTGTTTTTCCTTAATGATGTCCATAACTTTCTCAAAGTACATGTATTTCGAGACTCAAATATGGCATTTCAGTTGCGATTATTTAAGTAAAACACTCAAGATTTCATAAATTCATTTCCCTCCAAGTGGTTTCAAGTCATGTGCACTGTAGCATATTTTACTTTCCATTTGGCCAGAGGAGTTCCTATGTCAGTGCAGGAGTGGGAAAAATATTTTCCTGAGATAACATCTGAGTGCTCCTATCTCACCATAAAACTAAGTGAACTTTTCCAAAGCAAGGTACCTCACTAGTGCACACTAACCTGCTCAGTAAACATGGTATTTTTTTAACTAGAATTCAGCATTTAGTAAAGGAAAGGATAAATCAGTTTCATTTTCTTCAAAGTAGTTCATTCATTTTCAAAAATGTGCTCTGTAGGTATAAACTGAAGGATCTTGGAGTCCTGGTGGGCAACAAGTTATACATGGGACAGCAATGTGCTCTTGTGGCCAGTGGTACCCTGGGGTGCATTAAGAAGAATGAGTGCAGCAGGTCGAGGGAGGTTCTCTTCCACCTCTACTCTGCCCTAATGAGACCTCACCTGGAGTATTGCATCCAGTTCTGGGCTCCCCTGTTCAGGAGGGACAGGGATTTACTTGAGAGAGTACAACAGAGGGCTATGAGGATGATTAAGGGACTGGTTTATATAAAACACCTGATTTATGAAGAAAAGCTGAGAGACCTGGGGCTTTTTAGTCCAGAGACAAGACTGGGAGGGATCTAGTTAAAATATAATGTATATGAGGGCTGGGCATCAAGAGGAAGGGACAACCTCTTCTCACTTGTGCCCTGTGATAGGATGAGGGGCAACGGATTCAAGACAAAGCACAGGAAGTTCCACCTGAGCATGAGGAAGAATTTCTCTACTGTAAGGGCTACAGAGCCTTGGAACAGTCTCCCCAGAGAGATTCTGTAGTCTCCTTTTCTGCAAACTTTCAAGACCAATCTGGATGCATTTCTGAATGACCTGACCTAGCTTTGGTCCTTCTCTGGCAGGCGTGTTGGTCTCAATGGTCTTCAGAGGTCCCTTCCAAACTCTGACATTCTGTAATTCTGTGAAACATTTCAACTTGTCTGTAAAAAACATGATTATTACTGGGGTGATTTACTTCAGAAAGAAATTGCTAATTTAACATTTTTCCCCAGCTTTTAGCATTGGCCACTTGGCAGAAATAATCAAAGAAGATGAATAAATGTTCCCTGCTTATTGCATTTTCCACGAACTTCAATATGTTGTCTTCTGAAGTTATAACTAGATAATTCCCTGAAATAACATAAACTGTATAATCTTCTCTGGGAAAAAAAAATTAAGTACTGAAAAGGCTTGGGGACAGAATAAATCTCTACTCTATTTTCCCACCAAAGAGATATGAATTTGTACAAAATACTGTATTTTCTTGATAAATTGACGTGTTGTAGGCAAAAAGGGGATGAAAAACAGAGAAGTCCCATCATTTTGGGATGGAGCCTTGTGCTAAGTAGTCTTTCTTACTGGGTGTTGAAAGCAAAGTTAATTGGATTCTTTAAAACTCCACATCTACCTTCTGTAAATCAGTAGAATGACTGAACACTAGCACATTAACTGTATCAATGAACAAGGATTTTAATGCTGTAAGTGACTGTGTATTGCTTGGGGTTATAATACTGTCTACTTTAACACTGAAGTGTTTGGGTTTTTTGGTTTTTTTTGGTTGCTGGAATTTTAGACGTATGACATATTGGCATATTAGACAGCTCATATACATGTAAATGTAGCCAGTGATACTGCTTATCTGGGGAGAACTTCCACTTGTAGGCTGTTTGCCCAGTGCTAGAAACAGTGTGCCCTATTAACATGGGTTGTTCAACCTACCCCACGTAGCTCCCATGCTAGTACTGCAACTGTGGAATTTAATTTGGGCTGTACTTCTAAGAAATAAGAGTCTTTGCATTTAAAATAAAAAAACCTTTTGAGATGCCAGTATTCTGTTTTCATATGGCTGGGAGGTGGCAGCTAACCCATGTACAGCTATAACTGTCCTTTCCCTCTGAATGTCAATGTTTAAACATCTTGGGATCTCATGAAATGCCTCCTGTTCTCCACTACCTCCCTTTTCCCCATCCTATGCTCTTTTTTAGAATTTAGGATAAAATTCTGGTCTCATCCAAGACATTAGCAAGGCTTTCTGAGAGCTTCCAAAGTCTGGATACGCCTGTCATGATTTAGAGCCTACTTTTTGTCTCAGCAGGTGTGAGTGGATTTCACAGGCCCAGATTCACAAATACTATACCGCTTTTTCCTAGGCTTTTGTCAGGAGTTAGTGTAATTTTTTATTAGGTACAACTTGGCTGAATTTCCATATTTAAAGGCAGACAAATAATAACCTCAGCAATAAATTTACACTTGCATTTATTTTGCAGTTAGTCACTATTTATTTGGGTTTCTGTACATTGGATTTTCTTACTTATCTTTTCTTTATACTGGCAACATGTGATGCTTCAATGCCAAATTTGTTTTAACTGCAAACTGTTTGAAATAAACTTGGCCAATAATGTGCCCATATTCAACAAGGTTACAATACAACTTGTTGCAGTCATTGATAATGGTATTTCAAGTTGTAAATCTTCATAGCAAACTCCACATTTTGAATGTTGAATGAACAAATAGTAAAATACATGTGCTTTGCACATCAAAAGTGTGCTAGAAAACAAAGCTAGACTTCAGTCATGAACTATATAATTAAGATTACATATAATTTCAGGGCAAGGAAACACCATTCCTTTCTCAAGTTACAGTAAAATACTACATAGGTTTTTTTCCTTTTAGTCCCAAGTTCTTTTACTATCACAGTAAAGGAAGAAAGATATGCTTAGGAGTTCTTGTTTCCAGTTTCTAAGGTAAAGTTTCAGAGATAAAAAGAGTAACTCAAGAGTTAAATAGTCCTTACTGATACTCAACTGAACATCTACAGAAGGAATTATCAAATTATTATGAGTGTGTCAACAAAACATAAGGAGTACTCTGACCATTATGCTCCTACTCAAAAAAATCCCACAACTTCTCTTCTATGGGTAACAATTTAAGTTAAATTAAAACTATTAGTTTTAACAGTTAAGTTTAACAGTTAAGTTTAAAACTATTTAAGTAACAAATTGATATTGGAATAAAAAATATATATATGCTATTTCTCTTATGGTTTTGAAAGATGAAGAACACAAACTTTAGGCCACCAGCAAGTTAGCTGCAGGGTACTCCAAGGTGATTTGTGAGATCTCAATTTGGGAATCAGCTTGCCTGCTTTGAGGCACTATTTATATAATTCTGTCATCTTGTGTAGGTAGTGATGTTTACTACAGAACCTGTTATTTATCTTAAGAAGCTTCTACAAGGTAGCTGATTCTGATAAAATGCTTCAAAGACATGTTGGTCTTAAAAAACATTTTACCTTATGTCACTTACTGAAAAAAAAAAAAAATTATAAATTCCTCAGCTGTTTCTTAGGCATTTAACCAGAGTTTATCTTTGCCCTTAGCTGTTTACAAGACTTATCTTTATTGCAGGTGATGTACACTGATTTACCTCACCTTCGTACTGGAATGTCTATTCTGAATCAAAGTAAATCTTACCTCAGTGAACTCTGATGAGCTTCTCCATTTGTAAAATACTGTAATTACAAAACCACTTGCAAACTTGTGCTTTTTGAAGAAAAAAAAAAGAGAGAAAAAAAAAGGAGAAAAAAAAAGAGGGAAAAAAGGGGAAAAAAGAGAAAAAAAGAAAAAAAAGAGAAAAAAAAAGGAGAAAAAAAAAGAGGGAAAAAAGGGGAAAAAAGAGAAAAAAAGAAAAAAAGAGAAAAAAAAAGGAGAAAAAAGGAGGAAAATAGAAAAACCAAACAAAAACAACAAAATACCCCCAACAGAGGTGAATTTGTACTGTCTTAAAAACAAGACTGTGAATAAAAAAATAATGAAATTCATATGATACCTGAAAAAATAAATAATGTTTCTGAAAGAAAAAGTTATATCAGTATATTATTTGAACTCTACAAAATTCCTTCCTTAACTCCAAGGGAGATACTGACTGGATATCAGAAGAAAAATTTTTACTATGAGAACAGTAGGAATTTGGAATAATCTCCCTGGAGAGGTGGTGGATTCCCAACAATGGACACTTCTGAGACTCAGCTTGACAAGGTGCTGGGCTATCACATCTATACCATGTTCCTGCATAGAAAGGTTGGACCTGATGATCCTTGAAGTCTCTTCCAATCTGGCATTCTATGATTCCATTAAATTCTTTTGGCAGGAAGGAAATTGTGTTTAAATCCCTCTGTGACATGTACTTGAATTTAGCCCACAGCATATCTGCTAATTAATAATCAATGGTAGACTGAGATGCTGTTTGCTGAAAGCACATCTGTCTGCAGATACTTTTATGTATCTGCTATGTGGATACATAAAATAACAGATGGTGCTTGTCAGTGAGGTTTCTTGTGTCTGTGTACAGGGGATGACTTGCATAAAACTGCACAGATAACTTTTAAGGTGACCTTTGTGGCTGCGTTCATCAGCTGGGCTAGCAGGAAGTTTCATGTGATCACAAAAGGGCTTTCCACTTCCCACCCTGCCAGCCCAGTCTAGCTGCTCTCCTGGTGCTCAGAGGAGGTGCTGGGAGCAGCCTCGGTGACTCCTGGTGGGCAAGGCTGGAGAAGAATTCTTCCCAGCCATGGGAAGGGTGCTTGTCCAGGACTGAGCATGCATCAGTGCTCCCCAGCAGAGGCTTGGCTGAGGCCAGTAGGTTGGTTGGCCAGTGTCCTTGTGGTTCCAGGACACAGGTCAGGGGGACTAAAGGCCAGTTCTGAGGATCAGTTTAGTTGCCAGTGTGTCAGGAAGATGGCTTATCAATGCAGAAGCAAAAGGGGCAGCTGTGGGCCTGGTATGGTTAGCATTGGTGTGGTCTGTGTTTTTGGAGTTGGTTTGCTTTTTTTTTTTTTTTTTTTGGCATGAAACGAAACGCCAAAAGTACTTTCAGTGACTGGCAGACTTCAAGGGGATCTCTCCCTGCTGTTCATGTCTGCTTTGTCTAGTAAGTGTTTTGCAAGCCAGCAGAGGAGCAAGCAGGATGGCTCCATAAAAAAGCAAGATCCATGCTGGCCAGCTGAGATGTCTGCCCCAAGCAAGCAGTTTCTGGAGTTCCTCTCCGCTGGGCTTGAGCTGGAATGTGCCAGAGAGCCTGGAGTGCAAGCTGCTGACTGCTCTGTCACTTCTTTGCATGTGCTTGATCAGTTCATTGCACCCTTCCAGCTTCTACCCAAAATGTCCAAGAGAGAAAAGTCATTAGGGAGCCATAATACCAGAAACTGGGGTGGAGGGCTCTGCCTGGAGCTTTTTTAGCTCAAGTCTTTTTGAATCCTCCCTTCCTGGGGGGAGGCTCCCCATGATTTTGGACTCGGTGACACTTGGGGATGCTCCATTCCCCCCAGCAGCTGCCATGGGCTGTGCTGGCCTCAGATGCCCCGTGTCCTCATCCCACAGTGGGACAGTGGCTGTGGCTGTGGTGTCACAGCCAGAGGTAACACACCTGTGGATGTGCTGGCAGAAATAGTGCTCCAGCACACATAAATAGCTCCACATACTGCTAAAGTGAGAGTGGCAGGGTACTATCTTGCTGGCTTATTTATATCTCTGGAAGGGGCATGAGCTTTGTAACTGAGTGTCAGGTTTGTGCTGTGAGTTATTTTGATTCTTTTCCACTTGACACAATCGGATTCATGAAAATCTTTGTTTTTCTCTGTCAGTCTCTGCAGTTTCCTACCTGCAGCAAGAGCCAGCAAAAAAAGTTTGCCAAATTGACTGCAGTTCCTAGTTTGGGGGTACTTTACTGGTGGGCCAGAGCAGAAGCTGTGCATTAATCTATTTGCTCATGCAGGACCACAAGCCAAGGTATCCCCAGCACAGCTATTCTTTTCAGCCACTGCTAGAATGGGAGAGACTTCAAACCTGAAGTTTGATTCAAGAGTGATTCAAACCTGATGCAAAAAAAAAAATAAATTATGTGGCAGGTGGCTAGGTGTCACTTTGCAATGCTGAAGAATAAATACTTCAATTTTTCCAGTTTGAGCACACCTTCCTCTTCCCAGAACTGACAGACCCATTTGCTAAATACTCTGCTGACAGTGAGTGGATGCAGGCAGCAGTCCGAAGAGCAAATATGCTGGGAAGGAAGAGTTTCTTAGATTGTGGCTGGAGGTTGGCAGCGTGTGTGTGATGATTAGGATGCTGGTGAGGAATTCTTTGCTATGAGGAGGTTAATGCATCAGTGTCATGCAGTTGTCTCACTTTTAGATGGGCCTCATGTTTCAGTTCTTGCTTTTTGCTAGAGAAAGAGGCCACTGTGAGGGAGGTAAAGAGGTAGTTAGCAATTCAACTTTGTTAACTCAACAATTGGTCTTCATGGCCATGACTGCATATGTATGAGCCTTCAGGAAAAGGGGTGCAATGTTGAAGAGGGCAGAGGACATAAATGGCTCAATAAAAGGCTTGTGAACTGGACTCTTTCCTAGAAGCAGCCTCCTCCTTTGGTATAAAATAATGTGTGTTGTAGCACGCCCTCTACACATGTCCTTTATAACATGTGCATTATGGACATAGTATTTCTGATGGAAACCAACTGAAAAGTTTCTCTCTTAAAGCATGCTAATAAGAAGTACCTGTCTAGTATCTGTTCAGGTGAACAAATACACTGTGACTTTCTTTACCTACACCCAGCAGCTCATTTATTTGCTTCAGGTTTCTTGCAAATATTAGGGAAATAGACATCTCAACAGCTCTATAAGTACCAGTGACTGTATGGGGAAATAACTGGTGTGAGATATGTATTTTTATGTCTTTGCTAATGCTTCCCTGCTCAGCAAAAAATCAAGAGGCATCCATGTTAGAGATTAGGGAGAGATGGTGCATTTGTGTGTAGGAGAAACACTTATTTCCTTCATAGCCTTTTATTTGCACATTTTTTTCCACTGTTTCACAATATTATTATAAAGGGTGCTTGGTTTGTTTTTTTTTTTTTTCAGGTAAGAACAGCCAAACCTGTATTTAAAACAAACAAAAAAAAAAATGTCCAAGCCCTCTGAACGTGTCCAGGTAGTAAGTGTCTATGGCTAATTCTTGAAGCAAAGGGGACAGTTTGTAATCAGTTTTCCTTCTTTCCAAAAGGCAGACAAAACATCATTTTTCATTCCAAAAGATTATTTTCTGCTTGATTTTGTCCTTCAAATGACAACCAAAACATTGACCTCTTCCCAGATGGTCTTTTCAAGCTTCTGCTGGAACTGGAAGGCAACAGCCTTAACAGGAGATTTGAGATACATGTTCTCAAAGCAGTCCCCAGAGTGCCTCTTAGCACACCAAATTCCTGCATCCGTGAGCCCTGAGGACTCAGAAACACTTGGCTCTCCATCATTAAGAAGCAAGGAGAAGAGGAACTTGTTGCCTGGTTGCATCCTAACTTGTGGGGCCTGTTTCACTGTGATGTTGCTGGATATGGTGAGTCAACAGCATTTTGACATCCCCCTGAGCCCAGTGAGGAGTCATTCAGCCAAGTGTGCAGCTGCCTGGGAGGAAGGGACCTGCACAGGAGCAGCAGCAGCACAGGCTGATGGGGCCCTGCAGCTCTGCTCAGTGTGTGGCCACCCTGGTGCACCCAGGAGAACCAGGAATCACCCTCAAGGGAGTCCAGAGGCTGTTTGCTTTTCTTCCGTGCATGAGCCAAGGGCCAAGCTGAGTGATGCACCTGGATCTCACTTGGCTGGTGTGGGCTGATGGTTGGGACACAGCCACAAGACTGATTGTTACTCTTTTCTCAATAGCAAGCTTAACCAGACTTTACTTACCATCAAGCACCTTACAGTAATATTAAAGTATTTTAAAGACCTATTTTGTCTGGTTTTTGACTCTATATCTTGCATCCATCCACATCCTCATTTCTGTCACTGAACTGTTTCTTATGTTTCATTACTGTGTATGAAGTGCAATACTGTGTTTCATTTGACCTCCAAAATTGAACTCTTCCAACACTGCCAAATGCCACCCGGTGTTTGCAGCAGGGATTGCACTTACACAGCTCTATTGCACGCAACAAACTCGCTACTGAAATAATTTTAAAAGAGAGATAATTTATCTTTGTGTTTCGAGAAGTTCTGTTTTAGCATCGATGCTTACTGTGAGAAAATCAATTTTATCTCCCCTAATTAGAGCACCATACGGTTGTGAAGCATCATTTAATTGTGATGAGAGATTGTGATTTTCACAAAGAAAATGTTTCCCTCTCCATTTTAACTATTGTTTATATACACAATACATATAGTGAGCATTTCCCAAGATACCTCTTGATAGATGCATTGCCATAGATAGATTGGAGAGTCAGATGGATAGCATAGGGTGTCTATTTTACCACCTACATAAGTGACATTTTGCCACTTTTGAAAATCCACACAGTATTCTGTTATGGGAGATAGTGCCATTTCTGTTTGTGCATTCCTTATTTATTCTTGTGTTTTGTGAAGAAGCTTTTTCTCCAGTGCTATATCATTCTGCTTGCAGAGATTAAGTGAAGAGAGAACCCATTTTGTGCAGAGGAACTGCTTTGCTTTCTTTTTTGTTTAATGAAAGTGCTTTTTTTTGCTTTTTTATTTCATACCAGGAGCTCTCCTCTTGCAGGCTACAGCACTCACAAGCCCTTCATTTTTTCACTGCTTTTTCTCCTGTTGGGTGGTGCCTTCAGGCCAAGTAGGAACATCTCTTCCATGGATCAGCTTTTCAGCTTAGCCTGCCTTCACAGGGACCAGTATTTGTGCAGAGACTGTTTTGGATGCTCCTACAGGGTGCTAAGCCTCTCCTTGGGGCTGGTAGCAATACGTGCACTGTGCTGCTGCCAGCCCTGAGTAAGGGATAGCAGCAGCACTTGCTGGAGTTTGATGCCCTCCAGGACTGCCAGCACAGAGTGACAATATTGTGCTGCTAAGGGAGGAAAACATGGGGCACCCAGTCCCATCAAGTCTGCACAATGAATTAGAGGATGTAATTTTTCCTCCATTTTACAGCTTTCTGTGACACTTTACTAATCACAACATGATGATGCTTGTCCTGACTCAGCTTGGAATACAAATTTCATATGTGTACAGTGTGACTGCTGTGATGCCAGCAAATCCAGTACCTATCCAGGTGCAAAATGCCCTCCCTAGTCCTGGCTCAGATGAGAGATGTTTTTGAGAACTGTGCCTGGTGGCACCTAACTCTTCTCTTGCTCAGTCTCTCCTGATATGATTTCTTATTGCTCTGCACTTATTTCTCTTGCATGGACCCACAGGAAGATGTGAAGGAACTGTTCATTCCTCTTTGCATGAAATTGAATTCTGAATGGTAAAGATCATGAACAAAACTGATAGCTCCTGAAAATAACCCAGTACACAGAATGCAATAGGTGGTCTCCATCCATATAAGAAAACGGTGCCTGGCCTGAGTGATGTAAACTCTTAAACAGTGCAACTTTTAACAGAAATATACATTAATATTTCAAACTACTTTTTATATTTATATAATGATATTCATGAATAAAAGAGAAGAAAGAGAATTTCTAGATTATTCTGGCCAGCCCCTTCTCTGTGCAACTTTATTGATGTCTGCGGAATTACAGAAGGAGAGGTTTTGGACTTTCATCATGATCATGTAAATGGGCTAGAGCAGAAACAAAGAATTTATTAAAGCTGATACAAAGCTGATACTGTACAACTTTTCTTTTTTTGTGAAGGTGTCAGTATCAAAGACTGAAAGAAGATTGTGATTAAAGTTTCTGAAATTCTAGTTTACTCTTAAGTGGTGCAGTCAAAAGCCCAAGGAAAAAGGAAGTAAATCCTTTTTACAGGAACTGATGATCATGTTTAAGAGAGCTGATCTCACCCAATAGACTTTGAAGCTGATAATTAACCAGAAGCCAGAAGGTTCATCATTTGGTAATAAGCTGCCTACAAACCCATCTGATGAATAAAGGCTGTCAAACAAAATCTCTTGGCATGGCCCATCTACCTGCAGGGCTTACTACAGATGGCATGAAAGTGTCTGACCATCTGATTTACTCAAGAGATGCTGATGAAAAAGCACTATGTGCTTCAGACAGTATTTTCTAATCCTTCAAATGCAGCAGGAATGAATGATAGAACTTCTATATCCTCTGTCATGAATTTCAGGGGGAGGAGGGAAACAAGAGTCCTAGTCTGGTGTTAGAAGCGAAATACAGTGTAAAACAACAAAATTGCATGTGCATTATTTAAGACAATTACTGGAGAGAATGCAACAGTGGGGAAAAAGCTACTCTAAGAGGATGAGATGGAACCCCAGAACATTTATAATATCCATCTTCCCTGGGCACATCTAGCCATCATTTTGTTCAATTTGTATAATTCAAAGCTGTTTTTCACCCCTTTTTAAAAGGCTTACTCAGTAGTCTTTACTCAAAGCAAAAATGTAGATGATAGCTACTGAAGGCTGGAGCTCCATTCATCTACTGGTATAGATCTGAGTTGAAAATCGTTCCTTCTTTAGGTCTGTCTTGCAGTGCTGTGGGTACCACTGATGTTAAAGTTTTCTGGAGCTAAGAAGTTGCCACACGTGTATAAAAGCTGACAGGATAAAAATATGTGGTGATAAAAAAGCTTATCTTTCCTATCTCCAAATTAAGCCAAACCAAAATGTATTCTAAGCTTCATTCAACAACCTTCCTCATGGTGAAGAACCTCATTGGCACTTTCCTAAGATGAGACACTGAGAGCTAACCCCAGGGAAGATGTAGAATTTCTTTCCAATACGAAGTGTTCCTCTGCATCAATTGCCAAAGAGCAGGTTCCACAACTAAGGGAGTGTTGCTTGCTGCAGACAGGATTACCCAGATCATTTGGGCACAACAGGAACTGGCTTACCAACCAACCATCTCTGTGTATGCATCATATATCATCTCCAGTAGGGAGTCTGCCCAGAGCCTGGGGCAGCCTGGAGAATGGAGAGAGCTGAAACAAAAACATGAAATTAGTAGGAACACAATATGAAGGGAAGAAAGTATGTATGATCAAGTACCAGAAGAACCAGAAGAACTAAAGGTAAAATGCATGAATGGCCTTTAAAAAAAGGATGCACGCCCTGCCTGAGGCACATTTTGCAGCAGTAAAATGGAGACAAGGGGTTTTATACTAAGCCAAGAAGACCTGTACTGTAAGAAGATCCCAGCCTAGCAGACTCTCCAGCAGAGTCCCAGCACCAGTGTGGCAACATGCCACATATAACATATCATATATGTTTTTTCCCATTAGCCTATGACTAAGAATAACCTAGATTAAAAATCAGAGACCTCAAGCCAGCATGATATTCAGACTAGGAACTTCTCCATAAGAGCTGATGGTTCTTAATGGATATAAGAGATCTGTCCAAAATGTCATTTTATGTGGCCCTCAAGAAGAACCCCATGGACAAATGGTGGACTTGTCAGCTGGTGTCCCTTGTCCTCAGTGCCACACACAGATGATCCAAGTTATATCTGGGCACACACATCTTGGTGCTTGTGAGTGTGTGTTCTGTGAGAGTGAGCAAAACATATGAGGGAATGAATGGCTGTTAAACTGACTTTCTTGGAGATACTTGTAAACAAATATCATCTCCCCTTTCCATCATATCTTACAGTGAGTTTTGTCCCAGTGATTTCCACCCACACAACTGGTCAGGTTTAGTAACTCTGCCTGCCCCCCAGGCAAGCTGGATCAGGGTGGGTTGCCCTTGCCCATGTCCCATGCTCTGCCCAGCTGTAGGGACCCTGTGCTGGCAGAACCCTTGTGCAGGTCAGGTTTGGTGGGTTGAGACCAGGCTGCACACCAAGCTGAAGTGGTGTGGCTGTTTCCCAAAGCCACAGAATGTAACAAACCTGGCTCCACGTGAGCTGCCTGATGGATGCAGCCTGTGCATCACTGGTGCCAAGGGATTAGTAATTTGGGATGAGATAAAATGCCCTCCCAGAAGTTTTTCCAGAGGGCTGATTAGCTGACAAGTGGAGGTTATTGGCATGTGAAAGGCAGGGACAGTGCCTGTTGCTCATGTTCCACATCCATGGGATTTCTTAGAGAGGGCAGTGAGCAATGTGTTGACCTGCTGAATCCCATAATGGTCTATAAATATTGATTAACCCCTTACAGAGTCATTTTTTATGTTTGTAGGTGCAACCTAAGAACAGATTGACCTATTATTTTTTTCTTTTTTTTCTTTTGTAAATTAATGTCAAAGCAATTGAGACTAATGCTGCAGTGAGCAGAAAAAATATTTCCCATTGCTAGAGGTCCAGCACATATAAGATATGTATGATTGCTGTGGTGACACCGTCTGTCTTGAATATAATTTAATTTGTGGAGTTTCCCACATGCAGCAGTAAACAGTATATTGACTGTATTATTCCACAGAATTCACAAACCTTCACTGTAATTGTATTTTAAGATTATTTTCCTTTTTTGCATTTGAGATAGTTTAATTATGGAGGTTAGGAGCCGCTCCACAGGCAGAGTTAAAAGGAATTTTGTACTCAAAAAGTTTAATTTTCTTAGCATGTGCCCTTCAGAAATGACATCAATTGAATTTTTGAATGCTTTACAAATTAAACATACTGATTAGAAATTAAAATTAATTCATTTTAGTATGCCAGAGCACGTAACAACCAATGTACAATTTTTTTTGTGTGGGTGCCCTTTATCTCCTTAGCAAAAGCACACAGTGTTATCTGCTGCTTTGTACATGGCAGAAGCGTTATGAAGGAGCTGCCTCTCTCCCTTCCTCCCAGCTGAACTCAAAATTGCTGAATTAACTTGCAAAACACGAAGGCTGCATGCTACAGGAACCCTGCTGTGTTACCTGGTCTCTGAACCACTGAACCAAATCCCCACTGGAGGAGTTATAAAGCATTTTGAGTGCTGATCTGCTGTTTGACTGCACAGCACACCTCTACATATCACACCTGTGGAAGCCTCCTGCCAGTATTCATTTCAGTATAAACAGGCATTGGAATGGGCTGCCCAGGGAAGTGGTGGATTCTCCATCCCTGGAGATATTTAAAAAGAGACTGGATGTGGCACTCAGTGCCATGGTCTGGTAACTGCAGCGGCAGTGGATCAAGGGTTGGACTTGATGATTTCTGAGGTCCCTTCCAACCCAGCCAATTCTATGATTCTATGAAATGTTGTTTGGAAGGAGCAGTGGTCATCTCCAGCTGCTCATCATCATAACTACCTGTCCCTCAGACACCAGAGATGGCTGGTTGCCATATTTTGCTAAAAACAGCTCTGCAGAGGGCATTTCCCCCAAATTCTGTCTCTGCACTCAGCAGAGGTGACACAGTCCTCAGATGGGTCCATTTCTAGGAGCACATCTCCAGTGCCATTTTTGAGTTGTGGCTAGTGAAAAAGCTCTGCAAGAGCCTTTGGTCTGCAACTCATGAAAGAAAATGCTGGTGAGGGGGGAGGGTGGGAAGAGATGATTAGCTTAGCTTCCTGAGGCTGCAAGCACCAGGCTGACCCCACAGCCAAATCTACCAGACCAAATTTCCATGGGGATGCCACCTCCAAGTCACCCCTGAGGCTTATTGCTGTTCTTAAGAAAGCAGAGCAATTTATTCTAACAGCACAAGGAATAAGATATTGCCTCTTCTGAAGATCTGAAGAACAGTTTTTCATGGAAGATGATTTTCAAATGTGAAAATAATAAGGTTAAAACTGAGTGTTGATAAATTTTTATTTTTTTTTTCAAAATCACAAGATACTTGCCACATCTCCTCCAGAGGAGAATTAAAAAGGAAAGGACAATGTAGAAATATCGGATGTGTACAGGGGAGGTTGAGAGGTGATAAATCTTAACAGAAGTTGCTTGGCAGGAGTGGTGCTCTGAAAGCCCCACGTTGTCATGAGTTGCTCCAGGAAACCAGACAGCCATTTATCCAGGTTCTTGTGGTTCCTGTTTCTTTAGCACTGATTTGGAATGCATGTTCTGGTTATTTATTTTTAATGTTTTCCCCTCAAGGTGTCACTGTAGGGTAGACTTAAGGCTATTTGCAAGTGCCAGCTGGGCCTTTTCATTCCTGAAAGTGTTTGCCTTTCTTTGAAATGCAATCTTAACTACAAACACCTTGGGTAAATAATGCATGGTTTGAAGGTAATGCAATATCTCCATATAATGTCAGTCTCTCTTAAGTTACTCTTCTTCACTTTTTCATCTTTAATCCATCTTTGTGTAGTTCACTTAGCAAGAGGAAGAGTTCTGAATGGCTAAGGCAATAGGTCAAAGCCCATTGAAAAGCAGCTCTATTGCTGGTACTAGAATAATGCTGCTCTGGGATGCCACGTCCTTCCTGTCCCTGCAGTAAGGCTGCTACTTAGTGTACTATTAAGAGCCCTTTCCAGGAACTCTTCTGTTTCATGTACAAGCCTTGTATCCAAGAAGCTCTCAGCACTGACTGACATTTTACCTGGGATCTCAGGTGGTCAAAGGCTTAGGCAGTCAAGTGCTTGACTCTGCTGAACTGGCACTGAGATAGACTCCTTTCTTATTGTTTACTCCCCAAGTGGTTCAACTGGTAGGAACCTTCAGTAGTTTGAGAGGAAAAATAAGTTATTCCAATGGCAGCAGGAGAAAGAAACCTCATACTTCTCCCTATTTTACAATAATTTCAGTTACCTTGTCCAGACCCTGGGATGCCTCCACCTGAGAGCAAGATACATGCCCGCTGCCCAGCCAGCCATTGTTAAAAAAAATGTGTAACACATTAAATTTTCCTGCTTTTCCATCAGGCAGATGAAGGGAATAATGAGATCACCTGAGATTCTTGTTGTAGGTTATTTTAGACATGTCCCTTCACATTTGGTTGCCGTTAGCCAATGAGCTCAAAAGCAGTGGTTTATAAGCATCTGGATGAAAAATATCCAGTAGGTGAGCTAGGGAAATTTTTTCTAGCATGACTTAGATCCTGCTAGAGCACTCAATTTGCTTATGTACAAGTTGCAGAGAGGAGGAAGAAGATGTAACCAGTCATTTAAGCACCATCTATGAGGGAGTTAGTAATTTATTTATCAGCAAGGCAGTGAATGGTATTTAGTCTATTGGTATTTGGGCTGGTGTGTGTTCAGCTTCCTTGTTCTTCTGCATCCTGTATGTAATGCACCCAGATACTAGTGACAAGTGTCTTCTTCACAGGTGGTGATTTCCAGCAACATTCACCTCAGTCTTCAGATCCTGTGATGGAGTTGATGAGCCATAAGAAACAGGTCCACCTTCTTAGTCTGGAATCCTTCATGCATGTTAAGTTCAAAAGTGTGTTGGTGGGAGAAGGCAGCTCTCACTGATGGTGATCGTTCTACTTCTGTCTTCTAGAAGTTTTGATTCCAGTCTTTCTTGACTTTTTTTCCAAATCCCTTCTGTTTTTGCCAAATACTTGATCAAGAACACCTAATATGGGAAGTAAGCACACAATGAGGGCCAACAAGAGGAGTACGGCTTTTGCCTCTCCCTTTCCCCCAAAATGCATTTTGTCACATACTTGTGGCATTTTCCTATTGTAGACAGCAATGACATACTAAAATTGATACATTTGCTGTCAGTAGCAGAAGATCAGAGCTACTTCTCAGGAAACGATTGGCTCAACAGCAGGCAGTATGAGGAGAATCTGAATTAAAGCACTCCTGGCTGACATATACAGAGAGATGCAATTAGGGGCCATTAAGATGAGCATCTCTACTTGTGATGCAGTTGTGATGATGTTTTAATCCAGCCTCTGAATTCTAATTACATTCACTTACTGTGTTAAGAAGTTATTATGAAGGAGTTAGAAAATATCAGCATTTAGGTTATGTCTGTGATCCAAAGTGCACATTACACATGAGTCTCCAATTACTTTCTTTAAAATATAGTTTTTAAATCCCCTTCAGAACATGAAATCTAAACAGAAGAGCAGGACTTGGAAGCTAGATATGGTCTGAAATCTTACTCTCTGCTGCTATCTTTGCTCACAGGGTATACATGGTTAGTGAGAATTCACTCATGTTCCTCAGTACACACCTCTGTCGGCTTTCAGATGCCTCCAAGCCACTCCTCCCTCACCCTCTAATGCAGTTTTCTAAAATACCACTGCTCTTTTCCTGAAGGACCATGGTACACAGAGCCCAACAGGCTCATCCCAAAAATTGTCTCCTACCTGCAGATTTCTGGTTTAGTGGACCCTTACCATGATTTCACCCTCCCACTTTTATGCATTGTCTTGGGTTAGTGCAGGGGTGTTCTGGAAGTGGGGGAGCCACAAGAGTGGCTCTTGTGAGAAGGTGCTGGAAGCTCCCCTGGTTTCAGTTCTGGACTTGCCTCTGGCCAAGGCCAATCAGATATGGAAAGCTGGATGCAAATAACGTATTCAAGAAAGGGAAAATGAAACTGCAATAATAATAAAAATAATAAAAAAACCTGCAGAACAGAGAAAAGAAGATGGGAGCAATGCCAGAGCAAAGGCACCAAGGACAGAGAGGGATGAGGGGGAGGAGCTGCTCCAGCAGGGATTTCCCTACAGCCCGTGGTGAGATCACCAGGCTAACTATGGAGGAGCGCGGTGGAGCAGGCCCTGAAGTGTCACGGGTGGGCAGACATGGAGCTGCAGCCTGTGAGGGATCCCAGAGAGGGTCAGATGTGTCTGTGCAGCCGTGTAGGAGCCCGTGTGAGAGAGAGGAGGTGAGTGCTCCCGCAGCAGCCGTGACTCTGTGCGCAGCCCAGGCGGGAGCAGTCTGTGCCTGAGGGACTGCACCTGTGGGAGGGACTCATGTCCCAGGGGTTCCTGAAGGACTCTCCCTCCCGGGAGAGAGAGGGACCCCGCGTTGGAGCGGGGGAAGAAAGAATGTGAGGAGTCCTCCCCCTGAGGAGGAAGGAGCGGCAGAAACAGCGTGTGGGGAACTGACCCTAAACCCCCCCTGCCCCTCCCTGTGCCCTGAGGGGGAGGCAGCAGGGAAGGGATCCGGGAACAGGGAGAAGGGAGGGGTTTCGGGGGAAGGTATTCAGATCTGGTTGTGGTCCTGTTGATACCAAGTGGTCCTAAACCCTGACAGCATGAATTCGCTGCTTGTGGCTGGTGAACCTCACATCCATCATTTAACACTGTGTTTGTGAAATATGGTTTTGGACAAGAAAAAGGATAGAAATAAAGAGTGGAAAACCCATGGAATGCAGAACCTGGGGCTTGGGGGCTTGGGCTTGCCCCAAGTGACAAGTCTAGAAGGGCAGTCACCAAGAGACCAAAAAGAGGACAATGTGCAAATGATTCGGAGGGAAAATAATAGATTACTACCATTGAACCCAAAAAGGTTATGTCTACATTGCAGCCAAAGATGTAATTGCTGTATATAGTGGCATATCCAAGCAGTTTAACCTTACTGATTCAATAATAATATCAAGTTTAAGAAATTCAGTAACAGTAGAAGCTCAATCACAATAACAACAGCAGTGAAGATAAAATGACACAAACTTCATCTCCATTCTGTTTCCCAGGCAGCCAGAGTCTCAGATGATCTGGACAGCTTAAACATACCAGAGCATAGGTTTCAGTGCATTGTTATTATCATACCTGTCAGCTGCATTAAAGCCAATACATATGTGCACTACTTGCATACCTTGGATTTTATCACAGGTATCAGGAATAGCATGGCTTAAGAATGGCATATAACATTTGCCTGTCCCTGGCTACGATTATAACAGCTCAGGTGTGAACACTGCTAAATGATGAGACAAGATTTGATTTAATTTCTGTAGATATAGTTAAAGACCAGATTCCAGTGATATACAACTATGTGAAAAAAATGAGGAGTCTATGCCACTATTTTATCAAGCTCATTAAAGCTAACCACAATGAAATAACACTTTCTGGTTTTTGGTGTTTTTTTTTTTTTTAAGTACAATAAAAATATTCCTTTGGAAATAAAAAAACTTCCTAATACACAAAAATCAATATTTCTCAGGAGAGAAACTGTGTTGTATTTTTAAACATAGTCCCTCAGAACAGCCCAGACTTTGACCACAGGGATAGAAAGTAAAGATGCTTTTTCCATTCAGAAAATAAGGGCAGATCACTGAGTTGCCCATATCTGTTCAGCTCTTCAGCATTCATTAAGCTGTGAATGTCGAGGTTCAGAGAACACAGGAGTCACCTTATAGTTGAGGATATGTAATTGCTCTATCCAATTTTATTTGTCCCACATAATGTGGTATGTCAGTTCATGACATATTGATTCAACTTATAGAAGTAATTTTTTTCCCCATTCATTTAAATTACAATTTAGGCTGAACATGCTTGAAGGAGATGTCTATAAATTATGTCAGCTTTCCGTAAGTCTACATTCAAAAATACAATTTAAATCAAAAGTATTAACTAATTGTGCTTAATTTTTGATTTAAGCCTACTCTGCTTCTGGAATATGTAATTAGCAAAGTTGAATTTGGCCAGCTCCACAGAGGATTGTACAGATTCAAGTGGCAGAGGGAAGAATTCAGTCTCCTAGATCAATGATGAAGTGTTCTGTGATAGTGGCTCCAAAGAAAAGTCCAACAGCATTTCAGAGTTTCTGTTTTTCCTAGTCATTCCCCAGAGGCCAGCGGATGGCAGTGAGTTTCTGGGTTCTTTCCAGTATGGTATCTCATCAAAATACTGACCAGAGTGGTGCTGTTTGAATGAAATGAAGATGGGGTATCAAGCTGGAACAATTTTCTGCATATGAATGCCTTATACACAAAGTATACCTTTTTGCACATTTATCATTTTTACTTTTCCTGTACCTCCCCAGTATGAATTCCAGCAGAAGGACTGCAAAAACCTTCTGGTCAGGAAGCTCTCGGGGGAGAGTCACTCATGAAAGCATCTCTTCAAGCCTCAAAGGTGTGAAATAGAGAAGGATAGAGTCCCAGGCCTTAAATGAGGATCACAGTTTAAATTGTGATTATTCAAACTATTCCTGCATATTGCCAAAGAGGTGACCCCCTGAGACTTTCTACATCTAGGAATCAACCACATCCTTAGGAACTGCATTTTGACCAATTTGCCCCTATCCACAGCTTTTTCTATGAGATAGTTTTACCAAACCAGCAGTTTAAAAAGTTACAAACCAAGGTTTTTAATGTAACTTTTTTGGATTACCAAAACATGTATTCAGTGGTCTTTAATGAATGCCGTAGTATTCTTGAAGGTTAAATTTATTACTCCTGAAAGATTTCAGCACTGATCAAATAAAAATCTTTTGATGATACATTCCCAAAGGATAGCATTAGGTTTGTAGGAGGATTTAAAGGATTATGTGAGAAATTGTGAAACAGTTTCAGGATAACCTCAAACTCATGTTACTGAATGACAGCAGCCTCAGTGCAGAATTCCCGGTGGGATCCTTTCATTTCATCCCAAATCTTCAGCCCACGTTCAGCTCCACAAGTCTTCAGCTCCCAGGAAAACGGGAGTCTCTGAAGGGCTTCTCTTTCCCAAATAATTTAGGTATGTTTGCATTCCCCCTCCAATAGAAGATGTTTATTTTCCCCTTGCACTGCTGAGCCATTAAGTTGAGAAGTGGGGGCCGGCGAGGAGCCCGGCCGCACTTGCTCTCCCTGTCTGCTCAGCTCGCCCGATCTTTGCCAATCTCGGCAATCTTTTTGACAGGGCAGTGAGAAGATCATGAATCTTTGGACAAGGATTTGAAGGTCAGCCAGAAGAATTAGGCTGGGGGCAAATGTCAGGCTGTGGGGATTACTTACTGCTAAAGGAAGGTTTGTATTTATTGTAGGATTGACCTACAAACCCCGTGCTCCTTTCAAAGCCAGGAAGCTGAGATCTGGTTGGGTTTTTTTTCCTGAGGCTGTGCATTTGAGAGCCTTTTCATTTGCAGACCCTTACCTCACCTGCTACGTACAGGAGAGGGATTCCTGTGGGGAGCTGAGATAAAGTTGATCCATGTCTGCAGGGACTTCCTTGCAACTGAAAGACAACCCGAGCTGCTGCCCTGCTTAGTCGGCAGCAGGGGAAGATGTCCTTGCTTGCTTGCCAGTCAGCCTGGGTTATCTCCCTCTGAGCTCTGGGCCAAAATCAAACAGCTTGCAGGCCATGTGGCACTTCAGTGTAAGCAGTAAACATCACATTAGTGTTTGTATGGACCCAATGGCCTGTCACTGTGGGTTTGGCAGAGCTGCCGGAGCTGCTTCGGCATCTGTGAGTTGTGTGGCCAAAGCAGCTGGGAGCACTCAGGGACAGCTTCCCCCTGCCCCAGGGGGATGGATGGGATTGGGGATGGGGAAGCAGGGGGAATGGCCCATGGCCAAGACATCTCTTCGCCCACACTGGAAAAGAAAGACAAAACTGAAATAAGAAGCAGCGCCCATGAGCTCAGTCCTGCTCTGGCACAGGGAAGACTGGAGCAGAAGGGGAACAATGCTGGTGTCACCTTGGGTACTCCCATAGGACTGGGCAATGAGGAGGAATATGGGGAGACCAGGCAGACCCTACCTATCCATGGACTGGCAATTCTCTCCTAGAAGAGTATCAGAGACTAAAAGTCACTTCAGAGTCTCAGTCTCTGTAAAGCTCCACCCCTGGGCTGTAGCATCATGAAAATACTTTTTTTTTACTCTTTTTACTCTTTCATTCATTACTGCTGTTCTTTCCTTAAAATAGAGACTCAATTTGCACAGCCTCATGGGCTAGAAAGCTGTTCAGTTTGACCATAGCCATGATAAGGATATCTACAGGAAGGAGTGAATGGAGCAAAAGGGTACCGAGGAAAACTCAGATGTTTCACAAGCCTGATGGTGCTGCCAGGACATTTCTTTTTTCGCTGGGGAAAAGCTCATAAGCCTCCCTGCACAAGGTCCTATGGGCTTCTCTACAGTGACACCAGTACATGTTGTTGGAAAAAGCAGGGGCCCTAAATTTTGGGTGAATTCAGAAAATGGGGAACATGAAGAACTGGGGTACAGAATCTCATGGCTCCTGATAAAGGAGAGTCACTTTTTTGGATATCGATAGTCTTCCAAAAGCTTCTGCTGTAAATTATACAGGATTAATGGGGAAGAGATGTGTTGTCTGGGAAGATTTGGGTGTCCTTTTTTAATCTCCTGGCTCTGAGATACATAGGCAATGTTAACATGAAAGAATGGCCTGCTGGACTTGTCTCTTCACTAGGATGCTCTTCTTCGCAAAATCTCTCACAGGCATCTATTCCAGTTTTGTGTTTTCCTCCTAAGGCAGTTTCTACAATCTACAGATTTTCCCACTGCGGAGATGCAAGGTGGAAACTCATGTTTCCAATGCCCTTGGCCTCCAGGAAAAAGTCCAGAGGTCTGCTCAGAAACTACTCTTTGGGAGAAAAAAAACGGAGGGAGTTATAAATCAATGACCAGGGAAAACTCCAGGTAAAAGAACTATTTCAAGCATAATGTTTAAGACTGAGATTTCCAAAAGCACATTATGATTTTGAGTGTCTCACTTCATGGGTATTCCACCAGGGAAGTCTTTGGAAGCCTTACACTAAGAGAATAAGTGCTTGGCATTTCCTGAAAGTTATGTCTCTGTTAGCAGCTTTCAAGCAGTGCATGAAGAAAAGAAACTATTGAAAAATCACAAGGCCGAGATGTTCTTTAGTGACTTAAAATGGTCAGACAAAACATATTGTCATGCTGAGACACAGCTCTTCAATGATTTTGAGCAGTTTTTTCTCTGAGAGAAAGATTAAATACTACTGTATCTGAAATCTTACACTGTGCTTCAGTTGTGTCATGAAAGATAGAATTCATATTTGATATTAATAGAGCAGGTGAAACGTGAAATGATATTTCTTTAATCTTTAATGAAATTTCTGGTTTTAGCATTTACCTTATCTGTTCAGTGACACAGAAGAGCTAATAATATCACTGTTTTTGAAGTAGTTATTCACTACAGGCAGCCAGATTTCCTAAATCTGTAGGAGACTGTTTAGATGCTCCACTGATGTATGAAAATGATAATAATAAATAAAATCCAGTGTCCTTGAGGCCCACTGAGCAGAGATGGAAAGGTATAATTAAAAAAGAAAAAAAAAATTCTCCCAATATACCACCACAATGGAACAGGCACACAGCGTTTTAGAAAACAGGAGTTTTTTGGGAATTAGCAAGAGCAGTGTGGTCTCAGGAAGTCTTCAAATGGGTATGCTCCATAGCTTGGATAATCAGTACATTCAACACTGAAAAGTTGAATGGTGCTTTCTGAAGGAAACTGTGTATTTGCTGAACAACTTCATTGATTCAAAATCTAAAACTGCTTTTGTAAAACTCCAGGAGATGGGAAAGGTTACTAAAGAAGATGCAAACTTTTGTGTGGAGAAACTGAATTTTTCTCTTGAGGATGCATAAGTACTATGCATGACACAAAGTTTTCTATCAGCTTGTCTGTTGATGTTTGTCTCTTAATTTCTTCTTCAGGTCCTAGCTGCTTAGCCTTCATGAAGTAGATGGACCAGGGCACAGCATCAGGAAGAAACTTCTGACTGAAGAGGAAGATGGAGCAGAAGCAAGAGGAGGTCCTGGGAGGGACACAGGGGAAGCTCCTGTGGCTGCATGACCTGGGTGCTCACCATGGGCAATGGCCAGAAAACAGGGAATCATGGGGCAAAGACAAATATGTGACTTCTTACAGTTCTCCAGAATCCCTCCCACAGACCTCCTTCAGCCTCTATACTCACTGATACACACTCAATGTCCTCTCTGCAACTCGGCCTCTTTGCAGGAGGAATATATTGTGCAGATTTGTAAGGTCATTTCCACCCTGATTTTCTATGACTTCAGCCTAGATTTTTTTTAAATTTTTCTTAGTGGCCAGTGCTGACCCTCTTGAAACAGAGTAACATTGGAGTGGTGTCCAAAACATGAAGTTATAGTTTCAAAAATCATAGATGTTCTCCAGTACCAATAAAGCTGGCCAGTAATGGAGCTAATATAAACCTTGGCCATTCTCCCAGATGACTGTCCTAAGAATAGAAATGCCCCTCTGAGTAAGTAGCTCATACTGGGGATCTGCCAGGTGATTTCCATTAAAAAGAGCAATTGGTTACAATATCCTTGGCAGGATCCTGCTTGTCTTCCTCCAAGCATCACTGGGATGAGCAGGAGAAGGTCTTTCTCAAGTCTTTCTCTGCCCTCTGCTTTCAGTTCTCCTTACATTGTTTGCACTTTTCCTGAAATCTCTGCTCTTTCTTGTGGTCTCTCCAAAACCTGATTCTCTTTGCTTTCCAGTTACACATTTTTTCAACACATAACACTGCAAACATATTCATTCTCTTGCCCTTGCACCAGCTTGTAGGTAACCTGCCAAGCCTGAATAGCCAAGGTAGGGAGCAGCTCTGTTTGTGATTTGGTGTTGCCAGGTGAGTTCTTCCTTCATCTGTCTTCTTTTACAGAGAACCTGACTCACTTCTTCCATCCTCTCTGAAGAGAGAAGAGCTGCTGAAGCTGGGAAGGCATCTGGTAAACCCACCAGGTTGCAGAGGTCAGAGATGAGATGTGCACAAGGTAGTCACAAAAGCCACTGGAAAACACCAGTGTGAACATTAAGGCTCAGCCAGCTTCAAAAAGACAATTTGACAAAGCTGTGATGGCAAGACTAAACCACTTGAAAAGTAACCTCAGCTTAGACTGCTCCAAGGACCACCAATCTAGATGTTCCCTCAGCCCCCTGACCTGTCTATTGCTGCAGACCTCCTGTGCCCTGCTGTAGGGCTGGGAGGTTGGGATTGCTTTTGCAAGCCCAGGTTCTGTGGTTACCTTCTCCAGCTGCATTTGGGGTTTTCAGCATCCTTCTGCATTGTTGTGGTTCCTCTGCCAGCACCAGGCACAGGAAGAAGTTGAAGAGCTCTCCCCAGGTCTTTTATCTCATGTTTCCCTTCTGATTTATTAATATCCACTTGGAATTTAATTTTCAGAAGAGATGTACCAACAATCACAATTTCTGCTAGATTCTTCAGATGTGACCCAGAAACCTTACTGGAGAGCACTGTGCAGAATGCTTAGCAAAACTCACCACAGGGCCATCTGAGTGCTGCCATTTGGAGTATGCCTGAACCATGCCCCATCTGTTTCAGATGATATATATATATATTTAAGCCATGGCAGCATATTAGCAGCTCAGACTTAGATTAATCAGCCTGGAGATAACTTTTGGACCTTTTCCACAACAGGATAAGAGATAAATAAGGTAGATACTGTTCTGTGCTATAACACCAGCAAGCACTGGGTAGCAGGTGAAATTTCCAGGGATATCAGCCAAAGAAATACTGTAATAAGATTAAGGGAAGCAAAGTGAAAGTTGTGTGTGCATATCCGCATGTGTGTGCACAAATGTGATTAAATCTTTCCAATTTGCAGAAACCATTATTTTCCAGTGAGATTTTCTCTGCTGTTACAGCAGCAAAATGCAAATTTCCTTTATGCTGAAATATCCTCCTCGACTTCCTTAGTGTCATAAAATCAGTCCTGCCCACAGACATTAATACAGAAGCTAGCTTCAGCTAGAATAACAAAGCAGCAGTTCAAAATCAAGTAAAATTCCTGGCATGGCAGGCACGGGTCTTATGTTTGGAGGCTTGGTGATGCCTGGAATAAATCAGTAAATGCATGGGAATTAGTTCCTTGAAAACCAGAACAGGTCACCCTTAGGATGTCTAATGTAAAATATGACCATGGGTATTTATGGGGCACTTCTTTTCTGCAAATTAAAAACTGAGCTAATGTTAGTAAATAAAAGGAAACATTAAAATGCTCTCTAGCCTCTACCAGTGCCCCTTGGAAAAGGCCTCTGAAGTACTGTTCTCTATACATATTCTGATGAGAGAAAAGTTTGGTTTACATTCTACACGATGTTTGGTGAATTCACTTTTATGCTCACTGACTGCACTTGCAACACCAGAAGGGTCAGTGATGAAACCTCTCATGGGAATTCAAGGAAACAAAGTCGCTGGGCTCCAAAGTAAAAAGCAAATGTACCGTAACAGCAGCCAGCTGTGATGTAGGTCTAGGTCTTGCCCATATTGAAGCTTTCACCATCAATTTGTAATAGCCCAAATTGCATCCAAGGTCAGCAAAAATGTTTCTTCTGGTTGCACTTGAGCTACTGTAAGAAAAAAAGTCAAGAAAAATATTCTTTCATGGTTTAGTGGAAGACTATGATATTATTTCAAGCAAAGAACATGCTTGCAATAATATATAATTACAATAAATGTAATACACAGGGATGGGGAACCCAATTTTCCTGCAGCAAGCAGCCCTTTAAGCTCTTTTTGTAACCCACATTAAAAAGCTGTGCTGATGGTGTCCCACATCTCTCCCAGAGGACAGTGTTCATTAGCTTCTAACAGAAAAATGGTCTCAGTCTCCTTTTTTAAAGGTTAATTAGCTCATCATAGGCATTTGTTTATGTTCTTGTTGTTTTCCCCCAAAAGCATCCATACTCCTTTCCCATTTGCACAGCAAGCAATGGCTAAGAGGATGCCTTTAACTACTTAGTGTCAGGCTTCTTCATATCCAGATTCTCGTGTCTCTTCATAACATCTCTGCCTCACAGTGAAGAGAGGACAAGGTAGTGTCTCCAGTGTCAAATAAATGACTGTGCTCTCATTTCCTTACTGGAACCCCTTGCTAAAGACTCTCTACAGTGCCACATGCAACATTCTGATTGTTTCCTATTGGGAGGATGTGCCTAATGCAGTTTTTTGCAGTAGTGTTCACTTTCATTAGCAGGTTTGCACCAAGCAGACAAGACTGAAGCTATTCTGTAAACACGTATTCTAGACTTCACTCTTCTTAGACAAGTTTTCTCCATTCCTGTTAGACTGATATGAGGTGGACTCTGGTTTTGACCTCACCACTGCCCTGCTCTGATGCCATTACTGGGTCACTTCCCATTTCTAGGAGTCCCTTTTCCCCATTTCCCTTGGCCAAATGGGGCCAGACCTTCTTGGAAACCCTGTGGCCAGGATTGCAGAGTAGCCCAAAGTGATGTCTGCATTGGATAGTTCATTCCCAGATCTTCCCACTGCCAGCACCCTTGAACTTCTTCTCTTGCACCAGCCCTTGTACTTCTCAAATCCCTCATTGCAGTCTTCTTACACCTGGGCTGGGAAAAACCCAGGGAATTCCAGGCTGCTGTGGGGACACAGCCTCACACTGAGGGTCTTTAGGACTGCTGCAAATACAATAATACATTTGGTTTAGTTTCTGTTCCTTGCATTGGCATAGCTCTTTTCTCTCTTTGAACTAAAAGGAAAACAGGGAAGATGTTTTTTGAGTGATGCAGCATTTCTCAAACTATTTTCACAGCCACAGCTGCAACGCTGTTGAACAGCTCATGGGAAGGGATAGGCGAAATGTTCTGGTAAAGAGGTTTCTGAGCAGCACTGCAGCCAGGTTCAGCATCCAAAACATATTCAGCTTCAGGATGTGACCTGACCTGGTAGCCTTGGAGGGCTTTCTGAACAGTATGTGGCTCTCAGGGGGGTCAGGAAAGGCACCTTTGCACTTGTAGTCCTTTTCCTACACCATTCACCAGTGATGCACCCTCACTTCTCTGCTCTCACCTTTCCCTTTGGGAACTTTGGGGCACTGTGGTAAAGACCATCAAAGTTGTTTTTCAAAGGCCCTTCCAGACTGCTGTGCTCCAGGGACTTTGTGTGGTAAGCAAAGAGGACTTGCAGCTGAATTCTCTAAGAACTGGTATCTGAGATGCTTATTTTGACTCAAATTTCTATGCCTCCTTAAAGGATGCTGAAGAGAGCTAATCCACTCTGAATATTTTCCCTCATAGATTATTAGCATTGAAAACTTGTCCATCATTAGTGACAGACCTAGAAGCTATTGAAGTGAACGAAGCATTATTTTATTTTTTTTAATTTAATTTAATTTAATTTAATTTAATTTAATTTAATTTAATTTAATTTAATTTTATTTTATTTAATTTTATTTTATTTTATTTTATTTTATTTTATTTTATTCTATTTTTTACTTCTGTTTTCAGTGAGTGCTGAACTGGAAGTAAATTGATTAGTTGAGTTTGTCCGGAACTGGGGAAAATGCTCTCGTTGTGCAGCTTAGCCCTAAATGTGATGACATTTCACATTTTCCATGCAGAAGTAGGAAAGTATCTTCAAATGCCATAAATATATCCTTTTTCCTTTGCTGTCAAACCAGAGAAGATTAATTTCTAAAGTAAAATCTGTGAGGAGCATTTGTGGAGAGAGTATGACTTTGCTGTGATTATTCTTCTAGGCAGGAGTTCCTCTAGGAAACCTTGTTTTCTGTTTTCTAGTTTTCCAAAACACTGGAAGCCATAAACTTCTATGTCTAAAAAAGCATTTGAATAAATTACTTTGAAAGTCTGGCATAAACTTAGTTTTTCACAGATACTATATTGTAGATAATGAAAATCAAGAGACTCATTAAATTGTTTTCATACTACTTTGTGTTATGCAAATCTGATCCTAAAGCTTTTGTTGCTTTGTTCCTTGCCATGTTCTAATTTTAAAGGAATAAGGATTAGAAAGCTATGCATGTACTATTTAGACCTACTTGTTAAATGCCTTATTTTCTGTATTTAGAAATATATTTCTAAATATAGAATTATCAGTATTGTACTAGGATCTTTTTAATAGTTTCATGAAATGTGATTTCCAGACAATGCAGAAACCAGTTGCTGAGCCAAAAACAGCCCAATGAGAGAGCCAGTTCCAGGAAGTGGCCATGCCTGAGGTCTTAAACATTAGTTCCAGATTCCCTCACAATGCTTTTTATAATGTCAGCTATGTATGGCTGCAACTTTTAGCTGGTGCCTCAGCTTTGGTCAGCAGTTCCTTTGCAGTGTCTATGACAGGTTTGAACAAAGATGAATGGCTGTAGCAGTTTAGCCTGCAGTAGATGATCATTATTTTTCCATCAGCTCTTCCCAATTACCTCCAGCATCTAATGCTGTAGAAGAGAAGCAGGGTGAGAAAGTCTCAGTGTCTGTGGATGAATGGCATTGGCCTTTACCCCTCACCTTTGTAGAACAAGAAAAAAATCTGACCTCAGAGGCTTCATGTATCAGGAAGTTGTCCCCCAGCAGTTATGAATTGCTGTATCTTATATTGGAGACTACAAAAGCCTCTACTGCTACACCACCTATCAGCTGTGATTCATTACATCACAAGTGATGGCTCTGCAGCTTGAAAAACCACAGAGAAAAAGAAACAGGAACAAAAAGAGATGTCTCATGTCGTGCTGTTTTTTTTCTTTCTTTCTTTCTTTTTTTTTTTTTTCTTTTTTTTTTTTTTTCTTTTCTTTTCTACTTTCCTCCCATTGGAAGGAAGGTTTTCCTTAAGGACCTGCTTTATTGATTAGGCTTCATCATAACTCATGACAACATCTATCTGGTGAGAGATGACTAAATGCATCTCCTTAAGTACTAAACCACTCAGGTCCAGCCTGTAGCAACAGGCTGCCAATGACCTGACCTGACGTTGCATCCTTTAAAGTCATGCTTAAAGCTTTCTAAGCTTTCTTGATGAATTGTAAGTCATTATAATTGGTTTATAGCTAAATGCAAGTAGTTTAAATGTCTTAGGGCTACATTTTGTCTTACCAGCTAGAATTGTAACCTGCAGGTTTTCCAATATGTCTGGAAGATTCTCAAAATTAATCTCAGGTCTTTTTCTGTCTATCCTGCTGTGTCTTCTGCTTCATGAATGCTATTTATCCCGGACTTATTTTTTAAGCCTTTTTTTCCTCTTGCAATATTGTCTTGAAATGAAACTGCTTCACTGTTTAGTTCTGCTACTTCTCTGGGTACAAGGTGCACAGTTTTTGAGTCTTCTTTCTTTGATTATCCCACTGAGCATTTGCTTCAGAAATTTGTGTTCTTTTGTAAGTCCTGCTACCATTTATATTTAACTTTTTATATGCAGTTTCTCAGCCAGTATACATCTTTCTGGTGCCAGCCACATTTTTTGAGAAAAGGTTCTTTGATACCCATCTGCTATGAAACCATCTCTGTGTGAGGTGGTTTACAGGACACTTGACCATCATGCTGAGGACTCTTCTGTATCATATGACTATTCCTAGTTGCAGTACTTGGTGGGCCTTGTCCTTTTGCATTCATCATTTATGCCCAAAATTTAGTCAGATGTCTTGATTAGCAACTAATTGCCCTAATGTCTGACTGTCTTCAAAAAGGGAGAGACTTGTAAGGATTTTGGGCCCTGATCACTCTCGTGATTGGACCTCAGTTTATATACAAGGCAATAGTGAACCAATCTTCCTATGCATGCTTTCAAAATACTGAAAATCTGATCAGCAGAATAACTTTTAGCAAACTGTTTAGTCAGTGCTAATATCCCTACGCTGCAAAGTGTGCAGGTGAGTTTGTGATGGGGGAGCTGGAGACAGACCAGGTTGACCTGAAAAAGGGATGTACAGACATCCATCAGCTAAGAACACTTTTGCCTTTCTATTGCAGTGGGCTGCTGTCATGTAAGGGAGCTGTGAGCAATAGGCTCTGACACTCATTAGCAATACATTCTGTGCTCTGTGGTTTCCTATTAATCCTGGTATTACACCTTCTTTTAATGCAGAGTTTCTGGAACAACAGACTGGTAAAAGTGAGTTTGAAAAGGGAGTCTGAAAGTTTAAGTTTCTCCTAACTTCACATGCCAACACAGTTTACAGTTGGGTAGCCTCACCCTGCATTGCATTGAAGTTATCCTCAACTACTTTATCCATTAACTGAATACAGTACTACTGCAAAATAGGAATAGAAATAAACCCTGCACTCCAAAAGTCACAAGTATTATGAGAGCTAAATTTGAGTAAAAAGCTTATTTTGCAAAGCAAAACTGGGTACTTGTTCTTAGTTCTCACCTTATATCCTGGTTCCCCACTCTGGGGCTGTCACTCATACCTGGATCAATGGTGTCAAGGAGATGAAAATGATGATTGCCACTTCTGTCACAGGTGTCAGTGACAATAAGCCTACAGGTGAAATGCACACCTGGCTTCTCACTGTTATTTTATGTAGCTGCTTGGGAATCAGCCTGATCAAGACCTCTAAATGCCCTTCCATGTATAGAGAGAGGAATAAAGCCTGGTAGTTAGAGACAGCCCTTCAGGGAGGGATGGGACATGGGCAGGAACTCAGGCAAATAGGTAGTGATACCTGTTTCCACAACCTCTCTGCAGAAGCTGGTCCAGGAGTCAAAGTAGCGTGAGAAACATTGCAGACTTGGTGCGTCTTTCCACCAAGTTTCACTAGAAGAGAGGGGAAGAACATCTGTGCTGGGCAGTTACAGGGTGTGCATTTTGGCCTCTCAAGAGAAGGGCAGTGACAATTTAATTTGCTTCTAAAATATTGGTTGTTATGACATCTACATGACACTCCTGACATAGGCCATCTCAGTCTGTCCTTCAGCTCACCTACATGGCAAAGCTGTAAGGAAGTAAGGAGAAAGTTTAGGATGTTCCCAAGCTGGGCACAGCACGTGTGAAGCTGAGCTGTGCTTCTTGCTAGGCACGGATGCTGAGGGTGGAGGGGTGGTGTGCCGCCTCCCCCAGGCCTGGGTCTGCAAATGCAAATGTTCTGCAGTTGCTCCTGTTCTAGCCACATTTCTGTCACAGCCCTTGACATCTTCCCGAGAGCTGCAACAGCCCCTCTGCTGCAGGACAGATAGCAAAGTTCGGCACGCTAAGCCTGGTCAGCAGAAGGTTGCTTTCCACCCTCTTTTTGCTGACAAAGAAGTGGAAGAGATGGGCCCTGATGCTACAAATGAAGAAAATGATGAAGGAATGTTAGTACCACATTTAGCTTTATTGAAACTGAACAAATACCTTTTTTTTTTTAATAAACCCTTTTACAGCAAGTGTAAAATTTTAATGTTTGATTTATCTTATGTTACATGTTGTCTTCTTCTGTGTAAGCAAAAATAATACCATCTTTTTTTTTTTTTTCTTTTTTTTTTTTTTTTTTTAGTTTTCTACTTTAAAACATGTAGCAAGGATTTGAATAACGCAGATCCGGCACCAAAAGGTAACAGATTCTGAAAATCACAGTACAGTTTTAAAAGTCTTAGGTTGATTAATGATATTTAAAACAATAGCCACTCTGAGTAAAGATAGAAATTAGAGGTCTGTAAACAAGTTGTGTTTACCTACAGAGCTATTGATTGCAGCTACAATGAGAGCAGTAATGGAAACTCAATGCTAAACTGAGCTACATCTTTGAGGAAACAAGTTCTTACTACGCAGTGTGGTACAGGGTTGCACAATAGGTAAAATACATTTTGGCACCTCAAGTTGCATGTAAAATCAGCAGAAATAAAATGAAGTAAGTGCACTGTCTTCCAACAAAAATAAACCAGACAGTTTCACTGGTTTTGGAGTGTCAACTATCAAATAAATCACACAGCACACAAGTTCAACCCCAAAATTACAATTCTAGTAAAGCAAGATAATATTAAAATGCACACCCACAAGGATAGTAAAGTATAAATTTTTTTTCTCTTTCTTTTTTTTTTTTTTTTCCTCTCTCCCCTGTCATTAGAAATAATTTACAACCCACAAAAGGACTCCTTGGTGAAGCCACTAACTACAGACACGGTCATGGAATGTAGCTCAGTAGACTTGTTTCAAATAGAAAGGCAACATTATCCTGAAAAAGTTTGGTCCTCTTATAACTCACTGTACTGTAGCCACCACAGTCTCTAGACAGATGTTTTAGGAGCTTTGTTTTCTGATTCTCTGTTGTCTTGAGAGATAACATCTTTGTGATAAAACTGGGTAAAATTTGGCCCCGTTTACAGTTGACTGATTAATGCTGAATCTGGAAGAACAACACAGAGAGCACACAGGGGGAACCCTCACTGACTGGTCTCAAGGCATATTTTTTTTCATGCAATCACTTTTCCTTCTGTACTTCTCTTTTTTGTTCATTTTCTCTTCAGTGTCCTGGGGGAATGGGAGGGGAAGAAACCCTTAGTCCAGATGACAGAAAGACATTGTACTGTTTATTTACAAGTGGATCACTTTGGCTAAGAAGTCCTGGCAGCTGAGAGTTGCCAACTATTTCTTGTGAATGTCCTCATGCCGTATAATTTTGTATGTAATCCAGTAAAAGATGTTGAAAATGAGGAAGGCGAGTGGGAACGCAGCACGAGATATTGTATCAATCCTTTTTGCACGGTCAACAAACTTCTTTTTGATGGAATCTGAATCCTTTGGTGGTGCTGGAGGTGGGTTGGGTGGAGTAGCCTTGACTGCTGTGCCATCTTTGACTTGGAGGCAGTGACCCATACCATAGCCACTGAAATTGAAGCGACTGTCACGAGCAACTTCATCTTCCTGGGGGATAAAGAACAGAAATAAGGCACACAATTAGCTGTCTATTGAGCATGCCATATACTTAAATAGCTGAAGTGCCCTCCTCCAAAGCACCTAAGCTAGTTAGCTGGTTAAACTAGAATACAAAGTCCTGGTTTCAAAGATAAACAAGCACTTACAACTCACATAAAAACACATGGAAATTAGGTGCCTGACACGTTTGTGAATCAGAACTTTAACCTTTCTAACTATGATTAACTCAAGTGCCCTGGGCAACAAACTGTATCCCAACCCCATAGGGAAGAGAACTGACTCCCCAGGTTTCTCATTGCTCTCCTTGAGCTTGCTATGGGGAGGAAACATGGTCATGTTGGCAGCAGGGAGTCTGCTCTGGCCAGGTTGAACTGGATCCAGGGGTCCAAGTTCATCTCAGTGTGTACCAATGGTTTAGTCTTAAACGCAGCTTTGCACCTCCATCTCCAATCTATGAAATAAGGGTAGATCACAGTCCCTCTTTGCTCCTCGGAAAGCTCTGAGCATCAGTGCTTCAAACGGTGCTGGGCACTTGGATTTAGTGGTGACCAGGATTTTGGTGCAGTAGGACAGTCTAATATAGCATCATCTTGCAGAAATCCATTCTCTCTCGTCTGAATGGGTAATATTTGTTTTTGGAGGGCTTAGTAACTACCACTGAACTTTAACACCCGGTGTGATGAAAGGTTTGTGACTGTCCTGGTAGATTCTCACTGCCATCTCTCTCTGCTGATAGCACAATAATACAGTTAGCAATTAAAATTAACAGTTACTGGCAGCCCTCCATGAAGGATTCAAAACCAACAAACAAGCAGCTCTGTTCTTCTTCATTCAGGCAGATATGAATTGTAGGTTCAGCAGCTTGCCCTAGTTAAACACCTCTTCAGCTGAAAAAAATACTTCATTTTTGACTTCAAACGACGACTTCTTGGCCCCACAAGGACCCACTCCCTCTCAGGGAATGCCAGCTCGTATCTCTCACTAAAGCACAGACTTCTGATCTTAAAAGAGAATCAGAGACTGAAAAACAAAACAAAAAACCCACCACTACCACCACCACCACCAAAACATCACAGCAGCAAAATACTGAATAAGGAGTACATTTGCTGAACTTGTAAATCACTGCTTGTTCACAAAGCACCTCCTTCAATAATTGCATTTTTTTCTCTCCCCAGGTCTAGCATTGGAATTTCATAAATCACTGGACTTGCTTTCCTTACCTTGGAGCTGACACGCAAACGTTGAGTATCCAGTAGTGTGATGCAAGGCTACCAAATCAGAAATAGTCACTCTGATTGCTTATGACATTGAGTGCTTATGGAAGGATAGGCAGTAAACATTGCTTTGGAGCCCCTGTCACTTCAGCCTGAAGACTATACTAGTGTACCCATAAGTAGGTGAAAAACTATGGTACTACAAAGCTGTTTGGGCACTTACCCAGGATTTATGTCCCTTTTATTTCAAAAGTTTACCATTATTAAGAAAAAAAGCATAGTTCTCTCATTTTTCAATTTTATTTCTTTACAGCTTTTAGTCCCTCTGTGAAAACCCTGAAATTCTGCTTCTCCTAGCAATTATAAATATGTAAAATGTCTTAAAGATGAACCCTCTGAGACCTAAATTCTGGACAGTCTAATAGGCAAGGCTTCTCTTACATGACTTAATATCACAAAGTCCCCCAATAATACATGGAGCTGACTTCTTCACAGTGCTTTCCCTTTTACTAAGTTTGAAGGATAAAAGGCATGTGCAGGACATGAGAGGTGATTAAAAATGGTAACAGATTTTCAGCAGCTGTGTTGCCATATGCACTTCATTCATTTTTAAAAAAATTAATTTCTGTTATTTGTGTGGAAGTTATGGGAAGAAAGAAAATGTACTGAAGTCCCAGCTTCCACTGTCCCCTGCTGGGTCACAGCTTTGTCATGTAGGGCTGAGCAATTTGTTGTCAATGTCACAGCATTGTTTTTGAGCTTACACAGTTGTACTTCATGTGAGAAGCCATCTGAGATTAGGGACAGGGATGTTGAAATTGCATCCTTTCAGGTCTTCAGTAAGAAGCCTCCTGATTCAGACATCACCTGAAAGTCCTTGGAGTGGTGAGATCTCTGACCTATGAAACTGGCCAATATTAGTAAAAATTAACAGTGAAACCCTGCAGAGACTGAGACCCATGTCTGTGCTAGGAGAATACATTTTCCATGAGACTGCAATTGTGTGTGTTCTAAGGGCCCCCTGAGCCCTTAAACTGGTTCTACTTAAACTGACACAGCAGGGATAGAAAGGCTTCCTCCCTGCAGCTGAAGGAAGATGGATGTCAAGTCAGCCCAGGTGCTGGAATTTCATTGTCCATGCTGCTGGTGGGTTATCTCAGTCTGATGTGGACCAGGCCAGCAAGCTTTGCTGAGAAAAACCTGCTCTGCTAAACATTGATGACCACTCTGTGGTCATGATCCATGTGGTGACAGCTGCCCTCTGGAACAATAAAATCCCTGGTGTTGTTATCAGTATGGATGTGGCTAAGATACCTGCCTCTATAACACCATAACCTTAGGGCAGAGCTCCATTTTGACATTTCAGATGTTGCAATATGTGAGATGAAGAACTGAACTCAAGTACCTTTCCTTAATATAGTGGATATGGCTTCCTTTAGCCTAGAGGTTCAGTGAATTACTGGGCAACATATCTAGGGTGCCCTCTGATGTGGTTGTAGAATCGTTTTTCATTCTCAAGATCATAGTTTGTCCAGTTTGTACTATCTGACATACCCTACCATGGAGCCTCATCCAAAGACAGTTTTCAGTCTGTGCTGCTCACCAGCTTAGTCACTGGTAAAATAGTGCAAATGACTTTGCAGACATGTCTATCATTATTTTAATCAGATTACATGATCTCACTTGATTAAATTCCACTGGGTAGTTCTACCAACTTCACACCAAAGCAATCAGGAATGGAAAAACCACTTTAGAAAATCTCGTCCATTCACTGACTTGTGTGCACAGCTTTCTGTACAATGCATTCCGAAGTGCTTTGTTCTGACCACTTTAAAATGCTCATTGTCAGCATTGCCTCAGTTTTAACAATAAGGAAAATGAGAGAGGGGCTGGCTTCGGTGTATTTAATTTACTCTCTGATGTGATTTATTCGTTTAATTTTGCTACTCTTTTTCCAACATATGGTGGGCAAACGATTTAAAAGACTATCTGGTTTAATTAAATTCCAAGGACACAGGAGATTGATTTTAAGCATCGGGTAGAGAAAATTTTCCTTTTGGCATTCATAAGCACAAAGTTAGAAAACCACAATAAATTTAGACTTGAATGCAAAATGAAATCAATGGGAATTAAACACCAAAACAGACTTCATTCCTAAATCATCTTTATGATTTTGAGACACCTCTCACCTCTCAGTATTTTACATATGTCACAGTGTGTTTTTGCAAAAGCAGTCATGCTCACAGGTTTTAGTTCTCAGGTGTTACTGAGTATGTGGATGAAGAAAGTTCACACCCTCTTTGGTTCCCCTCAGAAGGCTCTTACAAGGCTAAATTATCAGGACAAGAGAGGGAAGGTTCTTTCATAGATTAACTGTTTAAAAGGCAGTAATGGAGTTTAGGAGTAAAAGACTGATCTCACAACTGAGGGATTTGCTGGAGGGGATCCCCAAGAATCTGTGAGAACCTGTAACAAGGAAGAGATTTATAAATGAGGTGGGACAAGGCTCCCAAGGGAAAGTGCACAGGCAAAACAGTCTACTCAAAGCAGACAAATCTAAGCCAGGCTTTCCAGAAGGATTTCTAAGTACTGATTGTCTCAGTAACAAAAGGGCAGCAAGTGAAATACAGGATTGATAAGGGCAAGGTAAAGTACATTACCAAAGATAACCCTAATTACATGTAGATGGTCATGAGCTCAAACTCGGTTTTTTTCCAGTGTGGAAGTCTGGGGAATTCCCATGTAGCTGACAGCATAAATCCTCTGTTAAGTATCCATCAGGCAAATGAAACAGAAAACATGATTCTGCCACTTTACCCACTCAAAGCATGATTGTTTTTTTAACATATGGAGCATTTCTGGTCACCTGAATTCAATAAAGCAGAATTAGATATAATTTCAAAGCAAACAGCATGGATGATAAAAGAATTTTTCTGCATGAGGAGAAACAAAGGAGATGAGATCTCTTCAGCTCAGAAAAACTGTATTTGGGGGTGGACATCATAGAGGTCATAAAACCATGGGGAATATTAATAAATGGGAGGAAAGGGAGTAAGTTATGGGCTTTTTTGAGTATATATGTTTTTCAAGGCAGGAAATAGGATAAAACAGAATGACACTATGAGGGAGAAAGAGGATGAACTTATTTTTTAAAAGGAAGTTATCTTTCATTTACCTGTGCAAATCATTGCGTGAGAACATTTCAGAGGATGAAAATAGCACAATGGCACAGATTCATAGGTCCATAGGTAGCTATTCAAAGTTCAGCCTGGTTCATCCAGAAGTGCACCTTCGACTGTTTATTTCCAGAAGACAGAAAAGTCCTCCTAGGTATGTCTTAGATATTTTAAATACTGTTTGTCTCAATGTCAATGCCTGAGCCCTGCTGGAGAAAGGAACCTACAGCAGAGACCATTCCTTCTCACCAAACGTGGCACATCCTATGGGAATTCAGATCTTCCACTGCTTGATAATAAGCCAGGTGCTAATGTTGAAATGTCCTGCATTTCCACTAGTTTTTACTACTTCAAGTGTAATTTTTTCTTTTTACATATTTATGCCTTTGGGCTAAATCCTGCTAATGCAGAAAGGTGACTTTCGTAGCCAACCTATGCATCCCAGTTCCTCAGACAGGAGGAGAAAGAGAAGTTGGAGCAAGCTGTGGTGGCATTTGGCGAGAAAGAGGTCACTAACAGTCTTGTCTGATTTGTTCCACCCTGAAGACCTCTGAATCTCAGCTCAACAGCACTAGATTCCATTCCCACTCCGCCTTAATCCAGGTTTCAGAGGAGCAGAAGGTGATGTAAAAGTCTCAGTTTCCCATCTCAATCCTGCCCAAAGTACACATACCAGTACAAGTATTGATTTTTCTTAAATATTCACCTGGGTATTTCATGGAAAACATAAGCAGTCTTTGAGCAATCCTACCGTGTTGTGCTTCTCCATCGGGACCCACCATTCCGTATGCGATGGTGGAATTCACATCATTCATTTCTGCCTCTCTTAGCACAGATTTTCCTGCTCACTGAGGTTTGTTTTTTCTCGCATTTGGACACTCATGCCTTGTAAAATCTAAGTAAAACAGACCTTGTACCATAAATAGCACTGACATTTTAATTAATGGAAGAGAAACTGGTCATTGCTCTCTTCAGGAAGGGTTTCAAATGGACAAATTAAGGTTTGTTTTAGAAGGCTGTTTTTAGTAAAACCTCCTATCTCAAATAAACAGTGGAAGAATCTCTGAAGCATGAGTGATTTACTTAGTCATTCTGTAAGAACAGCAACTGAACTGTTGTTAATAAAATAATGAAATGGTAGTTAATGTGGCTTCACCCTCTCAAGTAGTAATTGAACCTCATCCAGCTGAAAGAGTACTATAATTTAAACATGTTGTGGAGCAAAAATATTATCCTGACTTGAAATATCTTTAAATGGAATCTAAATTTTTCAAGGATCCTTTTAGTAATATAAAAGAGTATAAAGTCAGGAAGGGTGATCAGTTTGTTAAAAAAAGAAAAGTTTTCTTTTTTTCTTTAACAAAGCAGGGCTTCCTTCTCTCAATTTTGCAAATGCAGTTAATGTAAATTTCTTACTCAACTTCATGTTTTATGTATTATATAATTAATATTTTAATTTTGATGGGGGTAGGCAGGAAGAACCAGATGAACTTCTGTTTTGGAAAGCATCACAGAAGTTATGATAATTATAGCTCCTAAATAACAGCCGATCTATTCCTGACAGTGTCTTTTTTGCCTTTGTTTTAAATGAAAGTAATGCCTTAAAATATCTAGACACAGGGATCTGTGACTGTCTTATTGACAAAATTTGCCAATGGATGATAAATCCTCTCAGGACAGTGAAGTCTGGAGGCTTGGCTACTACTGGATAACTTCTTACAGCCTCTCTCTGATGAAAGCAGGTTAGTTTGTCTTTGGGAATGGCACATAAGTCTGTTTTACATCAGACAAATACATGTTAATGACCTAAATTTGAAGGATAATCTTCTCTGACCAGAAGTCTGTCAGATATATGGCAACAAATACTGTCTGCATGGAAGGCTGGGCAAGCTTCATAGCTAGTGTTTAAATTTGTGATCATCTCAGGTAAAACACTGAAGGAAAATAATTTCAAGCAAGACTGTAGTTGCTACAGCTTTTGAACCTCAAAAACCTAAAACACTGAGAGAAACTTACCTAAAATTCACCTTTGCAATTTTCTCTTCCTCTCTGCAAAATATCTGCCCTGAGAGAGATGCCCCAGCACAATTCCTCAGCCTCAGGCTTCCATGTTCTCCCCCCCTGCAACCTGTTGCAGGGATAACTGTGCCTGGCAACTCCCTTCCTGGGCAAAGGTTCTCTGGTGTCCACAGCTGTGTGACAAGGGGGGGAAAGTGCCAGGCAGGACATGGGACACCTGAGCTCATAGTGCCCAGTCACAGATGGGGATAACTGAGCACAGAGACCCCGGCAGGGCTCTGGTGCTTTTCTCCAAGCAGATTTAAATTTGGGGGGGAACAGGGGTTTTATAGCACCTTTTGGGAAATTTCTCACCAGTTTCTGCCTCAGCTGTCATTAGGGCATGCCTGTGCCCTGATCTCTGCTTCTCAGTGTACCTCATTTGTTAAAGAGACAAAACTTAAAGAAAAATAATAATAGAAGAATAAAAGTATCTCTGTGCATACAGGGCCCATAAAGAGCACTCATGGTCTGATTCATGTAGGTCACTCTCTAGAAAAATTTTTTGCTGAGGATTTTTTCAGGCTTGGATTTCAGATCCCTCAGCTTCCCCAGTTTCTGGGGCCAGATACAGGGGACACTGTCACCCCTGCTTGGGCCAGAGCCAGAGCTGGGGACCTGCAGCATCCATGGGTCTGACTGAGAACTGGCTGTCCCCTGCTCAGTACAGGAAAGGGCAGGAGAAGGGAAAGGGAAGGCAAAGGGGAGGAAAAGAAGATGAAGTGGAAGGAAGAAGGGGAGGGAAAGGAAAAGTCTTTTTTCCTCTCTGTTGGTGGATTCTCTCCTTCAAGCCATTTGCTACAGCAAACCCCAGAACAAACCCCAACAGACGCAGAGAGGGATTACCAGAGCTTTCTCAGACAGGCTTTATGCATTTAATTTATGTAAATACTGCACGAAATGAATTAATATTGCAAATTATATTAATAATTTAAATTTTTGTTGCTAAAAATAGTCATTAATATCCATATAATCTTAAAGTGTTCACATGTAAATTTTATAAGCTTTATGTGGGTGGTTTTTGTATTGTTTTTGGGGTTTGGGTTTTTTTCTCAGTGTTTTTTTTTTTGTTTGTTTGTTTGTTTGTTTGTATTTTTTTTCCTTAGGAAGCCAGCCAGTTGATAAATAAACGGCTTCCTTTCCCAGTTATCAGTTCTTAATACCAAACATCCAACAAATAAAATGTTTTGGGGTTGGTTTTCTTTTCTTATCTTCTAGTACACAAATTAGGCTTTCTGGCTTTGCATATCATTTAGTTCTTAATCTTAATCTGGATTCTCGAGCTGCTCTTACATAGCTCTGAAGTGTGATGGCTTAAACAAAGTATGTGCCAGCTACCTTCACTTTAAACTTGTTTCTAAAATTAAATAGTGGCATCTTAGAAACATCTTGACTATTTGAGTGTATCAGAAATCTACTACATTAATAGACTTCCTTATTTTGCATTTTGATTTGCTTCTGTGAGGGTTGCTCTATAAAACTCTGATATTATGTTGTCACAGCAAAATAAACATTCATCATGAAGTAAAAATCAATGGCACTCAGTACTATAGCAACTTGATAGTGTAATCTTTACACAGAATTATTGGGTTTTTTTATCATCTGGTAAGTAATAAATCCACAAACCCTACAAGGTCATTGGATATATGCATACAACAGAAATGAAATAAGATTTTATTAAAATTAGGTTTGATTGATAGCTTTTCTCTTACTGTGTTACACATGCACACACATACTCACAGGGTGTATATACTTACAGATGTATATATTTGTGCATATGCGTGCATGTATAAACATGTGGGCATCTACTTAATTTAGTAATCTAATGCCTTTTATATTCCTTAAAGGCATTTGTTAGTGGGAGGCCCACATAGTGAGAATATTTGTATTCCAGCTTAGGGCTGAGAGCCCTCCAGGGCTGCAAATTCCATTTTGAATAACTTCTCAAAATGCTAATTTTTCTGCTAGCTTTTCCCCTTCAGATAGGAATGTGAGTTTGAGGAGCAGGGATACAGAGCACGTGGGCAAGGGTCATTAAACATTCCCAATCCTTTCTGCCTGTGAACAGTCTCTGTGGTGGGGTGCTGGTACCTCTCCAGGAGGACCAGTAGCTAAGCAACAGGTCGCCTGGTGGTGGACTTCCATTACTTGGCAAAACTGATTAAAGGATAACCTGAAACACTGGTTTTAATGGTATATTTGAGAGGTCCAGGCAGCCAAAATGTAGAAGCATGGCTATAGCAGTGAAGAGGTATTCCTGGGACAGAAGCTCATCCCAGATGCTCATATGAACTCCAGTCTTGCTCAAGAATATCAAGGAAAATGGGAGATGAAATGTCCAATTAGTCCAATATCCATATTGTATGCTTCATCTTCTATGTGTCATGGAGTAACTCTAAATCTATGCTTGCAGTGTTGGAGCTCTGGTGAAGCCAGTCTGACCATTTGACACTGAAGTTCTATTTTTGTGACTGGATAACACCTGGAGAAGGATCTTCCCTCCAGTGTGCCAGCCACACCACACAGCTTGGTGTCATCAGGGAACTTGCTGAGGGAGCACTCAATGCCACTGTTCATGTCACCAACAAAGATGTTAAACAGGACAAGTCCCAACACTTATCCGTGAGGGACTCCACTTGTCACTGGCCTCCAGTTGGACATGAACCCATTGACAGCCACTCCTTGGGTGCAGCCATCAAGCCAGTCCTTAATCCACCAAGTGGTCAATCTGTCAAACCCATGCTTTACCAGCTTGGAGACCAGAATGTCATGTGGGATTGTGTTGAAGGCTTTTCTCAGATCCAGGTAGATGATGTCAGTTGCTTTTCCCTTGTCTATTGAAGTTGTGACCTTTTCATAGAAGGCCGCAAGGTATGTCAGGCATGATTTGCCCTTGCTGGAACCATGTTGATTATACCCAGTCACCTCTTCACTATTCTGCTTCAGCAGTGCCTCCAGGAGGATCTGCTCCATGATCTTATGGGGCACAGAGGTGAGACTGACCAGCCTATAGTTCCCTGGATCCTCCTTCTTTCTCTTTTTGAAAATGGAGGTTATGTTTCACCTTTGCCAATCAGTGGGGGTGTCACCAGACTGCCATGACTTTTGGAATATAATAGACAGATGCTCAGCAACCACATCTGCCAGCTCCCTCAGTGCCTGTGGGTGTATCCCATCAGGTCCCATGGATTTGTACACTTTCAGGTTCTTCAGATGGCCATGAACCTGATCTTCACTTACAGTGGACAGTTCTTCTTCCAACCCTGCCACTGTCATCTGTGACTTTGGGATTGTGGCTGGAGCCCTTGCCAGTGAAGACTGAGGTATAGAAGTCATTGAGAACCTCAGCCTTCTCCATATCACTTGTCACTAACTCTCCTGTTTCCTTTCTGAGGGGGCCCAAACCTTCCCTAGTCTTCCTTTTGCTGTTAATATACCTATAGAAATTTGTGCTATTCCCCTTGATTTCCCTGGCTAGATTGAATTCTAACTGAGCTGTGGCTTTTCTAACCAGGTCTCTTGCTGCTTGGATAGATTCCTTATATGTCCCCCATTCTGGATGTCCTATCTTCCATTCCTTGTAGTTTCTTTTTGTGTGATAGTGTGTCCAGGAGCTCCTTGTTTATCCAGAGTTATCAGTACCACAACATAATCTGAAGTGGTTTGCTTCTCATTTGTACTACTGTTCTTGACATACCGCATGCTCTGTTGATGGCATGGAAAGCTAAAAATCACCCAACTTGTTGGCCCAAAAGCAGTCTGGTTTGTGTTTTTTCATCTGACCCAGAATGTGCAACACAAACCATTTGGAGGCTTTGGAAAATTAAATGAGTGCTGCAAAACCAGCAAGTGGAAATTTGATTTCTATTCTAAGTTTAAGGCTCAGCAGAAAGAGTATTTGTGCATGGCACGTGTTGTTCTGCTCTACTGAAAACTGAGTAATATGGTAGTGTATGCAAGTAGTAATAGATTAAAGATTTGGCATGCTCTGGAATACTCCAATGTCATGTCCAATCACAGCAGTACCATCTGCTTTTCCTTATATGTGCTAAATTTGTGACACTGTGCTTATTTCTATATTAGTTCACACACCACCTTGAGGAAACTATAATTAACAGATAAGCAATATTTGGGCTTCATGACTTATCTTTAGCAAACAGTTAGTAAATGTGTTTCCAATTACTTCCAGCTCTGTTCTTAGAAAAAGGAGTTTAGAAATCAATGTCATTGATTATGTACTCTTTTTATCCTCAAAGGAATGGCAGAGACTTGCAATTCAAATGTTTTTTCTCTCAGTTTTTGCTCATTCAGCTCTGGCTAGGATTTGGACAGATCAAAAAATGATCAAACTTTCATAGAATCACAGAATAGTTTGGGTTGCAAGGGACTTTTAAAGTTCATCTAGTCCAAGCTCCCTGCAGTGAACAGGGACATCTTTAGATCAGGTTGCTCAGAGCTATGTCCAAACCGACCTTGAATGTTTCTAGAGACGGGGCATCTATCACCTCTCTGGGCAATGTGCTCAAGTGTCTCATTACTCTCCCTCTAAAAAATTTTCTTCCTTATATTCAATCTAAACCTGCCCTCTTTTATTTGAAAACAAACACCCCTTGTTGTATCAAAACAGAACCTACTAAAACGGTTTTCCCCATCTTTCTTATAGGCCCCATTCTGGTACTAGAAGGCCTCTCTGAGGTCTCCCCAGAGTCTTCTCTCCTCCAAGCTTAACAACCCGAACACTCTCAGCCTTTCCTCATAGCAGAGGTGTTCTAAACCTCTAGTATTCATCTGATTCCAAACTTCTCCAAACACCAGTACAAGAACTCTGGTGTTACAGAAAAAAAATGAAAATAAACCCCTTTTTTTATGGAGTGAAAGTTCTAACATAATTCTAACCGCATTTACTCCTCAGGTGGTGTTCCATTTGACAGAAACTGACAGAAAAGGCCACCTTACTGATCAAGGCCATAAACAAGCCTACAAAACACATGGATACCTTCCTCTTGTAATTGGAAAGAAAACAAAAGTAATGGAAGATGACACACAGACAAGAAGGGCAATAGCCCTCTCCTTATGCTAGGTCATTGGTACTCCAAAGCCAGACTATGAAAGGCTCTTTCAGTGGTTGTCTGGGTTTTCTGAAAGCCCCTTGCCATGTTGTCTTCATGGCTGGGTGATTCACTGATGATCCCAGAGCTCACTTGCAGTGCCTCTGCATGATGCTGTGCTGAATGATTTCCCCACACGGGATGAAAGGCTGAGTTATCCCTTCTTTAGGTCTGAGGGGAGAAGGTATTTCAAAATGCAAGACCATTGAACCATCACCTGATGGGACAGCTGTCTAGAGGATATTTCAGACGTGCTACACACCTCTAAATAGATGGTTTCAGCTTGCCAGTCTTGGAATGGCTCCTAAAATAAATGTCAATATAAAGAATAAGGCAATTTGTTTTGGATGATTAAGAGAATCCGGCTGATATATCCAAGGTGTGACATTTCCAATCACATCTTCATTTCAATTTACAGGAAAGAAATAAACTAGGCCTCCTTTTTGTTCATACTGCTGGTGCTATATATTTGACATGATAATCTACAGTATTAGTCAGTAAATTGACTCACTGGACTGCCCTTGATCATATGCTCCATTTTCTGCTCAGCAGGACCCTCTCCAACAGCTATATATAACCAGAGTGAAAAAAATAAAAAAGAGACAGTTCTCTCTTAGATCATTATAAGATGATGTTGCGTTCAGTTTTCCTGTTGCTTCAAAGGTTATAAACGATGTGATCTTTTCACCATCAGAGATAATATATGGCTGCTGTTGTCTGACTTGTCAACTCCTCACACAGAAATCCAATACTCCCCACTTGTCACATATTCATTTCAGGGTCCAAAATGAAAGAGTCACTGCATTTTTATCTGCCGGCTTTTAAGCCTTGCCTCGTGTAGTCCTTCCTTGTAGAACTACAGTTGTCAGGTTAGCAGCCCACAAGAGGACTTCCAGTGAAGACAAATCTTCTGATTCTAATTAAAATTCTGCATGCTTTTCTATTAAGTAAAGGAAATCATCATGCATCTTAATCTGTAGCTCTGCTCTTCTGCTACCGTTTTTTAAATGTCTGATTACTAAGCTAATTGCTCAGGCAGGTTGTTTTTAGACTGCATCATGCATTTATGGGTTCTGTATCACTGTCAGAATAAGTACTGGATTAATCCTGGCTCCTCATCTGTGTGTTGAAAAATTCTTTCTTTAGTCCAGACAGAAGTTAAAATGAGGAGTAACCTCTAAAAGGGGCTAGAGGGTGAAGGGCAGTTCTCTGTGCTGAGAAAAGATGAGAGAACAGACTCAGAAAGCAGACAGCTTGGTAGAAGATTGGCAGGAATTACAAAATACAAATGTACATATCTGTATTTCAGCAGTGTATTTCAGCTGCTGCAAGCTGTGCTGCTGCAGGAGAAAAAGCAACCAAAGAGCCTTAGGACAGAGAGACCCTATGGCTATTTCTGTCCAGAATGGTAAATAATTGTTCAGAGACTTTTTTACTGACCTTTTTTCCTGGTGTACGTGCAAGTCAAGGAGAATTACAGGGTGTAAATCAGAAATGCTCAGCTGCAGGTCAGCACATCAACGAAGAGATATAATTCAGCACACCTTGTCCCTGAGGACCAATCCCTCACGAATATCTCTTAAACTCACTCCTGATATATTGGACACATTACAGGAGAAACTGTTTAAGAGCACTGATTAATATTTTCAGCAACTGTAAATCTCCCAGAATACTGCCTGGTGCCAGCTCTGCCAGCTGGCTCTTGAGAGCACTTCTGGTCCTGTTCCTGCTTGTTCTACAATTCTGTGTTTGTAGTTTGAAGAACAGAATAGAAATCAATAACCACCCAGGCCAAACATTTTCCTCTATGTTGTAATGCTTTAAACATGCAAAGAGGATAGAGTCTAAGCCTCTTGGCTTTAAAGCTTTGAAAACTGCCATCAGAAAAGATCCCCAGATTCATGTGTATTTGGTACCCATTCCTAAGACATCTTCACTTTGATTATGGAAGACAAGATGGGAGAACTTGTAGGGGAAGAAAGATCAAAATTCACATCCCACCATGGTATGCTGATTACCCCTGGGGCACCCCTGTGTGCTTTGTGAGTGCAGGTGTCTGCCTTGGGCTAAGGCAGCCCACAGCTCATACAAGGGATAAGGTCTGGTACGTCCCCCAAAAACCTCTCTGACTCCCCTCTGATGCATCAGACTAGGAGAATGCAGGAGAAATAGGTTCTTATTTTATATCTGAAGGAAGTAAATATTTGACAGATGCACGAGAGTCATGTTAGGCAGCAAGAAATGGATAGCAGTGACAGAAAATTAATGGAACTCTGAGAACACTGACTGGGATGCCACATGCAATAAAAGCATTAGTCTCATGGGGTTTGAAAAATATTCAGGAAATAACAGCCGTTAGGATATAAGCTCAGTGTCTGATGAAAAAAAACTGATGTTGTGATATATTCCTGTTATTCAACCCCAGCTACATAAATACCCACAAGATAACTCACCAAAAAAAGGGAAAAGCAGAAACAGAACAAAGAATGGTGACAAAAATGATCATTCTTTTCATGTCCCATGCAAAATAAAAATAAATTGTTTTTACAACAAAATAACACAAGATAAAGCTCAAGGAAAAATGAACAAAGATCAAAGAGCAAATAAGAGACAGGCAACACAAATAGGCATCCCCAGGATCTAGAAGTAATAGAAGAACAGGAGCACATCTGAAAAGAGCTGTCTTGTATTTGGGGAAAAACATCCTTTGTGCAAACTTGGAAAAAAAAGAGTATTTACAGCTAGGGATGAGGATATTATCTGTCCCTGCAAAAAGCTACCCTCTGTGGACTTTTTATTACTCTTTCCCCACATCTCTGTTCCCTGGGACAAAGCACAGCTTATGCTTCTACTATATGAATACCCAGCATGGGTAACAATGAGGGCAGAATAATAAAAGAACAACCCATTAGCAAAAGATACAGAACTGACTCTACCAAACTTCATGACAGACAAATCTAGGACACCTCCAAAATAAGGAACAAAATGGCAATGCTCAAAAACATTTGAAAAAGGACTGCAACAGCTGCAATCAGTTACTTTTATGTAAGATCTGATGACATCAAAAGGGAAGATGTGTAACAGCAGCATTGACTCAGCCCTTCATAATTTTATTTATTTATTTTTAATTATGGGAGCAAACAATTTTACTTTCCCCCATTGCTTTTGCTTTCTTGCTTGCAGGAACTAAAGATCCCCAGCCACCACCTGAGAAATCTGAAAAGGCAGGATTGAGGTGGTTTATGCTAAGTCTTTAAATGTGCTATTTTTTTCCCCTGCTCTTGTTCGTGCTGTTGCACAAAGAGAAATGTCTCAGACTGGGAAAGCAAACAGGCATAACTAGCTCACCTCAGACAAGGAAAGGAAAGGAAACTAGTGTAACTAGCTCTCCTCCTTTGTCTTTAAACCCTGCTCTCCTTGAAGGCACAGTCACTGAACTCAGTATGGCTTAGCTCATGACAAATACCAACTGAACCCTACAAATATGCATTACAATTTGCAAAGCCGTCAGTCATCCCATTTGCTTTCATCTGATACATAGATTTGGTTATTTCTATTTCTTGGATAACCTCACACAAGATCTTCCTCCACTTCCAACACCCTCTTTGCTCCCATTGTGCACTCCTGGCAGCTCCTTTGGCCATGTGTACTCCTAGTCCCACAAATGCTGAGGAGCTAATATGAACAAGTCATATCCAGTTTAGGAAAAGTGCTTTGAAAATTCATAAATTATCACATTGTGCTGACTGGCCATAAATAGTAAAGGCTACTCATCACAAAAAAACCCACTTCTGGCTTAGAATGTCCTTGAACTGCAAAGTCCTGAAGCCCAAGAGGACATACTGAAGACATGTTGGTGTCACAGAGTTCCAGTGCCAGGCCATGGGATACTCTGCTTTGGGTTCATCATCTCCAGATGGAGCTGACCACAGGGAAGAGATGAGCCAGTTTCTGAACAGCTACCCCATTAATTCCAAAGCTACACCAGCTATTTGACTTCCAAGTTTGAATAATAACCAGAAGCGTTCCTACCAAGTCTGTCTTCTGGTTGTTGTGGAGCATATTTAGCTTAAACAAGTGACTAGTCCATTTTGGCTAAGCTGTACACTGGAAAACAAGAATCTTTTTTATTACATTATACCCATCTGTGGGCACTACTAAAACAATTGTTTCACAAGCATTTATGCTTTTTAATCTATAACAAAGATCTATTATTTCTACCCAATTCTCTGTCAGAAAACTGATAATAAACCAGTTTTATGGGGACTGTGATAAGAAATTTGGCTATTCCTAGCTGGAAACATTAAGCTGAAAACAAATACTACATGAAGAACACAGTGATTAGACTAAAAAGCCAAAAAAGCAGTTTTTCTGACTAGGTAGAAATAGTACCTAAGCTTCTACTTGCTGGAAAAATGTTGAAAAGTAATTAGAAAAAAAAAAAGTGCTGTATAGGGCAATAATTTTGAAGCTATCAGACAAAACAAGAAACAACTAATCCTCTTTAGTTTTTCTAGGGAAATAATTCCTAAAATTATTGGTGAGCCTACCTGGAGTGAGAAGCGTGATACCAGAACGTGAGAGGCTTTGAAAGAGACCTGAAATTATTCAATTCAGAAGAGCTGAAATCAGGCATGGCAGGACGTGCCAGCATATAAGAGCCTGGGGGAAACTGGCAATTACTAGGTAGACAGAAACAAAAGAAATACAGTGACCTATGTTGGAAACACAGTGAAAAGCTAATGTAGGGAGAATAAAATATAAAATATGTCATGCCTCCTCTTCTTTTTCATCCCAGACATGCACACCTATCTGCACAAATTCCCCAGAAGGAACATGTCCAATGGAAGATTTGTTGGCATTATGGTCTAATAAGGAAACTGCAATTGAATAGCTACATAATTTGCCACTGCTACTCTGGCAAGAAGTAGATCAGGCAAGAACTTGCAAAACTTGCAATAAAGATAATTGTCTTCTGCAAGAAACGCTTGAAAATCATATATGAAATACTGATATAGTCTATTGGTAGGGATGGAAAATTACAGAGCAAGGACAATACTGAGTATCAGAAGGCTTGAGTGCCCACTCATTGGTGTAGCTACCTGCAAACACAAATAAATTTCCCAATTTTCACATGGGAATTCCCATGACAGTGTCAAGGTCACCAGCCTTCCAAAGTTAGGACAGAGGACTTACACAGTGTAAGTGCTCCTGTTGCAGTAAAACACCTGGGAAGAGACAAATACATCTTAATTCATCCAGGTATGCAATGGTGGAAAAAAGGAGTATTAGAACCTTGCAGTTTGTCTTCCAGACAGAAGATACCAAAGGCAGTAAAAAAAGCATCTTATGCTGCACAAGTTCTCTCTATTTCACCAGCCTGTAGTGGTATCACGATCGATTAGGCTTGCTGTCATTTCCCTTGCCTGCCATGCTCAGCACATAAAAAAGCCAACGAGACTGAAATTCTGCAGATGAGGCAAATGAAGAAACTGAGTGTCTGATTCTGCTCTGTCCTTTGTAAAATCTGAAGACCTTGAATGTGGTAAAAGACTTTGTCTTTCTGTGAAAGTATCTCTTATCCTGTTCTTTCCTGCTAACTTGGGAGCAGAGACAAACCATATTCAAAAAGTCAACCCTCCGTGGAAGTGGACCAGAAAGCTGACATAATTTAACAAACAAATAAATTAATTTCTCTGAGAGTCTGTTCTGGATTATGAGGGCTGCTCCTTGCAGATACCTGTAAGACTACATCCTGAAGAGGAAATGCACAACTTGCTTTCCTAGAATGACATGCAAGATCTCACATTTATGAGACTCAAATAATCTCTAAAGAGCAGAGCCTGTGATTTCCATTCTTAATTAGTTATTCTTTTGACAGATGAAGATTACAGAGCACCTGAAGGCAAGTGTCTACAACCAGCAGGCTTGGGAGTGCTTAGAAGAGAAATAAATGAGTCAATCCCAGTCAGAGCACTTCCAGATGACTAGCAGAAAGAGTTATCTCAGAAAGCCACACAGGCAACTGCTTGAAGAGACTCAAGTGAGGCATGAAAACGAAAGCATCATGGCTCCTAGGGAGTCTTCTCATGATATCACAGAAAAATTGAAACCTTAGCACCTTGATAAAATTAGTTGTATTTATGCAAGTGTATTATATAAGTGTGTATACAAATACACACACGCAGATCTTTGTGAGAAATTACATACACAGGTTAAAAGTTACATGATTTGAAGAGCTGTGCTATTGCTCAGAGAGAAGTTACAGGCTCAGTGCAGAAATCCACAAGTAGGACACTGGACTTCTGTTACTCCATGTGATTAGGAAACCACAGTCGTGTTTTCCGACCTTTCGAATCCGTTTATCCAAGAGCTAAAAACACTCTGGCACACTCAGTATGACAGATATATTCAACCAGCTACTAGAAAACTGAGCTTTCCAATGATAAGTTCCTGACATTGATCCTGCTGTAGTAAAGAAATGTTATCTGGGAAGAGCCAGGGCTGTGCCAGCTCTGAGATGCCAGTGGGAGAGTCCAGTCAGAAGAGAAGAGGTGAGTAAAGTTTTAGTGACCTCTTGTTGGGCTTGGCAAGGAATTTTCAGACACTCTTGACTGCAAATGGGTCTTTGTGAGGACTCTGAGAAGACAGGAACAAATACTCAGAATGTGTGGAGCTTATGTATTTACTACTTCCGCTGTAACTGTGTCTTGCTCCTGCCTCATGTTATAGCAAAGAAAATCTCCTTCCCCACCCATCCATCTACTCTCAGTTCACCTATTGCTTCTTTTGGGCAAGACATATTAGTGTTGCTACAAAAAACAAACAAAACCTACAAAGAAAGAAAAAGAAAAAAAAAAAAAAAAGAAAACCCTCCAAAAAAGCAACAGCAAGAGGAATACCCAAGGATAGATATCCATATTTACAATAAATAGTATCTTGCTCTAGCAGTGGATCAAGTGATATAACCATGTCTAATCAGTAACTAAAACTAATTGTGTCAGAATTGGGCTCTGACTTATCAGTTCTCCATAAGCAATGGCTGTTAATTGGAACAGGAATAACTAAACAATGCTGTTTTCCCTCTGGGAAAAAAGTTTGAGAAAAAAAATTGCTTCAACACCACTTTTTTTAAAAGTATGGTAATAAATGGATTTCACTGAAACCCGTTAAGATTTTAAGACCTGGAGACAGCATGAGGTTTCAGTAGCCCAGTTAATACAATTTGGTTTTGCACAATGTCATTTGGACAACATCATTACAGAATGTTTCACAATTAATTACATTCAAATAGCAGCTTCTATTCCCTGTTGAGAAGGAGATTAATTGGGTCAGATGTAAATATGCATTTTGTGGATCCTACTGAACACTTGCCCATCTCACCAATTTACCATGTAATTTGATACAACTGGTCTACTATGCTCAGGAGATGCACAGGGTGAGCGCAGTTGCAAGTCAGCGTGGAAATACACAGATACAGCAGTGCTGTATTCTCAGCCTGCATTATGCTTGGGTCTGACTGTGCAACTCTTTCATTCTCTACCAGAAATACTAATTTATATTTCTTCACACTGAAATGCTCTGCTGCTGAAAATGAAGCTTGGGACAGAACTCAGAACTGATGTGAAGCATTGTGACAGACCGCTGGCAAGGTGAGATGAGAAACTGTTCTCCTCCTTGGTGCCTTCATCACCCCTTAGAAAGAGGACCTGACCATCACTGCAGTGAGAAACCCTGAGATCAGGGCTTTGGTGGATCCTGACTCTGGGCAGGGAAACAGTAAATACAAGCTACCAATTTAAAAGAGACAACTTTGAGGCAAGCCTAAGTGGAGTTTAAGCCTAAATTGTGCAGCCTATGCCTAAATTTTGGGACTGCACTGGCTTTTCACTCTTTATGGAGTCTTGGGTAGGGGTAGTAAGTCCCCTTTCTTCATTTTTTTCATCAGGAAACTCATACTCAACTGGCACATTTTTCAATGAAATAAGGTTGGCCAGAACACATCCAGTGGAACAATCACCATTTTCTGAAACAATCTGGAAAACAAAAGCTTGTGCCTGTGGCAGGTCCTTCTTGTAGAGCTACTTCTTGTTGCTTTAAAGTATCAAAAATAAGAACACTGTTTCCTGGCACTCTCTAGTTTTCTCTGCCCTATTTTCAGTTTGCACTCTCCCCTAGGTACAATAAAAAATGAGACATTTGCACCCAGCTGGAGAGCACCTTTCACGGGCTGGAAAACTGCAGAGCTCATTTCTGGTATGTTCCCTGCTGTTCATGAGTAACTACCTGGACAAACTCACTCAAGCGAAGTGCAAACTTCAGTCCCCAAGGCTTCTCAGTTCAGAGCTGATCCTTTCAGCCACTGAGGGTTGGGTAGGTACAAGAGAGGAATTGAGTTCCTAAAGCAAAGTAACATCACCAAGCAAACAACGCCCACAGCCCTATATCGAGTTTTCCTTCTGGCATTTCCAATCCTACCTGTCCCAGGTGGTACCATATACAACCATTTTGCCATTCCAGATCTGAAATATTGTAATATTATTGTTCTCTAACCCATTTAAACTTTGTTTTATAAAGCTTATATCCTGTTTATATCTTGTTAACACTAAGGAGTAATTTGCTAAACTATTTACAAGCTGTCTAACATGAGTCATTACACTGTTTCATGTCCTGCTTGCTGCTTTGGTGCCATCCCTATGATTTGATTCTCTCTCCCTTCTGCTCGCACAGAGTACTCTGTGTTACACCACTCTGATCATTTCAGCAAGTAAAAATATTCACTATTCTGCAACCTTACCAACTCTCCATCAGTTCTGACCTTCTCTAGGTTCCACCACCTTTAGACCAGGCTTTTTTTCTCTGTCCTCAATTTTTGTCAATTGGTGGTGGGGTTGTACTTTTTTTTTTTTTTTTTTTTTTTTTTTTTCCAAATCATTATTTCTGTTCTCCTGATTTTGCTCTCCTGGCTTTGTCTCTGGTCTGGTATCTGGATTCCATTATTTCAGTGTGCACACTTGTACTCTACCAGTTTTAATTAATGCTTAGACATTTGGAGGTCTTTTGGTCTTTCCCAGAAACTGATATTGCATGTCCTAAAAATTAGTCTGCCCTTGAGTATAGAATGTTTAATGTACCGAAATTTGTATTTGGTTTTCAGAGGCCTCTGCCTTGAAATGTAACAATCCTTTTTTCTCGTCTGTTTCTTGGGTTGGGGTGAAAAATTCACCCCATGTAGTCCATGATCTTATTGTGTCTGACGCTGTAGAACACATGTAACACAGATACTTGTTTGAATATTTTTTACCTTCTCTTCTCCAATAAGGGAGGGAAAAGCTTCTATTTCGCTTTTTGAAACTCTTGTAAACAGTCCCTCGTAAAAGTTTCTCTCTTCCACTGTTTCTTTCTCTTTGTTTTTCACTGGAAAATCTGCATTTCTAGTAAGCTGTTTGTCTAGCCAGGCAGACTGCTCTTACCAGATTTTCATCCATTGCTTGGATACCAGCTCCCATGGCTGAACTGTTTCTTTTCTTTTCCTACAGGTTACTCCTTCTTTGGGGACTCCTCTCTCTCTTTAGGCTTGTGTCTAGAGCTAGACTAAGGATTTATATCCTGAAGTTTTTCTTGTTTGCAATTGTGTTTTTTAAAAAATGTTTAAACGTACTGTAGTAAGTCTATTTAGTAAACAGTAAAGATGTTTTTGTGTTAACTAAGGCCAATTCTATCCTATTCATGCTCACATGAAGGAGGGCAGACAAGGTCATGCAGATGAAGTCACAAGGCAACACGCTGAAATGTACTGTGTCTATTATTCACCTGGTTCTGTGCAGTTGTAGATGGGACTATGACTTCAAGCTAAATGCTCATTTTGATGTGTTTATCTTCTGTTGTTTTTTTGTTTTGGTTTGGTTTGGGTTTTTTGTTGTTGTGGGTTTTTTCTGTGTGCTTTTGGTTTGTTTTTTTTTTTTTTTTTTTTTTTCCTGTGCATTTAAATTAAATTGCTAATGCAACTGCCCTGGGGAAAGAAAAGCAACTGCAGTATCTTGAGGGTGTTTATCTATCGCAGAAGCTACATCCCCTTTAATCCATTAAGTAAGCAAGATGTGAGAGAGAGAGAGAGAAAGCCATTCAGACTTGGATTCCTATTTTTCACAATGAAACTCGTGTGCCTGAGCCCGCTCAGTGAGTTCCAAAAATAGCTCAGCAGAAAGGGCTTTCCTTGAGCACTTCCATTATTCACAGGATGCGGCACCTTACATAACACGAGGTGAGCACCTCATCCCACCCAGTGCGCTGCACATCGATGCCAGCGGGCAAAAATTTCCACTGGGGACAGTAGTACCAAATTTTTAAAAAGAAAAGTCAGGCTGAAGGCACTTGGTTCTTCTTTTTTAATGGGCAAGTCTAGAAAATCTTAGAATATTGTTTGGGGGTTCTGATGGAGGGATTTCAAATATGCTAAAATAGCAGAATCGGACTTTGAAAATCAGTGGTACTCAATGAATGTCTCTTTTATTTTTTTAAAGATGGAAATATCTTGACAGTCACAGTAATGTTTCTGGGGCACTCAGGCCCACCTCTCCACCAGCAGCTCCATGCAGAGACCAGGAGTTCTCTGAAGCAATTGACCAGGTGCTGCTATCTTGGCTTAGTAGAGTTACCCCTTGCTGCTGTAATCACTTAGTCCCAGCTCTTTCATTTGAAAACATCATTTGTGCCTCCCCTTGCTAATCTACATGCATGTGAACCCCCCTGGCTGCAGCACTGTTATTTGTATTTCTCTGTGCTCCCTGCACATGGGATTAAAGTCTGTCACAGCCTCCAGCTGCAGTTTTTCATTCAAGCTATAAAGTACTGCTTTTAACATTAATGGTTCTGAACTTAACCCCTATTCTTGGTCACAGTGGTAACCGTCACATAGATAATTTAGGAAGTCCTCTTTGAAATGATTGCATAAACACCAGTGTACTGTGACTCATTTTGACTACTGATCATATAACTTAATAATTACTGTTTTCAAAAGGGATGATTGAAACTGCATAAACAGAGTCGTCCTGCTTCCCTGACAACCCATAATTCTGAAAAATAAGCAAATCTTTTTTTTGATTATTGCAAATCATAATTTAAAAAATATCTTTTATTTCAGGTGAGCCAATTTAGGTTTTAACATAATGAAACTGTACTACATCCTCATTAACATCAGATTCATGGCTTCTGCAGCCTGCAAAAGTAGTGCTGTGATATAGAATAAGTAGGAAAACATTTTTATTGCTACTGATGGCAGTTTTTCATTGAGAGTAGGAAGACTACACAAATCTTTGGAACAAGTATTGGTCCAGCAGAAACTGCATCAGGGAAGAGAGAGACTGAAGCACTAAGGATATTACCTGAGGATATAGGAATTTTTTCTGTATGGAAAATAGCAACAGGTCCTGATAAAACAATCTTTTTCTAATGCAATGACAGGTCAATGGTTCAGCTGTAAATATAATTTCTGGACCGTCAATGATACAACACAGACTTTCCTAGAGAAACATTAACCAGCCTGATCTTTGGCTTGGAAGATCTGATGTGCTCTTAATGTGCCTTGTGCTTTCATGCAATTCTCTGAGGATTGTAGCACTAAAAAGAACAAGACACAGCAGAAGCATTAACGAAAGCGATGACGGAGATATAAGCTTACAAAATTGAGAACAGTATTTTTCTTGTTTTGTAGATCTAGCTGTTAAACCCAGGAATCCTGTTCAGCTGTGATTTAGTGCCTATTTTTTCTCTCCCCAGATTAGCACGGAATGATGCAGTATGAATATTCAATCACCCTTCTTTTACACTGTCTCCTCTTGACTATGACTTAGATTTGCATTCACCGTAAACCCTTGGTTCAATGAGCAATACCTCAGCAAGCCAAGCTCCCTGCTTGTCAGGTTTCTTGTGGCACCACAGGCTATGTTGCTATGTTGTCCTCCACACATAAATGTCCTTCTTCTGAGCAGAGAAATATCAACCTGCAGCTGCAATAACATTTGTTCCAGAAACCTGTATCTTGGTGTATCTCCTCCATTCACCACTCAAACGCACATCATTTCTGTCACGGGAACTATCCAGGGGAAATCAACACCAGTGCAGCTCCAGCTCTTAGGGTTCTGCAGCAAAAGTGTTGCAGTGACATGGCCTGACTATGTACAGCTCTGGCTGTATATGAAACAGACAATATTCAAAAGTAGGAGACAGCTTTCCAGAAGCTTTCCTTAGAGAGAGGATAACTGGGCCTTACATGAACCTTTCGTGTGCTGAGGACTTACTCGGACTGGTTTTGTAGTCATACAGCATCAGATTTCCAGTGGCAGCATAGTAATATTGCTCATATCTTCTAGAGAGACACTGAATTTTTACTTTTTATGTTCCATTTTGTACTTGTGTAAGTATGATTATTGCTACAACAGAAAGTATCGAGAAATAAAGGCTTTCTTCTGCTGCTTGATGTCGTAGCTCTGAAAGTGAACAATTTCTTGCATTGAAAACCCTCGATTCTAATTTTGCTGTGTAAAGCGAACTGTGGCTTTTGCTTTGATTTGCAAGATACTAATTCCTTTTACAGTGTACAAAATCCAGTGAAATAATCTGCATCTTATAATCGCATAAATTGACAAAACTTGATCAAAGTCAGAGGTTGATTACATATGAAAAGCTACTCAGGCAATTTTTTTGTTCTGGGAAACCAGGTACTGAAAGATATAAATCCTGGTCCCATTTTATTTAAATGAATACATTTCATTTCTCAGCCACCAGTACCAAGTAGTGAGCTGCACACTAAGCTCATACCTCTCTCTGTTACTGATTTTATTACCTTCACAGCTCACACATAATCTGGATCTATCAGATGCTATCGTTTTGTTTCTGATCTGCTGCACATGTCACTGTGCTGAAGATTTCAACCCCATGGCTTTTCTCCAAGCAAATCAAAAGAAACCGATGAAATACTTTTCATTCATAGCTATTCATACTCCATTAAGCAGAGCTCAGAACATCACGAGGAGGAACACTGCAGGTTGACAGTTCAGGAACAGATACCATACCAATAAAAATGCATTTCATTGTACATACCCAATTTTGTTGGAATGCTCTCATCTGAAAGATGACACAATGTGGGAATTACTGTCTCAAGGAATTTCCTGTGCTCTTCCCCCCCCCACCACCATTGACCCAATGTTCACACAGGACTAGGCTACCAGGTATACATGCACTTTCCCTGGGATGTTTGGAACAGGGGTGGCACAAGCCAACTGTGGAAAAAAATCAGGCATAAGGATGGGCCACGAGAGCGTACAACATGAAACTGCTGTTCATGCCGGGGACAGTACTGTGCGTATTTTGGGGGGACATTTAGCAAAGAGAACGCAAGAGACTAGTAGCGATGCCATCGAAATCACCCATTTTGCTGATCCATGACATCTGTGCACAGACTAAAACTCTCTCTTGCTTTCCCTTTCTCGCTGCAGTGTTACCCTCAAACTTGAATTGCCGATCTGATTCACTGTCCCGTAAGCCGGTGACTCTTTGCTCCGCAAGCCATTCGCGCGCCGCACCGACTCGACGCTTTCATTCCCCAGAGCCATAGTCTGTGCCTGTCCCCAGAGTGTCAGCATGGACAGCAGCAGCAAGAATGAGAGCAGCACAGAGGTAACAGAGCAACACACACACACACACACACAACACGCAGAGAGAAGAATGGCTCGGTTAGAGAAGGCCGTCATGCAAAGCAACACGCAGCGCTTTTCAAGGCAAAATCAACTGAAAGATTGTGAGAGGCAAACTGAAGTGAGGAGATGGCAGAAAACCCCTCTTAGAGAGATGGCCTTGGTAGCATTGTTCCGCATTTGAAGCCCATGCAAACAGATTTGTAGGAAAAGTGGAAGCCAGGCTGTGCAAATGGAGAAGTGCTGCTAACTCCAGTAGAATATTTACTCGTATTTATTTAAGGCATTACCCATTTTGCAAAGAATCTATGTAGTGACTAGCTGAGGATAAGCACAGGTCTTTTGGTGATTTGGTTTTAAATAACTTTCTTTTAATAGCCACCAGAATAATGAATGACCACTTCTGTGGATAAAAACCCCATGATTTTTCAGGGATGCCACTGGATACTGTGTATTACTTACCAGGAGTTTTTTCTTGCCTACTTGTTCATCTCTAAAGAAGGCATTGTATACAAAACTGAAATAACAGACCTCATACAGCAGTTTCTGCTGCTGCTATGATGCTTCTAGAAGCAAAGGGTTCCAGTGGCAGTGCACCTAGTATGTGTGCCTCTAGATGGGGAAGCATTTCTGCTCTCTCCTGTAATCTAATCTTAACAGGAACTTCAGTTCACCTGGCAATAATATTAAACCAGAGAACAGCGCTGGATTCCTTCCCTGAGCATCCATCAAATATTACATTATCTACAGAACATTGATTAGACAGACCTGTCAAAACACAAATGCCCTGTGCCATTGCTGTCATCCCTCTTGTAAAGGACCCCATTACTTGTGGCTTGAGGCACTCGTGCAGCTCAAGCAAATATTTTACTTCACCTAGCAAATGCCTATGTACAGCATAAACCTAAGTTTCTACTGATACTGAAAAACAGTGACATGGATACAGGAAGGATGAAGCCTTTATAATTTTGGGAATGATCATAATTGGAGTAAATTCATTTCAGTGTCTATTTTTGTCTTTCCATTTAACAAAGAAAAATATCAGGAAAGATGGATGGACTTCCTAAAAATATTTCTTTAATAATATTTTCTTTAATAAAAAAATATCACTGGTATAAGATGGCAATACTCACATATAGGACCCTTGTTATAAATCTGAAGTTTGTATCAGCAGCAAACTGAAACAGTAGAATCTAGAGAGGAAATTTTTTTTTTTTTTTTTTGAAAGTGGCCATTTTTTCCTAGTTTCAAATGGAAGAGACACTGGTTACTGGTGGCTTAACAATGAGGGTTGAATTGTCCATCACTCTTCCATGGGCTACCATGAGAAATCTCCCATTTTAGCTTGACTACCAAGGGTAACACTAGAAAAGACAGGTCTCAAGCATGTTCTGACATCAGCACTTCTGTATTATGGGAAGAAAATAGTGTCCCCCAAAAAAACTACTCTACCTATGTCTTTGCTTCCAAGGGTTCCTTATCCACTGGTGGATGCCATATAGTATCACAGTATTTGTAAATCTACAGCTGCCTCATTAGAGGTTGAAGTTCTTGGAGTTAGTGATCAGCCTAGTGACATTCGTCAGTTATTTCGTAAATTGTAAATAAACCCAGTGGCCAGTTATCAACTCCTTATCATGGAACAAACCACTCAAAATGAAACTTTATAACAAGACTCTCCTGCAAGGACAGGATCAACTGAGGTGAGAAATCAACTGCATGTCCATGTGCTGTCAGGGCATATTCAGTCACCCCAAGTGAAGAGCAGCTGTACCTTGTTTTGTCTTCTTTGCCTCCTTCGAAGCCTCAGAAACTCCTTGTGCTGCCGTGAGACAAAGTTGACTGCTGCATATTCCAGCAATGCAGCAAAGACAAAGAGAAGGCACACGGCCATCCAGATGTCGATTGCTTTTACGTAGGAGACCTAGAAAGTAGTAAGACACAGCATGTTATATTTCATACTTCCTCATAAACTGAAAACATTGATGGGAAAAAAATAAACATATTTCTGCCCAGCATGAGTTCGGGTTGTTCAATGAGATGGTTTGTTTTCTTTGTGTTTTGGTTTGTTAGTTTTTTGGCTTATAACAAATAAATACCCCAACTATTAATGGAGATGGGTGTTCACAAACAATACACAAATTATGATCTACTGCCATTAGGAACAGCAGCAGGATTAGCCTAACAAAATACAAGAGCTCTAATACTCACAACCACAGCTTGTCAGAAATTACACAATGACAAAACATGATACAATATCTATTGAAAAACAACTGTAGAAAGTTTAAAGTTATCACTTTTTCCACCTTTTATGGAACGATTACCATGCTGATTAATTAGCTAATCTTAAAGTAAACTCAGGGTACTATATCCTATGGGATGATACAACTTTACTACTTAAATATCTACTACAATTATCTAAATACCAGATGCCTGTGTTCTAGTAAAAGCCTATTCTGATTTGAATTGACTGGTCTGTATATAAAATCAGGTATATTACAGCAGTGTGATTTCACAAGATTTTTTATTATATTACCAACACTGGGTCAAAGAGTAGCCAATTAATGTAGCCACTTTGCATATCAAAGGTACCTCATCCTCCATAGCTGCATTTCGTTTCTCTCTTTTTTGTGGTCTTGAAGTTTTTAAGCAGGGGTCTTATGATTAGGCAACAGCAGGTGTTCTCTTTTGTTTATCAGGTATTACATCCAGGGTGGAATTAAAATTATCTGACTGTTTTAATGTCTAAAAGTACATTTCATCTAGTTGTCTAAACTACTTTGATATAAATAAAGCAAAGAATGAAATAAAACAGGCATTTCTAGGATTTGATGCGACAGAACTGTTTTAGATGTTCTCTAGGATGAGATGAGTGACACCCAAATAGTGCCTCTTCGTCTTCCTGTCTGTAAAGAGGGCCTTAAAACCACTGTCTAAGCACAGACGCATGGAGCTTTACTCAGCTGTTTAAATAAGAGTATCACATAATGCCATATTAGATACCTATCCCCCATTTGTCAACCCAGCAGAACACAAATCTCCAGTACCATACTAACCAGTCTTGTGGAGATGTTTGACACCCAGGGTCAGCTCAAATGGCACCACCATGTAACTCAATTCAGATAAGCAAAACAGATGGTAATTAAACTCTGAAAAATTCTAACGAAATTATTTTACATCTGAACAACACCTCCCAGGCCAAACTTTTAAATGCAGTTAAAACATACAGTGGTCTGAAAAGAAAGCAGAAAAGCATGTGTTGTGCATCTAACAATCTAATGTTCAGGAGACCTTAGACAGTCTCCGAACTGGAAAACTCCATGTCTAGCTTTTGCAAGAACTATTCAAAATGACCTTTCTTTCATGGTTGTAGTTACCATTTCACGATGAAGAGAAGCACACCAGTTTCAGTAGATTTTGCTCCTACCTGCCTTGTGTTTGGACAGCATCACTTTTCAAAGTCTGCAGAAAATTTTTTGTTAACAACAAATGGAATAGAGTGTCCTGTGTGTTCCAGCAAGCAGCATGAGCCAAGGAACTGGCATTAAAAGCATGGCAGAAATGTTACAGACCTCCATCCTGCAGATCCTGAGCACTGAGCAGGACACATTAGAGGATCCAAGCCCTGTTACCCAGGCTGCATGATGGGGATGTACATGTCAGTACAGGCTGAGGCTATGGTGCAGCTCCATGCTTCAGTGGCCACAATGCCACATGCACAGGCTGGGATGGAAGAGGAGGATTTAGCAGACTAAGGTGACACAATGGATCTGTGCCTTTCAATTAGACACACAGAAGATATGCATTGCTTTCTCCCACAGATAAAAAAAAAAAAAATAAAAAAATTCACAAGTTACATCTTTACTGAGCAACCGAGAAAACTTGACAATGTCCCAGAAACTCAGTGCCACAGGCTGAGGAGCAGTAGGAACCAAGTCACTGTAATTTGTGTAAAATGCAGCTGAGTTTAGGTTGTTTGTTACCTTCCTTGAAGGGGCAGCTTGTTTTCCTTTACAAACGCCCTTAGGAGACGTATTAGACATGCACAAACAGCTGGACTCTGCTGCCAGAGACAGCACAATGCAGGGAGCTGAAGCCACAAGAATCAGCATTTCTGACTGTGCAAATCCTGTCCTAGTGGGCTTAAAGCAGGGAAGGCAAAATAAGAAAGGAAGCCCTGAGTTAGCCTTCCAGTCACTTACACAGTGCTGCCATAAATGGCATCCACACAGCTGCTGAGCCAGCTGGATTATTTAAATTCCAGCCTGATGGGCTGGAATCAGAGGATCATAATATTGGTGGCAAGTACATTGCTTGTTTTATTGTTTAGCCACTGCCATACCATGGCCTAGCTTTAAATGAGAAAACAGAAAGGAATTGTTTCCAACAGTAGATTAAAAAATAAATAAATGGAGAGGTTCTGCAATGAATGAAAGCTGAGCCCTTTGGTTTCAAATCACTTTTATCGTTCCATCCCCAGTGTGCACAGAATTATGTTGATAAAAGCCTAAAACCCCATGCAATTTTCTGAAACCAGACTTATTTGTAGCCACCCCTGTGCATGGCAAATGATGTGAATCTATTACACCAAGCCGTGGAGGCTCTCACTTTGTTCCTCCATTTCCAAAGAAGTTCTTAAGTGAGTGCCCAGATTTTAGACCATCACTTTGATATCTAAAGCATGTACAATGCAAAGTTTCAGTGGATTTCAGGGTCTGTGTTTGCTTTAACTGACTTTAAAATGCCTTCTTGCAACTAGGAAACGGTCACATCTGCCAGATTATAGATTGATCTGAAGTGGACCTCTCTCAATCACCCCTGCTGAAGTTGTTCCACCTTACATGAAAACACTGAAAATTACATTGGCTTGGAGACTGGGAACAGACTCCCCTTCCTAGACACAGACTTAAACAGTGGAATATGAAGTCTTTATCTGTGTCCAGAGACATACAGAGATTGAGAAGGCCATGGTACAGAGTATTTCATGGTACTTGAACACTTTTCTCAGTTAGATGAGTACAGAAACCATGTGAATTTGATCTGCACATTTCAGGTGAGTGGTATAACCCTTGCCTGACAGATGCTGCAGCTTCTTGCTGCGATGTCTCACATGTCAATGAAATGCCTTTTTCCAGGAGCTCCTCAGCCATTTCTCACTTATCCCCAGAGGAAAATCTTCACTTGGCAGGCTCCAGTGTGCATTTCATTCTTAGGATCTTATTTCTCCTTTGCACTGTGCAAGAAACCTTTCACATCCAATTTTCAGTTAAAAATATTGCTGAGTGACACGCTCACAGGAGATGGGGTCTGCAAAACTGAGCACTTGGTGATATCCTAGGGACATTTATTGCTCTGGGAGGCTCTTTCACTGAACTAAAAACTAGTGTTACCAGCTATGCTTTTTCCCCCAGATCATAGTATAGCATCAAAACTTGTATGCTTGTTCATCTAAAAGTCTGACATCACCTTCTTTCTTAAGGATTTATCAAAAAAGACTCTATTTCCAGGTTTCTTAACTACCATGTCCATGCTCCATGGTCACTACTGTGTACATGTGGGACAGTAGAGACCCTGATTGATCTCACCTAACTTAAAACTTGTTATGGACATGTAGGGTGTTTTTTTTTAATTAAAGGTAAGAAATAAGCATTTTCAGGACAAAATGCATTGAAGTGGAATGTGGATATCTATATTGTAGTGAAATGAACTGTACCTGAAAATGTCAATTTCTCATTTTTGACCAAGACTAGTGTTTTGGATGGCTATTTCAGGCATATATGTCTGCTTGACCTACTCTGACTTTGCTTAGATAAAAAATGTGAATGATCTCTGTTACCAAACATTTGATGTAAACCAAAGCAGAACAGAACAGAATAACAGAAGATACCTTACACGAGCCTATGTAGTCTACTACAGTCAGATTGTTATCTGAGCATTTGCCACCTTTCCTATAATCTCATTCGCAAGACAGAACTCAAGGTTTGCAGTAGAAATTCAGAGTTGACATCAGGTTACCAAATATAAAATGAAAAAATAGTGGTGATTGTTTTTTCAAAGGAAGGCCTTGTAAAACTTCTGAAATGCCTGTTACCCCAGCAGCACAATGACTCCATTTACTTTGCAGCACTTTTAGAAGTGGGTATTTGGAAACTCTACATCTTTCCGTGTTATCATGTTCAGAAAGTACAATAAGATTTTCTTGCCCTTTTATTTCTTTAAATAGCTGCTCCACTTTTTACTGCATTTTACAGAGCTTCGTCTCTGATGTTGTTTGCAGGCAGGGAAATTAATGCTTGTCACCAATAAAATTATAAATACTATCAATTATTCAGATGCTTTGTAAATGTTTTGAGACCCACTTGATGAGGAAGTGCTTATGGAGTGAGAGCTGTCTGCACCAAGAACCAAGACTAAGCAAATGTGGCAAAGTAACTACTTCCCCTTCATAATTTTCCTCATTTGTTATTTGGTCATGCCCACCATGTAAATAAGAGATCAGCTTATGCTCTATACAGCACTGTTGTAGCATCAGTGACCCCAGTGAATTTCTTGGAAATGAAAGTCCAAGGAGGATTCATTGTTCATCAAGACTGTGCCAAGATTAAATCTTCCATTTTTCCAGCTCTGTTTATTTTACCACTGTGACTCTCTCACAGCTTCTGGGTACCTTTTGACACCAGGTGTCCATACCAGAACTCAGCACAATTTTGTGGAGGGAAGCTGGGGGAAAACGTGGCCATGGGTCCTGCAGCTGAGCAGCTGTCATTCGTTGACATTTGTGCTCTCTTTCTGCTACAGTGCCAGGCTCAGGAGACTCCAGACAACTACTTTAACTCCCTGTATTCTTTTCTAATGGGTGTAAAAAGAAATAAAAACACATACACTCTCTCCCAGAATTCTGCATCATGAATATAACTTGAATCTGCAGTGCAAGGTGCTCAGCATGTGTTGAAAGCTTTTGCACAGGACCACACTCTAGGAAAGATTTTTTTATGAGAAGAAAATTTTCAGCTACTGGAAATACTACAATATAAGTTAATTCCTCCTATGCATCAAAAGAATCTCTTGGGGAAATAAGAGACCTTTCTAGATTCAAAATGTGGAAAGAGCACAAGATAACTTTTAAAATAAAAACTCAAACAAAAGATATGTAAAATTGTCTTCCACTACAAAGCATTTATGTTTTATTAAATTTCACTTTCTTTTTCTAAATCAAAACACTTAATAAAAAATTCTGATATCACAAAACTTTATGGATGCTTTTTTTCCACACATCTTGAATTCACAAAGATATTGGTAGACCTTTCCATCTTTAAATACCTGAAACTGAAAGTACCTGGTTTCATCACAATTTCCAGGCAGGGAAGTTTCTGAATTAAGAACATACTGTTAACAGCCCTTACAAAGGAAGTATTTTCTTTTTATCTCACTCTTACTTTGGATTTTTCTTTTCACCCGAGTCTTTCAACCCCATGAAATATCATAATTTTAAACCAAATTCATACTGGAAAATGCAAACTACTTTCCCAGTGCTAAACTTTTTTTTTTTTTTCCCAGACATCTACTTCATCTTCCATTTTTAAATTAAATATGAGCAATTTCCAAAACAAAACAAGAAAAAATCAGGAATAATTGAATTTAAAATTCTGAAACAAACTCTCTTATCTTCTCTCCATTATTCAGATTCCATCTGAAAGTATCCACCTAACTTAGGAGTGACTCACAATTTGTTTCAGTCACCCAAAACTGCCTTTTGCAGTGAATAAACTAGGTATCCAATTTTTTTTTCTCAATTTCTATCACTAGTTCTGCCAAGTCACGAGATGCTAAACCTCTCACCCACTGCTGATGCACAACTAAATGTTGATTGTATTCAGGCCAGGAAAACATGGAAACCACGTATGGATTGCTTTTCCTTCAAAGATGAAAGGGTTTTTTTTCTTCAACGTCAGATCTTTGACGTTGATCAGGGACATAAGGTATTTACAGAGATGCTGAGAAAGATGACTGTAGGTAGGGGCCAAAAGAGAAGATGTTTCTTTTAATTAGGTAACTATTCTACACATGAAAAAAAAAAAAATCAAACAAAAAACAAAACAAAAAACCCCCACCAAAAAAAAAGAAAACAAAACCCAAAAACAAACAAACAAAAAAAACCAAAACCCAACCACCTTGTTCTGGGTAAAGGAAAATGATTCTAGAGAAGCAGTAAAATATTTCTTTTTGTCATATACTGCGTCTACTCGTATTTACAATCTATCTTCTTTAACAGAGCACATTTCCACTTTTGAACAATATAAAACCATAAGTAGAGAATCAATTATCAGATTGGTGAAGCCAGGACTGCTTGTTTTTCCTTCCCAAGGGCATTCGAAGCATTGGCACATTCATCATGTGTCATTTTGTGCAATCATATGGTGTAGATGCCTTGTAGTTCCCACTTATGACAATTCATTCTTTCTGTACAGGCAGGATGTACCATTTCCATGCCAAAAGTCCTGGGCTTCCTTTAAAGCAGTGTGACTGTGTTTCAGAGAGAATGAAAAAAAAGTAATTTGAGCAATAGCTTAAGGTAGTATTTCTAACCAAGCAGGTTATAGCTGAGAAAATGAAGGCTTGTGTTTTGGACAGATAAGGGTGCTGGTGCTCAGCTTGGGAGCAACTTAGGTGAGTTTATTATGCATTGATAATGCAAGGACAACCTAACCTGTGCTACAAGGAATGAAGTAACACTAATTGAAATTTTAACAAGGGTCAAAAGCTCACTTCTGCAAACAGGTGGTCAACTATAAAGTGGAAATTTCTCTTACATCTAGGCCAGGAGTTCAAGTCTAGCTCAGACCTCAACAGAATGAGTTAACAAGAAGGCAGAGGAGGCAGATGCTGAATTATTTGGAAACAAGAAGTATTAGTTGCCCTCCCCAAGAACTGTCTTGAGTTTATGCCACGTAAACAAGGGCAAGGCTTTTGATCCAGTACCCCCACAGCCTCCTCCTGGAGACATTGACTCATCATGGCTTGGAGAAGTGGTCTGTGCAACGAGGAACTGGTTAACAGACCATACCCAGAGGGTGATAGTAAATAATTCCTCCTCCAACTGGCAATGGGTCACAGGTAGAGTCCCCCAGGGATCAGTATTGGGCCCAATCCTGTTTAATATCTTCAGAAGTGACCTGGATGTTGGTATCAAAAGCACACTGATGAAGTTCACTGATGACACTAAGATGAGTGGAAAGGTTGACACTCCAGAAGGGAGAGCCACCCTCCAGGATGAGTTAGACAGAGTGGAGAAGAGGTCTGACTTTTTTGATGTTCAATGTAGAGAAGTGCAAGGTCTTGGACCTGGAAACACATAACCCAGGAATGCAGTTGAGACTGGGATCCACTTGGCTAGAGAGCAGCCTTGTGAAAAGGGACCTGGGGTCTTGGTGGACAACAGGCTCCCCATGAGTGATCAGCAGCAATGAAAGCCAACAGGATGCTGGGCTGCAACAACAAGGGCATCACCAGCAGAGAAAAAGAAGTCATCATCCCAACCTACTCAGCTCCTGTCAGACCTCAGCTGGAATATTTTGTTCAGTTTTGGTCCCCTCTGTACAAAAAAGATGAGGACAGGCTGGAGAGGGTCCAGAGAAGAGCCATGGGGATGATCAGAGGACTGGAGCAGCTGCCATATGAGGAGAGGCTGAGAAAACTGGGTCTGTTCAGCTTTGAGAAGAAAAGTCTTGGGGGAGACCTTACTATGATGTTCCAGTACTTAAAGGGGGGATACAAAGAAGATGGAGACTTCCTATTTACAAGGAGTCACATGGACAAGACAAGAGGTAATGGGCACAAGTTGCTCCTGGGGAGATTCCATTTAAACACAAGAGTAAAATTTTTCACTATGAGACACTGGACAGACATTGGATGGTCTCCCAGGGGAAGTGATAGTTTCCCCCACTTTGGAAAGCTTTACATCTCAGCTTAATGGGGCGCTGAGGCATATCACATAAACAATAATATTAGAAAGGAGGGACCAGATGATCCTTGAGGTCCTTTGTAACCTGTCATTCTATGATTCTATGGTACAGTGGAACTAGTATTGAACAGCTCTGCATCATGGTTTGTCAAGGTCAGATGCACATATGGACAGAAAAATAAAGGGAGTAGTTATTTCTGTCTGATTTTCTCTTTTCACGCCCTTGCAGAAACAGATTTTGTAGAAAATAAAAACTGTAACAGAGAGAGGAGGAAAACAATGTAAATTCCTCTGTTGATCATTAATTAATAATCTTGTCATCCACCAGGGCACTGCTGACATTTCTCACTGCCCTGATCATGAAAAACACTGGGCAAGAACAGATCAGGAGCTACGAGCACAGCCACCAGCTCAGCCGCATCCTTAGCACTACAGGAGATTGTGGTTCAAAGAAAGTAATTGACAGATTGGTGAAGCCATGGTGATCAGTTTATGAAGGTGACAAATAAGAACTGATGTCCTCACTACAAGGAAGCAGCTTCTTATTGTTAAGTAACTGAATACAATTTGCCACACAGAAACATCCCCATATCCATCTGAGATTAGTGCAAATTGAGAATTATATGTAGTTGCATTAAGACACAGGCAAATACCCATAGAGGCAGCCTTTGTATCTAGATGACAATGCCCATCTCAGTTCTCATTCATGACATGAGTTTTTGGCTCTTCCTTCCTACTGAAATAAAAAATTAATACTTCTTTAATGGCATTAAGTGCCCACTTGACTACTTGGACTCTAAGTCGTAAATTCTTCAGTGGATGAGAGCTTGGATAAAAACAATGACAAAGGAGAACAAAAATGAGGAAGACTGAGGAGGAGCCACAAAACCATGATTGGCTGATTGCTAGCAAAAACAGCTGGCAGGTTTTTGAAACAATATCATTAAATTCATTAGCAGAGTGAAATGCTGCTACTTACTAAAGGAGCATTTATATTTAAGATTCATTTGTACTAAGAAGCCGGTGTGGTGTGTGTCTGAGTACAGCCAGAGTGCTTACTTCTGAAATACCAGGTTTTGTGCCATGATTACTGTTTTCTGAAAAGTTTTTTTGTTTTTTGTTTGTAATGTAAAGCATGTAAGAAGCACAGAACTGGTGGATGGCAGTGCTATGATCAGTACCAAGGACATTTGTTCCTACATGCACATTTTTTCTGTAGTGTAGCACAAAAAATACCTTAAAGCTCAGGTTACTGCAAAACATACCACAACATCATCTCTGTGTTGTATTTCCTATTGTAGTCACAACTGAGTGAACCAGTAAAAGTGATCAAAATCACTGAACCAAACAACAAAAGCCTAAAATTAGAAAAAGGATGCCTACAGCAATAAGCCTTTTTTTTTCTTTCACTCTTGATCTCTGCTATTTGTGAACAGAGAGCTGATTTTCTAATTCTTCTCTAAGATTATATTCCTAAATTCTAGATTTTCATAGGACTTCAAACAATGTAATTTGGTGGGAAAAAGCATTTGTTTATCTTTAAAATGACTGCCAGTCTCTCTAAAGATGGGTAAATTAAATTAATCCTTTGATCAGAGAAAACTGCCTAACCACTACTACATAGAATATCAGACTAAGACAACTGGGAATGGAATGGCCAACTACATGTCCATATGCTTTTTTCTTGACCATTATTTGATCAGTTGTTCACTATTCCTGAGCCACTTTTCATTCTTAATGATTCTTCTGGATCTGTAGTCTGAACTGCTACTTTCATCTGATTAATACAGAAGGGAAAAAAATGCTTAATATCTGGATGGCTTAAGAAATGTGTAACTAATGATAATGATACAACAAGTAGATCTGTATATGATGTCCATCAAATTATTTTCCTCTTGTCTTTGGGGAAAAAAAGGGGCAGAATTAAAAAAAAAAAAAAGTCCATAAAAAGATCCCAAATTCAACATCAAAGACAGCATACAGTCAGGAGGCATAAAATGATTGAATTCTAATTGTATCTGTGAGTAATTCATATTTCGTGTACAGTAAAGCACCTAAGGAAATGCAGATGTACAACGGGAATAATAGAATATAGTAAAGGTGAAAATATATCTAGAAAGAAATGGATGGTCCAAATATTAATAAGCAGAAAGAAAGAAAATGGGATAAAGAGAGCAGCTTAAAGGAAAGAAAATGGAATTCAAATGAAGGGGAACACATCAATGTTCAGCAGGATTCATGCAAAGGTTCATTTATTACTTTTTTTTTTTTAATTTAATTGAATCAGTTTCCATATTCTAAAGGGATCAGAGCTGCCCCATTAATGTAAATGTATTATTTATTTATTATATCAGAGCTGCCCCAATTATCTCAAGCCCTTAGGCTCAGAACTTGGGACCAATGCTGTTTGGTGAAACACAGGTTGCCCACCCATACTGATGTTTTGTGGAAGGTCACCTGAAACAGGCCAGTGCAGAAAGCCAAGGCTTTCATCCTTTTTTCATGGACTCATCCAGCCTAGGACCCACCTGATCTACTCTGTAGGTCCCACTAACCAACTCCAGACCACCCCTGCCCCATCTTTTTGGAAGAAAATAGCTGGGACTGGAGGTTCATGTTACACCGGGTTAGTGAAAGAAGCAGACACACACAAAAGATTTGAAGCTACTGCTAAGTAGTTCCTGCCCTGTTTTTCCAGTCCACACTATTTGAAATTTAATGATGGTTTGTTCTGTTTTCTAAACCTAGGTAGTAATTCCTAATCAAGATCTGCCTGTTCTTTCCAGCCAGATGTGTCTGACCAGTTAAAGTCTGTGAAAGACCAGCCATGGAACAGAAAAGCAGGATGAGCCAACACAGAAACACATCATTGTAGACTCCCTCTTGTGTTCATGAGAAATCACCAGGAACACCTGTGAGGACTGACCAGGCTACTCAAGCACAGAAGAGACGGTGTCACCTTTCATGCTCATTTTCTGCTGAAGTTTCTGATTATCCATAATAGCTTATTGATTTATAGAAAAATTTGGCCTCCTAAATTCTGAGGTTTCCAAGCAGAGCCTTGTACTAAAGTTTTGTTTACAGCTATCATGTTTTTCACAGAATTTCATTTTCACCTGAGCTCTAAATCCAAATACTTCATGATTCACGCCATAGCATTAAATCTTCTCCAGAACTCTCTTGCTAAGCTTTGTTCAGATCAGTGCCATCACACAGCAAGGCTGAGTGGAGTAATTTCCAGCAAGAACAGCTAGAAATCTAGTGCAAATACATTTAAAAAAACCCAACCAAACAAACAATAGCTAATAACACCATTTCTTCTCACTGAAGGATATTTGTGCAGAAGCCTTCTAGCCATCCTGTCGTGTGTTTAAGGACACATCTGTATTTTCTTTTCAGCTTAACTTTTGAGTCAAAGCACTAGACTTTCATAATGGGAGAATCTTTTTCTGAAGGTTATTTGATTGCTTAGCCTAAAGTCCAATGTTTACTCCTATACACTGCTCTTTCTTCCTCATGCATTTTCTAACGCCAGGATGGGTGCGTCTCTTCTGTGCTGGCAGCAGCTGTATTTAAAATATCCAGAAGCTCTCCAAGGAACAGAAAATCAGAGCCACAAACCACCAAGCACTAAAGGTGCCTACAATACTCAGTACTAGTGACCGAGGCAGTCTAGAGTAAAGATGGAGAGCTACCTGCAGGATCATGCAGGCACCTCTCAGAGGGGCTGCTGTTATCCCTAGAGTTCAAGCCACAAATGAGGGGAATGGTTTTCTGCTACTCAAAGTCATTGGGATACAGTAGGTAGGAGGAGAGCTGCTTATGAACCTTTGCATTACTGCTCAGTCTTACCTAGTTGCTTTAAGTTTATTAAAAAAAAAAAAAAATTCTAATTTTCTTGTTCTATTCAGGTTCTCATGTAACATGGATAATTTGTGAGTTAAAACCCACAATTTTTATCTCTTGCAGCTGCTTGCTGTGAGAGAAAGAGACAGGCACATCCACCTCAAAGCTCCAGCTGATACAAGGCCTTGACACAGGCATCATTTCATGAAACACAAAAACTCTGTGCCTTTCAGTCAACTACCCAGCCTTTCATGTTGTCAGACACAGGGCCAGTGGGCATTTTCTCTGATACTCTCTGTACTCCCAGGCCTTCAGAGCAAGATGCAGAGCCAACTTGTTCACCAAGAGCATGATTTATGGCTGCCCTGCAATGCCCCTGGCAAGGAACAGCCCTGTAGGTCTTGCTGGAATTTTTGCTCTTGCAAAATCACCCACCTGGATGGCTCATGAGCCCAAGTTTTCCAGGTCAAGCAGAGCACGTGTCAAAGGCAGGAGAGAAAGGGAACAGATTTTCTGATTTTTGGGCAACTCTGAACTGCTTGGATGAGTTGTGTAACTTAAAGAAGGAGCAGAAAAACAGCCTCAGACAACAGCATATATATAAATAAAAACCTATATAACCTTTCTCCTGTCAGTTCCATAAGCAGCTAGAGAAGAACAAAGCTTTGAAGTGAGTCATGTTAACTCCTTTTCCCTCCTTCTTTTTTTTTTTTTTCCTTTCTGACTCTGAACACTGTAAGGAAGCTCAGAAAAATTGTTGTTCAGAATTTTAGATGATGAAGATATTTCAGGAGATTTTAATGAGCTGCCTAAGACAGTCATTCTATTTGCATAAATGGGAAGGAACATGTGTCTTTCTACAATCATTTTGCAGGCATTTGCCTTCCTGGTAAATCTAAGGTAGTAATAGCTCACCAGCAGCTTTCTTTCCAGTGCTACATATTCTTGCAATATCACTTTGTTCCTGCTCCTAGTTTAAACACAGAAATGAACACCTACATCCTTTATATCTACACAGTTATTACAAGCTCTATTTTTATTATGGAGCAGAATAAGCACATAATATACAGCTTTGGCTCCTACTATAAAAAAGAGTTGGATAATACTGTATAGAAACCCAAATTGTGCTGTCCTGTTGCCCAGTATTCACGTTCAGCACTAACAAATGTATCTTTGAAAAGTCTCCATCTCTTAAAATCTCTCCTCCCATTAACAAGTTGCTGAGAAGTGTGGTACATATTTAAAAGCCACCTTTATGCCTAATAGGTGATTAATAGATGTCAAATTTCAGTAACACTTGTTCTATAATTATTAATTAGAGCTGTGGGGAAGTACCTGCGTGGCTGGTAAATCCTGTTAAATGTTTTTCACACAAACTGGCATTTGCTCACTTCTCATTATGTTGAAGATGGAAAAGAAAATAAACAAATAAGAAAGTCAGAGAACTATTCTGCATGGAATAGCACATTAGCAGTGAGTAGATTGCATCTAACAAGACTCAAAACTACAAAAAAATCTCAGTAATTCTCTGCCTCTTTCCCCTGAAAAATCTTAATTAAGAGTCTTGAAGAAGCTAAGCCACCTGCTTCTCAAAGAGTATTTGCAGGTCAGGGAAATATTCATAGCCCCATTTTATAAAAAGGGAAATTAAAGTGTGCATGTGGGAAGTACATTGTCCAGGACTACAGGAAAAGCCAGTGGCAGAGCTGCGGACAAAATTGTAACCTTTTGGCTAATACATCTGTTTTTTAGAGTCCAGATCATTCTTCCCACCTGGCTGTGAAGGGGATCCACAATGCTGCCTCTTCACAGAACTGAAAAAATTCATGGGAACTTTCCCAGGGAGACTTTGCATCACCATCACTCTGCAAATGAGATTTTGCAAAAGGTGCATAGCACTGTCAGACACATCAGGAGGAGAATAGGGGAGAAATAGGGGAAAACTGTGCAATACCAGTAGTCAGTCCTTCTTGACTGCTGCTGTCAACTTAGCTTTCAACATAGTAAGAATCAGTGGAGATAAATTTAAAAGGATTAGGGTTTTTTCAGTGTAAGATATGCTCATAGTTAAGTGGGTTTTGGTGTGTTTTTTTGGTTTTCATTTTTTTTCCAGCATATGGAGCCACAAGAGATTTTGCTTAAGTTGTCAATACAGCATTTATTTTGTAAACATATTTGTCAAATTTGCAACACTCTGCCTAAAGGATACCTTGAACCTAAATGTTATTCCAGCAGCCATGGCTTTGATTGATTGCACATCAGGAAGCTTAAGTGCAGAAAACTCCTACACAAAATTACTTTAAAGTATGGAAATGAAAATTTAAAGCTTGTTTCTTTAACATGTTTCTTGTGTGCCAGAACTGCCACAGCCCCAGTCTGCAATGTGGGAGTAGGAAGAACTAAGGGGGGCACAGCTGTTCAGCCCTACTGAGAGGGGAGCAAAGAAAAAGAAGCTCCATAGCCTCTTGTTTCTAAGAAACCCACATCTGTTTGACACTCCGAGCTGCCAACTAACTACAGAAGAGCACAAAAAAAGCTGCAAGCAGGACCCAGTTCTTCAGCAGCTACAGCCACCGTAACTCTTTAATGTACATCCCACCAAAATCCATCATTGCCATCCAGTTGATATTAAAATGATTTTACCACAGGAAGGGCTGCAAACAGCACCCTCTGCCACAGGCTTCTTATCTTAAGTTGGTATCTTCAGAGCTGCTCAGCATTTATGGCAGGAGGCTTTCCCGCACTGCATGATCTCCACAGAAGATCTGCTGAGCTCTTGGGGAGCTCTTTGCATTCTTATCTGAGAGCTGTTATTCTTAGAGTACTCCTCAAAAGGTCTTCAGGAAGGCTGCAAGTCAGTGTTCCTGTTGACACTGGTGTTGCAGTGCAGCAGGTGCATTGACACTGATTTTCCATTGATGCAGTAAAAAACTCACAATCCTATTCCCAAGGACAATGTCCTCCTTTTACAGGGCAGGTGAGTTCTCATGACTGCATTGAGTCCAGTGGCCTGTGAAGTTGTTTGTTATATCATACTATGTTCTTTCTTTCAACTTAACTTAAGCAGTGTACCCCTCTTGGCCTTCCTTAACAGCCCAGGCTTTCTAAGTATTTACTCCTTTTTTTTTTTTTTTTTTTTTTTTTTTTTTTTTCCTCATCCAATGCTTGTGCAAAGGAACAACAATTAGCTTCAATTTATTTCATTATTCCTCTCTGTCCAATATCCCTTTGGCCATAGATACATAAAAGGTCTGGGTGCTTAAGTCCAAACACTTTGCCTTTGCTCAGCTGCTGCTTAAGATAACTTAAGCACAGTAGGTCCTTCACTGCTTAACATACAGGTTTTCTGTGCAGCTGAATTCAGCTTATGAATAGAATACTTCCCTCTAATGCAGGAAGGTATCTACCTCAAAGCTGGGACCCAACATCTTTAATGAGCTACAATGAGAACACATATGGACTGTACACAGGAATTGTATTCAGAGTCCACCCAAAAACACTGACAGCCTCAGGTCCTTTCAGAAAGTGCAGGAATATTAAAACAAAATGCCAAAGTTTCCATTGGAAATTTTGTGGTACTGGCACTCACCAAGGAAGAAGGAAGTGCACCTTAAATAATTTTTCAAAACCAGGAGGATATCAATATATCTCTTCTCTCTCTCACAGTATTTAGATCAGGCCACAGACAGGGCTGGGCAGAGAAGGGGTTTTAAGCCTCAGTGGCAGCTATTCTGCTGCACAGAGAGAAAAGGGAGATTCATGAATTTTGTTGCAAGGAAGAGGAGAAAAGGAGTTATGCCTTAGGTGGTGCTGGCATATTGTCAGTCTCTGGATAGAATAAAGAAGTAACTTATCTGGTTGGTAAGTTATTTGCTCTCTGTCCAATTTAAAATTACAGCACAGCTGCTGTCAGAGGAACAGTCTGCAGGTGAATGAATGATAGGGGGAAGACTCAGCTCACCATCTGAATAGACAGGCAGCTTCAGGGTAGACTTCATCCCATCTGCTTTAGATGCTGATTGTACATAGGGATGAATTTGCTCTCTGGAAGTATAGATTTCCATATGCTGAAAGGGGAATTAAGTTAAGGAATACCCACTAACCAAATTGATCCAAAAAGCAAGATCAGGCATTCAAGTGAAGAGGAAGGGGAAAAGCTAGAAATACAGGGGAGAAGAATCCAGTGAAATTAACCTGGGGTTAAATTTAAAAACTACAAAGACATGGGGTTTCTGTCCTCTTTTTTGCTGCAGCGTCTTCTAAGTGTAAGAGAGACATTCCCATGATTTATACTTGTTTGTCTATTTATCTTTAAGGCTTAACAGAGACAAACATGATTAAAACACAGCTTGGAAAAACCTTTCAAGACTGCCATTGATTTTAAATATTTTTATTTAATAACCAATTTCCTCTGGTAATTATGCTATGTTTAGGCTTTGAGGTTTTTAAATCGGTGTTTTCCTGTGGCTTGGGTGTGATTCCTGCAAAAGCCTTGTAATAACAAAATAACTAGGACAGCCTAATCTAATAATTTGTGCATGCATATGATGTTCAGGGGGATTATTAAAGCTATTTTCTCACTAAAATATTATCAGCTTAGAAAGCCGAGCTGCTCCAGAAGGGGAGCTTTTTTCCCCAAAATGTTTAATAATTGTATGCACCAGACTGCAGTTGCTCATGCTGCTGCCATTTACTCTATTGATTTTGCCTTTTGAAAAGAACCTACCTGCTCCCTAATATTTCCTTTAAAAAATCCTAACTAGCAGAATAATGTTGTTCAAATGGCAAATGCTTGCTGAAACTGAGAGCTGGAGTACTTGTCTAGACTAAAAAGCTTGGTTTGACAGGACTTCTTATTAACTTAGGCCATGGGCCCTTGGAGAATTTTCTTCTCCTTGAATAGCATGGTATTTGAAGCCCTCAGCACAACTAATTTAAATGGTTTTGGGGGTAGAACCTAATCAATTCTGCACACCAGGATGGAAGTCAGTCCCTTAGTATTAATTTCCCTGAAACGTAAAAACAGTGGTAACAGAGAAAGGCAAAATAAGTAAATTAAATAGCATGAATGCAAAATAGAATGAATGCAAATAGAATTACTCAGACTATTATGTTCTACTTGAGTAGTCTAATTTTCAAAGCCACCTCCCACACATATACTTATATATAACATTTTGAAATACAATACTTCCTCAGATGTTGCATTCATTCTCCTATAGTTTATTCCTAGATACAGAGTACTTTGCTACAGAAAACAGAGCTACAGGAGCTTTTTCTGCTCTAATGATTCAGACACTGAAAGAAAAACCTGATATACAATAAAGCAGGAGCACAACAAAGGAAAAGAGATAAAATATGGGCAGATCTATCAAATAACATTCAGTTGCTTGGGCCATGGTATGCACAGTATGTCATGGCTCTGCAGTCATATATGCTTCATATTTCTCATTTCCATGATAATTCTTCTTGATGTAATGGTACCAAATCCAACCCTATTGAAATTACCCCTGTATCCATTATCATTTCAGTGAATTATCTTAGAGCTTTTTTTTCTTAGTTTCAGAACCCATACTAGGAAGCCCCTGTTCAATCAGCTAGAGACCATAGCACCAAACCACTTTTAGCACTTTTCTTAGAGGCTCTAAGGAGCCTGAATTATTGCAGAAACCATGCTTACTGAAGTTCAAATAAACCTTTACCTTCCAAACTTCATTTGTGTCTGAAATATGGCCCATTTTTTTAAGGGTGTTATGCAAAACCTCTTGTTAAACAAGGACACTAGCAGATGTGCTAAGAAAAATAAAGATATTGTCAGGCCCCTGGAGGCTTCAGCAAGGCTTGGTTGGTCTGACCACCTCACTTTAGCCCCCAACCAAGCTCCTCCCTCTGTTTGTGAGCCCAGGAATATCCTAGTTTGGGCTGTGCCATAGGTAGGTTGTGCCCATCCAGATCTCAGGCATGGATCTTGGACCTGTGTTATAATTTGCCCTACCACCAGCCTGGTCTCCAGGTGTCCTGACTGGATAGCTTGGGCTTCCTGGATAAACTCTGGTTGGATCTGTGATCTCTATTCCTTGACTCCAGTCCTGTCTCTCCTCCTGATTGCACCCCAGCCCTTGCTCATCACCTCACCTGGAACAGTCAGGGGATCATGTCACTGTCACTGGTCCTGCCCAGATCCTGTGGGGCAGTGCCCAGGCCCAGTCTGTGCTGTAGATGCCCTGAACCCCTGACTTGCTGTCCCTCATGGAGCAGCTTGGCTTGTGTTACTCCCTGACAGATACCATTGGGATATCACATCTTCTGTCATAGTAAACTATGACTTCGTTTTATGTGTGTCCTTCCCACTGCTAAGGGCTTGGACTATGAAGACACTTCAAAGACATCAAACTCTTAGACTGGTGTCCTGAGGAGGGTGATCAAGATGGTGAAAGGCCTTGAGGGCAAGACTTGCAAGGAGTGACTGAGGTGCTTTGACTTTTTTCACCTTGGAGAAGAGAAGGCTGAGGGGGGACTGAGCTCATCGCTCAGCACAGTGTCCTCAAGGGCAGTTGTGGAAATGGAGACAGATTTGAGGAAATGGAACAAAGCTACATTGATGGAAGTTCAGATTGGACACTAGGAAAAGTCTCTTCACTGAGAGGGTGATCAGTCCTTGGAATGGGATGTCCAGGGAAGTGGTCATGCTGCCAAGCCTGTCAGAGTTCAAGGAGCATCTGGATGATACTCTTAATTATAAAGTTTATTTTTAGGTAGTTCTGTGAAAAGCAGGGAGATGGATTCAAATGATCTTTATGGGCCCTTTCAATCTTTAGATATTTTATGAATCTATGATCCTGAAAATTATTATGCAAAATTAGGAACAAATATTGTTGATTTCTTTTTCTTGTTTTTTAAACAGTCTGTCAAAAATCAACATTTAGTGTGCAAGAACAGTTTTCTAACAGAAGTATGAAAGTTACAGAACTTTCAAACAGTGATCATAGTGATCCTGAGGAATCTCAGATACACTGAAAATTCATTTTGGACTTTATATATACAGGAGTTTGATTTTAACTTATGAAACCGGGAAAGGAAAATCAAGAAGGTAATAAATGCATAGTAATTCATTACATGATGTCTAAAAGCTGCTGATGCAAAATGATAAAGCTTCAAGATATCCTTCTCACTTTAAGTCAGAAATATCAGGCTTCAGGAAAAAAAATGCTCCACAACAGACACAACCTGGGCAGTCTCTCCAAAGTTTTATTCAGCTGGGCTTCTGGTAGTGCATATGCAAGTTGTCCTTGAGTGACTTTCTTCACAGATAGGAATAAGAAAGAACAGCAAGCTTCTTTGAGGAAATTTCTGGCTTCCTCTCCATGGAAGCCCTCACTTTGTCTGCAAACAATGAGTGAATTTTTTACAGGAAAAATGGTCTTCTCCACTTTTAATTTTTTTGGTTTGGTTTGGTTTTGTTATGGGACACAGGTTTGGTATTTTATTTTTTCAGTAACCCAGAACAAATATTCTAAAAGGAAAACAAATATTCTAAAAGGAGTTTTGCAGGTATGGGATTTTTATCCTGATGCCATTTTAACAAATCCTGTCTTCAAATTATGACCCACTGGCTACACAGGTTCATATATTAGGATACTCAAAACATGAACATCTAAACTATCATATACTATAAATAATTGGTTTTGGTGGGTTTTGAGATGGAAAGTATTTAAAACAGAATTAAAGTCAAGAGAAGGGAAAAAATGTAGTCACAAGAGTATGATTTTGATCCCCTAATAAGCATACAAAGATTATTGTTGAGCATTTATTCTATGAGAAATCTTCAAAAATTTGTTGAGAAGCTGAACATCATTTTTCTGAAAGTAGTCATCAGTTATGAGTCTAGGATAGAATATAAGAAGTCCCAAAATAAGGCTATTTTCCATTCTTATTTCTGTTTTCCATTGAGTTTATGGTCACAGAAACATCTACTGACAGTCTGAAACTCTCTTTTTTACATTTTATTGAGCTCCTGAATAGCAGAGATTTTTTCTGTAGGTCCTGTGAGCCTGACACAAAAATATATGTGTTAAAAGATGCCTTAACTTAAAGTTTTAAGCAACTAATGTAGCTTCTTTACCTGACCTTACATTTTCTGGCAATCAGCTCACTTTTGATCAGTTTCACTGTCATTTCTAAGCTCATCTCATTCATGAATAATAGCAGAACTTCCTGTCTCCATTTCTACCCTTAGGTAATGGCACAATACCCATGATTTGTGGGTACTGACTGTTTCATACAAGACCACAGTTGACTACACTGAGAAATGAAACATAACATGCACATCACTTCTTTGGTCTTGCTAAGACAAGTGAAAAAACATAATGATACTTTGACATCTGAGCAGGCCTGATGCTATGGTAACCTGCCACATGAAGCATTCCTAGGAAGACCCCTTATCTGCAGCAGATGGGAGTCAACTAAAGTCTCCAGCTCCACATAAACATTCATTGAAACCTTGAGTCAGTGCCCAGATTCACTGCAGGACTTGTGTTTCACAGTTCACATGTTCCAAAATGAAACATGTGGCTAATATGGACAAAAGAGGAATACTCAGCACCTGACACGACGTACTCTAACAGAGCCCATAAAATGACTTCTGGCAAGTGGAAACAACTCTAGTGTTCCCTACATTAGTATTTAACTGCTTCCAGTAAGTAATGTTTTCAATAAGTAATACTTAATTCTTAAGTAATAACAATTTTAACCCACGGCTGCATATGTATATGCAACTTCAAACCATTTTATTTTCCTGGTAAAACATGTAATTTATCCACCAAAAGGATATATGAACTGCTTGAATCCCTTCTAATCTGTATTTGGCCAGCAGCAGTACATGCTCAAACTCCTAATCACATCTTGCATTTTACCAAGACCAGAGGTGAAAAGATGCTGTTTAAGCTTTACCAAACTCCAGCTGGTTCCTTCCCACTCAAAAGCTGCATTTATGGATAATGATCTCCAGGACTACAAGAAATCTTTCAATCACTTAATACTTCTTGTGCTGAGGCACAGAGTGATGGGGACACAGAGGCCACCCCATCCCAGGAACTGTCCATGTGTCTCTGGACAATGTGGCCATTCCCAAGCTTTCCCGAGCACAGTAAAATTCCAGTTCCCATCCTCAAAGGTGTTCTCCTCTCTTCCAAAATGAATTCCAGTGCTTAGCTCTGATTCACTTAAAGCCCAAAGCAGCACCTCAGACTGGGGAACTGGCAGCCAGGTTGTGCTCAGGGTACACAGAGCAGTCAGGGAGCAAGGTCTGAGCAGGATCACACCCTCTCTCAACTGTTTGCATCAAATTTGAACAGGAACCACCTCTCATAAGCAGCTACTGCAGGTGAACACACACTTCACCATACTTTCTGGCACTCGGAACCAAGGACCAGGTGCTTACAAGACAATACCCTTTGAACTCTTCAGTCCGTGGAGGTGCAGCAGGCAAAGGCCCCGTGTTAAACTGCCTGTAAAATCCCTTCCAGCCCAGGCCTGCATAATATAGTGAGTGCAAGCACCTGCAAAATGTCACAGTATCACACAAGCAGGTTTGAAGAACCGACATTTTCCCTTGGGGCTTGAGATTTTAAAATACTAGAAAAATATTTGTGTTGTGTTTATCCTCTCCATTTTCATAGCAGGGAAACCTGTCAGGGATTTGCTGGGGGGGCAGCTAGAAGGCATGGGGGCAGTGTGCTCCAAATACTAGAACATCACTTGACATCTTCATCAGCTGGGTACACAATAACACATCAAGCCAAAGCACAGCTCGGTGCTCCTTCTTCTCATTGCAAGACAGAGCTTTAGTTTATGCACCAAAAGATACCTATATAGAGAGATAACCCCTGCTGCATCACCCTGGATTTCAGCTCTTTTAGGCAATGTCAATCTAGTCACAAAACTTGTATGTCACTTTTGTCCCATGAGCATGGGCAAAACAGTTTCTTTGTGCCACAGATCTGACCCAGAGGTTTTTCCAAGAAAATGGTCATGGCCACCAGCAACACTTTAGAAATAAATCCCCAGTTTTTAGTGGGGTAGTGATAGAAAACTAGAAAATTCCTTCTCCTATTGTTCCTCTGTGGAGCAGGACTTGAATGATATCAGCTTGATATCACTTTGTTTTCTTAAGTAAAATGTAGCAGACGGATGCCAGCTTAAATTTGCTCTGTTCCTATCTTTATATCGCTCAGATTTTGGAAGGATCCTTCTCAAGAAACAAGCTTGATGTTATTATGGGAACAGAAAAATTGTCCATGAAGTTGTGTTCATAATGAGTCTTATCAATTTATATCATTCATGTTCAACTAGCTTTGAAATACCAAGATTCATGGGCAAAATAAAAGCATTCTTTTGGTTTCTTTAACAAAAGGGTGATCACATTAAGATTCACAGCAGGACTTCTGTTCCTTTAGATTTTTTACATGAATGCATGGTGAAATAAAAGATCAATGATGGTGTCATTGGCATACAATTTTTAAATGGCTTTGGAAGATGTTAATTGCATTTTGTGTAAGCATTTTTTCATGACCCATGAATTCAATGTAGGTGAGTTGTGGGAAGAGAATGAATATGACAATTCTATAGTCTGCATGCAAAAATAAGAGTAACAGGTCAATACTAGTTATTCATACTGAGAGAAGGGTGAGAAAAACATCTTATATACTCTTTTAATGTCTGACTCATTGTCTTTTTTTCTTTAAAAGGAAAAAAAAAGTCTTGCTGAAATTCTTGCTTAAATCATGACATTTTTATCCTGTTCTTTTCTTGAATTTAAAATAGAACCATGCAAAAACTTTCAAATTATAATATGATGTAATTTTGCTTGATATCATGTTTACTCACTACCTTTCTCTTCCATGACTTCTATGCACCTTGCAGGTAGTCACACCCCAGAAATGGTGTGTGGGCAAGGATCTCAAAATGGTGTAAAATTTGAGAAGACCAAAATTGGTTAAACTTTTATATACTTTGAATAAACATCACAATAACAAAGATGCTTCCAGTTCTCTCTATTAACTGTGCAGAAGATAGATTACCAGATCCACCTTCTTGTGACACCCATGCTTATTGTGGACACTTACTGAAAATGGGACCTAGTTTATCACAATGTAATAATGTGACTACCTTGACTCATGAGCAACATTCTAAATAACCTGACAAAAGCTATCTTTCTGTCAGCTATTTAACCGTTTAATCATAATTAGCTGATGTGATACTGGACGTTAAGTTCCTCAGAAGAGTTATTCTTGCAGAGCATCATGTTAGCTAATTTGATTTCTGGCTTCCACATTCAAAAGAAAATGTTGTCTAATTTACAAAACAAACACAAAGTAATTCTCTTATTTTTCTTGTGCATGCTAAAAGGTTTCAGACTGACACTTTCATCTGATTTCAGCCTAATCAGCACAGTATTGATGATGTGGAAACATGCAACATCTTTGAAAGTTCTGTTAAGGCAAAATTAAAAAGTCACTGTACATACCGCAACTTTTAAAGTATCAATTTTTGGATCAAAAATACCTGCAATGAGTTTTTCCATACATTCATTTTTCAATTTTTAGCCTGATTTACTGCTGGTTCATGCATATCTCTGTCATTTCTCAGTGAAGAAATTTTAAGAAGCCAAACAATTTCTGTGAAATTTGACAGCAAGGCAAAAGTTCAAAGATATCAAATCCCCAAAGCTATCAAATCAGCAAAGATACCTTTTCTGGAAAGAAAACCCTAGAATCACAGAACAGGTCAGGTTATATGGGACCTCCAAAGATGATTTTGTCCAACCCTTCAAAGGAAATAAAGCCTAGATGAGATTATCTAGCACCCTGCCCAATCATATCTTGAACACTTCAAATGATGGGGACCCTACCATGTCCTGGGAAAGGTTTTTCCAGACAGTTATTGTCCTCATGTAAAAAAATCCTTTCTTGTGTTGAGATTAAATCTTTCCTGAGGCAACTTTTACCTGTTGCACCTTGTCTTCTCCGTCTGGCTTCTTGTGAAGAGGAAAGAGAAGGAATTTTCTAGTTTTCTACCACTACCCCACTAAAAACTGGGGATTTATTTCTAAAGTGTTGCTGGTGGCCATGACCATTTTCTTGGAAAAACCTCTGGGTCAGATCTGTGGCACAAAGAAACTGTTTTGCCCATGCTCATGGGACAAAAGTGACATACAAGTTTTGTGACTAGATTGACATTGCCTAAAAGAGCTGAAATCCAGGGTGATGCAGCAGGGGTTATCTCTCTATATAGGTATCTTTTGGTGCATAAACTAAAGCTCTGTCTTGCAATGAGAAGAAGGAGCACCGAGCTGTGCTTTGGCTTGATGTGTTATTGTGTACCCAGCTGATGAAGATGTCAAGTGATGTTCTAGTATTTGGAGCACACTGCCCCCATGCCTTCTAGCTGCCCCCCCAGCAAATCCCTGACAGGTTTCCCTGCTATGAAAACGGAGAGGATAAACACAACAAAAATATTTTTCTAGTATTTTAAAATCTCAAGCCCCAAGGGAAAATGTCGGTTCTTCAAACCTGCTTGTGTGATACTGTGACATTTTGCAGGTGCTTGCACTCATTATGTTATGTAGACCTGGGCTGGAAGGGATTTTACAGAGAGTACAACACAGTGCCCTAGCCTGCTGCATCTCTGGTGCTGAAGGCAGCTCCCATCCCTTCTGTCTCCATAGTTACTTTCTTGCTTTGTCATTGTATGTGTGAGAGGCTACAGTGTGAAAACATGGCAAAAGCATATAAAAAATAATACCCATGTTTGAAGTATGTGTTGTGGCTGTTCTGTGACTGTCTCCTCAACACAATTTTGAGGCTTGGAGATTACACAGCCTCTCATAGAATCACCCTAGAATGGTTTGAGTTGGAAGAATCCTTAAAGATCATCTAGTTCCAACTCCCCTGCCATGGTCAGGGACACTTTCCACTAGTCCAGGTCGCGCAAAGCCCCATCCCACTTGGCCATGAACACTTCCAGTGATGTGCCATCCACAACTTGCCTGGGCAACCTGGTCCATTGTCTCACCACCCTCATAGTGAAGTATTTCTTCCTGATGTCTATCCCAAATTTACTCTCTTCCAGTTTATTTGTGCGTTGTGACTTGAACAAAATTGAGCCTGCAACACACAGAGCTGAGTAGAAATGTCTCAACCATAAGAATGTTTTTTTTGCAAAGAAGCCAAAGCAGATTTCATATGGCAGGTGCAGTGAGCCCACTGTCATGAGGTGTCCTCAAACAGCTGTGAGATGCCTACGTATGAAGTCTCACATTGGCCTTATTGACTATGGAAACACTTGTAATCTAGTTGCTCCTGTACCTCAGCCATGCCTTAAAACCTCAGGGAAGTTTGGAGTATACCTTGAACCTGAAAACATTTAGTCTACAGAATCATGGTATTCCTCACCCGTGGAAATATCTCTACTTACTCTGTTTCCAGGGTAATTCACACTGAAGAGATGCCCTTAAGTAGTGGCAGGATCTAAAAAAATACCTATTACCCTGAGCCCTGAACAAGAAACAAACAAAAACAAATAAATAAACAGAAAAAATTATAGGGATACACTGTAAATACTCCTCAGTCCCTGTTTACAGAATGCTAAATTCAGAGCCATTCCTTAGGAAGCACCTGTTCCCTACTAACTGTCCCTGTGCAGAAGCACCACTACTGAGCCTTTCTTCTCTCACAATCAGGTAATTAGTTTCCAATCTGGGATCCAACTTGCTTCATCCATCTGATCCCTACACTTGTAACTAAGTACCTCTACAGCCTTTTTTTTTCTGCTCCCCACAGTCAGGACCCTTTCCCAGTCCCTCCAGCACATTTACTAATTCCCTGCTACATACAAACTCTGTTCAGGAGCTCAAGAATCCAGCACAAAAGCTCCTGGATTACCCAGGAGCAATGCAGAGTGAGCAGAGATCCCTTCAGATGGAATTACATGCTTTCTCTTTCCAGCCCCTGCAGCTAAGGGTACACATTTTCCATTCTCATTTGGCTTCTCCTTCAATAATAACCTGCAGCAGATATTTGATATTTCACTCACTACTGACTAGAGATACATATTGTCCTAATTTCCCTTAGTGAATCCCTGGCACTTTAAATATATATTTTTAATACATTTTAATATTTAGCAGATATTCAACACAATTAAAATCTTAATCTCACAGAAACTGTTCAAAGTGTGTGCTGAAACATGGATTTTCTTTTTCTGAGAAAAAATGATTAGACCATACAGCCTACTGAAGAGTTGCCTTGGCTGCACAGTCTTCTAATGCAAAGGCTGCAGAAGATAAAGATGGCAGAGCTTTATTTAGAGCCAATCCAGGATATTATTCCAGAACCATCCAGCAGGAATCTAGTCAACGCTGAGGAAGGACATATCACTCTGACTGAGTTTTCTAGCACTATTTTTAGCAGCTGAGACCTGTAATCTGTTGCAATTGAGCAGAATATAAGCACATAACAGCAGAGGAGTTGCTGCAGCCATGATGGGCTACAGCCACAAAAAAAAAAAAAAAAAAAGAGGTTTGACTATATAAATTCTCTCTTATTAGAGCAGATCATGTTCCTGAGAAAAGCAGATTGGTTTGGGGATGAGAGACCCTTTATGAGCATAGTAGTGACAGGAAACATCACAACCCAAAAAACTTGTGTAAGTACAATAAAAAAGCCTGTTAAGCTCTTCTCCTTTTCCCTACAGTGATCCTCTGCTCTCACCCTCATCATCCTGAAGGTCTGACCTAAAAGGGCTCTGGACTCTGTCTCAGAAATTCTCATCATCTCAACTCTCAGCTGATCTGTGCTCATGAAGGGGAAGACAGGGCAGAGTTTCCAGGGACATGCAAGAAGCAAATGGAAACATGTACTGAGGTACAGGAGCTTGTGCCTTTCCCCAGTCTTAGTTTCTTGCAGCACCATTCCATCCTTTGATGGCAACAGACACAAAGATCCCACATCCTCTCTCCTCGAGTTTGATGAGAGGCTGCTGGAACAGGATGAACACAGCATGAAAAGACTCAGGGGCAAGGGTGGTCCAGAGAAAGGTGAAATGGCAGGTTGTCAGGAAGGGAGAGGGAAATGCACCTTCAGTGGGGCAAGAAACACCTCTAGATGTAGCTGCACCTTTCCTCTGACTCTTCCCCTGATTCCTGTCTCGTCTGGAGCAAGAATAGGGAGAGGGGGGGAAGTTATGTGGCTGGACAGTGGCTGGCATGGCAAAGACAGGTCAAGGAGAGCTTCAAAAGGCTCTTCAAGACAGACTACTATGTACGTGCTGTGCATACATCTACACGTGTGGGTAAGGATAAGCTTCCTTTTGCTTTCAACTGGAAGTGTAAATTCAGTTCTAAAGGAAAATAGTTCTCTCTTCCTCTTCTTGTCTGGCCTCATATTGCAAATTATGTTTTGTCCTCCTACAAAGTGCTTAGCTTGATAGCCTGCGGAACAGGGATTGTTGGCAAAATTGTCTTTGCCCTGATCAGGCATGCATAAAATTATTTTTTCTCAATTGAATAATAATAATTGCAAAAAAACAAATATTCAATATATCTCAACATGTTAACAGTTACTGCCTGGCTTGATACACTGAAATGGGTGAAATTTCATTAATATTATTTTCTTATAAAAGCACTACTTCCCCATCCCCTAAATATTTGCTTAGATTTCTACAGTAAGGAAGTAATTTATGTTCAGGTACTAATTTTCTCACCAAGAGCTTGGTGCTTACCCTGAAGCTTTAGCCCTGAATAAGGAAATGGTCATAAAAGGCTTCAGAGAAAGTCCCTTGCAATGGAAAGTGTTAAAAGAATCACAGTTATGTGAGCTTCTGAATACTCTTCTTTCCACAGGGTTTCAGCACAGTACCTACCCTGGCTCAGTGCTCCCCAAGCCATCTGAACATCACTCCCACTGCCCACCCCACCAGCTGCTTACCCTGGACTCACAGGCCTCCCACCTCTGAGCCCTTTCTTCTGCAACGTGGAAATTGACTGAGTTATAGGAAGCAAAACATGAACTTCAGAGTAAGGATTTATTTTGGTTCTAAGTGCATAAGAAAAGTCACGAATGTATTGCTGAAAGCATTATTGGCAGTCAGGAAGGAGTAATCATGTGTCCTTATGAGTCTTTTCTATAGTTAAGTCATGAACATAGAGGCAAATCAGCTGCAGACATTCAGTTTGAGGTTGTCATTTCTTTGAGAGGAGGCAAAGAGCAACTCACGTTTACTTTTCAGTTTTTATTAGGTCCTGTGCATTTCTAAAAAATGTATATGTGCTGTGGTCCTAATTCTTTTGAGGAGGCAGAAATCTATCTGACAAAGGAGAGATGCTTCCCATAAAGCTTATGTAAAATCTTGCCTCTCTCAGGGCACTTTCCTCCTCAGACCTTGCAACTTGCTCCCATCAGTCTCAGCTGGGGGAAGTCAGCAGTTAAGGTGGCTTATTTTCACACCTTTATCAAAGTCACAATCAAAAGTGCTCAGACCTTTGCCATAGGGGGTAGCAGGGAGGACTGGCATGTAGCAAAAGTAATTGTTCTTTTCCTCTCTCCAAAAGGTGAAGTCACCAGTTATTCTTGTCCCTTCACACAGGGCCTCATTTTCTCAGTAAGTTTTAATTACTATAATCAAACCTCAGTTTCTTTCTTTCTTTTTGTCCTAGCTACCTGCAGTAGATAAGCTGTCTCCTGAAGTATTTCATGTGAGTGGGCAGGACTGACTTCTTAGCCAGGCTAAATATATTTGCTTTCTTAATGCCATAGTAAGTTCTATCCATAAGAGGATTAATTAAACCAGAGCTGTGAATATACAGATATCATGGTCACCAACCACTGAGCCCATACACACACATACAGGCAGCAGAGTAGAATGAATTAATGCCTCCAGAGAACTCTTTCATTTGATGTACCAGCAGAGTTCTCCATCCAGGCCCTGTTTGGCAAAGGACCATATCCCAGTTTTGGGTTCTTTCAGGCAGGATTGAGTCCTAGCACACAGGAGACAGCAGGGAGTATTCCAGACATCATCCCCTGACTCTACACAGACAGAGAGGATGCCAAAACATGTTTTACCTGGAACTCCCCAAACACAGCGATTACGAGGCTGCATCTCATGGGGTGGAATTAACACACTGTTCAACAAAGGGTGTCACAAATGACTTTACAAGCCCTTTGTTGTAGACCTGAGGATGCCACCAGCCTAGTTCCCCAGGGCATAAGGTGTCTCTGTCACCTTATGATGTCACAATGTGGTAATAGCAACAATGCCCTTTTTTGTGTTTGTTTTTTTAGGAGGGTCACGCAACAGCAGGCTCGCCAGAGGAAAGCAGAGCAGAGTTGGGTCACCTACTGTGTGTCAGCTTGTGACCATGTTATGTCATTTCAATGGGTTTGGAGCTCACAAGTAGCCTTCTGTGATGCAGCATCTAACATGGGTCTAAGGCCCATCCAGAGCTGATAAGCCATTTTCCTGATAAAGTTCAGGGCTCCTCAAACCAGGGCAAGCCAAGGCCCTCAGGTCCTAATGGTATCAGTGATAAATGTCTCAATAAAAGGATGAATTGACAACATGGAAAGTGGGTCACAAATAGATAGTTGGACAAAACATAAAGGAGTAAGTTGATCTTGCATTGGCTTTGTTGAAGCTACGTTACGGTGAGTTTAGTGTCTATCTGTCCTGGCTGGAATCCTCTCAGGGAAGGAAGAGTGGTTAATAGAGAGCACCTGTCATTCATTTAGCTTATACCCATCTTTAAAACTTGACACACTTCTGCATTTAAATTCTTACCTTTCTAAAGAAGGCTGTTCACATGTGAATTTTCTGGGATTTGCTACTCTAGGAGAAAGTGTCATTCTTTTGTTGGATGATACTTTGATCTTCGGGCGAACCCAGTGGGTTCAGCATTCAATTCCCACACCTTCTGAGGCTGAGGAACATCCTGTATTGACTTTCTATGTCCTACTGTTTTCTGGGCAAAGCCAGATGTGCAAGGAACTTCAGCTTAAGTAGAAGTATGCCTAAGCTGCTCAGGAATGAGGCTCAGAGAAAAGCAAAAAGGCACCTGTCTGCACGTGCTATGGACACGGACTGCCTTGGACTTGCCGTAGTTTGAACACGAGGAACTAAAGCAGGAGGGCTTTCAGAGTCTGAGAGGAGAGGAACATGGGGCGTCTATTCCCTCCCATTCCCTGCCCATACTCTGTCAAGGTCATGCAGACCACAGCCCCTCTTCTCTCTTGAGCCCATTCCTGCCCACAGTGCTGTTCCCCTGCCCTCCTTTATATCCCCAGCTCTCCACCTGCTCTTCAGAATGCACATCCATCAGGTGCTAGGAAGAGCCATGGACCTCCCTCCTGAGTCGGCCCTGCTGCAAGGGACCCTCAGGCACCTATCCCCGCTGGCATCAAGACTGGGTTATATACATATTTGTATATATTTGTATTTTTATTCTTTATCCCTTATGTTATTGCCTTTCCTGTGTGCTAGTAAATCTGTTTCCAACTCTTTTAATTTCCAACTTCATGTTTCTAGTCTTTATTCTCCATTTATCTTCCCCTGGGGGGGAGGAGGTAATAGATAATAATTCTGCCCTTTCGTTTTTGGTCCACCCAAAATTGCTAAGCCGTGGCAGGACTGCAACCTACTTCTGTCAGCACATCACCACAGAGAGAATCTGCCAGCTGCCAGCAGCTGAGTAGTCTCCAGCCTTGCCCACAGTCAGCAGTGGTGTTGTTCAGACTGACAGCCAAGTAGGATACTGTGCATTTTTATATTAGTGAGGAAGGATAGGTGAAGGTTGAGCACCAAGCATTCACAGTGAGTATTCAGCAGGTAGAAAGTTGTGTTTGATGTTATTCAGAGAAAAATAGGTGCCAGGTGAGTGTCTTATCTCCCAGCTTCTGCCTAGTCTGGAGATAGAAACAATGCAGAGAGATCAGGGGAAGGAGAAAAGGGAGGAGAAGGAAAGGGAGAGGCTTTTGTCTACTACTACAAATATCACAATAGACTTTTAATTAAACACATTTCAAGAAGAGGCTTCCTGCCTTTAGCTCTAGGCAGAGCAAGAAGCTCATTCCAAATATTTTGTGTCACTGAAGCATTGCTGGCATTAGGAAATGACCATACCTTACCCCTCTGGGGAAAAGCCTACAGCACTTAATGGGCTGGCAAGACATACTAGCTCCAAAAGCTGCTTTCCAAGGGTTCTGCAGTAGCCACGGTTCTCATCAGGTCAGGGTGAGGCCGGTGCCGAAAAGCGTAGATGCTCATTTGATTCTTGTATACCACTGTGAAGTTTAGAATATGTCTACATGGTATAAGGATGTCTTTCTAAAAGAAGAAATTAACCTTTAGCTGATTTACCAACATATCTTTCCCATGTCTGCTTGCTTGCTGTCACCACAAAACACTGCATTCTCAAGCAGTTTTCATAGGAAGTCAGTGGTGAAATTTTTCTTCTATAATTTAGAGGTTCCTATGTGTATAGTGCAAGCTGTGTGCATCTAAAGCACTGGCTGTACCATCCCAGTACTTGCATAGCACAACCCCTTCTTATTCAAAGATAGCATGAATTCAGGCCCTGACAACATGCATCAGTCTTTCCCTTGTGGGACACTGAGCTTTTCTGGGGACAAAGTCTCCTCTTGATGCAGACCACATGATCCCACCACAGGACTGATGGGGTAGAAGGGGACACTGACTGGGCATAATCTCCCTGATTCACTGACATAATTTGCCCACAAAGTTCATGTATACCTCAGAGGGTCCTAAAGCAAGCCTGGCTTAAGAATTGAGTTTAATGCAGTTTACCACTGGCTCATACAGTGCTGCTCTTGACAGTGTCCAAGTCAGCTGATGTTAAGGTAGTGCAGCTGAGGTTACTCTCAGCAGCATTGCTAGCACTCTGGGGACAGCTAAGAAAATGGATTTTCTGTTAGTTAGTAAACATTGGGAATTTATTTTCAGTTAATCAGACAGGCAAGAGAAAAATAAGAAGTAAAACTCTTATAAAACAATTTAGCCACATGGATGCCAGCTCTGGATCAAATCTTATGACAAACAAAATGAAAGGAAACTCTGAAATATGTCCTTATAACTCGTGTCAGTACCTATACTGTCATTCCTGTATAAGCAGTGTGTGTGTTCATAAATTGCAGGTAACTGCATGAAACTATCAGACCATGCAGAGCTTTATTGTAGAAGATGGCAGGACAATGCCAAAGCATTTCAGCACACAACACGAAAAAAGAATGAGAGGAGAGGCTGGTAATCTCAGCAAAAAACAAGAGTAAAACAATCTTCAGGACCATTACACGAAGAATACCATTTTTAGTTTTTTAAAGTAAATATGAGTTCTGTCTTGCCTGTTCATATAAAATAAGCAATACCCAAGTGTTAGTCATAAAAACATTATTATGAAGAGGTGCAACTTCTTTCCATTCCAGTTTGCAGCTGACACAACTAGACCAATTTAGTCCCCTTTGCACAGCATTTGTCTGTAGTTCTTTTGTAACTGCTTGTCCACTGAAGTTTCTAAAACTGAGATTTTCTGCTTTCCAGTGTACTCCCTGAAATGTGAGCCCTTCATGTGTAACAGTCTGAAAATACAAATTCTGTTTTGGAAATGCTTGGAATTTGATGTTTGGGGAGTGCGGAGAGTTGTTCTATTTTTTAAAAAATGGTGATCTGTCTATATTTTTCATAAAAGACTGTGGAGGGAGAAGGATATAAAGTAAAATAGACAGTAAAACTGTAGTTTGCACACTGGTGGCAGATAGGCATGATGTTTCATCTAACTGCAGTATCTTTACAGCTCTACATCTGATCAGTAATTTCTGCAATAAAGGGAGAGGAACAGACATCTCTGGGGCATAATTCAGATCATCTATTTGAGTCATTTATGTTCAGTCAGTGGAGCTGAGGTTTAGTTTACCCTAGAGTTAAGATAAGGTCTTGGTTTTAATCAGTCTTAGAGATCTCAATTTCCCAGTTTTGTGCTTCAGTCTGCTACTTATCCTGGCCTCATAAAACATCATCCTGACCCCAGAAACTCTCTTGAATTCCACAAAGATGTGCAAAGAAAATCTCCCAATAAAGTCAAAATCCCATTTCTCCATTTCTTCAACAGACAAACTGTGACACTTGGCTACATGGATATGAGTCCAAAGCATCACTTGTACCTGTTTGCACTGCTGGAGGGTAGAGTAGATGACATCAGCACCTTTCTTGATGCTTCTCCAAGAGGCAGAAATGCCAGGTAAGCACCTGAATTTTCAGGGATCTGTTCCTATAGGAGTAAGTGTCATTCATTTTTTGGCTGAAGCTTATGTCTTCAGGTAGTGTTTAAGTGAGACAAATGTGAATGACAGACTGGAAGGAGCAGATCATCAAGAAGCAGTGCTCCAGTGTATTCTCACATATTCATGTGCCTCACCACCAGAGCACTCACAGAGGTGCCTTTCATCCCTCACCTCTGATGTGTATCTCCCAAGGCTGCCAATGCAGCATAAAAGCCCCATGAAGAGAAACCCTCTCCAAAGCAATCACACTGTACCTGGTCACAGCTGGGAGCCCTGTAAAAACAACTTTTCTCACAGTATCCTGGCAACTCTGGATAGAGTGTGCTTATGTGGAGGAAAGAGAAGTAGGGGAGGAGGAGGTGTGGCTGTTTGAAAACATTTGCATGAATATGTTCACTTCAAGTTCATTTCTACAAGTGACATGAACAGTACAAGGACAGATGGCTTTGTACATTTTTTCCAGTACAGCTTTGGCTCTGTATGAAAACTTGCAGATTTTTGGCCAAGTTCATTGCGCAAGAAACGAGAGTTAAAGGAAAAAAGGATACAAAATAATTACTTTCCTCCAGTTCCATTCTTACATTCAAATCCCAATTGCACTGTTCTTATCTATTGCTCTATCTGCTGGTTATTACTGGGCATTGGTAGCAATGGCAAAATGGTCAAAAGCTTTTTGTGATGTAGTGGTAAGCAGAAGTGTTGAAGCTGTACAATATCCTTGATAAAATTCTCAGAGGAGGGGAATGTTCTCTGCAATTGGTAAAGCATGTGCTTATTTGTTAGGAAAAATGAAATTTCACTTCTGGTTACATCTTGTCACAAAATTCCTGCACTATAATCCATTTTTTGAAAGCATAGCTTATAAAATGCTCTGTGTTTGTCACCAAATTTATGTATAAACAATGATATCTGAAAATTGCTTATGAAAAGTAAGGTGAAGTTAACAGACCACTGCCACTTTTAGATCTAAATTTTTGCTCTGCAGGTTATCCATCAGAATAAACCAAGAGCAAATATTTCCACAAGATGGGCCTGTTTGGGCTTGACAGAAGTGTTTTCCTTAGTCAGAAAAACTTCTTGTTGTTTTAGAGTCCTAGATTGTAGAAATGACCAAGAGACAGCAACATAAGGAGGTAAATCACATAATGTATTCAGTACTGGTGAGGCTGCACTTCTAAAGATGTGTTCAGGTTTTGGGCCCTCACTACAAAAAGGATATTGAGGTGCTGGAGCATGCCCAGAGAATGGCAATGGAGCTGGTGAAGGGTTTGGAGAGCAAATCTTATGAGGAGCATCTGAGAGAACCGGGGTTGTTCAGCCTGATGAAAAGTATGCTGAGGGGAGACCTTATCACTCTATACATCTACCTGAAAGGAGGCTGTAGCAAGGTGGAGGTGGGTCTCTTCTCCCAGGCAAAAAGTAATAGGATGACATGAGAGCCTCAAATTTTGCCAGGAGAAGTTTAGATTGGATATTAAGAAAAATTTCTTCACTGAAAGTGTTGTCAAGCTCTGGAACAGGCTGCCCAGGGCAGTGGTGGAGTCACCATCCTTGGAGGTATTTAAAAGATGCGTAGATGTGGTGCTTAGGGACATGGTCTGGTGGTGGATTTGGCAGTACTGGATTAACAGTTGGACTTGATGATCCTAAATATCTTTTCCAACAAAAGCTATTCGATAATTCTATAAGCAATTATGTGAACAGTGTTGAAAAGCTAATTGCAGCTTCCATCTCACGGGTCACTGAAATTAGCAAGAGTACACACATCAGCAGACACATGCCAGCTTTCCAATTTCAACCTAAACAAAAATAATTCAGTAAGGAAAGGATGACATATTTGCCATGGTATGGTTTAGCTCTTTGTTCCCCTGGGATCTCTATTGTTTTTAGTTTCAGGTCAGACTGCATGTCCTATGATACGTTATTTGGGAAGGAGGCAATAGTGCATTATAGGAGGCAGTAAAACATCTGAAATGTCAGGGAAGGACACAGAAGAAAGGGGAACATGACACAAGGGATTCCCAGCTTTCCTGAAGCAATTGCAACAGTGTATACACATGGAAACACTTCAAGCTTTTCTGGGATATTCTGATTTTGGATCATCTGAAGAAAAAAATGCCTAAATGTTCTACTAAAAGAAGATACCTATCTACAAAATGTTGATGTATTTAAAAAAAAAATCTTCCATCAAAAAATGTATGCACTCAGACAAGGTCTCCAGTAGGGAAATTAGCCAGAGAATTTGTGTCAGTTTAAAGGATTTAGCCTTCTCTCTGAAAAGCAGATCTCAGTTTCATTGTCTGTGCTTGCTCCACACATATGAGAGATCCACAAATCTGACAGTACTTGAGACTTTTCCAGGAAAGCTCAGCTTTTTATTTTCTCTAACTTTTTGCAATCTGCCCACATAGCCTGTTGGGCACACTAAAGCAAAGGACTCAATTAAATATGTTATATTAGATTCTGAGACACACTTGCAACCTTTTTCACTCACTGAACTCTGTATGCAGTTACATAAAAACCAAATAAAAGCTGACCTCAGTAAGGGTGTATGTTAGGCCTGAGCATTGGTTTTCTGCACAGGGAAATGCCTCCTGAGTCTGGCATGTGCCTTGCTTTTGCCTTTCATTTGCTTCTCCTTCCTGCACATATGCAGAATTGCAATGACATCCACAGGGGCCTGAAAATCAACTATGTGAAAAAATGAAAACCAAAGCTCTCAAAGAGTAAGAAGCATTATATAGATGCTATATAATATATACATGGCAAACCTATGCATAAGTGGAAAAATACCACTGATCTATCACTTAGAATGATGTAAGAAAACTAATATTGGCTCCAGTCAATATTCAATATGACAATTTTATCCACAGGAGGGTCTGATAAGATTAGTTAATGTCAATCCAATCTTCAAATGCTTAAAATTTTTTATGTAGAACAGCTTCCATCAAAGAAATTACTAATATAAGCCTTTTTTCCCCCTGATTTCCTCCTAGAATACATAAAACCTTATGCCAGTTTATGCTGAGAAATACTTTTTCTAATACACTGTGAAGTTATGTATCTACTGTTTCAATTATTTCTACTTAATATGTATGCAATGTTCTTTTCTAATAATTTACAGCTCCAAATTGAGGCCTTGTGACCAGGCAGGTCTTTGCCTGTAAAACTGGTGCTGGAGGCTGACTGCTGCCCTGTGGGCAGCCCCACTGGCTCTACACAGGGCTTTATAGTCATCTCCTGTAACCTGCTTGTCTTAAAGATTAGCAGATGTGTAACAGACTGTAATGAAACAAGGTTTTGGGTACCACCTCATTCACAATTCATTCACTCTAATCTGTGTCAGCAGTGCATAAAAAAAAAAAAAGATTGAGGAGTAAAAATTCATTTATTTTCAGGACCAACAATTTTGACACACACAAATAGTAGATGTAGGTAAGAAGATTCTTATCTAGACACTTGTCTGGGGGAAAAAAAAAGAGTCCAATGTTTTGAATATTTCTGTATTATGGTACACATTTTACACTATTTGACAGTGTATGTTTGGGATTGGATTTACATCACATCACTCCAGACTTTCAGATTTTCAGATTGGTCACCCTGGCTTCCTTTGTCAGCACTTTGAACAAGCCACTTTTCTCCCCAGCCTTGCATACTTGTCTGGGTGTCAGAAGCACATGGCAGTGGAGGTGTCTCCTTCTCTCTGTTGCCTAGAAAAGGAGTCTAAAAAAACATTCATATATGAAAGGTGGATCTTACTCTAAGTTTACAGGTCCAATATTTACTTTGTGATTTAAAACTTGTGAAGTTCAGATGCGTATAACAAAGTAGCCATCATTAGTCTAAGTGGAATTGCCCTGGCTTTCTCCGGAAAACTTTAGAAATGCAAATGGGACACAATTTATTTCCATTATGGGCTATTTTACTCTTTTCTCAATCTGTTATTAGAACCACAGCTGAAAAATAATCCTGTATTCCCTTTCTTCACATGCAGCTACATATGTATATTTTCAGTCTAACACTATTTGATTTCAGTCGGCAGCTACTAAGGATATAGTTAGGATTTTGTTTCCTGAGCATTTTTGATCTTACGTGGGTGGAAAAATAACTCTTCACATTGTTAAAGTCCCTAAAATCCAAAACCAAGTCTACATTTTCAAATCTTTACTATTTTTGACACTGTCTTCATTCACTTTAATTGATAGTAGAAGTGATCGCCTGTCTGGCTTTGCTTATGAAGAGCTTTTTTTCCTCTGAGCCCAGGGTTGCCACTGGAACTCTGTCATGTCACAATTAATGAAATTCATAAATTTCTCTCTTGTGCATCTTGCCTTAATCCACATTGTTCCTACTTGATCCTCCACAGACTTGACTTCTTACCAACTCTTCCTTCTCAACTGTTTGTCTGGCTGGGGACCTGGAAGGCTCTCATGCCTTGCCTCTCCAAGCTGCCCTTGACTCTATCACTGATTCCTGGCTAAACAGACATAAACTGACATTTTTAACAAGACAGCCTGATACTCCTTGGAAGCTGCTACTCAGTTAAATCTAATTTTTTATTTTTATTTCATTTTAGTTCTCAGTATCCCCTCATATAACATGAATGGTAAAGTCACAGAAACTTTCAGAGCCCCCCTTTTTGTCCTTATCCACACTGGTACATCTTCAGCTATAGCTTTCTCTGTCTGTTCCTCCCACTGAGAATTAACCATTTATGATCAGCTGGGTGTTGAGAAAGCAGTAACTTTGTCCTAATTTAGCACAAATTGCCACAAAATTTTTTTTTTTTTTTTTTACTTGCTAGCACTATGTATGTTACAGCCATGCAAGAGGAGTTAAAGGTTTAATAACTGCAATTCCACAAGCATCACACTGGCTACATTTAGCTTTTAAATTTATGGAATTTATGGCATTACAAAAGAAGCAGACACAGGCATTACTTTTTAAAAAAACATAAAAAGGAAATACTTAAAAGACAGGTAAAGCCAAAGTAAAGTGAGCATCAATGATTAGAAACATAAGGTCCTGGAAAAGTGTAGTATATAAAATTATATTTTATAATTCTACCAAAGTGGTAGAGTTATAAAAAATTACAGGAATCATATAATTAGGATTACTGGGCACCTCCATACTGGATTCTTGAGAAAAGAACCCAGTACTGCTGGAGTGAAGGAGGGGGCCACATCAGTGGGCAGGGTGTCTGTACCGCACACCTGGGGCGGTACTGAAAGGGTCCGATGGTTCTGCAAAGCTGTGTGGGAATGGTGAACATGACTACTGAGCATCTAGACAGAATAGAAGGAGAGGAGAATGAAAGCTATATTAAGAGTTTCCACAGCAGCATAGTTGTGGTTGCTATATTTAAAAAAAAAAAAAAAATGGTATTGGCACATTGAAGAATATAAAAGGCTGAACACTGAAGAAAACATATGAGTCAAAGAAAAAAGAAGCATACCAAAAAGGAGATCAAAAGGTTGCTCTATTTCGTGATAGGATTTATCCAATTCATTTTTAGTTCAGAAGAGAAATACATAGCAACGAATACTGGTTAAAGCCAGGGAATCTAAAAACCATTTCCCGCTAAGGGTGTGCATAGGTAGTTACTGAAATAAACTTCCCAACTTCCTTTTCAAAACAAGACTGCATATTTTTAAGACCAGTTTAATGATTAAGCCAAATATAGAGCACAACTGTAACAGCAATTGGATGCAAAACCCTTTGTTATCCTGGAATGGCATGTAATTCCTTCTGGACTTGGGGGAAAAAGAAAAAAAAGAAAAACAGAAAAACAAAGAAAAAAATAAAACAAAAACCAGAACCAAACCAAAACCAAACAACCAAACCAACAACAAAACCCCCTCTGCTTTCTGGAAGTCATTAAGCACATCAGAATAGAAACAAGTAATTAAATTATGCTCTGATGACACAGCTTCATATGATAGCAAAGTGTATGGCTGGAGCTCACTATGAGGCAATTTGTTCTTATTCTCAAAGTGGTTTAGTGCTCTAGATTGATCTTGTGGCTGAAGTAAGTTTTTAATTAAAGCAATTTTTCTCTCAACTCAAAATATTAAATAAACTTGAAAAGTGATTTCCAGTATCCCAGTAAATGTTAAGATATGAGTGGTATGTGCATTCTCCCTTCCCTGTGGATTTTTGACATGGCAGACATGTCTTCTAAATTACAATTTAAAAAAAAGTAAATGAAAAATGAAATCAGAAGTCATAAATATTTTTTTTTTTTAAATCAAACAATCAAATAAACCTTTTAATTCCTATTTTCACATAAGAATGTTCAGATGTTTTTAGATTGATTAATTTTTTAGTTCCAAGTAACAAGGCAGTTTCAAAAGTAAGTCAGATAATGGTGGCTGAAGGTCTATAGCAATGGCTTGGAAATTTTTCAAATAAATAAGAACATCATCCTAAAGCACCCTTAGCATAGAGTCAACAAAAGGACATACTTTTAGAAAAAACATTTTCTCAGAGAAAATGCCTGACCCTATCTAAAACTTATATCATTGATGGAGCACAGATCTAATACAATATACACTACACAGACTGGGAGGAGTTAGGAGGAACTATTTATTTCATTTTGGAAGAAAATAGCAGAATTCTTTTTTAGATGAAAATATTATACTGAAAATTCATTTTAATTATCTTTTCAGGGTGAGATTCAGTTATCTTTCAAAAGAGCATTTCAAAAGACTAAGAATCAACAACAAAAAATTATAAGGACAACAGCTAGCATTGACAGGGATTTATTTTAAAAGCCTGTTTCACAGATGGCAGACAGAGGAGCTGGGTAAGATGCTTATGAACTCATATGCAGTCAACAGATGCTGTTTAGGATCCCTTTCCTCAATGAGGAGGGGAATATATATGGAGGAAGTCAGTCTAATCATAGAAATCATGAATGAAACTGGCCAGATGAACTGGCCATAAAGTGCAGCTCCCATATTCAGGCAATACTCAGACTTTTAATTAGATACGCCTTTCATTTTGGCAAAAGCTTTTACTGAAGCCTCATTAATATAAGAAGCCAATCAACTCTTATAGCTACACTCACCAAGAGAGCTTCCTCTTTAAACAATTCACCATTAAATCATTTGCCAAGCTACAAGTCTTGCCTGGAAGCATGTGTAGTACACACTCTTTGGAGGGCTCAGTATTTGGGCCAGTTCTGCTTAATACCTTTATCAATGACCAGGAGGATGGGAGCAACAGCACCCTCAGTAACTTTACAGATGACACCAAGTTGGGTGGGGGGGTTGATCTGCCAGAGGCTCTACAGAAGGACCTGGATGGGATGGATCGACGGACCAAGGCAAATTGTATGAGGTTTAACAAGGCCAAGAGCTTGGTCCTTTCCTTGGCTCACAACCACCCCATGGCATTCTACAGGCTTGAGGAAGAGTGGCTGGAAAGCTGCTCAGAGGAAAAGGACCTGGGAACGCTGGTTGACACGGCTGAACATGAGCCAGCAGTGTGCCCAGGTGGCCTGGGTGACCCATAGCACCCTGGCTTGTATCAGAAATAGCATGGCCAGCAAGACTGGGGAAGTGATTGTCCCCCAGTACTCAGTTCTGGTGAGGCCACACTTCTAAAGCTGGGTTCAGTTTTGGGGCCTCACTACAAGAAGGACATTGAGGTGCTGGAGGATGTCCAAAGAATGGCAATGAAGATGATGAAGGATCTAAGCACAAGTCTTAGGAGAAGCATATCTGAGGGAACTGGAGTGGTTCAATCTGGAGTATAAGGGGGCAGAGGGGAGACTTTATTACAACTACCTGAAAGGAAGCGGTAGACAGGTGGGGTTTGGTCTCTTCTCCCAAGAACCAAGGGATAGGACAAAAGCAGATGGCTCCAAACTTTGCCAGGAGAGGTTTAGATGGGATATTAGGAAAAAATTTTTCATGAAAAAGTGGTCAAGCACTGGAATAGACTGCTCAGGGCAGTGGTGGAGTCACCTTTGCTGGAGGCATTTAGCAGACCTGTAGATGTGGTGCTTAGGGCCATGGTTTAGTGGTGGGCATGGCAGTGCTGGGTTAACAGAGGGACGTGATGATCTTGAAGGTCTTTTCCAAGTAGTTACAATTGTTCCAAAAAGATTATATGATTCCATGAAAAACACACTACCCAGTGTAAATCAACAGTAAACCATTATGAAAAGCTGACAAATGAACCACCTTAGGAGCTATAATTAGCCAATTAACAGAATAATTATGTATTATTCTTCCTACACACTAGATGGTACAGGCAGAGAAAACAAGATATAAAAAAAGACTGCATTGCTTCTTGGAGTAGTATTTTAGCCACTTTGAATTACAGAAACCCAAGGTTCTTTTAATTTTATTTTTTTTATACCCAGGGATAGATATATTCATAACTGAGTTGTCCTTTTCTGTCATCTTTGTAGCGTAACCTTGTTACCTTTGACTTTGGGGAGCCCTGGTAACAGTAACAGCAGCCATAAAGCCTGACCATCTTATTGCTCTAGTTCAAGTCATTCCCAGTGACAGGATGTTGCTTTTATTCTAAGCAGTTTCTGTTTCTGCTAAAAGTTTCAGGAGACAGCAAAATGCAGCCAACAGGCTCATAAAATAGATCCTGTCAGACAACCATGGCTTCCTTAAAAAGGCAAGCAAGTAGTTTCATTGTTTAAATTTAAAAAAAAAAAAACCAACAAAAAAACCCAACAAAACCAAAAACCCAGAACATGCTGTCTAAGAGTTTTTATTATAATCTGCTTCACTTTTCAGTTTTTCTTTGTCAGCTCCATGCAAAATTAAACTGTTTTTTAAGTCAGTTTTTGACTAGCAGATAACACTCAAGCATAGATTAGGGGAGTCCATGAAGGTGGTGTTCTCATTGCTGTCTGTGACCATCTACCTGTCTCCCCTGAAAATTAGAAGGTGTTTTTATATTGATCTTGCCTTACAAAGTAGTGCTGTTCCGTCACATTTTAGTATAGATCTATCTATACAGTGTTTTGATTGTCATTGTGCACGCAAAGGAAAATGCTCTTCTGCAGAAAAGTGACAAAAAATGCAATAATATTTACCGCTGAAACACTTCAAACTAATTTAGTTTCTCAGCAGACTGTCTTCTAATAGGAATAGTTTCTCCTTCATGTAGCAGGTACTGATATGTTCTCATAATAGTGCCATTACTGATGATTACTTCTAACAAACATAACCTGTACTCTTTTCTATACACGTTGCTATGTCTTCTCCCTTTTTTGTTCCTTGTGTTTTCTGCTGTGATTTAGTCACTTAAGTTTCCCTCCAGACATGCTGAGAGTTCAGGTTCAATCCTTCAGAGCCTAAAACTTTGGTAAAATAAGGAAAGACAACACACTACTTCCATTTCTCACAGGCAAGGAGATCTAACACCAGATATAAACTGGATCAAAGCTCTTTGCTCCCATGCTCCCTTCTCTTTGAGGCAGGATATCTCAATTAACTACTCAATTAACTTATAGGAAGAAGAAATAAAGAGGAAAGGAGGTTACTTCGTCAGAATTTTAAGCCTTACCACTAAGGATCTGTGAATAATGATCCATTCTAGAGTTCATGGCTATACTTCCATGCCTTAAAAACAATTGGTATTTTATATTGCCATTGCCTGGTTTAGAATTGATTTCTTTCCAAAGCTGATGTTACTAAAAAAAAAAGGTCAGTGTGTCCCACTACCAGCAAATTAAAGTCATAGTTATGTCATATCACAGATATCATATTTATGAAAAATGACACTGTGTAATTTTGCAGGAGTTTTTTGATACACGCATGAAGAAAAGCAAATTACCTCTCTCCATCCTCCTGGGGGGGGAGGAGGAGAAGAAGATAGAGGAGAGGAAATTATTAGTACCTAGGCATCAATATCAACAATTCTTTTTTCTAAATAAATATTTCCCAAAGGAAAAAAAAAAAAAGCAAGCTGGCATTTGAACAGCTTATTTCATATGGTTGCACTATAACTCAAAGACAGCTTGGGAGGATTAAGATGTCAGTGGCCCAGCTGCCTTGACAGCCATGTGCAGTGTGCACGGATATTCAGACTGGAAGGCAGTAACCTTAAGGTACACTGTAAAGGAAAATGGTTTTCCCAGAGCCCAGGGGGTCCCATCAACATTATTTCCAATGAAATATTAACATAAGATATTCATAAGTAATACTCCTAGATGATCTAATAGAGTCAAGGCTTGCAATTATTTGCAGTGAATGAGCCACAGCAGCCTACATGGTTGCTTCAGAGCTGGTTTGCAGTGCTTGTGTGTGTGGAAGAGCCACACAGAGCATTCCTCAGAGAGCTGCTAAAAGCCAGCAGAAGGTCCTGGAGGGTATGACAAGGATGCTGGAGAGCCCCAGTACCGTGCTAGGGTTATGAAACAACCAGCAAGCTGGTGTGCACAATAACTTCAGCTTTTCTCTGATGTTTGAAATAGGCTCCAGTGAATGCCAGCCCTCCCAAATGACTGCATTATAAAACCTGCTGAGGAAGTGCCAGGAGTACTCAAACTGCATCCCAGAGGTATTCAGACACATCTTAGAGTGTATTTTTAGCTGTCATGCATGGCAGCAGCTACTGCTTTTGTAGTACAGTAAATACCACTGTCTTCACTATACAGCAAAGTGAACTTTAAAGTTTAGGTGGGTACAAGTGGAAAAAGTGACTGCTTTACTCAGTGTGGGCTTTTTTTTTTTTTTTTTTAGTGTAACAGAATGAAACCTGCGATAGAGCCAAATTTATTAGTCTTTATCCAGTCAGTATCTCAGCAGTCAGCTTTGCACAGAATGAAGGATAGCAAGAATTTCACTACATAAGCACTTTAATACCAAAGATTGACCATGACACCTTATCTCTGTGGCTAAACTAAACGGAAGCATGTGGCAATATCTAGCAACAGATTTAGGTGTTCTGCTACCATCTACATTCTTCTTCCTCCTATTCTTCTCACAAGAAGCATAGATCCTGCTGTTTTTTGTCTTCTTCCTCATGCAGCAGACCCAAATTTTCAGTTTTACAGAACTGGAAATGGTTGAGGAATGGAAAAAAAAAACTTCTTTCTGTAGTGGATGCATGATCACAGCATATATAAATGCCAAAGTCCATTCAGCTTTAACTGAGATACCTCTCCCAGTGAAGCTGTAACTACATAGGCTAGCTCTGTAAGTATCTACCCATATCTCAAAGGAGCATCATTTGCAAGAAAGGAAAGTATTTTTTACAAGACCAGCTGATACAGGTGGAAGAAGCAGAGGAGTTTCTAGGCACCACACAGTATTTTCATTAGGACTAAATATGCATTATCAGGCTGGTATTAACATGGCCACAGCATTATTGATACTGGAAGTGCCTAGAAAGTTATCTCTACATCATGTATCATCTGGTATATGTTGACATTTTCCAGTGCAGTTAAAACACTCTCTTGCCCTCAAGCACAAACACCTCAGTATCTTGCCTTGAAGCCATTCATGAGAAAGCTGAAGGTGGAAAAAGTAAGAATAAAGAAATGGAATACAAAAAAAGCTGTAGAGGTGAAACACAAAACACATTTTTTAAAGTGTAAGTTATATGCAGGTGTTTATAAGCAACTTGGCATTAGTTTATTTTATAGCATTTTGCAGGGCTGCTTATTTTGCACACTGAACTCTATTTGGTCTCAATCAGTTTGTAATGAAATAATTGCTTCGATAAGTGATGCGAATTAAACACCTGATCACTTACTTACGACCCCTATTTTATTTTAGAAATGTTTTTAAATGAGGTCCAGTCCATGTGATTCCCTTTGTTATGTAATATAGAACAAATCCCTGTATGCAGAATCAAGTACCGTGTGGAATATAACAAAGGATATTGAAACACTGTCTGAATATGAGATTTAGTTCTATTTAGGTTTTCCAAGCTTTAAAAAAGATTCTCTTAATAGAAGTAAAAGAAGGAATATATATTATATATATTAAAAATATAATGGGGGGGAAGCAAAATTTATATAAGAACATCGGAAATGAGCAAAACAAGTGAGTGCTAAAATATTTCTGTGTAGGCACATGATTGAAGATTAGATCCTCATGATTACCTGACAGCACAGCCTGACTTCCCAAGGGTTTGGACAGCATGCCCATTTTTATTATGGTCAAGAAAAATGACAAACACTACACTGTTTATTTTTAAATCCACTCAACACCCCTTGACAAATTTGTTTAAAGTGGAGATCTGTTGGCAGTTTTCCTATCACAATACATAAATATGTGACATATAGTAGGCATCTCAAGCATTAGAATAATGCTTTAGGACCATCAAGTATCCAGCAGGAATTTGTAAACATCTAATAGAAATAGGGTGAATCTAATTATTTAAGCAGTCTATTTGGTGCTCAAATACCCTTTTAAGTGATAATCATGATCAGTGAATTACTCCTATATTCTCTCTTTAGATCTTGAGACTAGAGTGGAAGTGATTTATTATAAACTGTTCCATTCCAACTTACTTTATTATTGTTTTATTACCATAATGCTGCACCAAACTGTCATAATTGTGCTTTGTTTTATGAAAGAGTAAGCTATGAGCTTAGATGCTTTGCTTTCTATGAAAACAAATGAATGCAAAATAGTAAAATCTACAAAATTATATTAATTTTTCTTGGTTATTTTTATGTATTTGTTGTTTAGATGATTCTATTATTTTTTCTTTATTGTCATTTCTCCTCATTTCTTCCTTAAAAAAAAAAATCTATTGTTGCTTTATTTTAACCTTAATTAAAAAAAAATGTACTGTATTCTTGAAGCTTCCTACTTGTTAACTTCTGGTATTCAAAACATTAGAAATTACTTTATCAGACTGATCTGCCATAAGCCTAGGAAACTTGAAAATCTCCCAAAATGCTGGGCCTAGTGGGTAACACATAAAAACAGTCATTTACTGCCAAAGGGGATAGACTTCATTGACTTTGGTTTTGCAAATCTCTGCACCTATTAGAATATAATGCTTTTATTGCATTTCATAATGCATTTAGTGTTCCAAAGCAAAATGAAGTGAATAGAAGGACTCCCAGTGGTTTCAGAGAGCTTTGAATGAGCCTTCTTTTCTGCACAGATTGCTCCCTGGGGAAGTAACATGCATTCATTAAGCACTGAGCATTAAAAAGACAAAATATGAATGCTATGCAGCTGCGTAAAATACAATTGCTATCACTTACTTGACTTAAAGTATCCACTAATGTTTTGGTTTAGGGAATTAAAAATAATTAACTTCCGTGGACTGTTGTCGCTAAGGTTTGGTTTATAAGTGTTTTAAGAAGAAACCAGTCTGTAAAATATCCAGTTGTTAGCACAGCAGAGAACTCATTATTCTTTCCAATGGCAGTTCTGAAAATGCTTTAAAACTTTTGATTCTGTTGAGTCAACAAAAGGCATCTGTTTAAAAACAAATAGTATAGCAAAAGAACCACCATTCAGTAATAAATAAACTGTGTTCTACATGTTCTGAAGAAAAGATTTTTTTTCTAACATTTCTCAATAACTCTGCACTATTGTACCGTGATATTCCCTCTTTTACTCCCCCCAGCCTATACACATCTAGGACAATAAAACATATAGAGGCGTATTCTAGGTCTCCTTGTCCTGATGACACCCAGATGTTCCTTGGTCCATATTTTACTGAAAATATAGTGCTGGGTTTGTTCTGTGGGAATGATACTTTCAGGTGTTGGATCTAACCAGTGTTGCGTGGATGTAGAATATATTATATCAGATTCCTTTTAGGGAATTTTAGGGGGTTCCTGAGGGTTTCATTGTGGATATATGGTCACTCTGATCACACAAGCTGGCCACCAAGATTTCTTATCAGCTGACAGATCAACAAGATCTGTCAGCTACTGGTGTAGCTGGGTGCAAGAATGTTTTTCTAGCCAAAGTTTCTAATTGAAAAATGATTGCATCATCAGAGGAATCTGTGTCCAGACCTTCAGAGGTGGTTAAGACTTATAGGTATGAACATGTGGGAAGGGGAGCTGATCATAGGAAGCCTGCTATTTGGATCACCCTTCCTGGGCATCCCAGTGATGGATTTGCCAAACTGAAGAGAGGGTATTCAAACCCAGCTTTCTGATGGAGTTCCTTACCCACCCCTAACACACTCAGAAAGAGTAACTCTTGTCACAAGGCCCTTCCACTAATCTCCTGTAAGAAATAAAAAATAATTTCATCACTATAAAAGAGGTTCCCACCTCTGGTCAATAGTGTTTGCAGACACTCCCTATACAGAAACTTATTTTGTGTCCATGAAGGGAGCAAGATGCAGTATTGCTCTGCATATGCTAAAACTGAAGAGAAAGAGAAGAGTTCTGCTTTCTGAAACAGGCACTGTAGGTGTCCCTTCCTACAACAATGCCTTTGTTGGGATGCAAACTGTCTCATGGTGTATTCATACCTTTTGTGACAAAGAAATCAATATTGTAGAAGACTAATGAAAAAAAAACATTGATCTATTTATTACGGTGTTGTTGATATTGGAATTTGACCCATATTTTTAGCCAGAGTTTCAAAATACTACGAGGGTAATAATTCCACTGAAATGCTACAAAATTTCGCAGAGATTTATATTTATATTTGACTTGGAAGAGGCTTTCTAGCAGTTTCTCTTATGTGCAGCAAACATGAGCCTCACCTGGAATTAACTTCATTCTTTCATTTCCTTTCCTTTTCTTTCTTCATTTTTCATCAATTTCAATCTTATTTTCCATTTTCAGCAACTGACTGCCTAATCCCTATGTTGCCATGACCTTCCATTATGAAATCTGTGTATCGAAATGGATATTATTCATGAATATGGAAAACAGTAGTTTTAAGTAAATATAACTATACCATGTAATCCTATACTAGTGTTGAGAATAATATTTAGATAATTACTTCTAAACTGTACCATTTTCATCATTAAGATAGTAACTTGGAAACTGATGAAAAAACCTAACCAGCAATGTCCTCATTACAATTCTTCATTGCCTTGTTTAGGTAGAAGATTTATTCCCTTTAAAACTGGAGAGTTTTAATGCTTTGTTGTGGTAAAGATCTACTAAAATAGAGAACAATGAGAATAAACTCTTGGCATGAGACATTGGGTAAAATAAAGGTAAAGTTAAGTTTTATAAATAGGTGTTAATAAGAATATGACACAAAGAAGGATGAGGCAAAAAATATCTCTTGTGCTCAAATCTAGGCTGGTTTCTTAAAGCAAAGTTGCATCTATTTTTTCAGTGCTCTTGCAAAAATAACCCTCCTGTCATGTCTTATTCTGTTAGATATTCATGCTTGAAGCAACTTTTAAATGGGTGCTTTATTGACAGCCTAACTTCCTGTGGCTTGGCAATATTTAGGCAGGACTTAGAAAAACATTACTTTTAAGAAGCCACTTTAAGACTTTGGATTTGACATTTATTTGATTCGATTATTTCCATATTTTTATTTCTAAATGCATTTCAGCTGGGCAGATTTTATTAAGAAGTACAATTTTGGTAGTAAGTTACAGACAAGGTCTAAAATAGCTAGGTGTCTGCAACAGCAAGAAAAGCTTGCTTCTTCTTTATGTAAGGAGTCAGATGGTGGTGATAAAAGACCTACATGGCTATACATGCTTATACAGCTACATACACACACAAAGCCTGGTTTGAAGCACTTGGTTTGGGGCAATTCCATGTTTCTTTGGGTATTTGAATCATCCAAGGTGGAAGTCAGCTGGCAAGTATTCTAGCATTCACTTAGGGGTCACCAGCACACCTTCAAAAGCCCTGACAAGGATTAACTCACTTATAGAGAGATCAAAGCTGTAAAGTACAGCTCAGCTGAATTACACAGTGAAATTGCAACTATTGGGTGTAGCCTGATTGAAATAAGTGTGCTGGGCTCTGTGGTGAGGTTCTTTTTCTTAGTGCCTGTCTTCTGAGAAAGGAATACATCAGAAAACACTAGAAGAGGATGGAGTAGAGCTAGAGCATCACCTTACTCCAACAGCTGCTGAGATAAATTTATTTAATCCTGAGGCTGGAGAAGAACTCCTCTGATAATCAAACAGTCACAGTCAACATATTTTGGATCTTCTCATTTCTTCCACTCAGCAGAAGCCCATAAAATTATCCAGCAAATATCTCTCTACTCAAACAAGGCAGAATATAAAAGGTAGAAACATTTCAGGATCAAAGGCTTATGATGAAAAAGCCTTCCTAGAGCATTAGCATTTTGGGGTGTGCTAACACTGCAGAGCTTCTTGGCAGGGAATATTTGCCCAGTTGCCTCCACTATAGTGCTTGTACCATGTCTAGATCCTGAGCCAGTTAAATTGGAAGAATCTTGGAATATATCAGCATGAAATCGTGTTGCACAATCTAGGCACAGTATTCTGTGACTCCAAACTTGCTATCTATAGAGAATATATGTTTTTTGCCAAGACTGTCTCTTTGTTGACTTTCTTTTCAGAATGTTCACTTGGTAATATTGACTTGATTGTCTGAACAAATGTTTAAGGAATTACCCATTTGAAATTCTGAGTTAATATATGGAAGGCTTACAGTTTCTGTGGAAAATTATACATATTTCCTAGTGAACAAGTGAAGGCTGCACCAACTATTTGTAGACACCAGATTTTAAAGTGATGTTTTCCCATTTTTGAATGTATTATGACCTGTACAAACAGTCAAAATTTGTGTTTTCATTGCTGCTAGAGTGGTTTTATGATCCTGGTCCCTGTGATGCTGGACTGCTGTAAAGAGGACTCTTCAGGGAATATATCTCCTGATTCCTTAGACTATTGTAAACTGATCTACCTTTGAGCTCTCTTAGCAAATTGTACAAAGCCTGAGCATGCACATGAAACTCTGCTGGGAATGCTATCAGCAGAAGCATTCAGCCTGTGCCCATGCTGAGAAGAGCTGTCAGCATGACTAAACAAAGAATCTAGTCTGTAATCTGTCAGACCACCTACAGCATGTGGCCTGGATTAAAGAGACTACAAAATTCGAGTGAGAGGAAGCTTTTGTGCATAGGCAGGAAAGAGTCTGAAGATGGCACTGGGCTGAGAACATTGACTAATTCTGCCATGAAGCAAAGGCATCAGCAATACCTCAAAGATTTTTCAGAGAAATCTCTAGGTGTATACATTTTATATATACACATTTCATATATATAAATATTTATATTTATGTACATATGTATACCCATGAAACTAAGTACCATATCTAGAAACATCAAGATATTTGAGGGTGAAGCTGTCAAAAAGAGACCAGGGAGAGTTCATATATTCCTCAGTCAGACAGAATGTCCAATTTTCATGAAAATGCTTTCAGAAATCCAGGCAGGTCCCTGAATACTTCAGAAAAATCTGGTTTCTAAATGATGAAAACTAAGCATCAAACCTAGTAAAAACTTGTTAAAAGTTCATATCTTTGAACCTAAACACAAGGGTATAGCAACAGTTTAACACCACACCACACTTTTCCTTGTATTATTGTATGCATATTTACACAGGTCTTTCAGACACTTCAAAATTAGTACAAGCATTCTTTTTAATAATAAAAAGGTGGTGCAAAATGATTTCCTTACTTTTGGGAGGGAAGCTCTCGATCCTGAACTTTGCGTGGTCATTGTCAAAACTGTAGTGATGCCCAGTGCAACTCTAGCTGGAGCAGCATCCATGTTGATCCAGAAAGAAACCCAGGACAAAATGACAATCAGCAGGCTAGGAATGTACATCTGGATTAAATAGTATCCCATCTGACGCTCCAAATGAAACTTGACTTCAATGCATGTAAACTTTCCTAGAACACGAAATTACTGTCATAAATGCTTTTTGCACATTTTAATCTTCTTTGCTAAACATAAGTTAGACACGTGTGTGTGTTTTAATGTATTTTGATAGTTACACATTCATTTTGTTTAACTACATGTAATGGGAACTACTCATTGGCCTTTTTATCCTTTGTGGGTACACAAGGAAGCTATTGCTCATGCTCTCCCTCCTCTCCTACTTTCAGTGTTTAACCCTGCAAAATGGTAATTAGAAAAACAAATGAACTCAGCTATTCAGAGTTTGAGTTTTGTGCTGGAAAAGATTCAAACTTGGTATCTGCAGATCGCAAATCTGCAGATATTCTTTCTATCTATTGGAATTTACTCTTTATTTCCCCTTTGAGTGTGAGAAAGGATGAGAAGTTACAGTAGTTTCCCTTTCCACTGATCATGGATTGTGGAATCACAAAGTTTTCCTTACTGAGCACTTTGGGCCCCAAAATGAGATGCTGTCTTTGTAATTTTCTTTTAATAAGAAATGAATGTGATTTTTTTTTTTTTTTTTTTTTTTTTGGCAGAGGCAAAATCTCTCACGCTGTTTTAGTTCACAGGGTGAAACAAATGTATCTGATGCATCCAGATTGGCTCTTACACTGCAATGATGAAAAAGCTATTTTAGATGAAGGATTATACCTAATCCCAGCAAGTACCCAGCAAACCGTTCTCTAAATGCTGTCCCTATTAAGTAAACTCCAAGCAGATAAATCCAAATTTTAACAATTCTTTCTGCAAATCTAAAGACAGAAAACACAGTATTTGAAACTTCAAAATAGCAAATATAGGAAAATGATTGCAGTATTGACATTCAATTTTCCAACATTTCATGTCTGTACACTATTCAGATCATCAATGAAAGCAGTGTCTTGTCAAGTACTGCACTTCATACATTAGATCACACATAAAAGCTTCTTGTATTTTCATATTTTGTCCTCATCAAGTACAGAAAAATCACTACTTTAAAATTGCAGAATCAATATTTTTATAAAATTGTTTTTTTAAAAAAGTGTCCTTTTAAGGAAATTAAAAGAACCAGATTTTTAAATCAATTTTTCAAAGGTTTTAAATTTCTAATGGTTTTAAGGATATTAGAATGCATGTATTAGAATATCTTTAATGAAATTAAAGGAAATTTGGAAGCAAGATCTTTCAAGCAAACACAAATAAAAGGGAGAAAATTTTATATTTTCATATTTAAGAATAAGTGTCACTGAATCAAATTTTAATATTTTGTTCTTTTTGCCCATTTACAGATTGACAATAGATACCATTAGAGCAATAAGCAGAAAAAAACCCACAACAGAATAATGCTCACCAGTGTTGTAATGCTTTGTGCAATAACCAAGTTCTTTATCTTCTTTCAAAATAAACTGTGGCAAGGTTAAACCCTCTGCAACTTGCACAGGTCCATCACTTAGCCACTCAAATATCAGATCATTCATAGTGTAGCCAACTACAATAAAGAAATCAGATTTCATTAGGTGGTTACGAACTGGAAAACATTAAAAGCTAATACTATTATGTCTGAGAAGCATGTCTTATTGCAATACATGTTATCTCAGTGCAATTTCAAAGCTGTCTAATTAACAACTCTGCTGTTAGTTACGATTACTGCACTATCACTCTATCAAAAAAACAAGTTCCAAGTGATGCTCTGAAGTTCTGCACTGGTTTGCCACTAAAAATAATTTTGCTGGCCTGTTGAAGGTACTGTTTACAACTAAAATGGCTTTTCTCTGTGCCTGTGTATCAGCTTGGATTTTGCTTTGTTTTCGTCGTTCTTTATGATAGAGTTGGTGGACACCAATATAACAAGAATATTTGGACTGCAGAATTTTGGACCCTTACCAAAAAGAAAACGGAAGGTTTTGTAACCTGTGAAACTGCCACTGAGAGGTGCGGAGAGGACAGAGAGAGGCTCTGACTCAGTGAAGTCAGTGGCTATATCTTTATGGATAAATTTAACATGCTGTGGCCACCCTCTGACCCCAAAGGCAGGTGGTGGCCAGCAGCTCATACCTATAGAGCTAAACCCCTTCTCCTCTCCCTGCAAAAAAACCCAAGGTGATGTGGCTTGGTACCTGCTGACTGCTGGGAGTGATTGTTTGCACATGCCATTATCTGAGCCACTCCTGATTCTGCCTGATTGTTACCCAGTACAGGTGAAAACTCTGCCATGTGTGCTGGCAGCTATGGTACCTGCTGGTCCGGTATGGCAGTCTGCTGGTACCCAAGCCCATGACTTGGCTATTTTTAGTTTACCAACACAAGGACCTCTGCTTCATCAAGTATGTTGCTTCTGTTTTTCAAAAGAGCATAATATGTCTTGGTCAGACATAGTTAATACCTGGCTCTGTACTAATTCCTCTTACTTTTTGTGTTTCTCCCGCACAGCATCACCGTGGTTATCCCTGCAAGTGAATCAGCCCTGATGGGTGAGTTGATGGGCTCTGTGAGCAAGAAAGGGAGCAGAAACAGCACAGAGACAGGGGACTCACATGTTATGGTGATGGACAGTTCAAGCACTCTTTCTGCTTAGAAAATATGAGTATCAAGTCTCACCATACAAATACTACAACGTAGGTACTATCTAACCACCAAAGGTAACAGTAAAGTCTTGTTCTTCAGCAGATAAAGCAATTTAACACTCACAGCTCTCTAGCTGCATTGTACATGTCTGCACATCCATAGGAAAATTCTTCAAGTCCATGGGACAGGATAAGGTTAATGTAAGCCTAAAGTTGGAGGGAAAAAAAAAAAAAAAGAAAAAAGAAAGGAAAAAAGCTGTTGTTAGAAATACGTATGTTTTATCTAAAAGCCCATATTTCATTTAAAGGATCAAGACCAAAACTTAACACCTCAGAAGCTGGAACCCCTCTCCCCTCTGAGCTTTTAAGGACAGAAAAGTTGTGAAGACACAGTGCAAGCAAAGCAGGCAGTCACAGGCTGTGTTGGGGAGAGGGAAGACCACATCAGAATAGCAAGAAATGTTCTCCACTAATGTACCAGTGAATGTTTTATGTATAATACCAAACCCAAGTAATGCAAAAGCTGAAATGACTGATCATGGGACATACATTTTTAGGCTTTGTTTTGGAAAAGCAATGGAATAAAACAACAGTCACAGGGTTTTTTTCAAGAGAGAGTGCTTTTGTTGTGTATGAGGCCCATTTCCAACCCTTCGTTCTTACTGCCTACCCATTAAAAGTAAGAAAAAAGTGCACCATATACTAAAAGCTAAAATCACATAACATTAAAAGATAAAGAGTACAGACAGAAGAAAGTAAGCCTAAAGGAACATTATCATGCAAGCTAAATTTCTCCAGTAATTTTTTAGTTGTTATTGTCCCAGATAAAATGTAATTGTGCTTGGATGAGAGTATTCTTCGTGGTTCTTCTTTTTTTTTTTTTTTTTTTTTTTTTTTTGGTTCAGCTTATTTTTTTTTGCATTTTCCCCTCTGCTTTATTTTTTTCTTGTTTGTGTGAGGAGAAGAAACCATTTTTAATAAACCAAGACACCAGGATGACATAATTACAAACAAGTAGCTGCTTTGAAAAACAGAAAGAGTTGTTAAGATTTTAAGTTGAGTCATCTAAAAAGAGTACATTTTTATTTCAGATTGCCCTAAGCACAAAGTACACTTCGACACAAAGAAAGGAAATGAACAAAAACTCTGTTTACCACCACAAAAAAGAATTGGACTCTCTGATTTAAAGGTACAGTGAAACACTAAGGCAGTAGAATGAGAATAATTTTTTTATGTCTGAGAACACAAGGGCCATCTGATAATTTAGAAAGCATGCTGTCCCATTGGCATATGAGATCTGTATGGAGGAATACTTCACTAATATGTTTCTCACCACAGACAACTAAGTTCAGCTCTTTCAGTCTGTTTCTTCATCAGGTGAATTTTTGGGTATAGTCTGACTGGGCCATCTTGTCTTACTGTCCTGTCATCAAATTACTATGAAAAGAAGACTATATTTATGTAACTGAGATCAAAATGGTCTCAGCCTGGCCAAAAAACCACATTCAACATCTCTGCTTTTGCCAACTTGTGGACTATATTGAAAAAAGTCACATTATTTTCCTCTTCACATAGGCTTCAGTGTACAAAATGGTCATCTCATGAAATTAGAGATCCATTGTTTGTGACAGTGAAGTGCACTGAGATGAAGACAAGCCTCCAGTAGTCCTCCCAACATCACCATAATAAATAAATTCCCATTTAACTTCTGGGAGCAAATAGCACAAATGTATTAAAAAAAAAAAAAGCCATGTAGAGAAAAAATTGTATCTAGTAAATATAAAAATGTCATTGAAAATCTTCTCTTTGATCATTTAAATATTTTAAGTGCCTTGAAAATATTAACTCATCTCATTTTTACTGGGTAATTTCCTGGATTTAAGATTGAGCTATTTAAATTGCTAATCTCCAGTAGTAGAAAAAGACTTCTCCAGCCTTTCTTCTCTGAAATGTTGATATATCAAACACTCTACCTTCTTTTCACTCATCTTCTAAATATGGATTAATACTTGAAGTTCATTTTAAATATACCTTTACACAAATGCAGCCTTTCTAAATATACCATTTGTTTGTATTCATTGGAGCAGGCATGGCATACCCACCCCTCAGATTTTACTGTGGATTGAAGGCTGACTGTGCTTCCTTTTCCCTTCGTAACTTTCTGCTCCCCCAAACCCTCAAATGATCTGAGGGTTTGATTATAAATGCAGGCAGGCAGATCTCCTTTATTAGTCTAATATCAAACTGATGAGAAAGTTAATATGTCCAGCTGCAACTTTTTAAGCCTCTCAGGGCTATCAGGGCTAGCTCCACTAAAAACATCTTTTCTGGAGGTGAGCTAAGAAAATGATCATTATATTGGTCGACACAAAGGTTGACATCTCTTCCTTCTCTTCCTAACCAAAAGTGTCTTTCAGGAAGACTAAATTTTTCTCTGCTCATCCTTATAAATGGAAAAAAATTCAATTCATTGTATCGATGAGGATAACTCAACAAGTTGTACCCTTATATCTTTACCTTTACTCATTTTTCATATCAGCAGAGTAGCCATTCATAGTTAACATCTTCATCTCTGTAATGGCTTTTACTGGCAGTAACAAAAGTACTGAAATTCACACCTATTCCCTGGTATTGTCCAAATATCCACAGATTTTCAACCAGGTTGCTACATGCTAAAGGTTCAGCTGCTGGATTCTGAAGTAGTTTCAGAGAAGTTCATGTTCATGGGTCAGTTTATAGTAATTGACAATTTTTCAATAAAAATATTATCCTGCTAATGTTACCATTTATTATCCTGTAAGTGGGGTGGTGGGTTAGTGGGCTACAGAGCAATGGTCTCCTCACTCTCCTCACAGAGATTTTTCTAATGAGAAATACCTGGACTCAGTCTCAGTAAGTACAGAAGTACTGCTGGAAATTTAAATAGTCCTGGAGATAAGAAAACAAGAAAACAAGTCCCTTCTGTCTTCATTTAAAAAAAAAAAAAAAAAAAAAAAAAAAAAAAAAGCAGCATTATTATCTTTTCATGAGCATGAATAGCAACAAATGCCACATCATGAGTGAGCATGGTATCAAAAATAACATTTTGCTTCTATTCTTATCCCTTGATTCTTTCAAGCTACACCCATCTGCAGCTCAGCTCTTGGGACAGGAGACTGATGTAAACACTTTAAAAATACAAAAATTTGTCTCTTGAATCAATCTTTTTTTTTCTTTCTCCCTGCTATGTTGCAACATTTTGTCAATTAACCTCACCATATGCCTGACATACACCTAAAAGATAAGAATACTTATCAGGTCGTCTCCTGGTGCATGATGGAAACAATAAAGGTAGCAGGACACCCAAAAAGAGTAAAAGATAAGGATGACTCATCTCCGGGAAGTCGGGAAATCTGTATGTATCAGGGACTTATGCAAAAAGGGGACCCCTTTTCTTTTCCTGTATAAAAATCGCCCCAGAAGAACTGAAGTTGTTGGAGCTCAGAGCAGCCAGTAGCTCGGTGGAGCCAGCAGCTCAGAAGGACACGTGGAAGCAGCTCCTGTGACTACAAACTCCAGCCAGCTCGGCGCAAAAAGGCGGCAAGCAGCTCTGAAGGCCCAAGCGGAAAGCGGCGAGGCGGCTTTCTTCTAGACCCCCCCTCTCTCGGCACTTCGGCTTCAGCTCCGGGACAGAGAAGCGGCAGGAGCGACAGACCCTACGCTCCTGACCACAGCCAGAGGCCAAGGCCGGCGGACAGGGGTAACATCTTAATTACCCTCCTTCTTTTCTCCTCTTAACGACTCTTCTCCCCAAAGTAACTAATTGTATAATTCCTAAATAAATCCTTTGAACTTGTTTAAATCATAAAGCCTGGTTATTTTTGTAAGCTCACGCGTCGTCTATGAGTAGTGGCTGAAAATTTCCTCGCAAACAAAATATAAATAATAACTCGGATCGTGACATTTTTATTGGCGTAGTCGGCAGGATACTTGAGGAAAAAATCAGAGCCTGCTCTTAGATTGACGCTTGAATTGCAAAACTAACCCTTAAGGAAATTTTAAAACAATTTAAATGGAGTCCACAACTTGTTCTGCCAGCTCGAGTGGTGTTCAGGATCAGGAGGAGTCCTTTTATAAAGAGAATGAATTTGTTGAGGCTGCATTGGTTCGTCCCTTTTGGAAATACCTCGTACTCCGTGACTATACCCCGAGGAAAACTCTTTATGATTTGATTTATAAACATTATAAGAATAGAGATTTTGTTGCACTAGCTGAATTAATAGCCTCAATAGAAAACCGATCCATTTTGACTAAAGAAGTCAAGAAACAATTAAAAAAAAAGGGTAAAGATTATTTCTATGCTCGTTGCTTTTTCTCTTTGGCTGCTATAATTTGGCAAGAGAACGAAGAATTGTGCCAACAATTAAAACATATGGAAAGGGACATAAAACTTTTAAAATCAAAGCCGAGTATTTCAAAATCTGAGAATTGTACTAACCCTAATTCGATACTAATTAGCACTCCCTCTGCATCTGAATATTCCACCGATGAAGAGGAAGTAGTATCTCCCGCCAGACCACGGGGGAAAAAATCCGTTCGTTTTGCTTCCAAAACGGGGAAAAAACGGCCCTCCATTTTAAAATCAAAACCCCCGCCAAAACCTACCAATATTCAGAGATGTATCTCCTCCGACTCTTCGGAGGGAGAAATAGCTGAATTAAGACATTTGGTCAACAGTTTTATAAAAACTGGAACTGAGCAATTTAACCAATTACAGGAAAAGGTACATCAACTTGCTATTTTGAGCGATAGTACCTCGGCACCTTCCTCCTCTTGTCCGGAATCTTCTACTAATTCAGAAGATGAAAGTAGGCCCATAACTCACAAACGCCTACGCCCGATCATTAAGGTCGAGCATACACGAGATATGGAAACAAACCGTGAACAGATTACTCATAAGGAACTTCCCTACACTCCTCTAGAACTGGCAGAATTAAAAAGGAAATTTTGCAGAATGCCTTTGGAGAGTGATATTGATTATGTGGTGAGAGTATCATCTTCAGGTGGAGACAATATATTGTTATCTGAAAAGGAAGCGTCAGGCCTCTGGGGTCCTGGAATTATATTAATTACTGGCAACAACAGAGCCCCCTGGTCCCTGACACAAAGAGCAGCTTATAACGTGGGTTTCAATGACCCCATAGCCCGGGGGGAACCCCATGTATTGCGTGGGGGCCTCTCCCAGTTATGGGATAATATCCATAGAGCCAGTATAATTCAAATGATTTATGACCATGCTTTGGTGATGAATCAAGAGGACCCACTTGCACTAAATATAAAACCTGAACGAATGGATGTCTTAATCAGGGGCTTGCCTTCACAATTGCAGAATCAGGCCCTACTGATTAAGAATAGAATTGAAACCTCAAGAGCAACTCCTCTGTATAGCACAAACTATACTTGGTCTGATTTGCTCACAGAACTAACGGAATTTGGACGCAAATATGTAGCACCTGAAAATGATACCACATCTGTAAGAACTCTCCAAACCTCTGCAAATTATAATAACCACCGAATGACTTATGCGGATGCAGCGTCCATGCCCCCCCCACTTCCTCCTCACCAGCAGGAGGAATCACGGGGTGAATGGACAGTTGTTAATAGAGGAGGCAGGCGAAGAAATAATAACAATAGAAATAATAACAATAATTATACTAATAATGCTAACAGTAATACTAACCCACGTCAAAACAGACCCTCGCGAGACAGAAATAATTCACCACCAGGTGAATTGGGACCTTTTGCAAAGCTTAAGGAAGAAGCTAAGCAAAAAGGTATCCCTCCATCAATCTTAAGCCACAATTATACCTATGGCCACCTAAAAACTATAGTAGAGGGATGGCCCTCCAGGCCAAATTCAGAGGAAAGGCCTGGAAGTTCCCATAATCCGGGAAACTAAAAAGCCCTCTCTCTGCTCTTAAAAAGGACACCAAAACACAGCAGAGAGAGGAGACAAACTCTAATCCCAGTTCAGTAAAACTTACTGACCCTCTGAATAAATCCTCTGAAACCATCCCTACCAATCAAAATAATTGGCCCGAAAATAGTGACCAAACAAATCCTAAAATATCCAGTCCTCCAAAAGACTGGCAAAATGTGCTAAGATTGGTTTTAAATAAAAACGGTGATTTGGAAATCACTTGTGCAGTGGGGCCGAAATGCTACCCTGTAACTTTCGTGATTGACACAGGAGCTCAAATTTCCACACTAAAATCTGATGTGGCCAAGAAATGTGGTATTAATTCTTCTCTGAAACCAATATTTGTGAGTGGTGCTTTGGGAAAACCTGTTTTACAGAAAACTGCTAAAGTTTCCCTCAAGCTACCGGGAGACGAGGAGTTAATTCGAACCCAAATGATAGTAGACGACATTCCTTACAATCTATTAGGAATGGACGTATTGATTGGTCGATCCTGGAGAGACGAGAACGGTCGCTTTTGGAATTTTGGGACCTCCACTCTTAAAGTTAGACTGTTAAAAACTGCTCCTCGCCTCCCTCAAAGCAAAATTACAAATGTTAAACAATATTCTATTCCCATAGCAGCTAAAGAGGGTATCAGAGAAGTTATTTCTGACCTAAAACAAAGAGGCATAATTGTGCCTTGCCATTCGCCTTATAATTCCCCGATTTGGCCCATAAGAAAACCAAATGGTAAGTGGAGAATGACTGTAGATTATAGAAAATTGAATGCAGGTACTGAGAAATTAACTGCTGCTGTCCCAAACATTGCAGATCTGGTGCTAGAAATCCAGGAGGCAGCACACCCAGTGCTTGCTTCTCTGGATGTGAAAGATATGTTTTTCCAAATTCCCATTGATTCCGAGGATCAACAATATTTTGCTTTCACTTGGGATGGAGTACAATATACTTTCACCAGGTTGCCTCAGGGCTACAAACATTCTCCCACGCTTGCCCACCATGCTCTCGCACAGGAGCTGGAAAATATTCCAGAAATAAAAAATAACCCAGATGTGAAAATTTATCAATACATTGATGATGTACTGATAGGTGGTAAAACCGAGCAAGCCGTGAGAAACGTTTATGATGCCATAATTGAGCACTTAACAAGCTTAGAAATTGAAATACCTGAGGAAAAAAGACAACCTCCATCCCAGGAAACAAAATTTCTAGGAATCAAATGGAAAGGTGGGACATGGAATATCCCTACAGATACTCTCTCTCACCTGGGAGAAATAAAGGCACCCACAAATAAAAAGGAATTACAAGAAATTATGGGAACTTTGCAATATTGGCGAAAGCACATACCTGACTTGTCAATCATTGCTAGGCCATTGTATGACTTGTTAAAGAAACACCGCCACTGGGAGTGGACTCAAACTCAGGATGAGGCGCTAAAACTCCTACTCCTAGAGGCACAGACCTTTCAAACCCTGGGACCTCTTCACCCAGAGGACCCAATAACAATCGAATGGGGTTTTTCTTCCAGTGCGTTATCTTATCACTTTTGGCAACGGGGCCCAGCTGGAGCCACCAGGCCCATATCGTTTTATTCTCAGTCGTTAAAGGACTCAGAGAAGCGGTATTCGGTCCTGGAAAAGGGTCTTCTCACAGTAAGTACGGCGCTTAAGGAGATAAGCAAGATAATCAAAAAGCAAAAGGTAATCCTGCAAGGGCCTTTTAAGGTGATTAACCAGGTATTGTCTGGAAAGCCACCTCCTGAAGGAATTTCTCAGAAAGGCACAATTAGAAAATGGTATAGCCAAATTGAATATTTCGCTGAACTTTTCCAAATTGAGGAAGGCCCTGATAAGCTTCTAAAAATTCAAGAACCTATTGAATCTACAGATGAAAAAGATTTAATAATGAAAACTCCTAGCCCTATTAAAGAAGCCCCCGAATACAAAAGTGATATGACTACAGCCTGGTTCACAGATGCTTCTTCCCGAAGGGAAGGAAAAGTATGGTTTTTTAAATCTGCTGCAATTAAACCTTCCACAGGTGAACAAATAATAAATCAAGGTGAAGGAAGTGCACAAGCAGGCGAACTGGACGCTGTTTTCAATGTATTTGTAAAAGAAAAAGACACTAAGGAACCTGTATATATCTATACGGATTCTTTTGCTGTCTTTAAGGGATGTGTTGAATGGCTGACCTTCTGGGAAAATAATAATTGGGAAATTAATAGAGTGCCTGTATGGCATACAGAAAAATGGAAGAAAATTCTGCAAATTGCTAAACAAAATCCTAATTTTCATGTAGGCTGGGTACCTTCTCACCAATCCAATTTGAAAGATGAAGCAAGCAAATTTAATAACCAAGTTGATGAATTGGCACGAATTAATGTTATTGAGATCAGAGATGCTCTAAATCAAGGTGAAGTCCAGGAATGGGGCAGGTTATTAGAATGGCTTCATTGCAAAAGAGGCCATTCAGGTATTTTTGATTTGTATAAAGAAGCACAGTCCCGAGGGTGGTCGGTGACACGTGAACAATGTAAAACAATTATTTCTGCTTGCGATTTGTGTAAAATTCGATTGGGAGAACACCCTCTGACCACTGACAATTTACATATCAGAGATGGTAAAACCTTATGGTCAACGTGGCAAATAGATTATATAGGACCCTTCCGTAGGTCAGGAAATAAACAGTATGTTATTGTAATGGTCGAAGTTATATCTGGGCTCACTTGTGCTGAAGCTTATGCTAAAGCAAATGGAGCAAATACTGTTTCTTTCCTGAATAAGGTTTTTGGAGTTCTGCCTAAGCCTAACAGTATACAGTCTGACAATGGTACACATTTCACTTCTCACCTGGTCCAGCAGTGGGCAAAAACTGAAAATATTAACTGGACGTTTCATATTCCATACCATCCACAGGCAAACGGCATTGTTGAGAGAACTAATGGGTTACTTAAAAAACTCATCAGGCCCCATGAGAGTAAATGGGACGAAAGACTTAACCATGCTGTTACCACAATTAACAATAGGTGGGGTGTGAATGGTTGCCCCCGCCTGACAGCATTCTTTCCCTTGTCGCCTAATCAACATAACGACTCTGAGATACCGAGAAAATTCAAACAGCAACTACGGCCTGGCCAAACCGCTTATGTAAACTTACCAAATATAGGTAAAATTACACTGGTTTTGCAAAACCCACTGAATTCAAATACATGGGTTGCAACTGACATGAATGATAAACAGCACAAAATTAGCACAAACTGGATAATCTGTGTGGAATAAGGTTTAATTTATCTTTTACCCTGTGTACTGTAAACCAATGTTTTCTTTTCTTTTGGTCTTTTGTGTAATTAGGTTTTGTGTAGTAGGACAGAATAAGGTTGAATTAACATGACTACAGACATCAGTAATCCTAGGACATCAAAACGAAACACCCCTGGTGCACAGTTTCAGACTTGGCTACTCTGAAACTGACACTGGAAGAAATTACTTACTACTGGCTGGGAGGCTAGCCACCTCTTTAGCCTAGGTAAAGTAATTTATAACATCATGATTTTGTCCATGATTGCTCCTGGATTACTGTTACCTGTAATACACTTTATTGGTCGTATGATATTAGATGTAATTTGTATGTGTATGAAATAGACCTATGTTATGTCCTTATGATTATTCATTGTATCTTATTTTATAATTATTGTAATTCTTGTAACTTTTATTACTATGGTTATTGTTATTATTAATTCTCGTCTTTAATCGACATCTTGTCCTTCTAAATTAATTGCTAAGATTCTGTAACCGTCAATATTTTACCTTTCTTTCTACACATGTTCTACATGTCCCTACCTGCCACAATTGCTTTGTATGAGCACATACCTTACTTCTATTAAGTTGATTCTTTGTAACCTTTCATATATGCTCTCTGCTACCTTTTAGCCATTAAGTGTCTGTAGTATATCTAGATACCTAGTTGCAAACCTTCCCAATGCTGGTGGGAAAGAAAAAAAAGGAAAAAAAGAAAAAAAGAAAAAAAAAAAAAAAAAAAAAAAAAAAAATTTTTTTTTTTTATGAAAATATATATATATATCAAGCTGTTGATCCCGAAAACACGCTTCCCTAGCCTCAAAACCCACGGGGTGAGGTGACATGATATGGTGAGGTATGTATGATGTCGAAAATGTGGTACAACAGACAGTTTACCACCATTCCCCCACAAACACACGTTAAAAATACTCTGGCTTTTGAGCTAAGCAAACGTGCGGTGGGAAGAACTGTGTCAGGCAAGGTGAAATTCCCGGTTGCTCCTTAATGGAAACCTCGGAGATGGAATTTGCCTGCTAAAACGGCACAGATTATAAAATAGAGCCACACAACACAACCCCACCAAATGGGATGTGTATATAGGGATGTGTGTATATATATGTATATATACATAAAAAAAAAAAAAAAAAAAAAAAAAAAAAAAATCCTGACTCAAGAGCCACGGGGTGAAATGATGTAAACACTTTAAAAATACAAAAATTTGTCTCTTGAATCAATCTTTTTTTTTCTTTCTCCCTGCTATGTTGCAACATTTTGTCAATTAACCTCACCATATGCCTGACATACACCTAAAAGATAAGAATACTTATCAGGTCGTCTCCTGGTGCATGATGGAAACAATAAAGGTAGCAGGACACCCAAAAAGAGTAAAAGATAAGGATGACTCATCTCCGGGAAGTCGGGAAATCTGTATGTATCAGGGACTTATGCAAAAAGGGGACCCCTTTTCTTTTCCTGTATAAAAATCGCCCCAGAAGAACTGAAGTTGTTGGAGCTCAGAGCAGCCAGTAGCTCGGTGGAGCCAGCAGCTCAGAAGGACACGTGGAAGCAGCTCCTGTGACTACAAACTCCAGCCAGCTCGGCGCAAAAAGGCGGCAAGCAGCTCTGAAGGCCCAAGCGGAAAGCGGCGAGGCGGCTTTCTTCTAGACCCCCCCTCTCTCGGCACTTCGGCTTCAGCTCCGGGACAGAGAAGCGGCAGGAGCGACAGACCCTACGCTCCTGACCACAGCCAGAGGCCAAGGCCGGCGGACAGGGGTAACATCTTAATTACCCTCCTTCTTTTCTCCTCTTAACGACTCTTCTCCCCAAAGTAACTAATTGTATAATTCCTAAATAAATCCTTTGAACTTGTTTAAATCATAAAGCCTGGTTATTTTTGTAAGCTCACGCGTCGTCTATGAGTAGTGGCTGAAAATTTCCTCGCAAACAAAATATAAATAATAACTCGGATCGTGACAGAGACTTCACAATCCAGAATTTTACTCTGCAAATACCAAAATACAAGTAGTACCTGCATGGTCACTGCTAATGTTGGCCATTTTTATGAAAAATCTTGTACCTATGTAAAGCCCATATATGAGATGAGGCAGGTGGGATCCTTTTTTCTTTCTTTTTCAGCACTGCTGAGATGCTATCATAAATTTGCAAGATTTCTGCAATACCTGCAGATATTTTTCTTCAAGTGCCAAGCTGACAATAAAGGTAAAAATATTTTTAGTGGCACATATTTTTTTTTTTGAAAGATTAAATTTATGATCCTTAGAGCTACTGGAATGACATTAAAAATTACCTGAGCTCTAGCAGACAAAGTTCCCCATTAAACTGGCGGGGGAGATGGAGTTGCACAGCAACCATGACAGCATCGCATGACACAAGAGCAAGTGCCAGTCAGGCTGATGGCACTGAAACAGGGATGAGAATCTAAAATCTCCTTGTATTCCTCCCAACCCTTTCTCTCAGGTGACCTGTGCCTGAAAGAAGGGCACACACACACACTGTTCATATATCAGAAGGCAGGAAAAAAAAAAAAAACATCCAAGTGACATTCTTCTTTTAAAGGGCTTTTCATTTTGTAGTCCATCTCATTAATTTTTCAGGGACCTGAGTCATCATTTAGAATGTCAATTCTGGTAATTTTCACACTCTATAAGCTTTGACCTGTTAAATGGAACAGTCAAACTGTCTGCTTTTTCCTTTATTTTTGAGGAGTTCTGGATATCCTCTTTAATATTTGTCATGTTCTGAAGATTCATTTCTGTCAGACAGGAACTGGCTGAAGTCAAGCTTAGACTTTTGCTATGGCAAAACATGGGATGTAGGATGGATTTGCACATACTGATGTTTTGGAGCGTGTTCCTGCTCCCTTCAGTGCTTTGCTTTGCTTCCTGTAGTGCTTAACACACAGGGGAGCTGGCAAGGTGGATTTCTCATTACAGAATCCCACTTCTCATTGTAATGCAATCATTGGCTGCAGATAAAGAATGCCAGCACATGAGCTGCCAGCCAATGATTTTCCAATTATTGCTCAAGCAAATCTATGAAATTAATTCAAGTATGATTTCATGTAACAGTTAAATTCTGCAAGCACCAGTTTCCTTGACACAAAGAATAGTGCTTCATCTCCTCTTTCACCTCTGTCATTTTCTAGCTTAATGTTCCTGCAGTGTGTGTCAAGTATGATGTTGCTCTTCTCCTGACATTACAATATTTCTGTTCTAAGCCACACAGTGTAATTCAATTGGCAAAAGACCTTCATCCCTGGGATTATGTTCCAGGAAAAGATGCTTTTTTTGTTCCATTTAGAAAGGACCCCCACACCTACATTGTTTTACACCTAACCTTTAAGTGCTTCAGTGCAATTTCAATAGGTAAATGAAGGGGCTGGTCACCAGCACTACCATTGCTCTCAAGGAGAGCAGGTACACAGACACATGTCTTGGCTATGCAACTATTCCATTAGCATGGAAGTAACCACCTGCCAGAATTTTTTGAGCCTTTCAACCAACATCATTATGTGTACAAATGGGTCTCCAGTAGCATTTCCCACTTTTTCACTTATCTGCACTTGTTTTTCACTTATCAATTTATCATCTTCCTTTTTGTTTGAGGCACAGGAATATAGGGCTATGGATGACATCATGGGTCACCAAATCTGATCATCTGTTGCTACGCATAGTCACATAATCAAGTCACTTTCCAAAATTATCAAGGTTCTAGTGTGCCAACACACACGCACCTCTTCCACTCCTCCATTTTGGTTGGAATATTGTTTTAAGAATTCAATGTGTAGATGCCTGGAAACTTTATAACATCCACTTTAATATTACTTATGGCCAGTTAAGAGCCATTTGTTCTCCCAGCAGCATTGTCCTTCAGCCTAAGGGGCTCTTCTGCTGTGTTTGTGTTTACCTCACCTTTAGTGCTCCTGTGTGTCAGATGGAGACGTGCGTGGCATTAGAGGAAGAAGTGAGGCAGTACTGATTCAGATATAGTGTCCAAATCCCTACTTTGTTTTAAATGCTTTATGAAGTGAAAAAAACAACTAATTTTGTGTCATTAAAATGTAAATTATTCTTTCCTTAAGCAGGATGATCAATGGGGTTTTGACAATAGCTGTGCTAGTTGCATAACAAAGTACCTGCATTAGGCTTTATTATTTATTTAGGTGTTTTTGTTGTTTGTTATGCAAAACATGTACTTTTGATACAGCAGAAAAATAAGGATATTGGAAACCCAGGGCTAGATCCTCAATCTGTATTTGTGGATTGGGAAGGATGAGAAGGAGAGTGATGGGAGGACACAATTAAGGGAGTGTCAGGAAACCATCCCAAAGGATAAGAAGAATCTCAGATGATTTAATTAAAACTCCAAAAAGAAGGGGTGGTGGGGATGGAAGGAGAGGCAGGAGTAAAAGCAAGAAGGAAAGAAAAAGGACAAGTGAAAAGTGGGACCCAAGGTCATTGGCCTCAGCCATACGGGAATGGCTGATTATGCCACAAAAGGTTGCCAAGATTTTAACCACTGAAACCACTGTTTTTTCTGTAATCATGCCCATGAGAAGATGAATTTATCTAATTCACTGGATTCACATTGTATTCAGCCACAACTGGGGAAGTCACTTTGTCCCAGTGTCTTTGTGTAGCCTAACAAGATCTAGTGATTCTATTTATACAGTGCCTATAAGGCTTCAGCCTATAATGTACAATAACTGTCAAACCCAAGGAATTTTTTGTTTGCTTGGTTTTTAATGTGGGAAAGTTACTTTAGGACATATGAAGAAGTGAGCATGGGTGAAAAAGTGAGCGTGGGAAAGTGTGTGGCTTTGCTAAGGGAAGTAATAAATGATTTTCTAAAAAAAAATGCTCCTGTGCTGACTGAGATTAACTTCCAAGGGAAAATCCCTACCTTGTCAATGTTGGTATTATTCTGGCAGGAGCTGAGGTAATAAATATGATTGTGTGAGGTCAGAGAGAGGGGTTCCTACACAGTACACAGCCAAGTCAATCATGATAACAGTCTTTCTGCTCCCCCCCTCTGCTAATCTGTCACATGGGAAGACAATGCTGCTAGTAAAGTCTAAATCCTCTTAAAACCCAACATTAGATTGTAAAATAAAATTGAAGCTGTCAAATTAAAACACGGGATGCACACAGAGCTGCAGAACATAACATTTCCTACCACTGTGAGGCTGGACTGTGCCACGTCATGGACAACTTCCACACAGTGTCCTCAGGTGTAAATGGAGCTTCGTTATTGTGTGGCTGGGAAGGTCTGTACCTCAATATTGTTTAAGAAAACCCACACCTGACTTTACTGCAACATGGCAACGTATTCTGTGGTAGCCATGCTGAAGATCTAACACCTGCAGGACAGTGTTTTGGTTTTTTTTTACTCTGTGAATAGTCTATTGCAGAGAGACCACCAGTGTTACCCGGCTGTTTCCTTCATCTGCTTTCTATTTCCTTGCTGCAGATCAAAGAACACAGGCACTGAGGAGACTGAAAAAGTCATAGTCAGACAAGCTGAATTATAAAAGTGCTCTAGACTACTTGTGATGATTTAGATGAGCGACATGGTAATCATAACCCAAAATGGTGTGTGGGGTGGTGGGGCTGCAGGGAGTAACAGCTCAGCACTCTGTCACTCAGCACTGTGGCCACACTAGGAGGAGCTGGATTTGGAAACTCCTGAGCATCACAGCTGGCACATGCAATAGCACTGTGAATGAGTGTGCTGTTTTCACACTTTTTCCCTTTGGCTGCATAAGCAGGTGAGGATGTGCCAGCTCGTCCTGTCAGCTACTTGTTGCTGAAGAGAGGAGCTAGCAATCACCCCCAGAGCAGCTGCCCAAAGAGAGAGCAATCCAATTGCTTGAATTGTCTCTTTCATGGTACCCTAACAGCACAGTACTGCCTTTGTCCATAATCACATTACACAGTTAAATCTAAGAGTTGCAACCAAGGAGAACTGATTGACTACATAACTTTAACACTTCTTGCACTGTGAGGATAAACACAGAAATAAGATATTTTTAAACACTTGAGGAAATTCTTCTTAGGTATTTCATTGCACTTTGAACACAAATAACAAAAATGGGGGGAGAAACATGATTTGTGAACTTGCACAAATCTCCTACCAAGAGTTCAAAATAGCTATCCTGTCAAATTATGCAAGAACTTCTAAAAGCTTTGCATACTTTAAAAATATGAAGTAATCTTCTTTGTGACTCTTGCTGTCTAAATGTACTGGCATGATGTTTCAGAGCACAGCTCTACAACCTTATCAGGCAATTGGGATCATGTTCTGGAGCAGCAGGTTACAAAAAAAAAAAAAAAAACCAAAACACAAAAAACCACAAAAAAACAACTACAGCCCCATTACCTTCCTGTCCAATAAATACTAGGTTCAGCATTATGGAACAATATTGCAGTTGAATTATATTATCTCCTGCATCGAGCTCATATGGCTGCAATGCAATGAAAATATTAAAAGGAGAGGAAGGCAATTAATGCAAAAAAAACCCAAAACAAACCAAACCTTCAATAAAACCATTTCAGTTTCTATCAGTTTGCTAAAATAAGCTTTCTGGCAGATGCTAATATTCTGAGCTAGCCTGAAATGAGTTTGTGGGAATCAGGTAGCACAAATGGGGGGGTTAAGAAAGAATGTGAAGTCTCCCATGAGGTTATTTAATGTTTTCCTGCATCCCACACGTCCACAATGGGACAGGGAAGATACGACCCTTGCCCCCTGAATGTAAAATCAGTACAGCAGTGTACACAATGCAAAATCCAGACAGAATGCAAAATCCGATAGCATGTGACTGTGAGGAACAGGATTCTCTGCACTGTCACACAGGATTGCCACTCTTTCTAAAGGTGTAGTCCCCTACAAAATCTAATCCATGCAGAGATCATTCAAGGGTCAGGAGTGGATGAATCAAAAACATCTGAGAGGTGACATTGTATGGGTTCTGATTTTAACTCTCGCTGTTTTTTCAGCATAGAAAATATACTCATCTTACGCTAATTTTATTGAATGCTGCTATAACAAACCCCTCTTGTTCACTATTACCTATAGAGGTCTTTAAAACAAAAGTTATAGCTATTTAACTGTTTTGCACATCAAAAAAATGCAACTGAGGCTGATTTTGACCAAAGCCTGATTGTTTGCTCAATATAACTTTGCTGTAACTTATGACTTCTCAAAATACGTGCACCTCTAAGAGCTGCTCTTGCTACATCTCTAGTGGCAATACCATATCTTTGATGTCTTGAGTGGTGGCTGGCTCCCTGCCTCTCTTGTTCTTTCTGCAGTACCCATAGGTTTAGACCAGTTACCCACATACAGAGCTTTAAGCTGCATATAGCAATATAGCATGTTATCTGAGATCAAAACAAATGCCAAGGTAGTCATCTGAGCATGCAGCATCTATAAATAGGTTTAGGCTCCTAAAGTTATATGATTCATAGGTGGGTACACCAACCATGAACAAATCTGGCCTTATTTTCTATAACAACTCCCAGAGAATTAAATATAGATCTAGGAGTCTGCAAGCATGAGTATTGTAACTAATTATTTTACAGAATCACAGAATTGTCACGGTTGGAAAAGACCTCTAAGATCACTGCATCCATCCATCAACATCCCTCCAAGTAAAATAAAATAAAACTAAATTAAAAACATACCTATAATCTATATCTATATGTCTATGTCTATCTATGTCTGTGTCTATCTATATCTATATATCACTGTGCCCACTAGAGTATGTCCTGAAGTTCCTCATCTACGTGGTTTTTCAATGGCTCCAGGGGTGGTGATTCCACTGCCTCCTGGGGCAATTTGTTCCAGCTCCTAACTACCCTCTCAATAAAGACATTTCTCCCTAATAGCTACTCTAAACTTCCCTTGGAGCAGCTTCAGGCCATTTCCTCTATTCCTATCATTATTTACTTGAGAGAAGAGGCCAGCATCCACTACCACCTCCTTTTGGGTAGCTGTAGAGAGCAATAAGATCTCCTCCCAGCTTTGTCTTCTCCAAAGTAAACAGTCCCAAATCTTTCATCCTCTCCTCAGAGAACTTGCTCTCCAGACCCTTCACCAGATTTGTTGCCCCTCTCTGAACTTTCTCCAGCAGCTCAGTGTCTTCCTTGCAGTGAGGGGCCCAGAACCGAACCCAGCACTCGAGGTGCAGCCTCACCAATGCTGAGTAGAGGGGCACCATCACTTCCCTTCTCCTGCTGCCCACACTATTCCTGATAATTAAGTTATGATAGCAATATACATCATGCCTACCATCACCAGTAAATGCAAAACAGCTTATGCCTCCCTGGGAAAAGGATGAAGAGCCTCACCCTTGCCAAGGAGTGTGATAATTCCCAGAGCCAAGCACTGTAGTGGAGTTAACACATGGGCTGGACCCTCACTGAATCTTCCATGGGTTATCTCAGCACTCATGTCCTACAGAAAATGTCTCGTTTTAGTAAAATATGGAAAATGAGATCTAGTTCTGGGTGACCTTCCAAATTCCTTTCAGAAGAGACAGAATTGGCCTCTGAGAACATTTAACAGAAAAAGTTGTGCCTCCTGTGTAGCATATTTACATGTTTTCAGTGTAGCAAATGGGGAAGAGGAATACCACTGTCATATAATTCACACACCTTGCTCCTTAGTTACCAGGACTTCTAAACTCATTTTATGCACAGAGTAGTTTATATTTATGGGAGGTTACCTTGACCTTGATTTTATAAATTTGGAAATACTTAAAAATAGCCTCTACAATTACTTCTCAGATATGTTTGTGAAGACATGCTTGTGTGATTCACATCACACTATATCACAAATGTTAAATCTAATGATCTCAGGTGAAGTGGTATTGATGCAGCAGTGAGAATGTAAGCATTATAATATTCTCAGTGTACTGAAACCAATCACTAAAACATTCTTGTTTGTTTTGATATAGTACAACTAAAAGAGAATGGCAACAGGCAGATGCATCTCACCCAGTATCTACACAATAAAAACAAGTTTTTCTAATTACTTCTGGCCTCAAGTTTCTGTACTCTGGAAAGTTTTCTTCATTGCAAAGTGCTAAAAAATTATACACAGTTAGAGGCACCAGGTAAGTCTCTATTAATGCTTTGCCATACAAGTGAGCAACAATGAGTTTTGCTTAGCACTCCATTGTAATACTGCTTACTCTGCTTCAGAGAGATTTGCATATCACTGTGGGAATTTCATGAACATGATGTGACAGCTCAATATATTAGTTTTCCTGTGTGGACAAATGTCAGGAGAATTATCCATCTGGATTCAGAACAGCGCCCAACTGCACTGCTCCCTCCAATAAGATGGTGTCTGATGTCAGGCAAACAAGCAGCTGCATTCATTTCTTTCCCAGAGTGAAACAAGAAATATTTGTGACAGCATATTTATCACTCTGCTAGTCTTACTTTTGTCTTTGTATTCTATTCTTTTTCTCAAATTGTTCAGATGCACCAAATTGAAACCTTGCTCAAAAAAAACCATTTCCTATTTATCTTGCTTAATCCATCTAAGTATTTCGGGGGTCTTATCAAGGAACTTGCACAAGAATTAAGTAAATGGAGGAAGTGACACATTATTATTTATTTTTTTACAATACTAAAGAACACATCTGTACTGAACCGAGATCAATAGTAATTCCTTCTTTTACCTAAAGGTTTGTGACCCAAAATGCAGGTCACAAACAGAATGCCCTGCCTTCTAATTTAATCTGCCTTGCAGATGGATAATTTCACTAAACAGCCTGTTAAACAAATACTATCATGTTTATTTTCCACAACACGAAAAACACAAAAGCTGAGAAGCATTGCCAAGTACTTTTTAAAATACAATTGTAAAAGCAATAATGCAGGGTTTTGCATCTTTGACTACCTATATGAAGCAATTAAGCATGCACAGTAAGCTGAACGTCAAATATTGCAGATTATTTGCTGCTGTTTATGCCTTTGCAAGACAGTTCTGATTATCTGCATTTGTCTGATTTCATCAGGTCATAACAACTGATGTTGTGTCAGTGCTTACTAATGCAGCCTAAATCCAGTCACATGACACAAACATCAATGTATTTAGTATTAAAAAGTGCTTTCTGTATATCTGGTTATTTTTAAATGCGAATAGATACATCCGATTACCCAGTGACTTGCATGTCAAGCTTATTACATTTTGAGCATGTTTCTACTTAAGGTGTTGAGCAGTCATTTAAAATACTTTCAAATCTCTTTACATTCATAATGCAAGCTACAAACTACAAGGCTTCAATTTCTTCTTTTTGTGGGAGGAAGGATTTGGGCTTACACTAATGTGAATTACTGAGGTGCACTACTAAAGTTTTAGGCATCCTCAAGTCTCTAACAAGACTAAGTACTGTTGTGGCACTACAGACTATTTTGCAAAAATTAAATGCTTATCTATCCTGCTATGATTAAGTCTCATTACAATTGCACACATGGGATGATAAAAAATTAAAAATAAATACAAAAAATAAACGCATGAATATACATTATGTTCTATAAGCCTAGTTACATTGAGAAACAACAGGCACTGAGGGGAAAGAGGGGGATGAAGAGGAAAAAATAAAGGTAACTGGTTTACCTGATACTGTACAACACTTTTCCAGTTTTAGAAATCCTCAGCAATTTGTTGTCTGTTGTGACATCATGGAAGTTTGCTCCCTTCTCATTGGCAAAGAATAAATCTGGCTTCCAAATAGAGTCCAACATAGAGGGATCCAAATCCAGGGAATCATCAGGATATTCACTGTAAGCCAGACGTGAGTCGTTCCACTGCTGTCTCAAAAAAATGTTCACTCTATAGTCCTACAGAAATGCCATGTAAAAAGGTTACTAAGCCACTCACCAACACTGGAAGCTCTCTTTAGCATTCTTTATGCTCTTAGGCTTATTACAGTACCAGCATTACAGCAAACATTTACGTTACCCTTTGTACATCAGAATTGCCATTTAAAAATAAAGCAGTCTAAATGATGTATTGAACCAAATAAACACAACTGGTATGTTTTCCAAATCAAAATTACTGATGAAAAAAATAGTAACTGCAATCTCCAGTATTAAATATAACCCTTTTTCAAATGCTATGGATTAACACAGAGGTACTTAGAAAGTCAAAAAGCATTAGAGCTAGATACATACAATTTCAACAAAGATTCTATAAAACTGGTAATTTAAATAAATTGCTTCCAATATGTAAATCAATTATTTCTAATGTACTCATGAATAGATCCTAATTTCAGTGAAACCATATTTGTATAGAAGAAATTAAATCAGCACTTCTTATTTACTGTTTGTATCCTTTTTCTAACTACTGTATGCTTTTCTCTGTATGTTCCTTCGTTCACTCCTTCTTCTCTGCATCCCATTAAAATTGTTCTAATTGCATTCTTCTACTCAGTGGTCTGCTAGTCACAACTGGCAAAGGCAGCAACTATTTAGAGGGTCATTTAGAACCAGCATTAAAGATGTTTCAAGAACTGTCAATTAAAGGGGAGTGTGAAAAGAACTTTCAGGGTCTATCCTCTCTGGAGGGAATGGAAAGATGTTAATGCTTATTTTCCTTATCCTGAATTCCCAAAGTCAGCAAATAAGAGCTTCATCTCCCCCAGCTTTCCCTGCTATTGTAGTGTATTTACCTGAAATTGCTACATTTAACCTGCTTGTGTGCACTGTCTTAGGAATTCATCTACTTTTCCTCTAAAATTTAAATATTTAATACTGTCCAGATTAATTAGCAGAAGAAATAGGTAAGCAAATAAGTCTTCCAGCTGTACAAACCTCTCACATTTAGGATTTGCATCATTATATCAACAGTCCTTTAATGTGGCAGAACCATGATTTTGGCTTGGAAAATATGAGTTGACCTGGGTTTAACTTGGCCAGTGAACAGTATAGTCTAAAAAACTTGTCATCCTTGATATGTAAATAATATTCTCACTCTGAGTAGAGCTGCAGAAAGCACCTTGGCCAATATGCAGACTCTGTGACCAAGCTCCTCCAAGCTTCAGCATTTCCCACCCTCCATTCAATAGGTGACAAGGTTTGCAGCTGCCCTGACAGAATATTTCTAACATCCAGACTGGTGAAGTTTTTTAACTCTATGGGATAATGCTTTACAAACTCACTGTGAAGATGATTTTTCTGGATTTCTTTATCATTTTCATTTTGCTGTTTGGTAGATGTGAGCCAAAGCAGGAATGTCTACTAATCAGAACAAGACAGACCTGAGAGAGGTGTCAAGAATAGAGTATTTACTGAAGATACTTACAAAAGCATCTATATCTTTTCACAAGCCCCTGTACTTCTATGATGATGTTGCTTCATACAGTTAAAGATCAACTATCTGCTTGCAGTTCTGAGCTAATGAAATGTTATCACATCTTGTGAGGATACACTAACTAAACCTAAGCATACTTTCCCTTGTTTCTTGGTCTTAGAAACTGAGAGTGTCTTTTGAGTTTATATGGGACAGTTTTAGTTATAAAGTCAGAAAAGCACTTGATTTTCATTCTGCAGAAAAGAAAGCAGGAGTTGTCATCAGCAACTGCTGATAAAATAAAATTGCTAAAACTAGTTATGCTACTGCCTTTGTTTGTTCTTTGAAATAAAATACTCAATGAAGTTTGTGGAAAGCAGGGGGATTTTTCCTCCCATGACACTGAAATCGTAAATCAGTCAAATCAGTAAATTGTTTTGAAACATCTAAAAATAAATATGCTTTCATAAACTTCAGTAGCTTGTTATTTAGATAACAAAATACAGTCTGAAAAATCCTTATTCATAGGAGAGCTTGCATATGATGATATATAGTATACCAAAAGCATAAATAATATCAATTGGATTACACTATCTTTTTCAGTATGTACCTTCATAAATATATCATAGTCATCACACTGATACACTTAGAAATGTTTTCTCTCTGCAAGCTTTGTTGTCAGAAACAAAACAGCACTGAAACCCTTCTTAATGTCTGATAGGCTTTGCATGTATACATATATATGTATAAATATTTTAATAAGAAACAAAAATAGAAATAGAATGTAGCATGAACATCACAAAGCCTTTTTTCTCCTGTGCTTGCAGTGTAAGCAGCTGAAAGGGAGGTGTGCTTATAGAGTCAGACTGAATCATGTGCAGAATTTTGAATTTGCTGCTACTGTGCTAACGTTGTGACTATCTTCTGAAGAAAAATTCTCTTGAGAACAATATCACAACACAGAGCTAAGGCAGATTACAGTATGTATCTTGCAAGTTCCTGAGGTGGGTGGACTGTGGCAAAGCATACCTACACTTCCATGAGTACACCTCAGATTCTTTCTTACTGCACCACTGCTCTGAATGAGAAGCGTGGACCTGAAAATTCAGCCTGTTACAACCCTGATACCAGTTCCTCATGGGAACTCGGTTACTCAGTTTTCCTCTGTTCTCAGGCCATATGATAAGGGTATTGCTAACATACTAAAGGAATACTAATCTCGGTAGTTTCAGTAGATTTTGGAAGATTTGGAGACTCCATCGACAGATATGCTAATTTTTTGTTATTGGAATCTTGACAGAAATGGTCTTAAGGCAAGTCCATAGCCATCAGGTTCACTTCCCAGAGCTTCAGCAAAGCCCTGTGTCCCTTCGGCCTCATGCACTGCTGCAGCAGGGGAGTACTGTGGAGCCCCACTGCATCTTCAGTGCTATTTTCTGTCCTAGAACTGATGCTCATCTTAGATTTTAGCCATTCTCCCATCTCCCCCTTCAGGCCAGGTGTTGGCTTCTATGTCTGAGGCAAATGAAGGAATTACCTTGCCTTCCATGCATAGGAGGGGCTTGCCAAAGACACTATTTTCTCTCTCCAAATCCTAAATATGTGCTGGTTTAATGACCTATTTCAAGGCCAGGCATCAGAAAAGCCCTCGGTGACCTAAGCATACATGTTCTCTCTACTGGTTTCCTTCAGTCTCTTATACAGTTAAAACTAAGCATGTGAATTAACCAGAAACTACCACGCTGGTTTGTAAGTACGTTTTGTTTCTAGTGGAAAGATTGCATCATACAGCGAGCCACAGCTAAGCTTTATTGCTCCTAAGATTTTTAAATGAGTGGCATTTTTTTTCTGTTAACAAAAGTACTCAAAACACAACTGGAGCTTGATGCATTTACCCCAACAGAGAACCTGCTGCACCATGTCAGTCATTGATTATAGGGCATAAGGACAACAAGAATGTCCTCACAGTCAGTCATTTCTGTAATTAGCAATTAGTTCATCAATGCCCAAACTGCTCTTAGCTTCTCCTACAGCTGATAGCTAAAAAAATCCTGGTCATTAACAACACTGAACATCTGAATTGTTTGGGACTCTGCCCAGCCTGATGTAGATTACTCATCTGTGATACTCAACTGCAGTCATGCTGTACAGTGAATTTTCTGCTGAATACTGCATGTGTGAATGCTTCCAAAAATAGGTACAGAGCTTACTGGCGTATCTGCTTTATTCAGTCAAGTTATTCAGAAACATCTTTTTCTCTTTCTTTGCAAGTTAGGGCTTAAATAAAAGAGAATCGACGAAGGAAATTTCCTACGATTCCACCTTGACTCTGGCTTTTTTTATTTTTACTATTTTATTTTTGCATTATATATATATGTATATATCATTCTAACATGGAATAAAACTATTTCCTTTGGAGAAAAAATAATCAGTTGTGATATTGTCCATATGTGCATTATAATGCAGAAATACAAATAAGTACTCATTTTTTCCCTAAATCTTTAGAAACAAAACTCAAAAAGACTCTAGGGAATTCATTCGCTTGGTGAGAACCAGCAAAAAATCTTGTTTTATTTGTAAATGAAAGGTTTTAGCTTTCAGATTAATATACAGTAAAAAAGAGTTGTGCTGGCCTTTCACACAGGGATTAGTTTCATCCTGGTGCCTGTCCTAATCAGAAAACAGAGGCTAGTCTTGCTAATGTTGTTGAGAACCTGGCTTGCTGAATTCAGTGGTTCTGGGACTGCAGTCTTATTCCCTGTATTCACTTATCCTACTGAAAGCTTCTTTAAACAAATTTCCATCTCCCAGTTTTCCAATGAGCTGCTGCGGATTCTCCAAGTTATATTCTGATTATGTCCCTTCAGTACATGTACATGGTTTCACTAAGCATTCCTGTCCTCTGAGATGGGAATGTCTCTATTGAATTTACAATCCAGGCTTTTAAATAAATCTTTTAGTTTTCCATCAAAACCGTCAAGAGCATTTTATACAGAAAAATGAATCCTAGGTGTCAACAGAACTCGTTATTTACCACAAGGGATGCCAACATTTTTACCAGATTATTACATCTATTTCAGAAAGGCAAAGTAGATGGAACAGTAATTGATGTCTGCTTCTCAGAGCAGTCTGAAAATATCCTGAAACTAGTCACACCAGTCATTGAAGAAGTAACAACATTAAGAAAACCATATCAAAACATTGAACAGCATCTAAGAGAAACCTTTCCACATTTCAGCAGATAGTATGAACAAAGCAAAATAAGAAAGCCAATAGTCTTTGTTTTCATCTATTTGAATCTTTGGCTGTTTTCAGCAGAATGTGTTAATGAACAGTGGCAAGGTGCACGTTAACATATTTGATAGAAGGTAAAATGCAATGAGGGGATTTAATCAAAGCAATGGAGGAGTCTAATTAATGCAATCAGCATTAGGTCGTGCAAATAGTTTCATTGAATGCCATCTTGTAAAGCCAGTGATGTGCAGGAGTTTTGCTACTTAACACTATGTGGATGCCTCTACACGCTCAGATCAACAGACTTGGCTGCATAAAGAGGGTTACATTCCTAGCTGTCTTCTCAGAATCCTTCAAACACATGAAAAAAGTGAAGTTTTTAAAAAAAAACTGAAAATTAAGTCTGCTGATTGTTATGTTACATCAAGCTATGCTTTTCCTGACACTAACTTCATGCTACTTTTCTTTTAAGGTGTTTTTAAAAAATTACAGCTGTGTGTTTTAAAGCATTACCTTACTTGTTTAGTATAAACCTTTATTTTTTATAGTTTGTCATTTACAGAAGAGTTTTTCCCAGACTATTTGAGAAAGGAACCTGCCCTAGGAATTCCTTGTCCTTTATCTCTAGAAAACATTAAGTGTCAAGGGACTTTCTTAACAAAATATTTAGGAGCAGGAGATTTTTTTCTAATATTCCTTAGGCACCTCCATTTCTAAAATGGAGGTATGAATTACAATTGAATGTAAATGAAGTATTTAAATATTAAATATTTTGCTTTTCCTTATTAATTCAGGGATTTCAAGGCAATATATATTCCATTAAAAAAAAAATTATTCTTTGGTATACTTTAGTTCCTCCTGTGGTTAGAAAGTTCATTTTTAGTTACCAAGAACTCAGTTCTATAGGTTGCTAAGCTCTTCTTAGTGCTTCTGGTTTCAACAAGTGCAGAAAGACCTGGACACTCTGTGGGAGTCCCCAGAAAACAGAGTTGTGAGACAATGAGAATAACTCCTGCAAATTTTTAATGAAGGTGAGAGCACACATTTTTAGTTTATTTTATGGCAGTGGTGACTTGAAGAGTTCAAAGGCAAGATGGATTTTTCACTAGACCCTTTCTAGAATGGATTCAACACACTTCTATATGAGCACCTGATAATTATTAGGAGCTTCTCACATTGTTATAAGAAAGCCATCAAAAATCTCTCTCTGCACTATCTCTGATAGTCAGGGGGACATATGCTTAAATAAATAACCGATCATTTTTTGTTCATTATTTGAGAAAACATGTTTCAGAAAAAATATGTTTTGTTTTCTTTTGCAAGTTTTGAAAAAAAAATATTAAAAAATTTTAAGAATTCACATCTAGACTAAAAATGAAAATAGATGGACCAAAATTTTCATTTTTTTAACTTTACTTCCCTAATCCTGAATTTTGGTTATTTTAGAAAGAAATATCTCATCTGTAAGTGAAAAATAAAATTATTTATTATTATATATATCACATTTAAAACTCTGCCAGGTTTTTTTGGCCTTGTTTTGTTTTTGAGTCAAAGTACACAGTTTAATCAGCTGGGATGCCACCATTTCCACGTACCAACTTAAACCTTTTCAGCCCAAGTCTCCTTATAGCTATATATTTCAGTGATTTGACTGAAATGATGTGATCACCTCAGTTAGTGATGTGGCTGCGATTCACAGAGATTCAGCTAAGTTAAACAAGGCCATAGCGGTGGCTCTGTCAGCACAGTCTGCAGCAGCAGAGAACTCAGCACATGATGGAAGAACCACTCAAAATCTGGAGCACTTGGCAGGGAGCCCCACAGCTGAGCTCCACCCATTCCTCTGCCTCTTCAGTGTTAATAAAACCTGAGGAACCTGGTTTGCAGACACCTATCTTTGCTGCCATCATAGTCACTGCTGACTACGGTGCAGTCACTACACTTGCATGCTTAGACTTGGTAGTCGAGGTGAATAGTTTATGCATCTCTGCATATAGTTATTTTGTGTTTATTTAATTTTATTCATCTGGGAGGTTTTTAGCAGCTTAATAACTTAGGAAATATTCCCATGTCCTGAGCATCTCTATTCTACATCATATCCCACTCCTTCACAAGATGGCTTCAATGACCAGTCCCACTCACCATTGTAGTTTCTGCTATTGAACCAAAGCTGTTGATAAATATGTTGCAGGTAACATTTACAGGAGGACCTGCAAGTTGAACAATAAATAGAAAAATTGACAGGTTGTGTTCATGACATATATTAAGTATTGTTGTTCTCTTGCCAGTGGCATCATAGCACTTACCATTGTGGTTTCTGTGACTGATCCAAAACTGTTGATAAAAATATTGCAAGTAACGTTTACTGGAGGACCTGTGGAATGCAATAAAAATGTTGCAATACACATTGAAACGAAAGTATAGATCCCTCAGCCTCCGTACAATCTGGTACAGGTGTGGCTGAAAACAAGCAGAAAGTGAGTTTTCCCAAACAGATCACATAAATATTGATCAAAAGAAAAAAACATTATCAACACTAATTTAATTAACCTAGTTTCACTGGAACTTGCTATATAAACAGACAGAGCTACATCCTCTTCTATTTAGGGATTTATGAGAAGAGTTGCACAAGAGCATCACTATTACACCTTTTTCTTTATCCAGTGTAGCAGCACAGAATCATCTTTAGCTTTGCAACCACTCCTCCTCTCTCCCTTCTTAGACTTCAAATTAGATTTTCTCTCTGCACCTATTCCACTCAGTACACAAAAGCTTGGCATGAAAATTCCCAGCAAGGAAGTTTTCACCTTGACACCAGCCCACTGAAAATGGACTTCAGCAACCAGCTCTTCAGGCACCTGATTTGGAGCTGTCTGCCCTGCTCTAAACAAATACTTCAGCAGTATCTGTTCTGCCTTGACACAGCTTTCATTTAAACAGCTCTTTGTAATCTCATCCCTCCCACCTCCTTTCCTGCTATTCAGTAGTCACTGATGTGTAGCAGAATGAATGGGGACTTGATACTTAATTAGTTATCTATTAGCCTCCTAGGTTTTTTAGGCATGATGAAATAAACAGGCGTTCTCAACTGGATCAAAAAGGATTAATACCAGATGCCTCAATTTCAGTGACATAAAAGTTGGTACAAGCATTGAGAATGAAGTGCTTTCTTCTCTCTTTTCTCATTATTAATTTTAATCACATAATTTGCCTTATTAAAAAAAATAGTGCAAAGAATGTAAACACCTGCATGTGGTTTCATGTTTGTAATTTGTATATAATAATATAATTTCATGGCTTTTATTTGTATACAATCAGATAGTGTCATATTTAAGTCTGAAATTGCTTGAAACAATGAAAGATGGAAACATATTACTTTCTTTTTTGAAAAATTGAATGATAAAGTAATGTGCCCAGTGAAACCCAGTACACTATCAGCTTCCTAAGTGCTAGACCATCCATCTTTGAGGAAACAAACATTTTAGTTCTGGGAAGAAAATCACGACAGCAATGTGTTTTGAGGCTGCTAAATTCCACTGAAGTAAAGTTCAATTCAGATACTGAAACAATAATTTTAAAAAAAACAACCCTACTTTCTTTTTATGTTGTAAATGTATTTTCACTTTAACCAAACTAAACACTTTAACACCAAACTAAAACAAGTCAAAAACTGTTCCATTCTACCTCCATAGTATTTTGCTTTTTTTTTTCTTTTTTTCTCAGTGATGTTTCCACTAGCTGGGCAGCTTGATCAGCATATTTCTTTTCTTTGTTGAACATTATGAGGCTCCTGTTGGCACATTTCTGCAGCCTATCCAGTTCCCTCTGAATGGCAGCACAATACTCTGGAGCATCAATCATTCCTGCCAGTCTTTTATCTCCTGCAAATTTGCTGAAGGTGCACTCTGTCCCATCAGCCAGGTAATTCCATTTACGTAGTCTGTTCTGATAGTTTGTCTATGAGGATGTTGTCAGAGACAGGACCAAAAGCCTTGCTAAATCTGAGATGAACAACATCCACTGCTCTCCCCACCCCCATCATAGAAGCTTGTTAGCATGGTCAGAAGTTATTTTGCCCTCATAAATCCATGCTGAATACCCCCAGTCCTGTCCTTCATGTCTGGAAATCTGGTTTCAAGGATGGTTTACTCCTGGCTTTGAGGTAAGGCTGGCCAGTCTGTAGCATCTTTCTCCCTGTCCTTCATGAAGACAGAAGTGACATTTTTTTTCCCTGTGGTGAGGAACCTCTTCCAGTCAACATAGACTTTCAAAGAGAAGTAAAAATGGCATCACAGTGCTATAGCCAGCTGGCTCAGCACTCCTGGCTCTTTCCTATGTGGACTCCTGGACCTGTCTGTGTTTGGTTTTCCCATGTAGCCTGATTCTTCCCCACTGAGTTTTTCTTCATCTGGCCTTTCCACAGGTCTCAGAGGTATGGGATTCCTTAAGATCAGTCTTATCAGTAAAGACTAAGCTGAGGGAGGCAGTGACTGCTTTGACATTTTCCAGCTCTCTTTGTCAACTTTTCTTTAACCTCATGGTGTTATGTTTAATGTTCCCAAAGCTGCCATATGTGAACACCACAGCTTCAAATTCCTGAGTGCCAATAAAACACAGTAAATATCCTTCCCTAGGTTAGGAAAGGTGCTAATGCACCACTGACTGCAGTTCAGATGTACACTTAAGTAGGGACATGCTAGACCACTGTATCTTAAAACAAAGCAAATATTTCCCCCCATCTTTATACTCAATTGTATAATCTCTATTACTTGCCTTTTGCTAATAGGTGAGGAATAGTATTAGAATTCAGTGAACTTAATTAGTTCCAGCAAAACTGTGTTCTCCTAAGCCCCAGAGTTTTCTGGAAAGAGCTTTGTTTGTGAGACACTACCAATTCTTTTTTTTTTTTTTTCCTAACCATTTATATTCATTTATAAACATCAAAAGTGTAATACAATATTTGCAACCAAATTAGAATATCAGACAATTACCAGAGGATCTTAAAAATTAACATTTGGCCATATAACTTACAGATTCTGAATTAAAAGCCCAACTTTCTCTTGTCAATCTGCTAGTGAAGGGATTTCTAAATGTGCAAAGGAAGCACACACCAAATGAAATAGAAAAGAACAAGGTAACTAACTGAGCACTGAAGTTTTCAATGCTTTTATAACTTTTTATTGATTTTTTTTTCTACTGTTGATGTTATTCCATTGGGGATGGAGTGTACAGGTGTACATCTTAAGGAAGAAGTGCGCTTTAAAGAGGGTACAAATCATCACTTTTTCCAATGAAACATTTCACGTACTCAGTCCTATGAGATTTTTATTTTAATCTACTAATTCATTTTAAATGAAAGCAATAAACTTCTATGAAGTATAGCCAAGGTTTTAGAACATAATCTAAAACTCTTCAAAGGCAATGAAAACGTTTCATTTTACTTTAGTGTCCAAAATCTAAAAAGAGGTGAAATTACCTCTGAAATATTAAGCAATGTAGAATTTACAATTTAAAAACTTTTCCCCCTAGTTTTAACTTTGTCACCTCCAATGCAACAAGGTGCCAAGGTTCAAGTGCCTTCTAGGTACATGCCAGATAATTAAAGTCATTTTCGAGTCATAAGTAAAATGTCTGCTTCTTGACTCAGGAAAAACGAAATTAAAAAAACAACAACAAAAAAAAAAGAAGCACAACCCAACCAACAAAAAAAAAGGCCAGACCAGGTAACTAATGCTCAAATCCATCAGAAAGTCTGATTAACAGCTCAGATAGCTCTTCTGCTCCCTGCAGCTCTCATCCCCTTGCTTCTTCAGGGGTTCTGCTGCTGCCACCACTTGATGGGACCCTCCAATCTTGCTCCCTGCCCTCTTGAAAGGCTCTGACATTATAATGTGTCATACAGCTCCCATGTCTTCAGGGCATTTAACACTTACAGGAACTGTTCAGCAGTTCCTTGCTATTCTTACTGAATATTTCCCTGAGTTTGCTGTGGCCTCATACCTTCTGTATCAAAGGTGTGTGACCTTGCCACTGTCTGGCTAGATGGTTGTTGGGGGTTGAACCTGGCTAGACATCAAGTGCCCACAAAAGCCATTCTGTCACTCTCCCTCTGCAGATGGACAGGGGGGAGAAAATAAAGCAAAAGGCTCATAGGTTGAGATAGGGACAGGGAGATCACTCACCATGAGCAAAATAGACTAGACTTGGGGAAAATTAATTTAATGCATTACCAGTCAGAGCAGAATAGCATAATGAGAAGTAAAAACCAAATGTTTAAACACCTTGTCCCCACCCACACCCTTCTTCCCAGACTCAACTTTACTCCAAAATTCTCTGCCTCTTTCCCCACAGTTACACAGGGGGACAGGGAATGTGTTTTAGGGTCAGATTATTATATGTTGTCTCTGCCTCTCATTTCTTCTCAGGGAAAGGAATCCATACACTCTTCCCCTATTCCAGCATGGGATGCCTCCCATGGGAGACAGTCTTCCATGAAATTCACCTGTGTAAATCCTTCCTACAGGCTTCAGTTCTTCATGAACAGGTGCTAATAACAAGTACTGATCCTCCAGTACTGATAACACACATCCTCAATCTTCCTTCTTTTGGTAGGTTATTGAGAAGATTTACTTGTACTCTTGCTCTGGAGATCATTCTATCTGTAATTAATCATATCTGTATTCTCACATCCATCCCAACTCTGCCTTTTGGTGTACAGTCTCCAGGCTGCACCTGGCAGCCTTTTCATCTTCACATTAATTTCAGGCATATAACTAAAATGTCCTTAGTGGGAATATTATAATCACATAAGAGATATAAAAAAAAACCTGTGCAGTTGCCAATTTTCTTTGATATGTGTACTTATTAAGGGGTTTTGTAAGCAAACTAAAATACAGTACACACACACAAACACGAAGAGAACTGGGCAAAGCAATAAGATGTGAAAGCAAAAATGAAAGATAATGAGGCAGAACCACCTTATGGAATAACAGTGAAAATATTGGCAAGACATTTACGGATCAGTGAAGAATCTCGTGTTTTTCTCTATAATTAGTATTTTTTGGTCTATTTTCTGACTTCAGCCCATGTCAGTGGAAAGAGTTGTCCCTTACCATCTTTGATGTTTTATTTTGCTCTGTATACAGGAGAGAAAGGGGAGCTGAACTGCCCTTTTCCCCTTAACACAGAGGGCAGGATAAGGATCAAGAGAGCTTTAAAAGACTAAAATCAGTCCTGACTGTGGGGATAGAGGGATCCAGGAACAGGACCAAGGGGAAAAATGAGGAGGCAGCAATCCCACCAGGGGCTGAGCCTCCCTTTGTCTGAGCAGCAGGGATTTCATGTCCAAGCTCAAACGAAGGACAGGCTTAAAATATGTGTGAGGCTAGTACAAAGACCCACATGCTGAGCTGAGTACTGGTAACACAGATCCCAGGACAGCAGGGGAAGGTAGGAGAGCTTGTTGGAGATGGTTTAACAATCGCCAGTTCTGAAAGCATCCAGGTTTTTAACAGTCATTTCTCCTCAACTAAACTGAACAACCTCTAACATCCAGCACAGTCTGTGATACCTGAAACACACCTAACCCCCATGGAGGACTCTGGTTTTGTAGTTTCTAAAGGTACCTGAATTCCTACTTCAAGGGTTTGCCAATCATTTCTTCGTGACCCTGCAGGCGCATCCTTGTAAGTCAGAGGCAAGGCTGCTGGGACACCTCAGCTGGACAGCAAGTTCTTCATCACTCAGCTTCCTCCCTGCTCAGAGGCAGGCAAGATAAGGACTGTAGTGCTATCAAAGGCAGTACAGCCAGTTCTGTGGTCAGGGTCCATGGATATTGGGCTGGGGAGAGAAATGCAGCTTTGATACACTAAAGAAGCTATTCTGAGCCATGGGGATGCTGTAGCTACTTCAGAAGCAGTGCAGCTTGTATACTTGTTTTCAAGGATCTGTATAATGCATAGTTAAGCCCTGAGGCTTAACTATGGGCCCTGAGCCCATAGATAAGGATGAGAAAATTTACATGATTTAACTTTTGTTTAATTTCCTGGTAAGAAAGCAGGAAGTAGGCCACAGGTAGTCTTTATTGCAAGGTAAACCTTCTCTCTTTCCCTATAATTCTGCCTTTGGGCAACACCAATGTTTTCTTCCATTCAAACATCGCTATCTCATTAGAGTGCTAACAGCAAGGGAGATGTATCAGTCACAGGAGGCAAAAAGCATGACATGAAGACAACATTGTTACCCTAGGCTTACAAATTAAGGCAACATTTTCTTGCTGGGGGGAGATGCTTTTAATTTATGAGGTTGTTTTTCCATGGGATTTGCAAGGAGTGCATCACCCTGGCATCGTAAGTATAATCATGACCAGTAAGTAGAGAATGTCTTCTTCTTGAGAAGCATTAACCACAGTCCATTGTTCCATAGAAATTATTATGCTTATGTGACTTTTATTATTAATTGATGACAATTCTACATACTAAACAAACAAGCAAACAAAACTCCAAATGCTGAAAAAAACACAAAGGCAGAGATCTCAGGAACCCATGAAATACACTAATTGTACAGTAGTTTGCACAGGTTCAATTTGCCAGAAAAATCAAAGACAAAAGACACCCCCACATCTGCTGGAAAAGTAGTACAGCAAACTGTAGGAAAGCCAGGAGTTCACTGAGGATAACTTCTTAAGCTAGATAATGAACTCTCCTACCAGAGGAGATGCAATCTGGACCTGATGGTCACCAACATAAGTGAGCTAATTGGTAATGATGAGATTGGAGGCAACCCAGGCTGCAGTGATCACACCCTGATGGAGCCCAGTCCTGAAGGGTGGGGGTCAGTCAAAGAGTAAAGCCAGGACCCTGAATTTTAGGAAAGCAAAATTCCAGCTATTTAAGGAATTATTCAATAGGACCCTGTGGAAAACTGCCCCCAGGGACAAAGGAGCAGAACAGATCTTTACGGATGCTTTCCACAGAGTGCAAGAGCTCTTGATCTCCAGGTGTAAGAAGTCAATAAAGGAAGGTAAGAGACTGACATGGCAGAGTCAATACCTTCTGGACATACTAGAAGCCAAGAAGGAAGTGCACAGGCAGTGGAAGCATTGATAGGTATCCTGGGAAGAGTGTAGAGACACTGCCTGGTTGTGTAGGTATGGGATTGGGAAGGCCAAGGCAGAGCTGGACTTGGCAAGGGATCCAAAGTGTAATAATAAGGGCTTTTACAGGTATGTCAGCCAGAAGAGGATGGTCAAAGAAAGCCTACCCTCCTGATGAGCAAGACCAGCAAACTGGAGGCTGAGGTGCTCAATAACTATTTCCCTCAGTCTTCACTGGTACCTTCTCTTCCCACAGCTCTTGAATGGATGGACTGCAAAACAAGGACTGGGGAGAAAAGTCCCTCCCACTGTGAGAGAAAATCAGGCTTGTGACCACCTAAGAAACCCAAACATCCATAGGGCTATGGGACCTGATGAGGTGCATCCCAGAGAGCCAAGAGAATTGGTTGATATAGTTGCTAAGGCACTCTCCATGATATTTGAAATGTTATGGCAATCAGGTGAAGTCCATGATGACTGGAAAAAGGGAAAAATTGCACCCAATTAAAAAGAAAAGACTAGAAAGGAGAACCCTGGAATCAACTGATCTGTCAGCCTCAACTCTGGAAGGGTAGTAGCTGAGAAATGCAGTTTACATTTGTTGGAGAGACAGGATGCCATCCAGAGACATGGGTACAAAAATGATGGAGGGATGGAACACCTGCTTTATAAGGAAAGGCTGAGAGAGATGGGATTGTCTCTTGGGAGCCCTTGTAGCAGCCTTGAAATACTTAGAGAGGGCCTAAAGAAAGATGGGGACAAACTTTTTGGCAGGGCCTGTGCTGATAGAACAAGGGGTGACTGCTTTACAATAAAGGACGGCAGATTTAGACTGAATATAAGGAAGAAAAATTTTTACAATGAGGGTGGTGGAATACTGGAACAGGCTGCCCAAGAGGTGGTAGATGTCTCATCCTTGGAAACATTTGAGGTCAGGTTGAATGAGGCTCTGAGAAACCTGATCTGGTTGAAGATGTCCCTGTTCTCGGCAGGGAGATTGGATTAGGTGACCTTTAAAGGTCCCTTCAAACCCAAACCATTCTGTGATTCTATGGTTCTAAAATAATTGTTGTGCTTCATCAAGCTAAACCAAACATCCTCTGAAAGTTCATCTGTCATATATAATAACTTAGCTAGCTGAGAATGCCATATCTATCTGCTGGTCGGAATGTGGCAACAGTTTTGGATGCTTTCTGTTGCATCTGAGATTCAGAGTTCTATTCTGTGATATCAATATACATTTATAATCAGCTGAATAAGGCTAATAGCTACAAGGGTACCTAGAGAGCCAGATCAAGACCTGCAGAGATATTGAGATGTCTAAATAATTTTAGGCCTCTCATTCTCACTGATATCACTGATCTGTAACACTACGGAGTATCTGAGGATTCCACAAGTATTACAGATAATTTTTCCCTAATTCCAGCACCCTGTTTCCCAAAGTGAACTGCAAACACACACACACATGTAAGTAAACAAAATGACATCAAGAGGACCTTCCTCTTACATCAGAGTTAAGATGCTTCCCTTCACTTAGTTAACTGCAGAAAACATCTGAGCAAAAATCCAGCCTTATGACATGACCTAAATATAAAAAGGGCATGTCACATTCCAAAACTGAAAGCTCTTCTTCAGCAAAATACCACTGAGAAGTCATAAGACAAATGCTCCAGTGACTGTCAGATCCAGGTGATTACAGCATGAGTCACAGAAAGAAAATATCTCTGGAATAAGTACAGCTAAAGCCATCTATATAAATATATACTTTGGCATAGACTGAGGTCAAAAGTGAGTAATCAATTTCTGAAGTGGCATCTGAGTTTTCATCTGTAAGACTATTGCTGAATATAATGGGAGTCATGCCAGTAAAATCCTATCAGCATTTCATGAAAGGAGAATCCCTGCTAAGATGTACTTTCCTGTGCCTTAAAGCACTTGTGAAAATTGTAAGACTGACAAGCTTCACATTCAGAGAATGTCTTTGTCCACAGACCCAGGTTTGGAAGAGGAAGGTAAGTCTCACACTACAAAACCTCTTCAGTTCTGCATTTGGCATTAAATGACAGTCCATACAACAAGTTCATTCTTCCTTGCCTCTTTCTGCTGGGGGTGATAACAGAAATATATATTACTTCCATCTCTGGGGTGCAGTGGGATATTTCCACAAAGGTTATCTGATAGAAACTGCACAAGAACAATTTTCAGGCACTATTTTATTTTATTTCATTTCACAAACCAGGAGCTCAGGAATGAAATGCCATTTGAAACAGCTAACATGCTCCTGATTTACCCAGCTAACCTGAGCTAGTCTACAACGAATAGATACCCACAGTGGCCATGATGGGTTTATAAAGGCACTAGAGCTAACTAACTTTCACACAGGTAGTTTGGGGGCTGCTACTCATGTTGTCGTGGCAGACTAGAATGCACTGGAAACCATCAACCTCAGGCATTATAGCTTGTGCTGAGATCTGTGTCATCCCACTGTGGTGCAGAGCACCTCTGAGCAAATTTCTTGAAAGCTAACTCAGGTATTTCTACACAAGCCTCAGTCACACTTGTGACTGAGTGCAGCCAGAGTTAAAGCCTTCCAAATGTAAATGAGTCTGTGGAAATAAATCTTTTAAAAAGTGAATCAGAAATCTGACATCCAGAAAATTCCCATTGGAACTACAAACTTCGGCTCACAGTTACTTAGTACCTATGTCAACTTTGAAAATATTCAGATAAATGCTTTCAGTCTTCACATGTCCCTCAAACTATTTTTTCCCTCTGAGCTCTCCATTCTTCTTTCAAATCTTTCCATGCAAGTCATTAAAAGCACCTCACTTTAGGGCATCTCTTTCTGAAGGCTTCCTACCTCCAACACAACAGAGCAATGGGTAACATTTGGGGAAATTTATTGTTTCCTTTCTTTACTTTTCTCATGACATGAAAAATCCAGGCACCTATTTATTTTCTTATCACACAACAGTGCTCAATGAAGTGACCAAATGTAAGGGAGAGGGTCTTGACCTCACCAGGAGCAGGTGGCAGAGAGGGCCCTTCACACCTTTTTAAAACTGCTTGGTTGCTTTGCATTAATGAAGACAAGGCTTTTGGTTGCTGATCAGCATGTGAACTGCATACTGTCTGCAGAGACCTAGGACACTCCTGACTGTGGTTAAACAAAAGATAGTATTACATCTCTAGCCATGAAATTTGCACTCCAGCGTAGGGTCAGTCAAGCTCCTCCTGGGTAATCTTATTTTTAATAATGTTTTATGAAGTCAGCGTTGCCAATTCATCCGAGAGACTGCATGGAACCACAAGATAAAAATTGTTCACTCAGATGAGAAGGCAGGAGGGAAGATCTACTTAATGGAAAAAGAAGTATTAATAATATAACAATATTGAAATGTTGTCAGCCCGTTTAGGCTTCTATTTTCAGTCAAATTGATCTGCTTCATTCTATTTGGCATACTCACCCCAGAATATTTATTTAAAAGAAAAACAAATTGGTATTTGGTTCATTTCTCTCTAAATATTTCTTGCTTTGTTCCTTCTCTGTGATTCTGAATTTGTGCTGAAGAAATTAGTAGAAGCTCAGTTATAAATGCCAATAGTTACAATCTCAAAGACAGGACTTGGTCAATACCTCTTTGTGGCCACAGAGAGGTCTCGGAATCAATTTTAATTCCTTTTTTCTTTTTTTTTTTTTCTTCTCTTTTCTGAGGACAGACATTAACTTTATTTTGCAGTTCTGCCGTATTTGCTTTTAATGTCTCCATAACGTGTCTTGCTTTATTGTCAGAAGGCATACTCAGGACTTAAAGAAAAAGAGCAGTTTGGGTGACTACCATGACTGAACAGACATTGATTTATGGATGCTAGGGAATTATAGACCAAATGATAGACAGGAAACAGATGAACAATGGGATTTATAGAAACAGAATGGCTGAGGCATAGGGACATATGACAGCAGAAGCAGTCGGGAGATGATATAAGTGGCAATCTGCATCTGGCCAGAGACACACAGACCCATATCCTCACCATATCTAGCACCAATAAAATAAAATAAAATTTTCCTTTCCAAACTTTCCCAATTTTTTTTTACCTCCTCATAGTTAAATTCATTTCCCTAAAATCTGCACAGGATATTATTTTGAAATTAATTCCTCCCTCCTGACTCTCAGCTTCAATGCTCCCATCATCTGATCTATTGCCTGCTTAGCTAAACCTCCCTCCTACCTTTCCCTCTGGGAACCCCTTCTGTGGTCTCCCACATCCTCAATATAAAAAATTATCTGTCTTTTAACTGTAAGACATCCTTAAGACACTTCATGGGTGTCTTTCACCAGGATTTTTTTCAGTCACCAATTCTTCCTGGATATATAAAATGTCTGGAAGAATGGGAAAGGGAATGATAACTCTTCACTAGTCTAGAAAATAAGCATCTTGTAGGCTGACTGGCTGGCTTTTTATCAATACCAAGCTAGCTCTTTGATGCAGGATGCTCACTGCACTGCTGTGAGGAGTATCATAGTGTCCTTCACATCATCTCAGAGATCTGCTGAAATAAAGCATGTTGCAGGGTCAGGGCATCTTGTCTTTTTTTGGTTTGTACCACCAACAGTCATGCTGAGTAGGAGTCTCCTACAGAGTCATTCACATGACACTGAATCCACTCTGAAGAGCTTATTGGCCAGAATTGAATCTGTCCCTTATTATTTATAACTTTTATGCTTCTTTTTTTCTTGTTTTTTGTTTGGTTGCCTTTTTTTTGGGTTCTGTTTTTTTTTTTTTTAAAGTTAAAATCTGTTAAAATCTGTTTGTGCCTTACCTCAAACAAAACACTCCTCAGAAGTGTGACAAAACCAAAATTCTCAAGGGTATGAAGCCAGAGGGTGCAAAATTATTCTCAGGAGTGTAGAGCCAAGAAGATGCAAAATCCTCCCAGATGTTTATTTTTAGGATGGTTCCTATAGCCAGACTGACCAAAGGCTTTTAACACTTCAGACTGTTCCATCTGATGGGATATCACTATCTGGAAAGGAAAGTTGCTGCAGCCTGAATCTCATATGTGACCTCATCTTCACTTCAGTTTGGTATGGATGAGAGTATGTACATTTATACCTGGAAAAAAAGGTCTTTGTACATATGCTTCTGGTTTGGCCCTATACACGTAATTTGTATTTATCTCTTCTAGAACTGCTTTAAATTGCAGTGTGAGAGCTTATAGCAGCATTCCAGTCAATGTATTACAGTTATTTAAAACAATATTTAGGACTAATTCTTTATTGAACATAATAAAAAACACAAGAAGAAAGAACAACCCTGATAAGACAGTTTTATAGCCTAAGACAAAGACATTAGAAAAGGCATATATTCATTGCAAGGTTGAAAATCCATGTTCCCCTTGTTCTCCTTTCTCCCTGGTCTAGTGAAGTTTGAATTCTTTGCTGGACAATGGGCTAATGAGAATTATTTATAGCCCCATGGATCAGACACTGAGCCCTTTAATCTGAAGGAAAATTGGACCATGTATTGTAGAGGAAAGCAGGTCACCCACAGACACTGTTTTGGGTTTGTGGGCTGCTTTTTTTGTTTTTTTAAGAGGTGACAGTGCCACCGTGGGAAGAATCTCTTTCCCATGGAATATGAGGCAGGCTCTGAGACCTGTTCCCCCCAGGGAGAAGGAGGTGGAGCAGTGCATCAGCAGAGTGCCTGAATTTGTCTTAGGAGCGAGGTGGGAGCTAAGTGAGGGAACCTGTTGCAGTCCTGGACACACTCAGAAGCAGAACTGAGAGAGGAACTTAAAACATTAAAGCACTGCCTGCTTTACCCACCAGCTGGTTGGGAGTTTCCAGAGTGTTTTATTTGTGAACTTATATTCCACCTATGCCCTGATCTAAAAGCTGCTTTATTTAGTGGCTCGTAAAGCCTTTATGCTTCCACTCTTCTCAGCTGCTGACGTGTAGGTAAGGCAGAAGGAGGAATCAATGGATCTTCATGCCCTTGCAATACTTGAAGACTGTTAGTAGCTGGCACAGTTCAGATAAGCCACTAGACTGCTCTGATTTATCCTTGGTAAGTAAATAAACAGTTGGTGAATGGCACTTCTCTTGCATGCTTTCCAGAATCAGAGCCTTTATCTTTCTGAACTTTTTTTTTTTTTTTAATTTTAGCCATGGACGTGATGTTTATGACATTGGCAGATCACTGTTTATACTGGGCATTTTGTACCTTTCATCTTAGAAGTGTATCAGACCCTGCACAACCCTGCCTGTATCATTCTGGGGGGCTCTTTTCTGCAAATGGTTAAAATCACTCTTTTCTGTAAAAGATTGTGAAATGCATCTTTGGAAGCTGAAACATCAAACATACTTTTTCTGATGACTTAATCAGAGATTTATATTCATATTTCCAGAGGGGGAAAAAAAGGATAATGAAGCTGTCTAATAAAACTGCATACTCCTGCTTTATGTATATATGTTCCTAGTTATTATATCACTGCATGTAATAGATTTGCAGTTTACAAATATGTATATTTGTAGTAAATTAAGTGTACTTGTTTTTTATATATTCTATATATAAATCTCATGTCTCCCAAGGCGGCTGAAACATAATAAGATCCTTAATGAGTGACCCTGAGGCACTGTCTCCAACTGTATAGAAAATTTAAATCTAAACATGACACTTGCTGTGATGAAAACAACAAATTCAATTAGAACACAATCAAAGCAATAATGTCTCCTGCTTTAATACTGAAGGTCTTTGGTTCTGCTTTGACATTTGTCTTTCATAAATTCCCTTGGCAGTTTATGAAGGAGCAGGCCAATATTCCATGGTAACAGCCAAGTCCATTGATATCTCTTAATTAAACCACTGGTTTTGAATAAAGGCAACACACCAATGTCATATGGATCACTGCTGCCAAACTTTTACCTGTAAAAGGGGAGCAGGGACAGATCCTCAGCTCAGACACCAGACAGCACTGTTTGGCTTGGTCTTATTCTGCTGCATGCTCGAAGCCTTTTTAACTTTCTTTGGAGGGATTTGGTTGCAGGAAGCTCAGAAAGAGCTCCAAGGAATGAGCAAATAGCTAAGCAGCACAGGTAACCAGGGGGGGTGCTGGAGCTTGCTGTATGGCCCCATTTGTCTAGAAGCCTACACATAACCTAACTGGCCATGCAACTGACCCAGCTTACTCATGGGATATAATCTGAAATTTAAGAAAGAGGAGAAGAATGACAAGTTTTATATCTCTCTTCACAAGCAATTTTAAAAGAAACACAATTAAAGGAATCCTTCTGTGTTTGCAGTAAAGAGGTCTTTGCATGCCCCCTAAGGTAGCAGCTGAACATCATTTCCTTAGCTACATTTTTGTAGTTGGAAAGAAATTAAACAAATACAACCAAACCTCATATTCTGTGGATAAGGATCCTTGTGCAGCATCTAACCATGAAGTGATATTTGTGTACTCAGCTTCACCCAAGAACAAAATAAAGCTGTAGATGTGTTTCAAGGCAGAAAATAAGACAGAAGCATGTCTGCCAGATAAAGGATGCTCAGACATCTCATGCAACCTCTGTTTAGGGAGTGCAATGGACTGAGCACATTCAAAAACTGGCCAGGTATCCTCCTTTCTTCTTACAATGAACTTTCAACCCATACTCTCCAGTGGGAATGAACTGACAGTGTTCACTTCCAGACTACATCCTGTCACACGTGGATGGCCCTTTGAGACTCAAACCATGCGGACAATAGGCCAGTGCAGGATAACCACTGCATCCAACTTCATGGCCAGTAGTCATCAGCAGGTAAAGTCTGGCTTTGTGAAGGTCGTCAAACATTGTAAAAAAAAAAATCTCTGCAGCCCCACAGCCTACCTTAGATATGCTTTCCAAATTTTCTATTTATAGGTTGTTTTCACCACAGGTATTTATTGTGAAGGGTCAGATCTAGACCAAGGTTGACTTATTCAGACAGTGTCTCTTCCTAGCACATAGCTAGAAACTGCTTTTATTTATTAAGCCTGCTGCCACTAATTTCATCCTTAAATTTCATTCATTGTTTTCCATTCATGTTTTTTCAAGCACTTAATTACTGGTCAACTCAGGGGCCAAATAAGTAAGCAATGGGCTTAAGCATCTGGGAAAAACTGACCCTTGCTGTCAAGGAGTTAAAGTATTAAAGTGCATAAGCCATTTCCTGTAACAGTTGTCAAGCTAATTTTCAGTAAATTACTTAGTCCATGTGTTTATTATTCACATATAAACCCACTGACTCAGCATGAAAATGACATTACACCAGTGTAATCACAGACTAATCTTTTACAACTACAGTCACTACATCCTCAACTACATCCCTCTGACAAGACTTCTTTGAGTTCTGAAACAGCAACTTTGGGGCAAGTTAATTCACACTGCATTACACCATCCAGTGATGAGGGGAACATCAATGGGCACTGTTGTTTCATGCCTCCATATAACTCCATAAAAATCACAGTATTACTTAGCGAATAATGACTTAATGGCAAAAAAAAAAGCACTTAAAGCATAGAGTGAAATTCAGTACAAAAGAAAATTGCTATTGTCTTCTTTGCAAATGTTTTCCACACCAGAAGATACAACACTTCTGGAGCTCTTGGTGACAAACTCTTCTCTCCACCCAGCACATGATAGTCAGACTACTACATAAAATATTGGTATAAAGGATATAGTAATGCCTATAGAGAAACAGTTTTCTGTATTTGATCACTTCTAGCTTGTGTTTAGATTGTAAGTGGGTTTCAAAGATGAAGGTGTTAAAAAGTAGAAATAGTTTAGTAATTTTGGAAGGCCAACACCTGCTAGGAAATTTTAAGTTCAAGCTGAGTTTCTATAAGCCCCCCATCTCTGTAATTAAGTTGTAGATTGATCCTTTGTACCATGACATTGAACACAATGCTCTGAGGGAACCTGAGCTGAATATACAATAAATGAAGATATGACTTCACCATCTCTGGTTTCTACCAGGGATTGCACATTCTTGGCTAGTGTTATAACACAAGTGCCCTGTGCTGATATTCCTGGTTTTGTTGAGGAAAGAGAAGTGAGCAGTGGAGAAAACACAAGACATCAGTCTGATTTGTTGTTACTTGGTTTTATCATTAAAAAACATAACATGAGTATAAACCAGGTAAAAACTATATCATGTGGATTTCACTTTTTTTTTTAATTTATTTTACAGAAATTATGCTTATAATTGAATAAATGGCAATTCAACTCATAGGGCCACGAGCATGTTTTCTGTCAGCAGAAAGACTCTCAGGGACTTCAATTAGCATTAAGATTGCAGTCTTCATATTTACATTTAAAAGTATTCCCTTCTGTGTCCTTCTGCAAATGATTAGCCTATTCAAATTCAATAAAAGCTGAGTGTAAGATGAAAACGTGTGCATTAAGTATTTGACAGTTAGTGGTTAAAGGAAGGTGATTTTGAGAGCTGTCATTCTGGTACTTCTGTCTGTTCATCAGGGGAACAGTCTCTCTCAGTGCCTGGTCATTTTTGTATCTGGCCACTTGGTCTATCAAGAGCAACCAGAAACCTGCACTTCTGCTTTCAAAAGATTGTGTAAGATAAGAAGATAAAAAAAAGGCTCTTTCAATACGCAGTTCTTATGTAAAAAAGGAAAACCAAAAAACCAACAATGCCCCCCTGCTGTTGTTGATGACTAAACATTTATATACTCTTTCTCTCCCACTACCTTCCTGAATTTTCTTATTGGCAAGAACAATTTAGGCAAAAGCAATAACTAATGATTAAATGCTGTATCTGGATTAAACACCTGATGTCTCTCTCTTTAGAATGCATACCTTCAAACAGATGCTGTTTTCCAGTAATTCAAATTAGTCATAAAAGCATATTTACTTCCAGGGGAAGTGGTAGATTCTCACACTTTGGAAAGTTTTAAATCTCAGCTCAACAGAGTGCTGAGACATCTTATATAAACTATAATATTAGAAGGGTTGGACCATATGATCCTTAAGATCCCTTCCAACATGGCATTCTATGATTCTAGGACTTAGTTGTCAGTGTTGTAAGATCTAGGTTCTAGGTCAGGTCTTGATCCACAGCATCTTTTGTAAAACACAGGAATTAATAAGTAACGTCAGACTATAAACAAAGCCAGATCCCTAGTTTAATCCATTGTTCCAGCAGGCCTCTTTTATGCTGAAAAATTCTTGCTTTAAAATGCAAAAAGTGTTATAAAGTAGGTAATCATTCAACCTTTCCTGCATCCATACTTTTATATGAATTAGAATGTCAATACTGTACAATAGCCCCATCCACAGAAAGATCTCAGAATACTGAATGTTAGAAGAGGAAATAACTTGTATAATGGTCACAATAAAGACTGAATACAAAAATATCTGTATAATACCCAACTCCACGCAAAATAAATTTATTTTGACCTCTTTTTAGGTGTACTTCTTATTCTTTATGATGAAGAAATATGTAATTTAGGACTATAAGTATTTTCAATTTTTTTAAAAAAGTTAACAAAACCTGGGCAACCAGTGCATGGGTGTGCATCATATAGAGTAATAAAAATGGTTATTAGCTGACAAGGTTTTGACTGTTAATGTAAAGTTCAAAATGGCATGACTTCACTATCTAGTTCAGAACTTTGAGATCCAAAATACCCTTCAAAGGAACATAGCTAAAAACAAGAAGACCTTTCAGACCCCACACCAGGAGACTGAGAGCTCTGGGAGAAAGTTCATAGATATGAAGTTATAAAAAAATGCTGAAGATGTTAATCAGTTTGAACTGCTGTGAAGTACCATCTGCTCTGGAAAATGACTTAAAAAAAAAAAAAAAAAAAAAAAGGAAATGGCAGATTCTTTGCCACTGAAGGTTCATACATGTCTTCAGCCAGCAGCTTTGCTTTGGGAAAACAAACAAAACACGGGACTTGGAGGGGAGCTGTGTCTGCCCAACAGCCCAGCATGCACCCTACATTGTGCGTCCCAACCCTGCTCTACCCTCTTGCATATCAATGGAGCAAAATTATGCACCTGTCTCCTCCTGTATTTTTCATGAAATAGGTTTAGATATATACTGGGAAGCATTAAAGAGCTGTCTTTAAGTTGTCCTATGTACAAGGACTGCTACTCTTCCTTGTATTATCTGGTCTACAAGAAATCAAAGAGAAGTCTTCTTCTAGCGTGCCTCCCATGTAAAGAGCAGGAATAAGGTTTTAAGAATTGTAACCTTCCTCAGTTCAGGTGATTTCTGCCTTTTCTTGCATTCTATAGAGCTTCACTGCAAATGCACAAAATGAATGTGAGAGTCTGATGTGATATTACTTACTACAGTGAGGGCTCCAGTTCAGGAACTCAGGAAGCACTTCGAAAAACTATTCTGAAATTAAAACTTAAGGCTTCCTGACTAGAGTTTTTTAATTCATCAGCTTTTAAATCTCTGGGTCTGAAAGGTGTACTAGGTTTCTTCTCACTGAGGCTTAGGAAGCAGTTTAAAAAGGCACTTTGTTCCAAATCTTGTAATTTGCACTTGTGGAACAGAGAGAAGAAACTGATCTTTGATCTAAATTTAATTAAACACTTTTTCGCACTGGCATTCAAGCTTCCTCTTTCTTAACAGTTCATTCACTGGCTCAGAAGTGCTTTTTTTTTTTTTCTAGTTGTTATCAACTTTCACAGCACTACTACACAAATGTACACTGGCATCAGATTTGTTACGGAAGGAAGCAGCTTATCAGTTTTCAAAGGTAAACCATACTCTGAAATTTAAATTGGCATAGGAGAGACAGTTTTGATGGAACTATAAGGCTCTCCAAAATGCTAAATATTTGCACTGGATCTCCCAACTCTTTGCCTTCAAAACCATGAGGCATTTTACGTTCACTTCCATAGGGATCTGCAGGACCACAAAAGGGAAACTTGCTGTGAATAGTAATAGCTGCAAAAGAAGCCCCTGGTCCACAGCCTTCTTTGTGCTGGAAAGGTGGTGGTTTCTCTCCACAACTCGACCCAAATTTTGGAAGAAAAGGAGGAAGTCGTGGAAGTGACAAACAGAATATGGTTTTTATACATTGTAGGGATCCTGAAAAATTGGTTCTTACCATTCAGTCAACATTTGCAGGATAAAACCTGCTGTGTACATACCTTGAGTCCTATCTCTCCCTATTTTAGGGAAGAAGGTTTTACTTCCTTCAAGCTGAACAAAAGCATAGACCTTTTCTTCAAACACTGCTGTATAGAAGACAACACCTCAGCTTAGAAACATTAAAGGCATTGCCTCCTTGGCTCAAAAAGTAGAGGAAAAATTGATCTTTGCTTCTAGTGTGAAAGCCAGAGTCGTATTTACTACATGGAATTAGTAAGGTCTTGAGAAGAAGCCCCTGACAGTTTAACATTATGGTCCCATAGAAAGAGGATTTTCAAGCGCTGGGCACTTATTACCTCTGTGTTCTTTTAATTCTTTCTATGGATCAACTGATCTCCATGACACTTTCACACTGGAAAACTGAAGTAATTTAAAAGAGAATCAGAACCCAGAGGTTAGACCCTCAAAACTATAATTTATTCAAAACATAATTGATTAATTAATCAGTAGTAGTGATTGAACTTACCTTTAAAATTTGGTCTGATTCTAGCATCATACCCCGATGTCCTCCCCATCAATTTGTCCAAAAAATCTGAAGGAGACAGGGTCTGTGAGGGGGATTTTCCAGATCTTGAATCATGTTCTTTACAGAAAGTCGTCCTAAATAAATTATTAGCCATCATTAGCTAATATTTAGCTTGTATTGTAGTCAAGTAATGGAAAAATTATAGCACTAAAAAAAATCATCTAAATTCAATGAATGTAGCAGTATTTTTATAGAATAATAAAGTCTATTTTTCACCTGAGAACTTTATTCAAGAAAAGTAGAATGCATGGACACAATTTATGATTGAGAAAAAAACACTTCAGCTTTCAAAATACAATTGTTACTGTTTTAAGACTTTAGAATATTCAACTTCCTCTTCATCTTATTGTGTAGAGCAATTTTACAGGGTCTTTGATATGCTATTTCATATTATTGCTTTAATTACATGTATGCTGTTAAAACTATCTGTTAACAAAGGTTTAAAGTGGTCTTAAACTTCCAAACAATAGCTGAAAAATATTGGATTTGTTAATGCTGAAGAGGAAATAGAAGAAGAAAAAAAAAAAAAAAAAAAGAAAAAAAAAAAGTTCTTTACAGAAGCTACCTGACAAAGATGTAAATCATGCTAGTGAATGATGTCTGGATTTTCACCCACCATGGCAAAAAAGGTTCCAGAGTCAGCCACATCTGATTTCATGGGGTTTTTTTACCAGTAAATATCAAATAAGAAAATTGATCCATATTATCACCAGCTGGTATTTATATGTAAACTCTTGGAATGCATCTCTGCTTTCAGGACATAAGAGCAAACTTCTGGTACCATATCATGCACGCAAAACAGGGTGTACATAGCGTATTACACATTGCAATCACATTAAATATCACAGAGAAAGAGAATTTAGGAGTTCCCCACAGGTTTCCCTAGTGAAAAAGAAACTACAATGAAATGGTTGTATTTGGTGTGTAGAGGCACAGATGTCATCATAAACCATTAGCTGGATTCTTAATAACCAATTTCATCGTTATCTACGTTTCAACATAATTTTTGAGCTATATTCAAAGTACTTCCATGACTGTGTCTTCTTAACCAAGCTCTATTTAAATATCTGATCAGACAGAACTACTCAGTTTCATGAGTGTTTTGTAGGGTTTTTTTGTGCATCTCTCTATTCAAGTAAAAACCAATTAGGTACACATGTGAGCATCTGAAATAAGACACAACTATCAAATCCTTTATCCCTTTACAGAAGCACCAGAACTATTAAAAGGCAGAGATGATAGTAAGTTTAATGACGTGATTCCCACCTTTTTTAGGTTCCATTTACAGAAGGCGGCTGTTTCTTTTTTTTTTGGCAATGACATGGTACTATTGCAAAATAACTTTAATTTTTAATACATAATAAATGTTATTCCCCACATAAATACTGAAAATATTCAGTTAAAATAAGAAATACTGGAAAATTAATCCGGTGCCCTTATTTGGGATTTTGCTATACAAATTACTTCTTTTTCATTCAGATCCCACTAGTTATGAGTTGCGTTGTGATCCCAGACTCATGAATGTAAACACTATTTCACTCTGTCACTGTATATATATATCTCATTACTCATATGAAAACACTTTATATGTCTACATGCAGATACACAGCAGTTGTACAGCATAATAATGAATCTGAACTGAAATGGTGTTTTCCTCAACAAGACTGACCTGTTTGCTTTGTACTGTAAAAGTCAATAGCTGAAGCAAAAGCTCATGAAACATTAAAAAAAAATAAAATTGAAAGAACAATCATAGGTACTGGTGCTTTAAGCAAACACAATACTGGTCTGATCCAGGGTTTTCCCAAAATCAGAGGACTAGTCTTCTAATTTCAAATAACTACATCCCTGACAAAACTGGTTCAATTATTTCCAAAGCTTGAAGAAGAAAGAACCAAAGCAACTTCCTAAACAATCTCCAATGGGAGGAGAGAATTTTGCAGTTCAGAACAAAAACTATATAAAATGGTTTAGCTATATTGATTCTCAGTGACAAAAAAAAAAAAAAAAAAAAAAAAAAAAAAAAAAACCAAAAACAAACACATGCCTTTGAATCAGAGAAATGGAAAATAGCTCACCCAAACTTGAGATTATTATTTTTTGTGTTTGTTACCAAGCAACGAGTCTCCAAGTGTAAAAGGGATAGCCTCTATAGAATGAACATTAAATACTCTCCAGTATAGCAAACAAACTAGGTTAATGTGACGTAGTATCCTTATAGTTATGATTTCCACAATCTTTTGACAAATATCATCACATAGAGTTGTATCACCTACCTGAAGTGGTTTGTCTCTAAGAAAAACGCAAATAAGGTTGTCAAAATTTTCACTAGCTGCCGGTTCATTCCTCCTGCTTTCTGTGATGATTTGGAAAATATCCCAGAAACGATTCCAGAGAGATGCAGGGGAAAAGTAAGCTGGTGCTGCCTAGATTCCCAAATTCAGCAATAATTTAATTTTCTTGGCAATCGGGAAGAGAAGGTCTGGATCTCTACAAACTGGGGGTAAAAAAGAAGTGCCAGTCCTTGGAATCATGGTCAGGTCAAGCCTAGGCTCATCTCCAGCAGCCAGCACAAAAGAGACAAAGCATCAGACCTGGTTGTTCCCCCGTCTCGTTTTTGATGATGGAGGGAGAAGAGAGGGGAAAAAAAACCAACCAAACAAAACCCACCAAAATAACAAACCAGAAAAGAAAAAGAAAGGGGGGAAAAAAAATAAGAAAGGAAAAGAAGAGGAAACCCAACTACACGGGGAGCATCACGCAAAAGGGAACAGCGCTGGGAGCAGTCTGTTGCCAGTGTGTTTGATTCCCCTTTCGCTTTGAAAATTCGGATTTCTCAGCGGTGGCGGGGCTACTGGGTCGGTCTGCTCTTTCCCCTCTTTGGGCAGGGAGGCGTCGGCTCCTGCCTAGGAGGGAAAGAGGCAGGGAGGGAGGGAAGGAAGGAAGGGAGGAGAGGAAGGAAGGAAGGAAGGGAGGAAGGAAGGAGGGAGGGATGGAGGGAGGGATGGGGGGCCGCGGGGGCGGAGGGGAACCCCGGCCCTGTGCTGGAATGAGGCGGGCGGGAGCGCACCGCGCCAGAAATTCAGCGCTGGGACAGCTCCGCGCTCCCAGTGCGCAGGCGCCGAGCTGGGAAGGTGGAGGGGGGGACAGGGGGGAGAGTGGGGGGGCGAGCGGTGTCTGCGTGGAATGGGGCGGGTTACGGGGTGGGTGAGTGGGTGTCTCTGTGGGGCGCGTTTGCGGAGGGTGCGTGAATCTGCGGGTGAGAAGCGCGGTGTGTTTGCACGGGTGGGGGGGCTGCGAGTGCGTTTGCTGGAGGGGTGGGTGTCCGGGGGAGCGGGGGGGGTGAGTGGGTGGGTGCGCGTTTGTGCGTGGCGTGGGGGTGCACCTCTGCGGACGTGTGTCTGAGGGGGCAGCGTGTCGCGGGCTGTGGGGGTGTATCTCCGCGGTGTGTTGGAGAGTGGGGGGGATAGGGGAGGGGGCGGGGGGGTTCGCGGGGTGTCTGTGCGTGTGCGGGGGTGTCTGTGTGTCCGGGGGTGTCTGTGTGCGCGGTCTCTCTGGCAGCGCGATCCCGCGTTGTGGCGGTGGAAGGTGGGTGCGTGGCGGGGTGTGCTCCCGCACGCCGCCGGGGGAGATGCTCTTACCCGGGGCCCAGCCCCGCCGCCGCCCCCCCACCCCCCTCCCCTGGCCCCGAGGGTCCTTGGACCGGCAGCCTCCGCCTTTCCACCCCCACTCCCGCCGGCTCTCGGCTCTCCCCAGCGGTAGGCAGGAGGGTGCCGTGGGCGTCCCCACAGGGAGGTGCCACCATCCCGCAGGTGCGTGTGGAGGGGCAGGGGAGGAGAGCTCCCCTCCCGTGGAGGGCAGAGGGGGGCGGGAGCCCCCGCAACCCGTGGCTGAGGCATCGGTGCGGGGAAGGATGTGAGCGGGCCCCTTTGGGGAGCTATTCAGTGAAGATCTGAGTGGGTGTGAGGAGGAGGAGGAGGAGGAGTAAAGAGCGGTCTGTGAGGAGTTTGTGGAGAACCAAAGGGGGAGGATTGTGTAGTTTCCAGTTGGGTTTATTACTCTTCTCCACGGTGCGGAGAAAACAATGGCAGACAGCTTGCGAGGGGATGTTTCCCACCTGCAGCCCCCAGCATGCTGGAAGGACGTGCTTCTCCTTTTGTATGTGGGCAGCTGAAACGTGATGCTGTTACCCGAGACCCCGCAGGTCACCAGTGACTGAGAAGGGGCGAGGACCAACTCTGCCGTTCTCCACAGTCCTGTGTCCTTCCCCCAGTGCTTCCCATAATTTTAATTGCTCAGTTGCACGTTTTCACATCAAACCCAAGCTGTCATTGAGAAATCAGGCATTCAAGAGGAGGGAAAAATTAACTTGCTCCTCTGAAGCATGTATGGTGGCTCTGCACAACACACTACAACCCTAGAAGCATAGTTTTAAATGGGAACATAATTTTAAATGGGAAATCTCAGCTAGTAATGTTTAGGGAATATACAATGCTTTTTTTCTCTGCTTCCACCACAGTTTTCACTCCCACCTGTCAGTGGTTACTCTCTGGTTCTGTGTACTCTGCAACACCCTGAGAAGAAGCTGGTTCCCTACCAGTTTAGTTGGTTCTCATTGAAAAATCCTAAAGTCTGAGTGAATGAGAATCTTTCAACAATCCAAAAACTTCTGCAAAGAAGTTGTCTTTTTAAGCCATCCTGCACTCTCAAACAAATTATTCTTCCTTCTTCAGTTTTTAAGTCCAGCCTACAGAACCAGTCCAGCTGAAGATTGATTCAGTTCCACAGAAGTATTCACATGCACACACATTTCTCTTATTTCCAAGTAAGAACCTATCATATAATGGCAGGGCCTCTCGTGATGTTTGTAATCACCTTCAAAAATGCTTCTGAGAGGTAGTTGTTCTGTTCCCACATTAGCAAGAGATCAAAGCCACTTACAGTTCATTAAATGAAACTCAGTTGTTGCATTTTGTTTGATTGTTTTATTTTAATACTGTAGAACATACCTGAAAGAAATCTGCCTTACTAGCTTACTAGTGCAAATGCTAGATAAGACAAGATTTTATGCACAAAAGATTGAAACACATTGAAACATCCTCTAACCTCTCCAGATGATGGGTTGTCCTGCTCACATAGTCAGTTTATGCCTCTTACTGCAGTTTCTCATTCTGACACAAAAAGCTCACAAAGCTGCATCTGGAAATAATGCAAAAGCTTTGAGTCAACAGAGATAGACTTTTCAAAATTTGTGCCTGTCCACATCTACCTAGGAACCCAGTAACATTGCTATATACTTTTGGCTTGGGTTAAGATACATTTTGAAATTACAAAGGGACGATTTCCATCTAGCTGCAGGAAAAATCTATGTCTCTTTAACCTACACTGCCACCTGCTTAAAAGTGTGGGGAATCTCAGGATTGCTTGCAAAGTTTCTAATGCAGAAATCACTGAACACAGCAAGCATCTTTCCGATGATACATAGATTCTGTTCACATAGATTTTGTGGCAGCACTTGCTTTTAAAGACCTATAAATGTTCATTTTCTTATTTTTTGGTGGATGAAACCAACTGAACATTTCTGTAAGTTTTTTAACTAGAGAAAACCTACTTGAAAGTCTGCTTTACAAGACTTATCTGCTATTGGCTATTTTCTGCACTTCACAGCTATTTGAATATAAAATACTAAATAAATAATATATAATAATAATATATATATTATAATAATAAATAACTATATCTCTAAGTGAAATAAATGTTGCAGGAAGTTCTCTAAAGTAACCTGTCCTTCATTGGAGTGGATTTTGTAAAAACACAGCGAGAGATATAATAACAAAAATGTTGGGTATCTAGTTCAACATTCCTTACACCTCCACGTGCTTAGAGGGCTTCAGTGACATATTACCTAGCATGGTGGTTAGGTAGAAGTACTAAACATTATTTAATAATCGAGGGCTGAAAATAGCACTTTAGTGGGATACTAACTGAAATAACAGAAGCATTCAATCTTACATTTTCCTTCTTAAAACTTTGAGAGCTTATTTTCTCTAATCAGAGGTTTTCAGGTCATGCTGGATCTACTTCCTCCTGGGGAGGAGACAAATTTTGGTGCACCCTTCACCATTTTTCCATGAATCAACATTTCAGTCATTCTTACAACACAGTCTCTCCCCATCCTTCTCCCATGAAAAAGTTGTTTATAGTTGTTTTGAGTCTCTAAGCAGTCATTCACTCACAATTAGATAGTGTCTATAAAAATGCAGAGCCAATGGCCAGGGATGATTCACAGCTCTATGGATTAGGGAGAAGGGAACAATTGGGAAGCACTGTGCCTGTATGTACTCTGCATTTCCTGGTGCCCCTTCCCATGCATGAGCTGTGATACAATCATCAATGTGCAGCAATTTCTGGGTGAGTTGCACAGATGTGATTCTTCCCAGCATCACATTTATTATTTTATATTTCACAGCACATTTCTGACAGCAAAAGTGTGGCAAATGAATGGGGGTCTTCAAGGAGTCCTGTTTGGGATGGGACAAGGTGGCTTGCAGTAAAATGGCATGGGGAGATGAAGGAAAGTGAGAGAGAAATGTTGCTCTTCCAGTGCTGAGGCTAAATGCCAACTGAGTTTCCCCAGGCATATAAAAAAGCTTGATAATTGTAGTAAATATGGTATATTATATCAAATATGAACAAATTCAGTCATTTCTCTGTTCAACCTGAGTTTCTTGAGCACTAACTGCAGGTCAGATAATAGGACATTTTCTACGTAAATGGCTTAATAAAAGTTATTTGGGGGCATGTGATTTATGTTTGTTTCCACTATGTATGTATTTTTGGAAACCTAAGAAATGTAAAAAGTAAGGCCATACCACTATCTCAGATAATGATGAATAAGTGATCTAAAAGCATGCTTCTGAGGAAACAAAATCCATCACTTCAACTATGCAATTAGTGTCTATGAGAAGAGAAAATTCAATATAACTTTCAAAATGATATTTCAGATTATCATAATTGTTGGATGTTTGTTAACAATGCCAAGTGTACTTCAATATACTGCCAAGATAAATGAATGAAGAGTACAGTCTATTTAAAAGTTCCAATTATGGTGAGGGTAAAAAAGCCAAAACAAAAGCCTGAAGGTAATCTAACATGACTTCATGATGAGCCAAAGATAAGAAACCAGCAGCTGGCCTGCTTTCTGAACTGTACCGTAACAAAATGTGTAAAGGATAAAAATGTTAATGAATTTGGTTTTAATTTTGAAACCTTTACTAATGAGAAATATCCTTCACAGAGTGGCAGTGATAGTCATGTTAGGGCAGCACAATAGCTAGTTTTTAAACTGCCCTATTTGAAATCAAATAACATATTTCAAACATTTGTGACATTAACAGATATAACAAGGTATTTGTCAGTGCAGCACCTTTCTGCATGTATCCCAAGTACTTTAGCATCATCCTGTCTTTTTTCTTATTAGTTTTCTGAGTATCTCTAAACTTTTTGAGAAATAGAGTCTTTAATTTTCTCTATTATTTTCTTCCTTGTAAATAATAACAAGCATATCTGGAATGAAAGCGTAGTAAATTTATCTTGAATGAAATTTAATATTGGAAATATATTTTTGTATTGAGTTTACTTCCGATTTCTGCATTTTACTTTAAAGTTTAAATACATGCTATATCAACCAGATGTGTGATGTATGCATAAATTTAGCTTTGTATTATAAAGTGCCTGTAATATTACTTCCCAGTGTGGGTTTGGTTTGTTGTTTTTGTTTTTTTTTTTTACTGCAAAGATAGAAAATAAATAATATACTGAATCTCATTTGAAAATTTCAACTCCTCTCTATTTAAGCTCTGACATTTTCATAGTGCCATTACACAGAGAATTATTTCACTGTTACCATTTGTTTCAAGTGGATTTGGCTATTGTTTTTTGGCATTACCATTAGATTTCTGGTTTCCTCAAGAAATTCCTATGCCGCAAGACCTATTTGGTGATTACTAACACTTTATTCCTTGTGTGGTACCAGCAAAGCCATTACAGAATAGGGAAGCATGTCATACAAATAAAATTACAACATCCAGCATCTTGAATATGATGATGTTGGAAATAAGGGAAAATAGGAATATAAAGTTGTATATACTTCAACCTGTCCAGATTTCCTTGGGGAGTAGTAGGAGGAAGAAAATGAGCTCATTAAAATGAGCTACTCATTTATTCCTTGACCTTCAGGCCCAGTGCATGGTTCATACTGGGAGGGGCTGGCAGATTTCCAAATGGCAGAAAAAATAGTACTCAGAAACATCACAAAATTGTACTTACCCTTCCTTTCATATTTCCTCTTGGCAATTCAGATGTGAATCTGACTCCTTCCTAGTCCTTAGGTGTCATTTGTGACTTAAATTCCTTATGACAACATATATTATATATCACGGATTTCAAGAAAGGATCCAAAGCAAACCCTTCCACCAAAGGCAGCCTCTCCTAATCATAAGAAATCACTCTTCAGCTTCAAACTGTTGCCTTCCTCTTTAAGCCTTCTCTTGTAAAATAAGAACCTCCTTACCTGGAAATGCTGTCTGGATTAGTGGAAGGGACCCCAATAGACTGAAGTAGTTCCAGACCTGCTCCAGCAATGAATTTCTCCCTCCCTGCACCTCAGCACTTTGCTTTATGGTATCCAGGAGACTAAAGAGCAGGAGACATGGATTGACAGGGTGCTGATGATTGCTTGCCATGCTGTAGAGCCCAGGAAGAGTGCAAACAGCAAAGAAACTCATTTACTTTTGCACACTTACTACTTTTGCACCCAAACTAGAGTTTATAGTGTTGCAAGATAATTTTTTGTTACTTTCTATGTGTCTGGGCTTTGAATCAGCACCTGCAGGTCATCATTGCTGCTGGAAAATAATTTAAAACTCTTGTTTAAATCTTGCTTGAGTGGAAGCATCATCCAATTACCACAAAATTAGCAATTACTATAAAAGATATCATATGCAAATTGAGATTACTAAGTGGCGTCAATCGAAAGAAAAATCAATGATGTGAGCTAAGTTATGTTTGTGTTTGCTGTATATGAACCTGTACCCCACAAATTTATTGTAAATATGTGCTCCTACCCACTTCTTTTGTTTACTTTATATGAGCTGACAACATCTATGAGAGACAAGGATTTTTGCAGAAAATAAACAAGCCATTTTTAGAGTTAGGCAGATGAATTCAATGTCTGACCAATATTCATTCAGCTTTAGCATTTCAGTTGCTTTTCAGGTCTGTGAGGAAAAGCAGCAAAAAAAATGCTATTCTAAAGATTTATCTAATGTCTGCCAGGATAAGAAAGAATTCAGTAATGTCAGAATAATTCATCTAGTGAACACTTGCCTCCAAAATACATATATTTATATGTATACATGAAAATCCTCTCACAGTTCTCATTTTCATTGGCAGTAATTACTTTGTTCCAGATGTTGTATGTTAACTGAATGAATGAAATATCTTCTACTGTAGATTAGAGACTTGGGCAGACAGCAGAATTGTGTAGTAATGATGAGTAATGCTGTGTATCGTACTCAGTTTAATCATGTCTTCCCTTAATGCTTGTAAGCTCAACTTGCTTCTATTCTGATGCTATTATTTTGTAAATTTGGGCCTTTGATATTTAATCAAGTGTGCATTCTTCCTGGCTTGCAATGAAACAGGTTTTTTACCCCATTTAATGCGTATCAAGCTTATTCAAAATAACATTTTTCAATAGACTACAATATGGCATCTGATCTTGCTATATGGATGCTGAGATCCAGAGTGGTTTAATCATGTGTGCAGACTGAAGAAAATCTGTAAAGCTTAATTTATTTATAAATGGATTACAAGGGTTTCTTTAAACTGATCTTTTCATTTTATATGCCTAGAGAAGAGCATAATGAAACCAATCATAGTACAAAATATGGATGATTTAGATAACTGTATGTGTCCTCCTTGTGCTGCTTCTGCCTTACCAGGATTAGCCATCCTCTAGCAAACCCAAAATGCAGGCACATGCTAATTTTCAGTACTGTTAATAGGTGTAAAACAAGCCAAAAAAAAAAAAAAAAAAAAAAAAATTAAAAAAAAAAAGGAAAACACTTTGGCCCAGGTGATATTTGAACTCTTACCTGTGGCATTTGGACTACAAATATCTTTAGTCACAGGAAAACATGGTGTCACTATAGTGTGGAGTATGCAATAAGCCAGCAGCATCACAGAACAAATATTGATGTGTGGAGTTTGTTTTGTGGTTTTCCACACTACAGATGTGTCTCTCTCACCTATTTTTTTTCCTCTATCTTTACTAGAGAGGGGTGTCAAGAACAAACGTGTGAGTGTGTAAACTCTTTTCTCCTGTCTTTTCCACTGTTCTAGCTACTAGGAGAGAAAGTGCTTTTTGTATTTCATCTGACAGCCTCTTTGTGGTTGCAGTGTAGAGAGGGAGGGATCTCAGTTTCTGCATCCCAGTGAGTCACTGATAGCTCTGCAGCCTCCTGGTGGTAGAAAAAAAATTGGTATACCTGGGATAAGGAGTCTATTAAACTCCAAAAGCAGAGGACAGCCCCAAAACTGCGTTGATTCCAGACTCACAGGCTGCTTGTTATTGGTATGCACATTCCTAAGCAGTTTGCTCTAGGAAGAGAGGCATCTGCAAGGTAACCTCTGAGTCCTTAGCCATATTAGAGCTATGATTGTTGCTTAATTTTAGAGCATCTATTTGCCCATGACAGTAACACATCCTGTGGTGGGGTGTGGTTTTTGGGGCCTAGGATAATTAAAATGTCACTGAGTTATGTCTCAGTCACCTGGAAGGCTGTCTGAGATGCAGAGATGAACCATGCTCCAGAAAGGGTGATTTATTTGTAAATTTATTGAACAATATTAGCATGCGATGTGATTTTTTTTTAGAAGACTTCATTGGATTTTCCCTAGCATACACTGAAAAATGGCACAAACCAATATTTAGCTTGTTGAAAAAAATCATATTATTCAAGAAGCAGTATATGAACACATAATAAAAAGGCTGCAATGTGATGAATTATTCATTATAAGGTAAAATTAAGACTGTCCATCCATTTCCTGAATGGAATGCTCAGCCAGGCAGGTTTGTGTTCACTAACCTTGCTTTCTGTATGAAATTTTCATTCATCCAATTTTTAAATGATCTTCTCATGTCTGGTGGTATTCATGGTTATAACCAGCAGTGAGTGATAGAGAGATGCTATAAAGAAAAAAAATATTAGAAAACATGTCTTTTAGCTAAACTGTCCTCTTTGGAAAGTAGTTAAGCAACAGGTTTCTATTCAATATTTTACCTACATTATTCCTTCAGCCCTGACAGGAATTTGACTAATGCTCGTTAACTCAATTCATTGAGCAGTGGCTTATAGAACATTTGTAATAAGATTTTATGGAGAGTTCACAATTTAAAATTTCCATTCCCTCCTAGTGCATGTGCATAATTACTATTGATACCAATGACAGTTACACAGGAAACTACACAGTATGGACTGAGAAGCAAAAAAGGCTTCTATGGAGAATGTGGATATGTTCATATCTATCTCTCAATTGCTCCCACTCTGAGGAAAAAAGCAAAGGTCATTCTCCCAGACTTTTCTCCTTTCCTGACAAAGTATGAGACAAATTAAAGTCAATTGGTGCTTCATTGGAGCTTTCAGACACTGTAAGTATTCAGCTTGTTAAGTAGATTTGCTTCAAAGCTTTCATAAACAACAAAAAAGCCCCACAACCCTCCTTTGCTTTCAAGCTAATTCAGTAAAAGGTGCTTATACCACAGTTCTCCAGGGTTACATATTATAGTTAGGTACTTAATGTGACTTCTAAAATCATCTGGGTGATGGTGTATCCTAACAACAACATCCCATAATCTGCTATTCATCAAGGAATATGTTTTGATAAAATTGTAGCATTCAGCTTTTTCTGGTTCAATAATCATTAGTGCTCAACAGAAGACAAAAAACCAAAAAAATTAAGAAACACAAAGCCTTCCTAACAACGTAATCTTAAAATACTAAGATTGTCTTGCAGCTGTTGATAATTCTATTAAAAAAGACAAGAACAGTACTGATTTTCTAAAATAAACATATTGACCTCCCACTAGTTAAAGATGTGGTGTTGTGGAATTAATCCTGATAGGAAGCTAAAGGCTGGCACCACTACAGAAAGACAGCCTTCAAGTTTATTTAAGCAAATATAGATCTGGGAGTAATCAACTCCCAAACCATAGCTAGATGCTTAATGAACCATTTTAACAATTTCCGTTGTCCAGTTAGAGACACAGGGACCCCAGACTGTCAGTATCCTCAATTCTTTGTCCTTTTCTCTTAAACACAATGTTTTCCAAGCTAAAACATGCAATTTGCTATCTAATGTTGAGTGCCTTAATCAGATAAATCATACAGGGCTTTAAAATAATGGGAAAACTGATTTAGAATAAACCAAAACAAACCCTAAATGTTACAATTTTTGTTAATGAACATAATATTTTCTCTTTTTCTCTCTTTTTTTATCTCTGTTGCATGGATAAAAGTTCCAGTACAGTGCAGGATGCCTTCAAAATCTGATCTGGCAAAACAGGATGCAGAAAAACTTTGAAGCCTGTGAACCTTTCAAGCTTTCACTGCATCTCAGAAAGCATCAGGTTATCACCCAGGAAAAGTTATGAACTATCTTATTTCCTCTAACCTTTCTCTGGTTTTGCCAGTCAAGGCAGCTTTCGTGCCTGCCTGCCAAATCTGATATTTCAGCAGTTCAACAGCACTTCTAAATCTTCTCCTGAATGCCAACCAAAAGTTAGTTAGGAGCAGGGTCATGAAAAATAATACTTTTACTATAAATGCAGAAGAAATACCACCACCACCACAGCAAATGTGTAATTCTTACACAGCATCTCCTGGAACAGATGTGGCAGAAGATGAGTACAGATCTGTCCATTTTCACACTATTCAAACTCAGGATTGCAGTTCACTTGCATATGAACCCTCTGAAGCCTTCTAGGAAACTTTCAGATAACTCAAGTTAGCATCATCCTACCTCACCTTCTCCCTCATAAGCCCTTACAAACTGTATTCCAGCTGTGTCAGATGAATCCTCAGGTACTTCAAAATTACAAAAAGCTCAACCAAAGGTGTTCTACAGATAACTGCTGTCTTAGAGCTATGGGGCTGGAAATCTACAGTGTTTGTTGAGAACGCAGTTTGTGTCTCTGAATTAAAACAAAATCTTATGTGTTTCTCTTAAGTGTCTATCCCTTCTGTCTCTTTTCAGAAAATTTTGTTAGGATGCTGAGGTCTTCTTTGTGACATGATAATTTGATGTCTTTTAATGTGGGGATATGTTCTGACATCAGTTCCAAGGATAACACAAAGTAACTGGAATGTGAAAAAAAAAAATCACCAATTTAAAATACGTGGTAATCAGTGTATAATAAAGGATTTATCTTCCCTACTGTGTTAAACCCAGAGGATAATCAAATGTGCTACAGGCAAAGCTGAAGTGTGATATACCATACCAAGACCTGCAAGCAGGCAAGTAAGTTGCTTGCAGACTTTTAAAAACTTATATTTACTTAGCTAGTGGACCTAGCTTGTCCTTTTGGAGTATTACTGAGATGATTTTATGAATTATTCATGCCACCTGGTTTAGTATTTGAAGACTTATAGTACATCACCAATGGTGCTTTTTGTAAATAAGCAGTGCAGAGAATTTAAAAGATTTATTTTTTGTATACTTTGACCACATCCCTGTGTTACACTGCTACCTAATTTCAGTGCTGGAAATGGAAACTACCCTCATTTCACAAGGGAAGTTCTATATAGTTAAGTTCATTTATGTATTCCATATTCAGGTCATGAATGTTGGCCTATATAAATGTTGATTTGTTGGGATTTTTTTAAATTCAGAAGTACTGAAAATAATATATTTTAAATTTTCTGCTTACTTGTTTTTGGTTTTTAAATCCAAAATCTCTTCCCTGATCTTCATAACTGATTTCTACATGTCTACATGTCTTCATATAGAACTTACACTCATATCAAGAGGAATTATGACTATTTAAGATGTTTTTTTACCTCTTAATTCAATTGAAACAAGTTTGTGTTTTGACTTCAATTAGAACTTAAATTCATTGGGAAAAGCTGAATCAATACTCAAAGAAGGAAAGGGAGAGTTCAGACCTTTGCTTCCTTTTTCATTGTAATTGCTTTGGAAGCAGCTTTTTAGAAATGTAAAAATCATATCTCTCCAAATAAAAATGCTTGTCATTTCCACTTAGCAAACATCTATCTTTGTGTCCTGTGTTTTTGTTCCTGCACAGTCTTCCCTCTTTAATTTCCTTTCTTGTGATGAAACATTATTCATGATGTCTCTGATCCTTCACAACAAATTCACAGAGCATTTTAGTCTCTTCCACGTAATTTATTTGCTTTCATTTTTAACACATATCCTCAAAGTAACTTACCACTTAGTGATATGCTAAACACTGGTTAAGTTCCACTGCCTCCCTCCCCAGTCTTCAGTCTGACTTTTGTCTTAAAACCTGGTCCCTATGGCTAAAGAGAAAGTAAAGGGAACTTTTTCTGATATAGAAGTAAATAGTTTTATTTCACTATTCAGACATGCGTTCTTGATTTTCAGGATCTACTTGTCATTTTAGAACTAGCCACAACTTAGAGTCAGATATCTTCTGGCCTTCCTTTTACCTGCACTCTGATGGAATCTTAGTATTGCAGGAAGGATGAATGAACTACTAGAGCTGCTCATATGAAAGGACTGAAACAGCCAAAAATCAACAGGCAGAAAAAGAAAGAAGAAAAAAGACTGCTCTAGACTTTGGATCAAACAGCTTGAAATGCTCAGTAAATGTATCCTGGTGCACAAAAAAACCCCAGATCTCTGTTACATAAACAGAATTGTAGTTGTAAATACTAAGAATTTTCATATTTGATGCTAAGTCCTGGAAGTTATCCTGTCCACATTGTTGGTATAGGCTTGAAAAAATGCTACAATTTTAAATGAAATGTGACACATTCGTTCAGACTAAAATTTTAGTTTGTCTTTTATATCCACAGGAGACAGCAAGAGCTTTGTGATCTGTGTCTCTTTACATGAATGACCCCAGAACTATTCCTGTATGAATGGCAGCCCACTGGTGTCAGTGACATGGTCAAAAAGAAGTGTTTTCAGTTAAAAGTTTCAGACAAAGAATGCCCAGTGGTCCATGGAAAATTGAGAAAGTTGGTAGTAATATACTCAAGAACTCCGGGTATCCTTGTTATAGCAACTCATAAGTTGAATGGGAGGCTTTGCTTTTGCAGCAGAGTTCAGTAGGAAGTGCACAGTATCAGCCCTCCTGCCTTTTGATGGCTTCCCAACTCCTTCATACAGCTTCCTTCATCTGTATACCTTAGTAACAGCATGCACCTATGTGTAATATTATGTTGCATGTCTCATTTAGCTTTATAGCCACTTTTTGTCCTTCAGTTCTTTAAATGAAGAGTAGTTCTGCATCTCTCAGAACAGGATTCATTAGACATGCTCCATTCTGCCATAGATTTCTTGCGGACTGGCCTTACAATTCACCCTGGTCTCAGTCTTCCACATGAAAGAAAGCATCCAATGACTACTAATGGATTTAAAGGCCAGTATTTCACTGTTTTTACCACAGTTTGAGGTAAAAAGAGCTAAAAAAAGGTTTCTATGAGGCATCATTATTTTAACTAATCTGAAGTGATCCATCCTGTGCATAGTACTCCTGAGGCTTTCCTAGAAGCATTCATTTAAGTGATAATGTTTTGTTGGTAGGGAATGCAGCATTTCAAGGCCTCCTCATTATTTCTGGATGTCCCTCAGAATATGACTATTAACAATTGCATTTGGTTGCAGAAAAGACAGAGTAAAAATTAGAACATAAAAAATACTATAGATAATAAGGAAATCCAAACAGGAACATGAACTCTGCCTTTTTTTCTTTTTTTTAATCCTTTGCAATGAGCAGGAAAGTTAATGTAGCCTGCTGTTCATCCTGATAACAGATGACAAAACAACTACTAGCAGTTGCAATAATTAATTTAGAACACTTATTAAGATGCTGTCACTTGCCTTTAAGTATCCATTGCTCCTCTTTCAGAAAAAGTCATATGTTTCTTTAGGACAGGGAGGCAAATAAGGAAGTCCAGCTTCACATTTTCCTTTGAGATACAGCCCTTGTAAGTACCACAGCGTTGCAACTGATGGTCTCCTATAATGTCTGTTTGCCACTGCAGAGAGCTGTATCTCATCAAAAGACATAATAATAGCAGTATCATAATCAAAAAATATTTGTGGACTTTCAAAGTGAAGATAAGGCTTTGAAATGCTTACAGCTGTAGTTGAGTCAGTGATATCCTGTTTTGGAAATGGCAAAATTGTGTTGTGATCTAAAAAGAACATTGTTGTTGTTAAGACTGGTCAAATAATGTCCATTTTACTCAGCATTGGGAAGTGTTCATAGTAAGACAGGGTCCGCCTGGGGCTTTGTTTTCTTGAGATGAATTGCTTAATCATAGAAATGTTTGGGTTGAAAGGGAGCTTAGAGATCATCTAATTCTACCTCTCCCTGCCATAGGCAGTGATACCTTCCACTAGACCACGTTGCTCATGCCACATCCAATCTGGTCTTGAACACTTCCAGAGATGAGGCATCTACAACTTCTCTGGGCAACCTGTACCAGTGTCTCACCACACTCTCACTAAAGAGTTTCTAATAGCCAAGCTAAATCTCCCCTCTTCAAGTCTGAAGCTTTCACTCCTTCTTCTGTCACTACATGTCATTGTGAAAAGTCCCTCCCTGGCTTTCCTGTAGGCTCCTTCAGGTACTGGGATGCAGCTATAAGGTCTACACAGAGCTTTAACCAGGCTGAACAACCCCAGCTCTCTCAGCCTGTCTTCATAGGAGAGGTGCTCCAGCCCTTGGATCATCTCTGTGTCCCTCCTCTGGACTTAATGCAGCAGCTCTGTGTCCTTCCTGTGTTGGGGGCTCCAGAACTGGACACAGTACTCCAGGTGGGGTCTCACAAGAGTGGAGTAGAGGGGGACAATCACCTCGATCTGCTGGCAATGCATCCTTAGATGCAGCCCAGGATACTATCAGCTTTCTGGGCTTCAAACGCAAGGTTAAATATTCAAAAGAAATTACAAGACTGATCAGAGGTCTTGATGTCCTGTAGACTGAAGTAATCTGGGTTGCTTAGTATAGGGGAAAGGAGCCTAAGGTGATGTACAGCTGTCTTAAGCTTCTATAGAAAAGGTAGCTGAAAAACAAAAGAGCAATTAACCAGCCTTTGTCTGCATTGGGTTTAGGGCAAAATATAATGGGATTAAATTACATCAAGGAATACTTAAATTTGACATCAAGGAAAAAGCACTACTACTAAGAATATTTGGACAGTGGAAGAGATTTCTGGGAGGCTGTAAAAATGTCCAGGCAATATTCCCAATATACCAGTGCTGAGAAACAGGAACAGGTGACATTGCAGTGGGAGAGGAGGGATAAAATGACCTCCTGAAGCCTTGTGTAGTGCAATGTTTGGGTTTTTTTAATGTAATGAAAATATTACTACAGAATCAAATTTACTTCGTAAGAGATTCATGGAAGTCACAAAATCACAGAAGTGTCACAGTTGGTAAAGACCTCTAAGATCACTATGTCCAACCCTCAACATCTCACCCTGCCCCCGCAATAATAATAATTAAAAAATTATCAATACCTGAATCACCATGCCCACTAGAATATGCCCTTAAGTGCCTCATCTACATGGCTTATAAATACTTCCATGGAAGGCGACTCCACCACCTCCCTGGGCAGACTCTTCCAATGCCCAACTACCCTCTCAGTAAATAAATTCTTCCTCGTATCCAGTCTAAACCTCAGCTGGTGCAACTTCAGGCCATTTCCTCTAGTCCTATCATTACTCACTTGAAGGGAGAAGCCAACACCCACCTCCTTACAACTTCCTTTCAGGTAATTTTAAAGAGCTATAACATCTCCCCTCAGCCTTCTCTTCTCCAAACTAAGCATTCCATGTTCCCTCAGCCTCTCCTATCACTGGACTTGTCCTCGAGACCCTTCACCAGTTTGGTTGCCCTTCTCTGAACTCACTCCAGCAGCTCTATATCTTCCTTGCAGTGAGGGGCCCAGAACTGAACACAGCACTCGAGGTACAGCCTCACCAGTGCCAAGTACAGGGGCACCATCACTTCCCTTCTCTCGCTGCCCACACTTTTCCTGATACAAGTCTGGTCCTATTCACCTGCTCAGGCAATGCCAATTTATGTTACGATTGCTCTGCTTGGTCATATTGCTCAGGTTCTCCAAGACTCTAATTTTTTTGCTGTTGCTAGAAGAGGAAAGTATTCATCATGGCTTGTATGGTCTTTTCTGTAATCAGTACTCTATATCCTTCTGCCTTCATTCTGAAACCTTCATGCCTCAAAACTTTGTGTATCATTGTGTACTGGCATTCCCATCAAAAGGACAGACTCCTTTCATGTCTATGCAAGTGGATACTGATGTATCCACTCCAGACTCCCGTGGATGGAGAAGCAGCAAGCCGCACTATTGCACGTGGAAGTAGAATATTTACCAAAGTGCTATCAAGAGGGTAATATGAATCAAATGATTGGTGGAAGGAGTATTTGGAATCAGGCCCTTCTGGATAATTATTTTCTGAACCCATGTCCCAATATTTGTATCTTTAAACCTCTTGATTTGCAAACATTGTGAGATGTGTTCGGAAACCAAAAGACCTAGAACTCCAAGGAGAAGCTGCAGTGACCAGTGATCTTCTTTTCCCAGATGCATTAATTGCTTGTTTAACAGGAATGGCTGAGAAGAGACCCATCCTGCTCAATTTCAAACATTGCTCAGCTCTACAAAACACCAGACAGAAAGCACTCCAGGAAAACCCCTCCTAGTTTCCTCTATTCAAAATGTAAACACCACTACAGCCAATAGTGAAAACAGTTTTCATTTTAGCTGTAAATGCAAAAACTTATAATTTCAGCAACCTAAATGATCGACTAGACTGGAATTTTGGAGCACATTAATATGCACAGCTACCATCCAGCAACCAAGAAGGCTTCCTTAGAGCCTTCCTGTTCCTTTTCAGTAATCTCTGTGCTGTAAGTATCAAGAATAGCATGGAAAGTAAATGTTCAGCCACAGTGATTTTCGAATTTGCAATGAGAGCGTGAAGTATATGGGAATTATTTCTAGTTGGATAGCAACTTTCTGTGTTAAAGAATAGTTGGGTTAGGAATTGAAACCTCTCACAACGAGAAGCATAATTTTGCTTTCAGTGTAAAAGCAAAAGTCACTATTGCTTCCACTGAAAATTCTAGGCATTTAGCACTTTTGAGAGTCAATTGAAACCAAGTCAGTTCAGCAACATGTTTGTCCTAGACAGAGCCCTGGCAACAGCCATCATTCTTAAAAGAGAACTGGAGATAAACACTGCTATGGATTATCAGGAGGTCTTAGTCATTAGATTTGAATGTAAGCAAGATAAATGACAGCTAGGAAGGATGAAAGGAGAAAATTTTCTCAATGATCTTTGGGAGAGAGATTGGACTTCCAGGTCTTTGAGTCCTTGATAATATTTTCACTGTTTGTTTTTCACTGTTTCATTTGTTTAATGAGGCTTTGTTTGCCTCGTATTAAAAAATTTAAAAATGTTAGGTTTCTGGAATTTTCAGCTTCCTAATTTGATGTGCATTCTTGGAGTACATATTACAGCTGTTGCAGAATTTTAAAGGAACTAGAGGTATGCCAACACTACTGCTACTAGGATTTTTTTTTTTCCTAATTACAACGGTGAACATGGTTAATTACATGCCAGTCATGAGATTTTACAATGGGTTGTAATATACTGTGATCCTACACTTCCACATTATATCAGAATCAGAAGTGATAATTGCATTGTACCATCCTACAATAATGGTCCAATTAACCTATCATACTCTGCTCTAGTAGATCCCATTTTGATGCAGCAGCTTTGTCTAGTTAAAAAAAAAAAAAAAAAAATTAGGTTCACTCTGAGCATTAAAGAAACACATAATACCCTCTTCCTATGCCAGAGACAGCATTACCTCCTGAATGAAATTACTATTTTCCTCCTACAATTTGGGTCATTCGAGGAAGGGTACCCTGGAGTATTCTGGAATATCACCAACAAAGGTCTATCTCCAATGAGGATGAAGTAATTAAACAGTAAATTCTTGCCAGCAGCCTTCCTCTGTTAATCTATGGTTCACAATGAAGAAAATTTGGGTTTCTACAGCTGCTACAAACATCTTGAATCTGAGTCCCAGTTCCTCCCACAGAAACCTGGTTTCCATTGACCAATTTCTTGGGTCAATGGAAATAGGTGTTGTCCCATTTCTAGAAATATATTTTCTTTGGGGATTTCTGCAGTTCACTTACATTCCAAATGAACTTACAATGACATAAAGTTTCCACAGTCTGCCCAGTACTACACCTATGTTAGATCTTTTACAGGTAAGGAGAAGAGGAAGGACTTTGGAATTCTTTTTCTAATGGATGAACATAGAATCACAGAATTATTGAGGCTGGAAAAGACCTCTGAGACCATCAAGTCCAGCCTATGACCTAACACCACCACACCAGCTAACCCATGGCACTGAGTGACACATCCAAACTTTCCTTAAACACCTCCAGTGATGGTGACTCCACCGTTTCCCTGGGCAGTCCATTCCAATGTCTGATCACCCTCTCCGTGAGAAAGTGCTTCCTGATATCCAACCTAAACCTCCCCTGGGGCAGCTTCAGGCCATGATCTCTCATCCTGTCATTCATTTCCAGGGAGAAGAGCCCAACCCCCACCTGACTGCAGCCTCCCTTTAGGGAGTTGTAGAGAGTGATAAGGTTCTCCCTGAGTCTCCCATTCTCCAGGCTGCACAACCCCAGCTCCCTTAGCCTCTCCTAAGACTTTCCCCCTACTCCCTTCACAGCCTTGTTGCTCTCTTCTCAATCAGTTCCAGCACCTCAATGTCCTTCTTGAACTGAGGGTCCCAGAACTGGACACAGTACTCAATGTGAGGCCTCACCAGTGCTGAGTACAAGGGGAGAAATCCATCCCTGGTCCTGGTTGCCACAGTATTCCTGACACAAGCCAGGATGCCATGGGCCTTTTGGGCCACCTGGGCACCCTGCTGGCTCATGTTCAGCTGGCTGCCAACCAGTACTCCCAGGTCCCTCTCTGCTGGGCTGCTATCCAGCCTCTCTTCCCCCAGGCTGTAGCTCTTTGTTATGGCGAGCCTTCTCTCGGGGAACGCGGCTCTTCTTCAGGAGCTCTTTCACCATCCCTCTCCTCAGGCATCTTCATCTCTTGTCCAATTCTGCTTCTGCTTCTGGGAGCATGCCTTTTATTTTGCCCTTCAGCCCCGCCCATTTCCGGCTGGGGCAGGCCCTAATTATTGGGCACAGCTGGGCCTAAGCTCCCAGTTCATTATCGGCGACACCTGGTGACTTGTGGTTCTCTCTACAGCTCTTCATGGGGTTACTGTGGCCAAAGTGTAGAACCCTGCACTTGGTGTTTGAGTTTCCTGCCATTGACCTCAGCCCATAGACCCAGCCTGTCCAGGTCTCTCTCCAACATCTTCCTACCCTCCAGCAGGTCAACAGTCCCCCCAATTTGGTGTTGTCTGAAAATTTACTAAGCATAGATTCAATCCCCTCATCCAGTTCATCCATAAAGATGTTGAATAGGACTGGGCCAAGTACTGCCCCCTGGGGGACCATGAATAGATAGTACCAGAACATTTCAGTACATAAGGAACAATGGATCTGAATTTTTATGAAGTCATTTCACAGTGATGGAGCCACAACTGTTAAACATCCTTACAGTAGAGCACAAAAGTTGTGGGGAGGAGAGGTGACCTCACTGTCCTCTTTTTTATTCCCTTCCTCAGTTCAATTACAGATTAAGCTTAAAATTCTTCTGCTTGACTTGGACTATAAAGAGTATTATAATTGTTATATTAAAACCCACTCCTGCCTCCATGAGTGTGATGAGTTCAAAGAAAGGCTTCAAAAACACTGACTGTTTTTCCACAATGGAGATGCAAGAAGAAATTCATACGTCTGATGGTGGGAGGCTGTGGATGACTTTCACTGAAACCAGTTTTTAAATGGTTCTTGATATAAATGTGGATCTTCTGGGCTTATTTAAGGACTATTTCCTATCCTTTCCACATTGCTTTTTTTTTTATTTTTCTTCAGTCCCAAAACAGAGCAACTGCAGGAACTGAAAGTTAGAAATAATTGCCATAAAAAGAGAAAGCTGTAGGGGAAGGTGCTCCTTTTACAGAGGTGGAATAATGAAAAATGAAACTGTCATACACTGGAAACATTTTTTGAAAAACAGAAATAAAAGGGGAAATATTTAGGAATTAAGGGTGCCTCAAAAGTAGGAAATTTAAGGTGTCCTACTAAAAAAGAGAATTAAAAGACCAAAATGGTAGAATTCATGCTTTAAAAATGTAGACTGACTGGAAATGTGGGAAAACGTCTTCCGCAAAATAGAGATGATAAATTTGTTTGGGGTTTTTTTTATTACTACCTCTAAACAATATCTAAGCCCAAGTTGGCAGACTTCATTTATGCCAGTTTCTTGTTTCCTTCACATTTCTGTTCTTGGTATCAGAAAAAAAAAATAAAAAAAAATTTAAAAAAATGTATTAATTAAGCTTAGCAGAAAAGCAATGTAAGACCATGCTCTGAATTCAGAATGTCTGCTGACAGGAGACTACAATCTGCAGTAAATTGTAAATAATGCTGCGCTGTCAATTAAATAGGACAAGATAGGGAAAGAGGGCAGATCTTCATAGTGTTTTCTTGAACTGAAAAGATCAACAACTCAGTCAGTCAGAAATAATTGTCTGTGTTACTGCCTGCAATTACTTTTAATGGGACTGTGATAGTATCCCCACGCTGTGCCTATATAGTACTTGTGAGACAGAGGGATTAAAAAAACAGTGTTTTTTCAGCTTTTTGAAAAAGATGAACCAAGGAGAGATGTTTCCCTGCAAAACTGTAGCAATGGTTCAGAAAGAAACCCACGGAACAATAATGTTCTAGAAACAAGCATAACAAACTTCTGTAATGGGTCAGAATTTTTCAGATTATTGTGTCAGGCTTGGATAACAACAAGAATGCTGTGCATGGGCTGGTCAAATAAAACGAATGTATCTGAAACACTTCTTCATAATTGTGTTTTAAAAAACTTATTTATGTAATTACAACCATTCTTCTCTTGAGCAGTTACCCAGTTTCTGGGAAAGGAGGCATCATGCATAAGAAGCACTGTCTTTCCATGAAGGGGAAATCTCAGAGAATCATAGAAAGGTTTTGGTTGGAAGGGACCTAAAAGATCACCTAATTCCAACAACATGAGGGCATCTCCCACTAGACCAGGCTGCCCAAAGATCCATCCAACCTGGCCTTGAATTGAATTCCAGTGAATATCTTTTTATAAGGGGGATGGAAACTGATGAATAATTGTATGTTTAGAACCTGTTGTTTACTTAGTAGAAACATTTTCTTTACTGGGTCCAGCTGAGATGAAGTTAATCTTCCCCACAGCAGCCCCCATAAATCTGTGCTTTGTATGGGCAGCTAGGAAAGTGATGGCCACATCCTGGGTGCTTTGGCTACTACTGAGCAGTGCTCCCACAGCACCCAGGATGCCTCTTCATCATCCCTCCCTCACCAGTAGGCTGGTGGGGAGGGGACACAGCCAGGACATCTGGACCAAACTGACCAAAGGGATATTTCATACCATATAATTCCTGCTCCTCAACAAAAACTAAGAGAAGGGAGGGGAGCGAAGCATTTATTATTGACTTGTCTTCTGGAGCAACCACCATGCATACTGCAGCCCTGCTTCCCAGGAAGTGGCTGGACATCACCTAGTGGTGGGAAGTAAAGAATAAAGCTTTAGTTTTCCTTTTCTTCCACATGCAGCCTTTGCTTTTCCTTTATTAGACTGCCTTTATCTTGACCCTTCATCTTGATCTTGCATTTTGTTTCCTCTTATTTTCTTCCCATGCCTCCTCCATGTGGTGGGGAATGATAAAGTGGCTTGGCATCCAGCCAAGGTCACTCCCTGCAGTTTGTCTTTTTACTTTTAGGAGAGCAGACTTTTTGTGATCCTCTTATAAATTTTTTTTCACATCTCATTAAAGTTTTGTTTGTTTTTCATAAGCAGTCAGTGTTTGCTTTTTTATCACCTGCTCTTTTAAAGTTCATACTAATCAGAAAGCGGAAAAAATAACATTTCTAGGAATATGGTTCAAAACTCCAATGATATTTATAATATATGGAGTCAAGGCTGACTGAGGCACATAAGGGTTTTTGTTTGCTTTTCTGGAGTAAAGAAGCATTTAATTATAAGGTTTTTAATCTATCCAAATTAAGTACACAATAATTAAAATTTAACAGCAAGCTAGAAAATATGTTAAACACCAGAGGCCTCCTCCTTAGCTTTCTAATAATGAAATTTACATATACATATACAAAGGTTTATTGAAAAACAGATTCACAAAAGGGTGCAATTATGGATGGCATACTTCTCCTTGAATTAAATGAAAATATCACCATGAATTTCAATAGATTTTAGGATTTTTTTCCTGAAGGATTTTCTTCTTTATTCATTTGAAGTCTTCTTGCTTAAAGAATCTACTGCTTGTTGTTCAAATCATCTCATGGTTTTCTAATTAAAATAAATAGGTTTATTTGTGCCAGTAATGGGAAGAATTTCAGTTCTGAGAATTATTAGTCTCAGGTCTATAGAGACAGGTAATTCCAAGGAATTTTTAAAAAATCCCATTTACTGACCAATAATCTGCTCTGTTATCTCAAGGGTTTTCTTCATTTACTGTTGGAATTCAGTTCTCCTGATTTACTTCTCTTTAAGGAACATATTTAACTTCTTTGGGAAAATGTGTGGTGTAAATACAGTCTGCATAATATCTATGCACTGAATTTGAGACTTCCACTAAGAAAAAGATCCAAGACCCCTTGTACTTTTTACCTACTGCCAAAAAGCATTTTGTTATCTAGGTCCTTGCTCCATGTTCATATTAGAGGTATGAAGGTATGAAAAGAGGTTCTTTGTCTTATATTAACTACAAATAAATGCCTTCTGGCATTCATATGACCACCTCAATACCCTACCTTTCAGAAACAGTTTGCTCATGCATTTTATAAAGGCGAGGAAGCATGAAATGACTTGTCCCTAGCATCATAGCTGTGTCAGGAGAGTTGCCAGCTTGTGCTAGATCTATCATTTATATTTCTAATTTAAGCAGCTGAGCTCTAACACCATCATCTCCAGAAATCATTTATAATTGCATGAAAACACTTGTATTTTTTCTTGCTCCTAATGAAAAGGTGGACATTATTCTTAATGTAATTTTCAAGTTGCAGGACTCTTTCTCCAGTCACTAGGATGACATCCAATTTACACTGTGTACCAGCTGCTCTGTGGTGATTTGAAAAAATGCAGCGCTGCACTTCTGCCATCCCAGGGCAACAAGTTACACTGGAATAATCCTTTTAATAACTGATGGCAGGGCAAGGAGACAGCCAGCATCACCTTCTGTTAAGCAGAGACCGAGCTCGGTGAGCCCCTGTCCTCCTGAGACGTTCCAAGTGAAGGAGGCATTGATCCATGTCTGAGGAAAGATTAATTGCTACTTGATAATCCTCATAAACTGGTACACTGCCATCTGTTTTCACTACAGTACACATATAGCAGAGAATATTATCCCTTCATTTTCTACCTCCCTGCACTGCTGTTACACAGAGACTCTTCTAGAAGATTTTGGAGGGTTGTGGAACTGCTCTGCTTTTGAACTTCACTTTTAGAGTTGACTTTTGGACTTAGCACTATTAACAGAGCTGCTCCTAAGGTGGGGATAAACATAATGAGCACTGCCCTGCTGACTGAGCACACTGACTGATGCCTAAATTCTCCCACCTTCTGAGTCCACCTTATATATCAGAGCCCCATAAATCCCACACCTACAGCTATTACCTAATGCTCCCATAACTGCTGTCAGTCCCCAGCAGCCAGGAGACCCATACAGGAGGGTATCTGGCAGCTCAACTCTGTCACAGCTACATACGTGATCTCAGGTCTAAAACTTTGCTCAACTGTGCAGGGTTGTACAGACTGCAGTGGTATCACAGAATGACAGAACTGTCATGGTTGGAAAGTTCCTCTAAGATCACCACATCCAACCATTCAGCCCTGGTGAGGCCACACCTCGAGTCCTGTGTCCAGTTCTGGGCCCCTCAGTTCAGGAAGGAGATTGAGGTGCTGGAGCAGGTCCAAAGGAGGGCAACCAGGCTGGTGAAGGGACTCGAGCACAGGCCCTATGAAGAGAGGCTGAGAGAGCTGGGGCTGTTCAGCCTGGAGAAGAGGAGGCTCAGGGGAGACCTCATCACTCTCTACAACTCCCTGAAAGGAGGTTGGAGCCAGGTGGGAGTTGGTCTCTTTTCCCAGATGACTTTCAACAAGACAAGAGGACACAGTCTTAAGTTGTGCCAGGGGAGATTTAGGCTAGATATCAGAAAGAATTTTTTTACGGAGAGGGTGATCAGGCAATGGAGTGGACTGCCCGGTGAGGTGGTGGATTCTCCATCCCTAGAGACATTTAAAAAGAGACTGGATGTGGCACTCAGTGCCATGGTCTAGCAACCCCACCGGTGGGTCAAGGGTTGGACTTGATGATCTCTGAGGTCCCTTCCAACCCAGCTAATTCTATGATTCTATGATTCTATGATTAATATCCCTGTCCCCCCTCCCCCCCTTCCTCTAAAATAGAAATAAAATAAAAATAAAAGTAAAGTAAAATGACATAAAATATTAAAAAACTATCTACATCTCAGTTTTAGAACTAGCATGTACTTTTCTCCCTCTGATGCTGAAATGGCCAGAGATTGGGAGTAGAAAGGCTGCCTTCTTCTCAAAGAAAGCATTACCACATGGCTTCCAAGCTCTACGTTTTACAACCACATAGGGTATTAAATTTAAGACATTACATTCAAATCAAATGAACCTACAAGCCATCTCATGGGGGATGCATGTCCCTCATTCCAATCTTGTTTTGTCAGCCAGCAGTATTTTGTGGCTTCTGTGCTTGAACAAAACTGTGGCATCCAACATTCTTCCTTCCACCATCTTTGAGCCCTCTCTGTGAGTCTGATCTTTGCAGAACGCATCCACCTTGCTTCTGCTTTGTGCATTTCTTGCCACTGCCTTTCTCTGCCTGCTCTGCCTCCTCCTCCAACCTCACCTGCCACATCTTGGCTCCAGAAATCTCCTGACCAAGACATCACAGCAGCTCTCAGGGCAGGGGAATCTCCTAGTCTCTTCAACAACTTTGCTAGTCAACATGGAACAATGAAACAGTCTTCCACTGTACTGCCCAGCCATCTGCTCTTTAAGAAAATACATATTATAAATACTAACAGAGTCAGCCTTCATAACCTCTGTTGCATACCCCCCATGTCTCATTTGCAAGGCTGCTCCAGCACCTCAATGCTTACCTAATCAATTTGGCTCTTCTGCTGATCAGCCTGAAGTTAATTCTTGGTCCATTCACATCTATCACTCGTTTTTGTGCCAGTACTAAGTACGAAGTGGTGAAGCAGGTCCAGTCACTAGACAAAATTAATTTCCTCGAGTCTCACATTTATCAGAAAAATCTCTAGATGCTGAGGAACAGTTACAGTGATTCCTGGCCATCTTCCAGCTAGTCCCTCTGAAGTGAAATGGAGCTCAATTTTTTGTGAGGACCTCTAACTCTGTCATTGTCAGAGCAATTTCTGGGCTCACAAGCAGAAGCCAGTGGCTTGGCATCAGCTGGAGAACTATGGCAAAGTCCAATGCAGATGGGCACTTGTAGAGGAAAGGCCAAAAACCTTGTTTGGGAAGTCCACAGTGTGGATCCACACAGATTTACCAGTTGGACCTGGAAATAAAACAGCCAGTTTCTCTAATACACCTAGTTTTTCTTACAGCCAGTTAGTACAAGATTCCCTAGTCTATTAGACTGGGGAAAACTGGTGTTTGAACATGCCCTCTGTTTCTGGGGCTGGGCTGTTTCCTCACTGCACTTTCCACTGACTCTGCTACGCCTTAAAGGGCTGCAAGCAGCAGCAAGGACCACCTTGCCTTTTCTCCAAGACCAAGCAAGGACAGGGGTGACTATATCAAACGATTCATCCTTCTATCTCTTCAGATTAACTGGGTAATTGGCTCCTCACCAGATGACACAGAAAGTGGTGATGCCATTTAACAAAGATGGTGAAAGCTGGAGGGGGTGGGGGATTGTAGGGTGTGTGAGTTTAAGAATTTCATTATGAAATAGAAAAAGATCTGTCCATAATAATCTGCCAGAAAAAAAAAAATGGCACTGGAAAATCTTTCTCCCACTTACCTGTTTGTCATAAACAGATGCACAATGAAAGATATTCAGAGTCAGATTTTGAATTATTTTAAGCTTTATTGCAAATTGCTCTAAAGATACTTTAGTATGGCATGGCATAAGTTTGTTGCCCATGAGATTTATTTTAGTTCCTATGATATGACAGCTTGCCATAGTGTCTGCAGTGTGAATCAAGACAGGAACAAAGTGCAAACAAATGTTAATGTGCCATATGCAAGCAACATTTACATTTGCTTTTTGTGGTGTAGTTTGAAACATTATTCAGGAAACCTCCAGCCGTGACCCTTATTAAAATGTCAGCCTGCAGCGAAGTACTTGCATGTATATGAAAAGAAATAAACCTGCGGGGTTTTTAAAATTATCTTTTACTGTGATATGCTTAAACTTTTTTACTTATTGATACTGACACCTCCTAATCTTGACAAAATCTAGACAAAAATCTAGTAGACAAAATCTAGTAGACAAAATCTACTTTAATAATAAAGTATTGAATCATATGCTTTATATTGTGAAAACGATGGACAACTACATCCATCTGAGAAAAGACTCCACAGAGTAAAACCTCAGGATACTGCAAGTGAAAATCTTTTGTTTAATTAAGATTGCCGTATAACTAAAGATTGATATTACTTCGAAAGTTTTGGGAAATTCAGTCACTGAAAAGCATCAACAAAATACTGCCTCTTTTCAGCAGAACATTCTGTCTGAAAGTTGAGGTAAATAGCCTCTGAGGTAGATAGCCTCTGGGTGCTTACACTGACATGAATGGAAGAGATTTAAACTCAGGAATGAGAGAGAAAGTTGGCACGTAGTGCCATATATAAGCACCATAGTTGGTCTTGATATATAACAAAGGAAAATTCAATGACAATGAAAGAGCAGCAGTTCCTAGAGGCTCAACCTCCTGAAGAAAGAAGATCACAAAATCATACGGAATAGTCACAGATGGAAGAAATGTCTAAGATCACCACAACCATCTGTCAACCCAGGGGAAAAAAAAATTCACCATCCCACTAGACCATGTCCTGAAGTGTCTCACCAACACATTTTTTCAATATGTTCAGGCATGGTGACTCCACCACCTCCCTGGGCAGCCTATTCTAATGCTTGATTACTCTTTCAGTAAAGAAATTCTTCCTAATATCTAGTCTTAAAATTCCCCTGGTGGAACTTCAAGATATTTCCTGTAGTCTTATCATTGTTCACTTGAGAGAAAAGGCCAACACCCACCTCCCTACAGCCTCCTTTCAGGTAGCTGTAGAGAGCAATAGGGTCTCCCTTTAAGGAGATGGTAGTAGTGCTTAAAAATGTAGTCAAACATACAGTCTTCTCAGACAAGTATAAACAAAATCTTGTACCTCATACACACAGATGCTGGGAAAAAAAACGGTAAAATGGATTACATACCTGATCTTTGATTTATCCCTTTTCCCTATTCACAGTAATATCACTTTCTGCAATGCACAGGGTTGCCTTGCTTGAAACATTCAGGAACTCTTTGTAATTATGCTGCTAATTTCTCAGGGTTTTCATTCTCACATTTATGACAGCACCACTGCAACTCTTCTTTGCTTGTCTTAGTAGGCAGCTCCATTTCCTCTGCCCTGAGGTCTCCCCACTGCACTCAGGCTCAGCCCACCCCATCCATCCGGGTGCAGCCCCACCAGATCCCTGCTGCCAGCACCCACACCTCACTTGGCTTCCAGGCCTTTGAGCAAGGGGTTTATACTTCATAGCCTTTGAAACGCTGTGTAGGAACTGGAGGGAGTGTCAGTGAAAAGAAAGTAGTGTGAGCTCCTTCAGTCTCTCTCACCCTGTGGGCATCAGGCCAGAACATGCCTTTCAACATATGGAATTAATTTGTCCAATTTGTGGCTCATCATGATTGCATGGTGCTTTATGCATATTGTTCTTGAGATACCCTAAAGCTACACATGAGTGCGAGCATAATCTGTGCTTTCAAAACCAGTTTCAAGAGCCTGTGGTGCATTGGTTCTCTGCTGCTCCAGTCAGACAGGAGCAGAACAGAAGTTCTGTTAGGAACAGAAAGCTGAAGTTTGCAGCAGTTCTCTAGCAACAGACTGTCACAAGACACAAATGCTTCTGATGCCTGTAACTCCCAGTTTGGTTAAAATAGGTGAAGAAGAAAAACAATTAGCCAAATCACAACTCAGATATCTGGCATGTGTCAGAGATTTCATATCTCATGATGTATCTTTTTTCTAAGTGATCTGAGACCCCTGCACATGAAACATGTCTGACACCCCAGCCTTTGGGAAGGCTTTTCAAGCAATCCTTTGACCTTTCATCTGTTTTCATTCATGTTTTAACCAAAGCAGGTTGGTTGGATAGTCATCTTCCATTAGGAAAGACAGTAGCTGTTACCTGTTGACTGGTGTCCCGGCTTGGGCCAGGATAAAGATGATCTTCTGTCTTGTACTTTTGCTTTCAGCTAAGTCTATTCTGAAATTAACAGGAAGTTTCTCAGACAGTGTCTGCTTCTAGGACTGATAACACTCGATGTTTATGGTTACAGCCAGAGACTGCTTTGCAGAACCAAGGACACTGCTCAGTTCTGAGGAACGTTGTGCCCTCTGGAAGGGGGCAAATTGCCAGGCAAGTGTTAAACCTTGACAAGTGGGTAACTTGCTTTCAATCAGTCTCTGACAGAGCTCACCTCAAGAACTGTGGGAGCTGAAGAGACAGGAGGTTGTTCCCCTCACCACAGGTGAGTCCCTTCATCTCTTCATGTGGCCTGCATGGGCTGGAAGACAAGTGGCATGGATCCCATTCTCACTGGCCATATTTTTCTGTTGTTCAGACCTTGTACTTCTGACAAATGCTGTTTTGTTGGGTTTTTTTAAACACAACTCAGAGATGTTTTCAGGGTTTTTTTGTTGTTTTCAGGTTAACCTTCATATTGAAGGAACCCTTTGTGCACACACTTTTATCTAAATTTCCTTTCCACAGTGTCTAGGAACTGGTGAATTGATCAAGGATCAAAGTGTGACCTGAATTTTCTGATTTGGAACAGAAAAAAGACCCCTGAAAGGCTCTCCTTTTCACCAGAAAAAAAGGCAAGAAACCACATTTTGGTCGATAAAGCTGGGAAAACATTTAATAGAAACAATGGAAACTGTTTCCATGGACTACTGACTCTTCGCACCACTTCTCATGAAGCATTATTTCTATGACCATGAAGGGCAAGGTAGAGTTCCAAAGCTTCCTACTCAGATTAAATTATTTGTTGTAAAAAGAAAAAAAATATTTCTGCCTCTCATTTGCTTAGTTCACATCAACTATTTTGAAAAGTCTGGGTTTGGATTTCTGATTAAGGCTTGCCTGAATTTCTTAATCTGAGTATTTCTTTCTTCTGAAGTTGCAATTACTATTCTTATTTGAAGGAAATGTATTTAAAACTACTTTGCTACTCCAGAAAAAAAATCTGAGGTTGTGGAGATGAAACAGCTAAAGTGAAACCCTGCCTCTCTGCATGTCAGTGGGTGTTCTACGGAGGTACAAAAATACCACAAACAGAAGAATGAAGAAGGCTTGTTTGAAACTCATCCCTTGGAGACATTCAGAGGAGCCTTCTTCCAGGCCTGCTTTTCAGCCTTCAACTTTAGAAACAGAGGCCGACTCCCTAAGACACAAAATATCTCAAGTTTCTTTAAGTGAATGTCAAGAAAAATTACTTTCTGAATGCTGTGTCTGAACATACACAGGTGTTTGTTATTCCTGTTCGAGGTAGTCTATGATTACAGATTGCACATATTAGTATTTCTTGGTTCGATTTTTGTTACTTAAGCCAAAGTTATTGTCAAAATAATGTACCATAAAAATTCCTCCATCCTATTTCTGTTTCTCATTTCCATCCTTGTTTATCTCCCTGTTCTCTTCCTAGGATGATGATGCATTCTACGTCCATTAAATCCAAACCATGACTCAACCTGCAGTGATGACACAAAGCTAGGAAATGGTTTCTGAACACCATCCTCATTAACATAATCACTGGGAAGGTCTCTGGTAGCTGTCAGGAGGCAATAGCACAGAGAAGCTGATTCAGCTTCAGTCAGAGGACTGCACTGCCACAGTTTCCAAGCTGATTCCTGTGTAACCACAAAATGTCTTCTAAAAATAAAATTCTACCAAAATTAAATAACACAAGCTTTAATGCAATGCTAAAAATGGTTTGCTTATGGTGTTTCAGCCATTTTCTTTCCAGTATGCCCCAGGGCTTTGGCCCTTGGTTTCATCATGCTGTCAGGCTGCATGTTTTAGTTTTCACTCTCCAAATGAGAATGTTTGTCATCAGTGTCAATCAAAAGATAATCTGAGCTGTTATGTCCTTCCTCTTTAAAATATATACAATCATATATACACAATCCAGCACCGTTTTTTCTTATATTTTTCTGAGTTTATTCTGCCACCCGGGACCATTGTTAAACATCTCAAATTATCTTATATTTGGTAATGACTTGAGCTTCCCCTTTCAGAGATACTCCAACAACAGGATCCTAAATCTGAGTTCCTTGCCTCATCAAAGAATCTTGCAAACAATCAGTTTTTTCTCATGGGAAATCAGCTTAAAAGGAGCAACTGCACAGAGAGATTCGTTTTGGATGTGTGGGAAAGTGTTTTGCAGAAAGAAAACAATAACCTCACTTTTCTTTTAGCTGGAAGGTAGTGGAGTTTGCAATGCATGAATAAAGTGCTTGCGAAGGCTCAGCCAACCGAACTCTTTCTCTCCTTTGCAGTTATGGCTGTGTCTGAGGAAAACCAGGTCAGTTCCCTCAGTTGCTCTGGCAGGTGAACATCTTGTTCTCTCCTTTTTCTGTTGTTTGTTTGGAAATCAAAAGGAGTGATTTCTTTGAGAGGATGCTGGGTTTGTATACATTAATCATAGATGTTTGTGGGGGAATCTCCTCTGAGGCCATGCAAGAAAAGGAAAGGTAAGCACATGCTTCAGGAAGAAAACCCTGGGAGAGATGCTGCAGAGGGGTCAAAGCAAGTAGTTGCCTTGCTGATGTAAGGGTAGGCTGAGGAAGACCTTCTTGTAACACATGCCAGAAGTGGGATGTGGAGGAAGCCACGGAGGACAAGACCTTGGGGAATATTTCATCACATCAGGATGCAATCACAAGCTACTGAGATCTTCCAGAGTATTGGAGAAACTCAGGTGCTTTACACCCACTTGCTGGAAAACCCTGTCTGCTTCTTACGGTGCTTCAGTGCTTGGAAATCTGGCTGATCATCTGAGTATTGCACATCTATGAAAATCCAGAGCTAAGAGGCAAAGAGATGGTCCTAGAGACCTTCCTCAGATGTAAAGCTGAGTTAATAGGTCAATCTGCAGCAGCAGCAGCAGCAGCAGCAGCAAGACAGGACTGCTCTCAGCCTGGTGCCTCTTCTGAGCCCATTCCATAAGTTTGGACATTGTGGCAGGTGAGGGAACTGGCTGACAGGATTTGGAGAAGTGCTATCAGTTCCAGCAGGGAGTGAGGAGAGAGCACAGCACCAGAAAAAATACAGGATTTGAGTACATATCAGCAGCTTATAGAGTAAAAATTGAAAATAAATTAAAATGGAAATCTCCATATGCCTCTCTAGGCTCAAGAGGTCTGAGGATCCTACTCTTTCACAAGCACACAAGCATAGTCTCATACTTTCTAACATCAAACAAGTATACCTAAGTGCTGACGGTCTCATTTTTTATCACCTATCCTTTTATCACCTGCATTTTTTCATTCATTCTTCCATATTTCTATTAGACCACACTTGTTCACCTCTGTTTAACCCTTTGTCTTCCAAACAATTTTTTTTTTCCAGTATCTTACAACAGCCAGAAGACCCTAATCTTAGAATAATGTAGTGAATAGTATTGATAGTTAGGAGCTGGTAAAATGATTCTTCGAATATGTTCTCTAGGAGCAGGAAGAGGTGTGATGCCTGACACTACAAAATTATTAACTGCTCTTACCTCAAAATTCCGGACTTCTGAGATGGTTGCCACCAGATTATGCCCTGTGAAATCCCTTTCCTGCCATACTGCACCAACTGCAATGGAGCATCCTGCAGCACAACTGCCAAACCACACAGATCCACTTTTCACTTGGATTTCAAAATACCTTTAACGCACCCCAGCTGCAGCCTGGAATTCAGAGCAAGTCGAAAATGTCTCAGGTGCTTCCATTTTTAAGATTTTTAATTATTTTTTTTTTAAGAAATGTGTTTGAAAAGTGTCCTTGTAGATATGTGTGGTCACACATAACCACTGTTGCAAGATTACTGTGGGTTTATGTCACCATTAATCAATGCAACACATTTTAGCTAAGTACTTTGTTCTGCTCTTGCATGATTTATTAGGTCTTCCTTCATTAATATGTTTTATCAGAAAACTAATTAAACAATGAACTGTGGCAGCAATATATACTTTGCATCAATTATTAAAAGTAAGTTTCTTGGAATAAAAACGTGGTAATGAATACTTGAGTTACTATGGGTTACACTTCATGTCAAATTATCTGAGCTGTTAGTAGCACTAATCCTTAGCTTTCCCATTTATGAGCAAACTAAATATGACACAGTTAAAGACAAGCATATTAAGCATGTTTCCAACACTGATATATTGGCAGACATGGAGAGAATTCCAAGACTTGGATTACTATGTGGGTATGTTCTATATATTAACATCCTTTTTTTGGAAACACTGTAAGGCCTCATTTGTCATCTTCCTTACCAGTCACTGAGTATACTCATTCCCTATCTGGAATTTGCTAAGTTGAACACCAGAGATATCAGTAATATCTCCATGAATAAAGCAACATATAGTTGCCCTATGTAGAATTTTAACTTAACAAATTTCAGAGCTATTTTATTACCTGTTCTTCAAAAAACATTCTTCATGCACTGTGGTTCCTTTTCCTGTGGTTTATTCAGTCTAGTTTCTGCCAGCCAGAGTACCCATGCTGTTAGTTATTTATATCTTAAAGACAGCAAAGACACTCACCTGCCTGAACCCCATTCCACCCTCATTTCACCTTCATATATTGAGAATTACATTCATGGAGTATATTCCATATTTGTTTCCTTCGTGGTCGTTTCTGAGGAGAGTTTCTTATATGGCTGTGTAGAGGAAGACTAAAAAAAAATTAGTAACTGCCTCATACCACTAAAGAGGGAAGGAATTGTTACCACTTTTCACTAAATGCCACAAAGCTATTTAATTCTCCCCCACCCTATCATAACTAGGGATTGAGGCAATAATCTAGCAACCACTTTATTTTATAAGCTTGGTGGAACCCTTAAACCTGCAACCCAGTTTGTTTTGAGAAATAGTGCATCCCTAGGACCATGCATTTATAGTGGCCTTATTGAAATGAACATTTTTCTGAAGCAGTTTCCCTTTGTTCCATGTTAATCGTACTCTGGCTTTAGCATTCTGTACCATCATAAATTACTTGGAGTGAATTTCCTCCATGACAGTTTCAGATATTGCTCATTTTCAGATATTGCTCCTATGTGTGACCACCCATGAGGTGATCAGCTTCTCGACCAGCAGGACATTTGGAGGAATACATTTCTCTAATGGGTTTTACCTTGTGCTAGGGGAAGTGAATATTTCCCTGAGTGGGAGTTTACCACCTTTCCTGAAAACCTCTTTTAGGGTATAGTTGCTATGTGACTCACAAAAAGCAGACTTGCTTCCATCTGGATGAGTTAATAAGCTATCTACCTGCACCTATCCTTCACTTCCAGCTGACTGCCACACATTATGCAAATCCCTGTGCTCTGATGGAGACCAAAGATGAGCAATAAGAAACCAGAGGTTTGCATAATCAGTGTAAGTTTCTTCCATGTTCTGTGTTCCCAAACAGCTTTGCCACTGCAGGCAGCTAAGCTTAGCAATGGTCCTCTAAATAACTTACTGCCTTACTCTTACCAGCTCTGAATTTCCTTTCTTAAATCAGTCTCTTATTAACAGAAAGGTGCATCTGTTTTCTTTCTGCCTCATTCAGAAGCCAGAGAACACACACCTCACACATGCAAAAACTACCTAAAAGCCAATACCTGCTTATTGAAAAAATGGATTCTCATTTTGAAGAGGGGAAGGATTTCAGATTGAAATTATTTTGAAACATATTGATTCATTTTGGTTCTACTTCCATAACTGTCAAGATTTTTCCCATTATGAATTTACAAATATGTATATTTTACCCATATTTACAGTATCATATAAAAAATTTAATACAGTACAATCAATAACACAGGTCAGTCTAATTTTCATTCTGCTAGAAACAGGCTTTTATGCAGAATTCTTTAATAGATTTCTCTGCATTAGGCTACAGGGTGCAAGTACCAGAATTTTTATAAGCATTCTAATGTTATGGTATAACACACTTAAAATTTATGTCATACACTACCAGATAAAAACACTGCTTCAGATAGAGAAATTAACTTTCATCAACATAACTCAGAGAATCCTCAGCCTGCAGTATGGCAAATATATTATATAAACTTTGTAAGCTGACCAGAGCTTGACAGAACCTCCCAGCTCCCTGTGTTTGCATATTCTAGGAGCTGTCATTAATTAAGATGAAAGGACACTATTAACTTTCAGTGAGGAAAAAAAACAAAAAAGAAATTAAAACCAAACCCAACCCCCAAATCCCTGATCTTTCTGCATGCAAAACACACAATCCTTTTATTCAGGCAAAGATAATTTAAGGACAGTGTTAGCCTTTATCTGAGATAAAGACTTAAATGGCAAGCTGCTATGAAAAATTAAATCTGATAAGCAGACAGACAGGTCTCTACCTGACCCACAGCACTCTCACTTGTTTCACTTTCCCCACAATTTGTTATGATGCTAACTAACAACCTTGTTCTGTGTTATCAGCTCCCAACCTTGGGCTGAGCTCTGTCTCTCAGGCCTTTTGAACACCACTGGAGTTGTACTTCAAAAAGTTCCCTTCTCTTATCTCAGGCATTTTGTGAAAGCCCAATTGTGGATGTTTTTCCCAAGTGGGTGCTGGAAATGGAACACTTTGTTTTATCATGTGCCAGCTTAGCTACAGCACGCACTCTCTGTGAGGCTCTCAGAAAGGGATTTTAGCTTGTTCTACACTTTAGAGCTCATTCAGAGCTCAGAGGGTACAGTTCTGTTCACTGCCCTCCAGGATGTGTTTCTGTCAGGGACAATGCCAGAGTCCCCTTTAGGTGACATCTATGTATTTATACCTTTACTGAAATGCTCATGTTGCCTTTACTGCAATCCAAGGCATGAACCCTCATCCAAAGTAATTTCACATTGCCCTGGCATTGTCCAACCTTCCTGAACTGTTAAAGCTTACAAAATACTCCTATCAGCTTTGGGATATGGTAGAACAAGGTGAAGAGTGTTCCATGGGAAATTCTTAATGCTGAATGTTTAGTGCTCTTTTTAGGATCTGGCAACAAATACCCAAGCAACACCTGGGATGAAGAATGACATCTTATGGAAAAAAAAGAGTCAATTCAGAGATCACACACAAGAGGTCAGGAAGGGGCAGAGTGCTTATGTCAGGTTGCCCCAGGAGAACATCTGCTCCAGATACTTGTCTTTGCAGCAGCATTTTCCTCTTCAGGTTGTTTTAACTCGGTAGATTTCTGTCCTATGTTTTTTATCTTTGCCAGAACCCAAGCTGACTATGCAAGGGCTGAGAACCCAATGCCACTAGGACAGATGATTTATCCTTCTGCTGTCCCAAAGAAATGTCTCCAAGCTGCTAGTAGAAAACCACAAAGTGGAATGTAGTTTACATTTCTAATTGCATTTCGCTAATTACAGCAGCCAGTTGAACCTGTATGGCTGGTGAAACAATGGAAAAAAGAATTTTAAGACCCATTTACTCTGAAGAGTAATTGGAGAGAGACCTCTTAAAATGAAAGAGCAAAAGTTGCTAGTTTGATATAAGCATTTCTTTTGGACAACTGCTTGATAAGTCTTTTTTCTCCCATAGAGTTTGCAAACAAGGTTTTAAATTATGGTGCTTCTGCCAGTAACCATTCACCCATGGGAGAGGTTATTGGGTCCCACCAGGGTGACCAATTATCTGTGCAGCTGATCCATGGATCTGAAAGCTCTCCCATACCGTTCCTCTGCCACGTGTAGCAGGAAAAAAGGGAAGAATCTGCACAGCTTATTGCTCACTTGCCAAGTTAGTTCCTCATTTCTGAAGACAGGCAGCTCAAAACTGCAGTAGATTTGCTGATTTTTCAAGTTACTTGTGCAGCAGCCTGGCCCTCAGTTCACATCAGGGTGGCAGAGCAAATGTCTGTACTTTATTTTCCCTCTGATACAAAGTACTGCTTGTGCACAAAGACATCCAGCCTTCTGTCACTACGCAGAACACATACGGGCTCACTTAAAAACAAAAAGAAGCCAAATTTTACATGGCACAGAGTTATGTGCAGCAATATGAAGATCCCCTAGATATAACCCAGCTGCTCTACATTGATATTCCAGCCTTCAAAGAGTTCTTCCTTCTACTTTGGGCCCCTGTATTTGTGAAATCCCATGCTGGGAAGCCTTATATGGATTACTTAGGCCTTTCCATCTCCCTTTAGTTCTCACATGTGTTGCAGGAAGGAAAAACTATGCCAATTTTGGGGTGTGTTGAAGTTCTTTTAAAGGACTGAAAAAATAATCTTCATGAGCAGTATCTTCTGAATTATCCTTAAGCATTTGTACTGAAAATATGACTCCAATTAGAACTTGTGCTTCTCCCTCGGCTCCCCAAGCATCATTGAAGGAAAAAGGGAGATGCTGCTGGGTAGTGCCTGTGTTCTTGAAACCAGATTTGATCCTATCTTTCTTACCATGTTCCAATCAAGTAATGTATGCTTTTGACTCTCAAGTAAAAGTGCCAGCTTTCATCCCAATTAACAGTGCCTCAAGACTCAAACAAGTTTTTTAAAGCAGACTTTTTATCATCCATTTTTCAAAATGGAAAACAAGTGATGAAAAAAAAAGCCTATCACTCAGAAGTAAGAACTGTAGAAAGACCTATTAGAAGAGAAGTAAACTCAGAAACCCAGAATAGTCTCCAAAGCCAAACATACTTTACTTGGCCCAAACCAATGAAACCTTCTTTCCCTGTCATTTGTGTGCACTTCTGTAACATAGTCAGGTGAGTGTGTGTGTGCCCTAAAACACATATAGGTAAAATATGCATAATGCCATCACACAGTTGTTGGAATTATTTAGAGAGCAGAAAATGAAAGGCAAAACCACTCCCACATCCTAGGCTCTTGAAACTTCAGGAGTCATTACAGATGTGCAGGTGTTTAAGGTTTTGTCAGTTCTACAAGGCTAAGTGCTGAAGTCTGAACATAAGCAGTAGCTGGAAAAAAAAGTTGAAAATTTTCCTTGTGATTTTCTTTTGTACTTCTACAATTTTCACAGCACCTCAGAAACTATTCTTTTCTGCTCTCTGTCCATTCCTTTTGTGTCTACATTACAGTTGCTATAGCTGTAGTGATTTTTATAACTCACCAAAGAGCAAAGCAAACACAATTTAAGAGTAAAAGTTTCCAATGAATCTCAACATCATGAATTTCTCATGCAGGCTACTGCCAAAGGTAATTCTAAAGGCTCTCTTGTCAGTAAATGCTTCACAGCATAATAAAATGAAATCGTTTAAGGCAAGCAGTCACAGGCTGTAAAGGATATCATATATAACACAGTGACATTTGAAGAGGCTTCAGAAGTTCTGTAAGTGCAACCTGTATCTAAATCAAGGCATTTTGTCTCAAACTTGCAGCTGTATGTTTTAATATTTTGCTTCAGTGTGACACTAATTCCCTTTGGCATCTTTCGAAATCATAAATCCATACAAATCAAAAGTTTGAAAATTGTCAAGATAAATAAAAATGTAGTGATGTGCCTGGAGGGACTCTTAAGGTCTTTGATTCCTTTAAGAAACTCCGTCACAAAGCTGCAGAGAGGTTGGCATGATTTTTCTGATGGAGATAACTCAGTGCTGAACACTTCAGAACTGAAGTTGCAGGAATAGGAAATTCACTGCTAAGTTCACTGCCCTGATTAGCTCCATGCATTTTACTCTTCCACCACACTCATCTCAGATGCTTTATAGTATTTGAACATGAGCAGTTCTGCACAAGACAATAGAAACAGGAAAGAAAAAAACCAAATTGGATGTCTCCATATTGTCCCCATAGTCTGAATTTTCCCTGCACCAAGTAACTACCTTGTAAAACTCACCTGCTTTGAAGTCAGGCTCTTGCTCTGTGTATGATGTGCTGTCAGAGAAAAAGCTGTCTTTGTACTTATATGTAAAATACTTCAGAAACTGTTCATGTTATACTCACAATTATTTAATACCATTATGTCTTGGATTAGTGTTGTGGTGTTGTAGAAGCAGGGGGACAACCGGAATGGCTCCTGTGAGAACCTGCTGGAAGCTCTTTTGGTTCCAGTCCCAGTCCTGCCTCTGATCAAGACCTAGCATATATGGGATGCTGGATGTGTTCTGCAAGTGACAAATTCAAGAAAGGGGAAATGGAACTGCAAAAATATATTTAAAAGGAGACCTGCAGAGCAGAGGACAGTAGGAGGTGAGAGAGCAATGCCAGAGCAAAGACACCAAGGTCAGTGACGAAGAAGGGGGAAAGGTGCCCGATCAGAGCTTTCCCCACATCCCGTGGTGAGATGGCAGCTGTGCCCCTGCAGCCCATGGAGAGTCCCCGAAGGACCACGGTGGGGTAAATGTGGATTTGTAGCCCCTGAAGTGTCACGGGTGGGCAGACATGGAGCTGCAGCCTGTGATGGTCAGATGTGTCTGTGCAGCCGTGTAGGAGCCTGTGTGAGAGAGAGAGGAGGTGACTGCTCCCGCAGCAGCCGTGACTCTGTGTGCAGCCCAGGCGGGAGCAGTCTGTGCCTGAGGGACTGCACCTGTGGGAGGGACTCATGTCCCAGGGGTTCCTGAAGGACTCTCCCTCCCGGGAGAGAGAGGGACCCCGCGTTGGAGCGGGGGAAGAAAGAATGTGAGGAGTCCTCCCCCTGAGGAGGAAGGAGCGGCAGAAACAGCGTGTGGGGAACTGATCCTAAACCTCCCCTGCCCCTCCCCTGTGCACTGAGAGGGAGGCAGCAGGGAAGGGATCCGGGAACGGGGAAAAGGGCGTGTGGGCTGGGGGAAAAGAGGCATTTATATCTAAGCCATGCTTTTTCTTTTTCCTTGTTGAACATTAGGGGTCTTTTCCCTTCTCAAGTTGAACCTGTCTGGTTTTTGCCTGTTACCATAATTGGGGAATGAAAATTTCCCAATTCCTTGTCTCAGTTAACAAGCATTTGGGTGGATTTTCTCCTCCCTGTCCCACAGTTGGGAGGTGGGGTGTGGGTGAGCAGAGGCCCAGTTGGTACCGGCTGGGCCTAAACCCTGACACACTGATAGTGACACACTGACCCATCTACTTCTTTTACTATCTTAAAGGGTTTGCAGCTTCATACTCGTGCCACAGTACTCAAGGGATAGCAGGCATATTTGTATAAGACCATTAAATACATTGAAATGTCGATCAAATAGAACTAAATCCTACCCTGAGATAAAATGGTTCTAGGTTCTTGAAAGAAGTTTGGACTTTTCTGTCTTGTATGGATCCCTCACAATATTGAAAAGGGTGTGGAAGCACATAGGTGTGAACATCAGATACAGTTGCAAACATCTTTTCTCCCGACTGTGGGAACTGAATTTAGGGAAAGGAAACTGAGTGAGGGAGAGAGTGAATGAGAGTCTCCACCCCTGGAGATACTGAAAAGTTGTCTGTGTGTGGTCTTGGACAATCAGCTGTATGTGGCTCTTCTTCAGCAGGGGGTTTGGACCAAATGAACTCCAGGGGTCTATTCCTACCTACGTCAGCAGTCCTGTGACTCCATGACTGTGTGTGACATTTACCTTTATATGAGGTAAAAATAAAAATTTGTTTTGTCCTTAGCAGTTTTACTAGTTCAGGAACATGAAGAAGAAGAAATGTATCACACAGAAAAAGTCTGTCTCTTTCATCAGGAAGGTGCTCTAATAACACTTGTCTCAGAACATGGGAGGTTGAAAACATATTGAAAACATATCATTTTTGCAGTCCTTCCTGCTTGCCCTCTTTCTTGAGTTGATGTGGTGGTATTTTAGTAGTGGAGGAGGGTTTCCAGGGATGGTTCTCGTGAGAAGCAGATGGGAGATTCCCTGGATCCAAAAAACCCAGCCCCACCTCTGGCTAATGCTGAGCATGTCACTGACAATAGATGTGCCCCTATGGTTAGCATATTCAAGAAGGGGAAAAAAGAGGCCATAAGACCAGATGTGGGAGCAGTGGAGGAGCAAAATGGGTCAAGAAGGAGCAGAGATACCAAGATGGGTGAAGAAAGAGCAGGAGAAGGTGCCTGAGCAGAGATTTTCCCACAGCCCCATGGTGAGATGGCAGCTGTGCCCCAGCAGCCCATGGGGAATGGTTGGCAGATGTGGATCTGCAGCCAAGGAGGACCCAGTGACAGAGAAGGTGATTGTTTTTCTGAAGCAGGTGTGACTCTGTGGACAGCTTGTGCTGGAGCAGTCTGTTCCTCAGGGACTGCACCTGATGGGAGGAACTCACGTTGGAGTAGGGGAAGACTGTGAGGAATCTCTTTCCCCGAAGAGGAAGGAGCAGCAGAAACCCACATGTGATGAACGGGCTGTAACCCTCACTCCATGTCCCCTTGGGGAGGAGGTAGAGATATTGGGAACAAAGTAATTTGGGCCCAGGAAGAAGGGAGGAGTGGGGTCAGATATTTAAGCTCTGTTGTTTTGTTTGGTTTTTCTCTATGCCTTGTTTTCATTTGTTTAACAATTAATCAAATTGATTTTTTTCCCCAAGTTGAATTTGTTTTGCTGGGACAGTAATTGGTGTGTGAAACACTCCTCATCCCTAAAACCGTGAGGTTTTAGGTCAGTTTGCTCCTTGTCATTCTGAAATGGGAAGGGGGAGAGAGCAGCCACATGGTTCTTTGTTACTCACTGGGCCTAAACCCCAGCAGCCTCCCCAACCACAAAATGCTTTATTTTTCTTTCTGTTCTGCTTTTGTCCAAGTGGAAATTGCGTCCTTTATCCCAAGCTGAAATGGCAGCCTTCCCATAGCTGCTGTGCACATCAAAGGAGTCTGCTGTCTGACAGTCACTGCCTTCATTTATGCTTTATTTTGATGCCATAATTTTCTTATGAAATACTAAGGTCTACAGTGCAAAAATAAAGCTATTTTTCAAAAGCATCTACAGTTCTTCAAGTGAGTCCAAAATGTACTCAGTACCTGTCCCCACTTTCAAAAACCAAAAGTTCTCTTGGCAAATTATTAACTCCAAGAAGGATCTTAAACTGAAAGAGGAAGGAAGACCCTCTGTACTGTCCTTGCAGATATCATGAAGTTTGAGGCACACAGCCATTAGAGCTGTAGGCTATGTAAACTTCAAGTGAAGTCACCTGTAAACTATGACTCTGATAGCATATCTCCTGGGCATGAGTACTACATATTCATGGTTTACCACCCCACAAAGAGAAAGGATAAAAAAAATCTGCAGAAAAAGCAGATGAGCAAGAATAAGCAAAGGTCAGAACAGTGATGCAGACAGCTGCTTGTGTTAAAGCGTCGCAGAGAAAAAGGTCATGAGCAAGAATGGGGTCCCTCAGCCCCACCACCATACTCGGTCTTCTGCTCCAGCATTTCAGAAATAAGATGTTTGCTTTAGGTTGCTTATGGTACCTAAAGGTTAGAGCATAAACAAAACTGTGTGGTGGAAGTGACTGGTTGAACGGAGTGTGTAGGGATGGCTGAACCTACTCAGAGCAGTGGCTGAGCAACTTCAATACCCTATTTCCAAGCATGGTGAGGGCCACATGTTTCAGTGAGTGCTAGAAAAAAAAAAAAACAGCCTGTCATGGACAATTAAGGATATTACTTCTTCATGAAAGGAATAATCTTTCAGGCCCTGGGTCTTAAATCAGCACAGCAAAGAACTGCTCAGTGAATCCAGTCTCCTGCTATTTTATGCTATTTACGCATCTTGTAATGTCTTTCAGAAACTGATAAAAAGAATTGGTTAAGCCCAAAAGTGTGAAGGTTTATCTCATTACTCTAAGTGCATCTATCTCCAATGTAACTATGATACATATACACACCCCTTTTTCAGCCTTATATTCCTCAAATACTGCTTAATGACAAAATACAGAATAGGTTCGTATCTTGTATTTGTTGGTGGGTTTTAACTTTATGGTCTTTCAAAGCAGGAAGAGTGGATTTCAGCTCATTTTCAGTTACCTAAGCTTATATGACAATGCAGATGCTGCAGACACCTCAAATTTGGGAGAGGAGATAATACAGACCCCAATAGTGAAGCTAAACATGAACAAAATGCAGTGTAAAGTGATGAGAATGACAGAAGCTGTATTTCAATAACTCATCTTGATCCTGGTCCAAGAGAAGACATTTGTCTTCAGAACAAGATACCTCAACCGAGCTGAGAGGGCGTAACTTGTAAAGCTACTGCAGCTGATACACTTCCAATTTCTCTCAAATGCCATGGACTGGGTTCACCATGGCAAGGTTTGGTTAGTGGGCATGCTACAGGGTTGGCTTCTGAGAGAAGCTTCTAGAAGATCTCTCCATGTCTAACAGACCAAACGCCAGCCAGCTCCAAGATGGACTCCCTGCTGGCAAAGGCCAAGCCCACCAATGATGGTAGAAGCACCTATTTGGTAACATAATTAAGAAGAGGGAAATAGAAACTGTTGCAGAACACAAGCAGAGGTGAGAATATGTGAGGGAAGCTACTCTGCTGACACCAAGATCAGTGAAGAAGTAGGGGGAGGAGGTGATCCAGGTGCCGGGGCAGAGATTCCCCCACCAGCCCATGGTGAAGACCACAATGAGGCACAGTGTCCTTTTTCAATCCACAGAGGTCCAGGTGGAGCAGATGTTCATCTGCAGCCCATGGACTATAGACAGTGGGAAGGACTCAGATTAGAGAAGTTCATGGAGAATTTGCTCCCATGAGAGAGTGTAGGGGCAAGAGTGCAGAGAACATTGGAGCAGGGGAAGAGTGGGAAAAGAAAAGAGTGGCAGAAAAAACTCTAATGAACTGACCACAATCCCTGTTCCCTGCTCTTCTGCTTCTCTGGGCAGGGAGAAAGTAGAGAAAACAGGAGTGAAGTTAAATCAGGGAAGAGGGGAGGGTTAAGGTGAAGGTGTTTTATGACCAGGTTTTATTCCTCATTACCCTCCTCTGAGGTGATTGTTAATCTATTGAATTAATTTTTCCCGAGTCTGGTTTGCTCGTGGTGGTAATTGCTGAGTGATCTTCCTGACCTTGTCTTGGCCAATGAGCCTTTCACAATATTTTTTCTCCCCTGTCCAGATGAGGAGGGAGAGGAATAATGGAGCAGCTTTAGTGGGCACCTGGTGTCCAGCCAGGGTCAACCCACCACACACTAACCTGTTGCCTCAACCACAGCTCAGTGTGCTTTTCTCAAACTGGTGTTTTGGCACAGAGTAAAGTGCTTCTTGAATTATTGTGGGGTTGATTTATATGCCAGAACATTTTCTGTACATTTCCTACAGATGCAAAGGTGCTTTCACTGCACCTGTGCCCAGGACTTGGAGGTTGTGGAAGGTGTTTAAACTGTGGATGGTTTCTTACTGAGTGGCTGCCACTCATGCAAAATTTAGCAACATTTCTCTTACCAACTCAGGTGGCTGAAGAAAAGATATTTAGCTTTCAGCCCAAGCTCTGCTTATTGGAAACACTTGGAACTTTAAAATTAGGAAATGACAGCTCATTTCTAACACATGCTTGATGTGAGTTATTTTATCAATAATGCTTGACAATCTTAAGACTGAAAATTATATTCACTGAACTTCTGTTGATTCATAAGTTTCACAGTTCTGAAAATAATGATTAGTGGTGCTTGAAATGTTTATTTTTAAGTGGGTTTTTGTTGTTTATTCAACCACAACTGCTAGAGAATCTTACAAACACCCAGAGAACTCATTTGATTACACTCAGTTTATTTTAGAAATTTTTATGCTGAGCCATCTGAAAGTGCTAAATCATTAGAAAAAGAAATTTTTGAGAAGCTAGAATCTGTAAATATCTAAGTGCAAATTCATATATTCCATAGAGTGTATGTGTACCCTAGACAACCCCATAATTTCCCTGAGAAGGGAATCCCTCAAGTTGAACACTGAAACAATGAGAGATGTTTCAAAAGGTGAGCTGATGGAGAGACTGGTGAGAAGAGACTAACAAGCTGTGTAGTGGGTCTCGAGTTTAAAAAAGGTAGTGAATCTACCACTCTGCACAGATGTTTCTTGGAAAAATTCTGATTAATTTGTTTTCAGTATCCATCACGGTTTGGACAGAATTTATGTTTTGCACTTAAGAGAAATAATAGCTGTACTCAAGTGGTATGGAAATACTGTTCTAGTTCAGAGAAGCTGTACTTCAAATGTGCCCTGTTCTAGTTCTCCCCATCTGACTTCCTTTAGTGATTCAACATAGTCTTCAGAACATCAACATTCATGATGAAAAAGGCCCTTTATTTCCTGGAAAGGTGACTTGCTTCTGTTTATCTGTAGTACAACCAGAAGAGTCATCTACAGAGGAATGGATTTTTAAGGTAACCAAACTACAGCCTCCATGAGGCATAATGAAATTGCTGTGTATTTGAGATGCTAGAAGCTCTTACTATGATTTTTTTACCAAAAAAATATTTAAAGCATTTTATTTTTTTTTCCAAACACCTTGAATTATGTATAAACAATAATAGCAGCAATATGTGCACCAATCACTCAGCTTTCTAAGTGGAGCAAGGTGTGGTGCTAATTAACTAAAAGCAGCAATTAGTTAGCAGTCCCCCAAGGGAGAGGGCTACAGATATTGCAGCTATATCCTATATCATAGCTATGAATCATAAGAGCTCTAATAGCCCTGCCTTTAAGTACCACCAAACAAAGGAAGAAGAAACTAACTTACTGGGCATTCACACTTTAGTCACTGTGAGCACAAGTACATCCTGGGATCTAGACAGATTTCTAGACAGATTTAGTCAAAGGGCTGTAGAGAGCATCCTCACCACCAGCAGGAAGGCATTAGGCAGCTAAGGGTGGAATTGGGCTGTGAGTTAACACTTCCTTCACAGCTATAATGTGCTGCAGTCACCAACAAGCTCTTGTGGGTTCGCACCCTTCCAGATGCCCAAAGCAGCTGTCAGCCATGCTCGACCAGACAAGCTTGCAGCTGTTTGGCATCGCCAGAATGATGTGAAGACACAGGCTGAAGGAGGGAGTCAGTCCCACCAATTTATGTTTCTCAAATTGTAGCAAAGTGCATACTCACTTGATTTGTATTGGCTTACAAAAGGTTACATTTCTTGCCCTTCTGTGAAGAAAAGCACATTGAAGAAAATACACAGGCCCAGCTGGGGGCTCAGGAGCACCAAGTAGTTATATAAAACCCCCGAGATGCACCTGGCTGTTCTGGCAGGTTTCTGGGGGCTTCCTAAAAGCAAAGCAAATCAAGAACAGAGAGACTGAACCCTCTAAAGGAGGTTCTTCCATTCCTATGCATTACATACAAAATTGACGAGAGGGAATGGTTTAGGATTTCAACCTCCACCTCCCCACACCCCTCTTCAATCATGATCCAATCCCAAACAGACACAACAGAGTTCAAACCCATTTCTCTTTACAAGCCCTGGAGACTCACGGCCCACAGCAAGGGAAAAGATATACATAATAAAAGTAACAAGGGTGTTACAGCTATAGTTTCTGTTCCTTTGGAAGCTGGGCAATTTTCTCAGCACAGAAACATCAAACTTGAAACCTCAGTTCACTGCAACCTTATGATCTCTTGGCTCATAAACCTGCCACTATGGCTTACTTTCATAAACTCAGACTGAAATTGCTTTAGTGCAATCATGTCTGGTCTATTAACTCACAAATTGTCTTGATCCTTTGAAGACAGCAGCAGTTACATGTCCTCAACATAGAAGAGTAAAATATATAGAAAAAGTCTTCTCTCTTTCTTTCATGCATACAAAATCTGTTAACCTACTGCACAGTGGCTGATATGAACTCTGCAGCAGAAGAAAGGAAATGTCTGTTTGGCAAATAAACCCAGAGCTCAGAGCACGGCTGAGCCACAGGGACAGGTTCATCAGTCAACAGATCATGAGGTTTCAGGGACCAGAGGTGCCAAGTCTGATGATTATGTGATGAGAAAACTGCTTATGGAGAAATAAACTAAAATTTGCTTTAAGTGGATGTTTGAGCAAGTAGGTTTCAACTTAATTTTCTATAAATGCTTGTGACAGAAAAAAATTAATCAAATATATCTACAGAAAGGGAAAACAAAAAAGGCTGAGAGGTTTGCTTTTTTTTTCCCCCTGAAATTACAAGTTAAGAAACAAAATCCCTCTCAGTAAATGCTTTTATAAATTTATGTTCTTCAGTAGTTACCCAATACCTATTTGAAAGCACACAGCAGGAAAAGAGGACAAATAAATGAGTTTACATGCACCTACATAGACCATTCAGCCACCACAACACAGAATAAATAAAACTATTATTCTCTTTCTGTATTTTTAAATGCAAATACAAGAGGATATAATGACAGTACTACATGGAAAATTAGATTAAAAGATTCACCACAGGTAATGCAAGATTACCAGAAAAAAAATTATAAAGGTTTTCTTCATCACAGTTTCCAAGGAGAAATAGAACTGGCCTATGCTTTCTCCTCCAGACTGATTCCTGTTGTTTCCTTCCTCTATAACTTCTTTCCTTTGTATACCATGAGTAAAGAGAAATACATCATCCCTTTTGCTCCACAGATCTGCAGACATTTTTACAGCAGGTTCACCACAGAGCAGAAACAGGAGATTTTTCTCCTGGTTCCACACTGTAGCTTGCCTTCCTGCCTCCTTGCCTCCTGGCAGGAAACTGAATCCCACTCACTCTTCCCTCACGCAGGAGGGCAGAGAAACCCACACACACAAAAACCTCCTCTGCACCCTCATACCAAGGCCTCTCACACCTGCTCCTTGAGGATGGTCACAGAGGGCTCAGGGATTGCAAGGTTGCCTGACAGAAGTCCAGGAAAGACCTTCACTGGGATTTATGGATGTACAAGCAGAAAGTCAAAGCTCAAATCACCAACATGGAATAATCCTTACTGGGGCAGCTTGCCCAGCAAGCTGACTAAGTATTTCAAAGTGTAAGGAATGACAAAACTGTTCACTGGAAAGAAAACATTAAAAAACAAAAAATGCAGACAGATATTAAAAAGTTAGATATATCCCTTTTTGGACCATTCTGTATGATTTCTCAGAATAGTATCATGTCCTCACACATTTTTGAAAATGGGAAATACAACTTGACACAAGTTCATTTGTTCAGTTTTCCAAGATCACTGTTTGCTTTCTCAACTGAGACACTGAAAGTAGTCTCTGACTTGTGTTGAATATGAATTTTTTCTAAAGAAAAATTTAAAACTTTTATTTTTTTTCTTCGCTTGAAATTCCAAAAAAATACTGTGCTTGAAGTTACACTGCAAACTCAAAAAAGGCATCACACATAACATAACATCATTACACCTTTAGGAACATCTGTTATCAAAGGAATCACTTCACATACGTCTGCTGAAGACAGAAGATACAAACTTTGAAGCAGCTAACTTAAATTAAAACCATCTTTGTCACTGTATAAAATAGGAAATAACTTGTGGGGTTGTTTTTTTTTTTTACATCTTCTCTTCCAAAACTTTGTCCAAAACACACATCAAAGACAGAGCCCATGATAATGGATATCTGGTGTGATTCTTCTCAGTGCTCACTAGGGTTTTCTCAGTATCTTCCAGCTGCATCTTCCTGACTGTATTCATTAGCTGCCTTCAAAGCATTTCCACAGACCTCCCTTCTCAGCAGGATCTAAGAGTTCTTACACAGCCTCCACCGTGCACTGGTAAAATCTGCTCAGGACTGTCTTCACCAATTTGTGCAGGCAGCTTTGCTTCATATATTTCTTTGACAGTTTTGAAATTTAAACACTAACTTGGGTTTATTCAGCATACACTCATAATTAGTCCCCCCCTCGTTCTTTTTTTGACTCTCATTTGCAAGTGGAAAATATTCATACAGATACATTCTTTGTTCTAATTTCAGAGCCTGGCAGGGTCACACTGAGTCCAGGAAGGAGCTAGAGAAGTCTGGAGAAGTCTTAGGAGGAGCAACTGAGGAAACTTGGGTTATTTAGTCTGAAAAAGAGGAAGCTGAGGTGAGACCTTATCAATCTCTACAACTACCTGAAAGGAGGTTGTAGTGAGGTGGGGGTCTGTCTTCCCCCAAGTAACTAAAAATAGGATGACAGGAAATGGCCTCAAGTTGCAAAAAGGGAGGTTGGGATGGATAATGGGAGAAATTTCTTTACTGGAAGCTTGGCCAAGCATTAGAATTGGCTGCCAAGGGAATTGGTGGAGTCACAATCTCTGGAGGCATTCCAATAATGTGTAGACGTGACACTAACAGGACATGGTTTACTTGGCATGGTGGTGGTGGGGTGATGGTTGGACTTGGTGATCTTAGAGGTGTTTCCCAACCTTAATGAATCCATGATGCTATGGAGACCTTCCCATTTTCTTTCAACTCCTTGCCAACTTTAATCTGCATTCTTGATTGTTTAAATGTGAACATTGCCTGGCTAACACCAATGCACCAAGGCTGAGCTCCCACTTCACCAGCAAGATTCTCTACCCTCTGCATGACACCCCAAGCTTTCCCAGCCTTCCACTGCATGGTCAGACCAGTTATCCCCACAAAGGAGAAGGCTCATGTAACTGCACAGCCATTGACATCATTTTGTACCTGTAAATTTGCTTGCCCATCTGTGGAAAGCTAACACCACGCTTCTCTCAGGAAGCATTTGCTTATGCAAGTATGAGACACATTGCAGAGAGAAGTGCCGAGCTGCAGAACCAGGGCTGCCATCTCACTTGTGATGGGAAAGGACATTGCTAAGAGATGTTACATGATGGAAGGGTGTGCTGTGCAGCAAAGTTCTCGGAATAAAAGATATTTAAGAATTAATCAGCTTGTTTTGAGGCATGTTGATGGCAAAGGATTTGACTCGGGGCTGCTCACGTCTGACATTGTCTTTGCTTGCACTGAAACTGTTCACATGGAAAGCAACATTTTTGCCCAGTGTAAGTAACTCACAAAGACAACCAAGACCAGGGTATCTCAGGCTGAATTCCCCTCACTACTCCTGCCTCCTTTGAATAAATGAACTTCCTTGCACTCTGACAGACTAGGGAGATTAATTCAGAATGTATGTGCACTGAACACCTGGCAGACACGATAAAGCCTGGCTCTAAGAGCTAAGATGAAACAAAGGTATAAATAATACCAGTGAAGGATTTACAAAAGGACAAAATATGGGCAGCCATTTAGAGGTGACAGTAATTACTTAAGTAAATGTCAAAACTCTTCAAAGAAGCAAGAAGGGAAATAGTCATGAATATTTAAGGCTGAATCATGTGAGCATGTTGATTTGCCATTTGGAAGGTTATACTCCTTTCTTATCTTCCCTGTGATAGCTATGGAAATGGATTTTAAAATCTGTAGCAGGACAAGCTCTTACTGTTTGAGGGCCTATTGATTCCTAGATGTACTGAAAGCAGTGGTGTTTTAATTCACCTAGAGCATCTAAAATTTTTTTTATACCATTCCTGAAACCAGCCACAATGATGATAAAAACAAGGAAATAATAGAAAGAATTCCAGATGCCTGTAAACATGTAGAGGCAATTTCCCTGCTATAGCGAGTGTCTTCTGATCACAGTGGGACAAGAGAAGTTCACTGGACCTCATTATAGCCTTTTACTCTCAGATCTATCCCAGCTTTCACCATCAGGGGAACTGACATTAATACAGCTAACAGTGCCACCCAACCAAAGTTGGGGAGAAATGCAGCACTGCTCTTCCACACACTTTGCTTCACCATTAAATCTGTTTTTTGCAAAGCTCCCTCCTACCCTATTCACTGCCTGGTCACACCAAGCAGCTGCAACAAGAGTTTACAAAGACTGAGCAGCATGTCCAAAAAATGTGTTAGCCATGAAGATCAACAGATGAACCTCATAAGTCAAATAATCATAAATAAAAAGGCAGATGAAATTCACTACCTTGAATTCTACATTTAAGGGATGCCAAAACACCTCTGCACTTAAACTGACAGGCTCTGGGATGTCTTTTACAACACAGATGAGAAATTTGAATTCATCATAGACAATTACATGAAAACTTCAGTTCAGTACCCATCAAAAGAGCAAGTCATTGTTACAACTAATTAGGAAAGGAATAGAAAAAGACAGAACAAAAACAAAAAAAAAGGGACAATATTATGCCCCTGTGTAAAAGCATTCTTTGCTTGGTACAGGTGCAGTCACCATCCTTGTATTTCAAAAGTGGCAGAATATAACTACAGAAGAACTAAATGACAAGAGTTTTGATCAGAAATAAGTAAGGTCTTCCACATAAAGAAAGACTTTGTAAAATAGATCTCTCTAGCTTAGAAAAGACATGGATGAGGGCAATGTTATAGAGATCTACACTATCATGGCAGCAGAATAAGAGGCCAAGTGTGACATGCAACCATTTTATTGCACACTTCCCTGGAAAGAGTTTATGGGCTAGGAACCTATTTGCATCTCATTTGGCTCAATCACTCATAAGTTTTACTTAACAATTTTCATAAAATGTATCAGCCATAGAAGTTACAGAGCTTAATGCTGCATGAAAGATTAATCCAGTGTTTAAATTTTGATTTTCTGCCCGTTTGGTTTGTTCATATTTAAACCATAAACAAGTGCACTCTACTTGAATCTGAACAGTGGCACACAGGAAAGGGCTTTTCCATCTTACAATGCAGCTAACCCAATCTCTGAGGGTATCCTTGACTGGCATATATAACATAATCCTCAGTATTCTCCCTTTTGTGTTAAAGATAAAAGCAGGAGGCTCACAGATCCACAATTAGACAACAATTTTATATCTCTGCTTCCTGTTGAATTGATCCAATGCCCTAGTTTGAGCCAAGATAGAACCAACTTTCTGTCTAGTAATTCTACTTTTCAGTTAAGTGTCTTCTAAGTAAATGCACTTGCTAAAATTAACAACATGATTCTCAGTCAGTGTCTGTTTCTAGGACTGCTAAAGCTTAATGTTTATAGTTATGGTTAGAAAATGGTATGCAGAACCAAGGTCATGGTTCAGTTCTAAAAGTCATATTTTCCCTGGAAAGAGAAAGGAAGTAAAAGGGTCTGTCATGATCCGAGTTATTATTTATATTTTGTTTGCGAGGAAATTTCAGCCACTACTCATAGACGACGCGTGAGTTTACAAAAATAACCAGGCTTTATGATTTAAACAAGTTCAAAGGATTTATTTAGGAATTATACAATTAGTTACTTTGGGGAGAAGAGTCGTTAAGAAGAGAAAAGAAAGAGGGTAATTAAGATGTTATTACCGCCCGCCGGCCTTGGCCTCTGGCTGTGGTCGGGTGCGTAGGGTCTGTCGCTCCTGCCGCCTCTGTCCCGCAGCTGAAGCCGAAGTGCCGAGAGAGGGGGGGTCCAGAAGAAAGCCGCCTCGCCGCTTTCCGCTTGGGCCTTCAGAGCTGCTTGCTGCCTTTTTGCGCCGAGCTGGCTGGAGTTTGTAGTCACAGGAGCTGGCTTACACGTGTCCTTCTGAGCTGTTGGCTCCACCGAGCTACTGGCTGCTCTGAGCTGCTGCTGCTTCGGTTCTTCTGGGGCGATTTTTATACAGGAAAAGAAAAGGGGTCCCCTTTTTGCATAAGTCCCTGATACATACAGATTTCCCGACTTCCCGGAGATGAGTCATCCTTATCTTTTACTCTTTTTGGGTGTCCTGCTACCTTTATTGTTTCCATCATGCACCAGGAGACGACCTGATAAGTATTCTTATCTTTTAGGTGTATGTCAGGCATATGGTGAGGTTAATTGACAAAATGTTGCAACATAGCAGGGAGAAAGAAAAAAAAAGATTGATTCAAGAGACAAATTTTTGTATTTTTAAAGTGTTTACATCATTTCACCCCGTGGCTCTTGAGTCAGGATTTTTTTTTTTTTTTTTTTTTTTTTTTTTTTTTTTTTTTTTTATGTATATATATACATATATACACACATCCCTATATATACACACATCCCATTTGGTGGGGTTGTGTCGTGTGGCTCTATTTTGTAATCTGTGCCGTTTTAGCAGGCAAATTCCATCTCCGAGGTTTCCATTAAGGAGCAACCGGGAATTTCACCTTGCCTGACACAGTTCTTCCCACCGCACGTTTACTTAGCTCAAAAGCCAGAGTATTTTTAACGTGTGTTTGTGGGGGAATGGTGGTAAACTGTCTGTTGTACCACATTTTCCACATCATACATACCTCACCATATCATGTCACCTCACCCCGTGGGTTTTGAGGCTAGGGAAGCGTGTTTTCGGGATCAACAGCTTGATATATATATATTTTCATTAAAAAAAAAAATTTTTTTTTCTTTTTTTTTTTTTTTTCTTTTTCTTTCCCACCAGCATTGGGAAGGTTTGCAACTAGGTATCTAGATATACTACAGACACTTAATGGCTAAAGGGTAGCAGAGAGCATATATGAAAGGTTACAAAGAATCAACTTAATAGGAGTAAGGTATGTGCCCATACAAAGCAATTGTGGCAGGTAGGGACATGTAGAACATGTGTAGAAAGAAAGGTAAAATATTGACGGTTACAGAATCTTAGCAATTAATTTAGAAGAAGATGTCGATTAAAGACGAGAATTAATAATAACAATAACCATAGTAACAAAAGTTACAAGAATTACAATAATTATAAAATAAGATACAATGAATAATCATACGTACACCACATAGGGCCATGTTATACACATTAAAGGAAAAGTAAAATGTTGCATTTGCAGGAAGAATTTCCTTCAGGTCTGGGTTACCACCCCCGGGCACTTGTTATCTGTAGCTGAGTCAGCCTGGTCAGGAGATAAAACCTGTTGAACATGCCTCACCCGAGCGGCATTTAACCAAGAAGAACAAATGCTAATTACACATGGAGAGAAGAAGAGAATTAATCCAAATACAAGCAGAACATAAATCCAGTCTCCTATATTATTTAGGAAGGAAAAGAAAGATGTCCATCCGGGGTGTTCCCATATTTGGACAGGCGTTTTTGCTATTGTGGATAATTCTTTGGCAATGTTTTTTACCACTTTACCATTATCATCTATTTTGAGACAGCAATTGGTGAGATTTAATTTTGCACATACTCCACCTTCTGAAGCCAAGAGATAATCCAGGGCCAGCCTATGTTGGTATACAGTATCACGCAACTGTGTAATTTCATCTGCTAACAAGGACAGGGCTTGGCTGGTATCATTAGCTACCAATTCTACAACTGCTTGGAGCCTAATAATTCTGTTCAGGTTATAAATTGGATCCCGTGCTCCATTAATAATTTCATAAGGATTCCATGTTGCAGGGTCATAATACCTAATTATTCTTTCAGGTGTCCATTCAGTTCCTTTCCACTTTTGTGAACCAGATTTTGCCACATTGAAATTCATGAAGGACCTCTTTGCTCTGGACAGTTTTAGGTGCGGTGTGATCTCATTAGGTAGTACCTTAAAGTAAGGCCTGATTACCCCCACATAGCATGTGCCTGCCCATTTCTGTGGAAGCTTACGATAGGCTTTATGTCCACAAATGAAATGGTGGCCTTTGATTGCAAATAAGTCTCCTTGAAGGAAACGATTATCATAGTAATATGTCTCACTCTGGCGAGTGGGGGGGGCTACTGCATGGAAAAGATATAAATCAGATCTAGTACACAGCCATACTCCCTCCTTGGCTTCACATTTGAGTCGCGCATTCTGAGGTCTGGCAGAATTATCGACTGAGGACCAATACTGCTTAAAAATAGCTGGACGTCCTGAGCGGTCTTGCCAAGCCAAACCATAATACATCTGTTTATGTCGTGGACTGTTATTTGTGCCACAGACCTCAGTCTTATCCTTAGCCAAAGGGCGTTTGGAACAGTCTATAGTGCTGCAATTTCTATCGGTACAATGCCATCCCATAACCAGGGTGTATTTGCATTTGGAGAAACCTAGAATTTTTCCCGTACCTGTTTTAATATCATGAGCTGCCAGTTGTCGTCTGAGGCAAAATTCCCCGTCTGGGACGTGATGAAGGTCCCAGGCAGGCGAATCATGTTCCCAGACAACAGGAGTTTTACTCATGCGTGCCTTAGAATAGGGATGCAACATCCATTTAGGGTGGACAGGGTGTGCCATCCACGGCCATTGCGTGAATCCCTGATGTGATCCACAGACCCAACAATTTCGCAAATCCAAGACTGTACTTATATTTTGTCCCAAATTAAGGAAAGAATTTTTGTCCCATGGTTCGTGAACCAGTGTATTCTTCGGCATACCAATTAAATCAGGTATTGCACAACCAATCAAACATGCTACAAGCAGCAGCAACCTCGGAACAACTAGAAACAAAATCATGGTCTTAAAAGTCACTGCGTTTAAGCCAAAAAGGTGGCTAATCTTCCGGCTGTCACGTAGTAACTTCTTCGGTAGTCAATGTCAGAGTAGCCAATTCTGACACTGAGCCGGGGGGGGGGGGTGTTTCCTTGTTCCGAGAAATGCAGGAGCTGGTAAGCACGTCCTCCTTTGCAATACCAAAGACCTGATTACACAAAAGAGTCAAAGAGACACATTGGTTTACAGAGTACAAAGTAACCAGTTACTGCACACAGATTATCCAACCCGTGCTAATTTTGTGTTGCTTATTATTCATATCAGTTGCAACCCATGTATTTGAATTCAGTGGGTTTTGCAAAACCAGTGTAATTTTACCTATATTTGGTAAGTTTACATAAGCAGTTTGGCCAGGCCGTAGTTGCTGTTTGAATTTTCTCGGTATCTCAGAGTCGTTATGTTGATTAGGCGACAAGGGAAAGAATGCTGTCAGGCGGGGGCAACCATTCACACCCCACCTATTGTTAATTGTGGTAACAGCATGGTTAAGTCTTTCGTCCCATTTACTCTCATGGGGCCTGATGAGTTTTTTAAGTAACCCATTAGTTCTCTCAACAATGCCGTTTGCCTGTGGATGGTATGGAATATGAAACGTCCAGTTAATATTTTCAGTTTTTGCCCACTGCTGGACCAGGTGGGAAGTGAAATGTGTACCATTGTCAGACTGTATACTGTTAGGCTTAGGCAGAACTCCAAAAACCTTATTCAGGAAAGAAACAGTATTTGCTCCATTTGCTTTAGCATAAGCTTCAGCACAAGTGAGCCCAGATAGAACTTCGACCATTACAATAACATACTGTTTATTTCCTGACCTACGGAAGGGTCCTATATAATCTATTTGCCACGTTGACCATAAGGTTTTACCATCTCTGATATGTAAATTGTCAGTGGTCAGAGGGTGTTCTCCCAATCGAATTTTACACAAATCGCAAGCAGAAATAATTGTTTTACATTGTTCACGTGTCACCGACCACCCTCGGGACTGTGCTTCTTTATACAAATCAAAAATACCTGAATGGCCTCTTTTGCAATGAAGCCATTCTAATAACCTGCCCCATTCCTGGACTTCACCTTGATTTAGAGCATCTCTGATCTCAATAACATTAATTCGTGCCAATTCATCGACTTGGTTATTAAATTTGCTTGCTTCATCTTTCAAATTGGATTGGTGAGAAGGTACCCAGCCTACATGAAAATTAGGATTTTGTTTAGCAATTTGCAGAATTTTCTTCCATTTTTCTGTAAGCCATACAGGCACTCTATTAATTTCCCAATTATTATTTTCCCAGAAGGTCAGCCATTCAACACATCCCTTAAAGACAGCAAAAGAATCCGTATAGATATATACAGGTTCCTTAGTGTCTTTTTCTTTTACAAATACATTGAAAACAGCGTCCAGTTCGCCTGCTTGTGCACTTCCTTCACCTTGATTTATTATTTGTTCACCTGTGGAAGTTTTAATTGCAGCAGATTTAAAAAACCATACTTTTCCTTCCCTTCGGGAAGAAGCATCTGTGAACCAGGCTGTAGTCATATCACTTTTGTATTCGGGGGCTTCTTTAATAGGGCTAGGAGTTTTCATTATTAAATCTTTTTCATCTGTAGATTCAATAGGTTCTTGAATTTTTAGAAGCTTATCAGGGCCTTCCTCAATTTGGAAAAGTTCAGCGAAATATTCAATTTGGCTATACCATTTTCTAATTGTGCCTTTCTGAGAAATTCCTTCAGGAGGTGGCTTTCCAGACAATACCTGGTTAATCACCTTAAAAGGCCCTTGCAGGATTACCTTTTGCTTTTTGATTATCTTGCTTATCTCCTTAAGCGCCGTACTTACTGTGAGAAGACCCTTTTCCAGGACCGAATACCGCTTCTCTGAGTCCTTTAACGACTGAGAATAAAACGATATGGGTCTGGTGGCTCCAGCTGGGCCCCGTTGCCAAAAGTGATAAGATAACGCACTGGAAGAAAAACCCCATTCGATTGTTATTGGGTCCTCTGGGTGAAGAGGTCCCAGGGTTTGAAAGGTCTGTGCCTCTAGGAGTAGGAGTTTTAGCGCCTCATCCTGAGTTTGAGTCCACTCCCAGTGGCGGTGTTTCTTTAACAAGTCATACAATGGCCTAGCAATGATTGACAAGTCAGGTATGTGCTTTCGCCAATATTGCAAAGTTCCCATAATTTCCTGTAATTCCTTTTTATTTGTGGGTGCCTTTATTTCTCCCAGGTGAGAGAGAGTATCTGTAGGGATATTCCATGTCCCACCTTTCCATTTGATTCCTAGAAATTTTGTTTCCTGGGATGGAGGTTGTCTTTTTTCCTCAGGTATTTCAATTTCTAAGCTTGTTAAGTGCTCAATTATGGCATCATAAACGTTTCTCACGGCTTGCTCGGTTTTACCACCTATCAGTACATCATCAATGTATTGATAAATTTTCACATCTGGGTTATTTTTTATTTCTGGAATATTTTCCAGCTCCTGTGCAAGAGCATGGTGGGCAAGCGTGGGAGAATGTTTGTAGCCCTGAGGCAACCTGGTGAAAGTATATTGTACTCCATCCCAAGTGAAAGCAAAATATTGTTGATCCTCGGAATCAATGGGAATTTGGAAAAACATATCTTTCACATCCAGAGAAGCAAGCACTGGGTGTGCTGCCTCCTGGATTTCTAGCACCAGATCTGCAATGTTTGGGACAGCAGCAGTTAGTTTCTCAGTACCTGCATTCAATTTTCTATAATCTACAGTCATTCTCCACTTACCATTTGGTTTTCTTATGGGCCAAATCGGGGAATTATAAGGCGAATGGCAAGGCACAATTATGCCTCTTTGTTTTAGGTCAGAAATAACTTCTCTGATACCCTCTTTAGCTGCTATGGGAATAGAATATTGTTTAACATTTGTAATTTTGCTTTGAGGGAGGCGAGGAGCAGTTTTTAACAGTCTAACTTTAAGAGTGGAGGTCCCGAAATTCCAAAAGCGACCGTTCTCGTCTCTCCAGGATCGACCAATCAATACGTCCATTCCTAATAGATTGTAAGGAATGTCGTCTACTATCATTTGGGTTCGAATTAACTCCTCGTCTCCCGGTAGCTTGAGGGAAACTTTAGCAGTTTTCTGTAAAACAGGTTTTCCCAAAGCACCACTCACAAATATTGGTTTCAGAGAAGAATTAATACCACATTTCTTGGCCACATCAGATTTTAGTGTGGAAATTTGAGCTCCTGTGTCAATCACGAAAGTTACAGGGTAGCATTTCGGCCCCACTGCACAAGTGATTTCCAAATCACCGTTTTTATTTAAAACCAATCTTAGCACATTTTGCCAGTCTTTTGGAGGACTGGATATTTTAGGATTTGTTTGGTCACTATTTTCGGGCCAATTATTTTGATTGGTAGGGATGGTTTCAGAGGATTTATTCAGAGGGTCAGTAGGTTTTACTGAACTGGGATTAGAGTTTGTCTCCTCTCTCTGCTGTGTTTTGGTGTCCTTTTTAAGAGCAGAGAGAGGGCTTTTTAGTTTCCCGGATTATGGGAACTTCCAGGCCTTTCCTCTGAATTTGGCCTGGAGGGCCATCCCTCTACTATAGTTTTTAGGTGGCCATAGGTATAATTGTGGCTTAAGATTGATGGAGGGATACCTTTTTGCTTAGCTTCTTCCTTAAGCTTTGCAAAAGGTCCCAATTCACCTGGTGGTGAATTATTTCTGTCTCGGGAGGGTCTGTTTTGACGTGGGTTAGTATTACTGTTAGCATTATTAGTATAATTATTGTTATTATTTCTATTGTTATTATTTCTTCGCCTGCCTCCTCTATTAACAACTGTCCATTCACCCCGTGATTCCTCCTGCTGGTGAGGAGGAAGTTGGGGGGGCATGGACGCTGCATCCGCATAAGTCATTCTGTGGTTATTATAATTTGCAGAGGTTTGGAGAGTTCTTACAGATGTGGTATCATTTTCAGGTGCTACATATTTGCGTCCAAATTCCGTTAGTTCTGTGAGCAAATCAGACCAAGTATAGTTTGTGCTATACAGAGGAGTTGCTCTTGAGGTTTCAATTCTATTCTTAATCAGTAGGGCCTGATTCTGCAATTGTGAAGGCAAGCCCCTGATTAAGACATCCATTCGTTCAGGTTTTATATTTAGTGCAAGTGGGTCCTCTTGATTCATCACCAAAGCATGGTCATAAATCATTTGAATTATACTGGCTCTATGGATATTATCCCATAACTGGGAGAGGCCCCCACGCAATACATGGGGTTCCCCCCGGGCTATGGGGTCATTGAAACCCACGTTATAAGCTGCTCTTTGTGTCAGGGACCAGGGGGCTCTGTTGTTGCCAGTAATTAATATAATTCCAGGACCCCAGAGGCCTGACGCTTCCTTTTCAGATAACAATATATTGTCTCCACCTGAAGATGATACTCTCACCACATAATCAATATCACTCTCCAAAGGCATTCTGCAAAATTTCCTTTTTAATTCTGCCAGTTCTAGAGGAGTGTAGGGAAGTTCCTTATGAGTAATCTGTTCACGGTTTGTTTCCATATCTCATGTATGCTCGACCTTAATGATCGGGCGTAGGCGTTTGTGAGTTATGGGCCTACTTTCATCTTCTGAATTAGTAGAAGATTCCGGACAAGAGGAGGAAGGTGCCGAGGTACTATCGCTCAAAATAGCAAGTTGATGTACCTTTTCCTGTAATTGGTTAAATTGCTCAGTTCCAGTTTTTATAAAACTGTTGACCAAATGTCTTAATTCAGCTATTTCTCCCTCCGAAGAGTCGGAGGAGATACATCTCTGAATATTGGTAGGTTTTGGCGGGGGTTTTGATTTTAAAATGGAGGGCCGTTTTTTCCCCGTTTTGGAAGCAAAACGAACGGATTTTTTCCCCCGTGGTCTGGCGGGAGATACTACTTCCTCTTCATCGGTGGAATATTCAGATGCAGAGGGAGTGCTAATTAGTATCGAATTAGGGTTAGTACAATTCTCAGATTTTGAAATACTCGGCTTTGATTTTAAAAGTTTTATGTCCCTTTCCATATGTTTTAATTGTTGGCACAATTCTTCGTTCTCTTGCCAAATTATAGTAGCCAAAGTGAAAAAGCAACGAGCATAGAAATAATCTTTACCCTTTTTTTTCAATTGTTTCTTGACTTCTTTAGTCAAAATGGATCGGTTTTCTATTGAGGCTATTGATTCAGCTAGTGCAACAAAATCTCTATTCTTATAATGTTTATAAATCAAATCATAAAGAGTTTTCCTCGGGGTATAGTCACGGAGTACGAGGTATTTCCAAAAGGGACGAACCAATGCAGCCTCAACAAATTCATTCTCTTTATAAAAGGACTCCTCCTGATTCTGAACACCACTCGAGCTGGCAGAACAAGTTGTGGACTCCATTTAAATTGTTTTAAAATTTCCTTAAGGGTTAGTTTTGCAATTCAAGCGTCAATCTAAGAGCAGGCTCTGATTTTTTCCTCAAGTATCCTGCCGACTACGCCAATAAAAATGTCACGATCCGAGTTATTATTTATATTTTGTTTGCGAGGAAATTTCAGCCACTACTCATAGACGACGCGTGAGTTTACAAAAATAACCAGGCTTTATGATTTAAACAAGTTCAAAGGATTTATTTAGGAATTATACAATTAGTTACTTTGGGGAGAAGAGTCGTTAAGAAGAGAAAAGAAAGAGGGTAATTAAGATGTTATTACCGCCCGCCGGCCTTGGCCTCTGGCTGTGGTCGGGTGCGTAGGGTCTGTCGCTCCTGCCGCCTCTGTCCCGCAGCTGAAGCCGAAGTGCCGAGAGAGGGGGGGTCCAGAAGAAAGCCGCCTCGCCGCTTTCCGCTTGGGCCTTCAGAGCTGCTTGCTGCCTTTTTGCGCCGAGCTGGCTGGAGTTTGTAGTCACAGGAGCTGGCTTACACGTGTCCTTCTGAGCTGTTGGCTCCACCGAGCTACTGGCTGCTCTGAGCTGCTGCTGCTTCGGTTCTTCTGGGGCGATTTTTATACAGGAAAAGAAAAGGGGTCCCCTTTTTGCATAAGTCCCTGATACATACAGATTTCCCGACTTCCCGGAGATGAGTCATCCTTATCTTTTACTCTTTTTGGGTGTCCTGCTACCTTTATTGTTTCCATCATGCACCAGGAGACGACCTGATAAGTATTCTTATCTTTTAGGTGTATGTCAGGCATATGGTGAGGTTAATTGACAAAATGTTGCAACATAGCAGGGAGAAAGAAAAAAAAAGATTGATTCAAGAGACAAATTTTTGTATTTTTAAAGTGTTTACATCAGGGTCACATCTGCAACCCTCCTTTAGGGAGGAGTTGAGCAGACAGGTGACCAAAATTGACCAAATGGAGTATTCCATCCCATCCGGATCATTTGAGGGATCACAAGGGTCAAGTTCGTCTTCACCCTTGGCCAGCATCCTGGAAAGATTCTTTCCGTTTGATCCTGATCCATGTCCTCCCAAATCTGTGTGCTCCTGCCTCCAAATCCTGTCTGCCACTGATTCCAGGAGCCCAGCCTTTTTTTTCCAGAGCCTACAGCTTCAGGTGTGATGTGAACATTTAAGAGGGAGAACGTGATATCACTTTTGTGTAAATGTGTGTATTTTTTAACTATTTCATTATTTTCCTTTCCACCACTATTGTTTCCTTAAAGCTGTGTAGTTTGGTTTTCCATTCATAAGTCTCCCTCCCTTATTTTCTCTTCTTTCCCTATTGGGGCAGGGAGAGGGGTTAATAGAGAGCATCTCTCAATTGCTTAGTTGCAGGTCCAGTGTTAAACAGTGACAGCCAAGCACATATATATCTACAATATGCCATGTCTCCAACAATGGCCATCAGGAGTGGAACTTTAAATCCAGAAGGTGTTTTAGACTCCTTTATATTGCAGGTATTTTTAAATGTGGTACAGACAATGCTGACCACAGAGGCATCCAGCTAGTTTCGTTTAACACAGTGATTTGTGTCAAGTACTACTTCTACTTAGTACTTTTACAAGTACTACATTAAAGTTACACAATGAGTTAGCAGTCATTCTCTTGACATATCTTGAGTGTTCCTGGTAAATGGTGAACAGAAAGAAATAGGCTTGAAGTTATCCAGAACTTCTTTTGCTTGTTCTCACCTGTGAGTAATGTGGGTTTGATATAAATGAAAATTATTCATGCCATTCCATGTTGGAGATAGAGAGCCTATTTTAAGTAGAGGTAGGGGGGAGAATTCAATCTAAATTCTTCTAAATTCCATAACCTGAAACACAAGTCAATCCAAATAATGTTTTCATTCTGAAGAACAATGAGGTATTTTTATCTTAAATTATCACCATGATGAAGGAAACCATGGGTAAATAACATTAGTAAATGTGATGCTAGCTTAGGAATTTACCAGCTCAGGTCAAATTCACCAAGAATTTACTTTTTTACATAAATTGGAAATACAAATTATTCTACACAAAGGAATGGTACAGAGAGACTCTGAAAATAGGCATTAAACTATTTATCTGTACAAGTCATTTGCTCTAGTGGGCATTAGCTATACCCCAGTGACACTTGCAGAAACTCCACACTGGAAGAAGCAACCTGATCACCAATGAAAAGAATGGCTTTCTTTAAGAGTAAACAGCCTTAAGTACAGAAGGGATCACAGCAGAACATCTGCTGACACTAATGTCCTTATTGAAAATATTAGCCTCTATTAAATTTGGAATCTTTCTCACTCCTTGACTATATTCTAAGTTGTCAACATGAGGAAGAGATGTTATTCTTCAAAACAGTAGGAGGCTCCTAAAAAAAAGCATAGGAATAGGGACAGTCTGAGTGCAGAAGAAAGAAATCAATAACTTTGAGAATAAAATGTTTTGGTTTTCCCATTTAAAAAGTCCAAATTCGTAACTGAGATGGCAAATGCCTTTGGAAATGGGAATTAAAATCCAGCTCATATCCCCTCATAAGCTCAAGTCTCAAAGAAACTGGAATTCCCAGGAGACAGGGTTCCATTTTGGCCCTGGGGCTATTAGGGCCTTGTTTAGTCCTAGGTCCTTCTAAGCTTCTGCTTCTTTAGCAGCAAACCCAAGTTTTCCTCCACAACTCCAGGAAGTTTTCTGTACACTTAGAGCCAAAATGAGTTGAACCAGTGTTCTCCTTCCCAGTTAAGGTGTCTCTGCACGTGTACAGATGTAGGTAGGTTTTGTCCATGTTTATCACATTCAACAAACGATAGGAATGTTACTAATGTTCTGCATACATGGGGGCAGCTCCTTTCACCATAGAACCTTGGAGAGATAGAATACTTCTACATGGCTTCTGCAGGGTACTGTAAAGACTCTACCACCTGTAGAACTTTAATAGACTATTGGATGGACTTACTAAAATTAGAGCATTAACACCTAGTTATTCTCTACTGCTTCATTTTACCTTCTCATCTAGGGCAGAAATAGGATCTTCCAGGAAGAAAGGCAGCACATTAAGTCCACCTATCACTATTTAGGGTAATACCACTGTCATTAAATTCAAAAGGAATCCAATTCTTCAGTTACATGAGATTACCATTCCTTTCACTCAACTGTCTCAGGCTTTACAGTCACCTCTGAAGAACACATACAACTTTATTTGACGAGAACTTCTTGTGCCTTTTCCTCTGCATGTAATAGGGTCATGCTCCAAGACATCCATTTGTAGAGCTGCTAAGACCAGCTGGTCTGAGAACAAGGCCAGCCTCAGCTTCTTAAACTCCTTATGTTAACAAGAATTATAGAGTTATCTAATTTTTATGCTTCATTTTCAAATGACAAATTTCTGATAACTTACTTTTTCCATAGAACATACTGAAGACTTCCATTGGAAGATCTGTTTTACATTAGTATATATTCATTTATTTTGCTTCTCTCCCAGAGAGTGAAATTTGGTACTTCAACAAGATTTAAAACATCTAAATCTAAAATCGCATTCACTCATCTGAATGTAATGAGCTTCTGTACTCTCTGATCTATGTATTGATTACACCAGCTCCCACAGCTTTGTTCACTTTTGCATTTTCTCCCCCATTTTTCATAGGGGCAATTAAAAAAGTATAAACCAGGCTCTCTCTGAAATGAGAATATATTTTAATTTTTTTTTTTAATCGTATGATGAAGAAGAAGAAAGTCTCTGTACACTGTGCTTGCCATAACAATCTATCTTGGTTTTTACACCATTCTTGAGAAGCTCTTGTAATGCAAATAGTATTTATGTATTTGCATAACACCTACCATAATCTAGTCACAGACTTGACACATGCTGTGAGTAAAGGAACAACACTCGTATCTTCCATACTGGTTACGAAGCTACAGGATAGAAATATACCCCGCTAGTTTTTGAATTAGAAATTAATCTAAATTGCAAAGAGCTCACATTCAGGTTCCTCCTAGGCAGACTAAAAACTCTGTGCTCTTTTAGGATGGCTAGGAGGGTGCACAGCAAACTCACTACTATGGACTTTAGACTTTGACCTCTTCAGGGCTATTCTTGGTAGAGTGCCATAGGATAAAGCCCTGGAGGGGAGAGGAGCCCAGGAAGGTGGTCAATATACAAGGATCACTCCCTCCAAGACCAGGAGCAATGCATCCCAACAAAGAACAAGGCAGAGGGAATAAGTTACCTTTCAGTAGCTGTGACAAAATAACATAATAAGGAAAAGATGTTAAGAAACTCTGAAAGCGGGTGTTAAACCCAATAATGTTAAAAATCATTAGAGATGTGTATATAATGCAAATTTGTAGTGACAGACAGAATACTGTTGCCTGTCCCTAAGGCTTGTACTGATGTCTGTGATACAGGGGAAGGCACAAGCAGACGTGAGGAAAGGGGAAAAGTTTTCACTGTGGCTGAGGTTGGTACATTCTGCATCAGGGCTGCTGGACTCCATCAAATGTCTTAGTGGGGGACGAATGGGGATACGTTTTCAAAACCACTACATTTGGCAAACTGAAAAGCTAAGTTTACACAATCAAAGCTGCCTGAAGCATAGTAGCAGATGGCATTACAGACAGATGCTAGGGAAAAAAATGTTACATTCTGCAAACGTGCATAAGCACTGAAAAGCTGTTTAGATTAAAAGGTTACTCCCTCATGTACTACTTGCTAGCTGCTTTTTTAAAAACAGACACAAATTTAAACATTTTTTTTCCTTCACAAATGGGCATGACAAAATAAAACCATGTTTTAATTTATGCATTCAAAGGTGGTATTAGAAGAGAAAAAAATATCAACTTGGGTTTGAGTTCTGTCTCAGTTTGTCTCTCTTTTTTTTTAATAAACTTAAATCACTGTGTTAGTAAGAAACACTGCCTTTCAAAGTTTCTAGCTTATGCCTTTCTTGAGGACTGCCAAATATGTGAACACAAACAGATTAGAATCTAACGCTACAGAATATTTCTCATTCTAGGTAACAACCCCATCTGTTACAGAATTTTATTTACATGTAAAGCTGTTAATTGCTTCTCTTCTGAAACAAATCCTGCAATTAAAATAAAAATTTTCCACAGCATGAAATTCAGAATGCCCTCAGCCCAAAGTACCCAACTTATTTTTTTAAAAGTTGACACACATCAGCAATTGCATATTATACATACATAATTATGTTAATGTAGTGTGTATTTCAAGTTTCTTATTGACTTACAGCATACAAAACTGTATACATTTTTCCACTGAAATTGAAGCTGAAGAAAATCTCTTTTCAAAACTTTCATACTAAAATCCCTTGAAATGCTCATGATATAACAATATACATTTTCTGATGGAAGGTGGTTTCATGGAGTTGCCTGCTGGACAAGATGAATACTTCATTCAAGTAATGTCATGGTTATATTTCACAGCCTTATTTAAAAACCTTTACGTGTCTCTTAACTTCTCCTCTTCACCCCAAAACAGACCCCTCCAAACCCTCTCCCAGACAAAAAAAAAAAAAAGAAATTCCACTAACATTTACCTGTGCTGTTCTCCAACCTCTGTTCAGGTAAAAGATTATTATTAAAAGTAATTCCTCCCATGAAATGTATATGTCACCTTCAGGAGAAATTCCTATTGTGTTTAGCAGCTGTATCTCTAAGTACACAGAGATGGAACATACAATGTTTCAGAGGAAACACATGAAAACTTGGATCCTTCTCTTTTAGGGTCCTTAGGGAACAGGCTTTCCCCTCTTCCTAACTTTTACTCAGAGCAAGCAATCAGCTATTGACTAAAGGCTGTTCCATGACAAAAAGCCATCATGCATGTTTTAGTTGATTTTTCAAGGTTGCTACTTAGAAACAGAATGAAGATCATACTGTGCCAAGGTCTTTCGGTGGGGTGCTGATTTTAACACAAGCTGAAGTAGTACAGTTGAGTTTCCATGAAGTAACTGGTCAATTTAATGATAAAATATATCAGTTGTATTTTCTAGACACAGTAAGTAGAAGATATAAAGTAAAAATCTCAAGTAAGCTTAATACACTGAGGAAAGACAGAAAATAATAGTGATTCTTATTAGTAAAAAGTGCCACCATTTAGGGAATTAATCTTTTTGTTACAGCAGAAGAAAATCAATCTGGCCTTCACATTCATGTACTCTGTAGATGTATAATAGTATTCTTCTTGTAAATACCATTGCAAAAACAAAATTTATGGCTGTTTCAAAATGTGGGGAGTTTTAAATGATCATTCCAACAACCAGTGCGCCTCACTCTGTTGGAAACCAACAGGAGATAAACTGCTCTTAAATCTTTCAAGGGTAAGCATCAGTAATTAATGGTCAAGCGTAATTAGTCCCAGTACAGTTAAACAGAGAAATGCATGAGATCTACTCATTCTGGGAGAGAAGCAAGCCTTCTAGTTAATGTCTATGAATCATCTGACAGAAATACAAGGTATTTTTTAGAACAAATGACTTACACAGGTCAAGAGAACAGTTTTTGAGAAGAGCTATGAATTAAATAGCAAACAACCATGAATTCAGTGGTAAAATATCAATACACACTTTTTGCAATTTACCTTAGGATTAATAGCAGCATACCAGAAGCAGCTATTTTAAGACACGTAGTTTAGCAACTCTATGGAAGGTACTTGGATTTCATAAACCAAACATATGGCTTGTATATTTTCTTTTAAAGCAGGTGTGCCTCGTGCACAGACTAATTATACTGCAAAGCAAAAGCAGAATGTTCCTCTACGCAGAATTACCAAAGCCATCATCCTTGAACTAGATCTGACTGCTTAATAGTGTTCATTAGTTGGGAACATTTCCCGAAGCAGTCTATTAAGGCTGTTTCTAAACCACCTTGTCCTAGATTGGGAAAGAAAATCAGCATGTCCAACCAAAAACTGCAACAATTTTTTCTGTTTCCAGAACATAAATCCAGACATAAAAAAACAATTTTTTTGTTCCAGAACAAAAAAAGCACACTTGAATTTTCTCATACATGAGACGAGGATAAAATACAAATATAATAAGTGAACAAATAAGAAAACAACAGCTTTGTTGCCCGTGAAATGTTCTGCACCGAACAGTTCCTTCTTTTGGTTCTCTCAAATAGAGAACCTCAGCATAACTGACTGTGTCACTGTGAGGATTAAAAGGAACGGTAGAGAAAAATGTGTTTAAAAGCATTTTTATGAGTAAAGGTGATTAAGTCACTCCATCAGTTTTTGTAACAGTTTGCTTGCTTTCAGGGAACACCTCTATGAGCAATCTCTATTTCAAGAAATCCTTCAAGTGTAAGAGAACACTTTTCAGTTTCTAAGTTTCTTCAGTTTCAGTTTCTTCAACTACACCATTGCTAATTCACAAAGTATCTCTGCCTTGACTGGCTCAAGCTACCTCTCATTCAGGTCATAACTCATGTAGGGCAAGGAGCAATTTTTAAGAGGAAATGTGGTAGGAACTCATATTCTGAAAGGTATGCTCATAAAATTCTATGCAGAAGATGATGAGTTTTCACATTAGCAGCTATGGAAGAGATTTGGGACATTCTCTCTATCCTACAAAGTACACTCTATTAATACATATATGTGAACCTCCCTTCTCTGCTTTCTGCCTTTCACAAGGTACTCAATTGAAAGGTGGTGTAGACAGAAATCTTCCAAATAGACATAGGACATCTGGTTGCAGTTAAATCTCCCTAGTCCTACTTGAAGTCTGACTTTTTGTTTAAAAGGGTACAGATCTCTTGTAGGATCCATGGCTAATCTGCTGGTCTTAGGTGTCCCAGAACATTTCAAGTACTACTACACACTGATATATAATCAGCTGAATCCTATCCCATTTTTTGCAAGGTAAAAATCTCAAGAGTAAAAGGAAAATGCTTTCTTGCAGAAACCTCATCTTCAGGTTTTTGGTTTCTCTCACCAACTGGCTCACACTTTCACTTATGTCAGTGTTCCTTGGCCAGGAGGAAAAACCAGAAAAGGCAATGATGATACACATTCTTCATTCCTAAGCCCTTTGGGAACTGAATATCTAGTACAAACTGGAGAAATCTCAGCACAGCTCTTTCCAAATCAGACCCAGATGCAGTTGTGCCAAAGGACGGCCATCCTCCACCCAAGTATTGTCAGAATCCAATAACACCCTAGACAGACTTTCTTTTAAGCAAAAGAAAGCATTTCCCACATTATCATGTTGGTTGTGACCAGAAACAGCATTGACAGCTTCCAGGAGGAGCCAAGCCAACTACCAGAGGTTTGAATTGTGGAACAAAAATTACAAGAGAGGGATAATGTAGCTAAAGGTTCCATGGAGTTCTATGTGAATCTCTAGAAAGAGCAAGAAAAACACTGCTTGCAGTATTGCAGTGATGTTGGAAGCATAGGGAAAACTGCATTAAAATAAGTGCCCAGAATTTACTCCTGTAACCTTGCTCTTAGTTTTTGGCTCTTAAGCAAAATTATTGTTTGCTAATAGGACAGCTCTTGTGCTGGATCCTCTTTCTCTAGATTCAGCTGTTAAAGAGAGAATTAATTCATTTAGGAATTGTAATCAGTGGTAAATAAAAATATGAATAAATGATAGCCTAGAGTTCACAAAAGAGGCTAGTATTTTTTCAGATAAGGACCCTACTCAACAAATCAGTAAAACATTTTATTTAACTTGAATAGGCATTTAAGATGCATTTATATAATGTGTGTGTTTTAGTGATAATTGTTACTTACGGGCCTGCCTGTATACTACAATGAGCCAATGTGTTAAAAAAATGATGGATTGTGTTTGCTGTAGGACTGCTTTTCTAGTTTGCAGTGTATCTTTCCTGCAAAAGTGAATTATGGAAGCATTTAGCTTGATATTTTGAAATTCATTTGCTCACACCAAGTAGCATTGTGAGTACAGTTATTATTAATCGAGTCTCTTTTCAAGCAGCAGCCTGTCAAGACAGATAGAGTTCATCATTATAGTTTTTGCTGAACGTGCATAAATACTTCTATGCTTTCATCAGAGCTGTCAAACTACGTCAGCTTTAAAATCTGGAGTATTTCCTGGCTCCAAGCTTCCAGCATCAGAACTCTCTTTCTTCCTTCCTTGTGCTACTTTGTCAATTTTATTACTAGATCATCTGCTTCAGATTTGTTTGCTATCAGTAGAAAGATACTGTAAAATTTTTGTTCAAGTCCTTCTTCAAAGCTTCATTCAAAGGGCAATGGAATGAATTTACACAGAGAAATAAATGTGGCTGCTGATTATTTTCTAAATTTCTGTACAAATACAATGTTTTCTTAAACATTGGATGAGAACAAAACAAAATATTTTCTTATACTATCATAGTTACCTCAGCTTCCCTAGCAGCAGCCCTACCTATCATTCCCAGCCAATGGCCAACCTCTCAATTGGAAAAAATGCTTGGAAAGTCCACTAATATTTAGGCTTGAAGCCAATTCCACATAGGACTTCCCTGACAACATTAAAAAGGAATTATCCTCTTGCTTGCTAATCAAAATGGTGGCTTAGAATTCTGAGCATTTGCTCTCCAAGAGCGGGATTTGCACAGCAGTAATATCCATAACCAAACCATACACAAAGACTTTGGTGAGCAGTACCAAAAAAAGGAAAAAAAAAAAAAAAAGGAAAAAAATATTAATTTGGATTAAGATTCTTGCCTAACTCTTATATACCCATATTGTGAGGGCAACGGACTCATATTAAAAGGTCTGAAGGCAGCTGCTTAAAAACAGGAGAGGTCATTTTTCATTTTGGTATCAGGCCACCAGAAAATACAGCAACACTCATCTCCACGTGAGGATTGGACCTGACACTTCACACTGTGAATTTACAATGCAGGCATGAAAAACTACACGTGTAGCACAGCAGAGCAAACACACTGTAGCAACAAAATGCTGAGTACTTAAAAGGTGAGTACTAGTGGGAATTTCCTGAGTGGGAGTGTTCATTCTCAAAGCTTTAGCAGAAGCAATATGTTGCAAATGTGCAGCCCCAGTAAGGCGGCAAGAATCAGTCTAGAAGACAGAAAAAGTTAAAAAAACCTCATCTTAACAAAACAGAAGGTCTTGAAGAAAGCAACTGTTTGTAAGTTATTTCTTCAAAGACATCCTTTATTAATACCATAGAGTCATGGAATAATTAGGTTGTAAAACACCTTTGAGATCATCAAATCCAACCATTAACCTAACACTGCCAAGTCCACCACCAAACCATGTCCCCAAGCACCACATCTACATCTCTTTTAAATGCCCTCAGGGATGGTGACTTCACCACTTCCCTTGACAGCCCATCCCAGTTCTTGGCCATTCTTTCAGTGAAGAAATTTTTCATAATATGCAATCTAAACCTCCCATGGAACAACTTAAGACCATTTCTTCTCATCCTATCATTTGATACTTGGGAGAAGAGACCAACCACCCTCTGACTACAATCTCCTTTCAGGTAGTTGTAGAGAGTGATAACCTCATCCCTCTTGTCTCCAGATTGATGTGATGAGTGTATTGGATACTGAGAATATATTGGATAGTTGGGCCTGTGAATATGTTGTAAATGGTATAGAATAAGAGGTGGATACAGTAGTGGGTCTGGAAAGTATGGAGTTAATTCTCTGCATAACAGCCTGCATGGTGCTATGCTTTAGATTGATGCTGTTGCTGAGCATCATGATGCATGCTGAGGCCCTTCTTTCTAGGAAGCAACTAAACATCTGTCTGCCGATGGGAAACAGAGAAAAAATTCCTTTTTTGTTCTTGTTTTGCTTGTGCATGCAGCTTTACTTCACTTAATAAGCTGCCTTGAACCTGAACCACAAGTTACTCTCACTTTTGCCCTTTCAGCTCTATCCTCAATCTACTGGAGTGAACAAGGGACTGGATAATATCACAAACTGAGGAGGAGCTTAAAGATACTTATTCTCCTGTGTTGTGGTGAAGGTACATCATAGTGAAGGAACATTTTCAACAGTCTACCTCCTGGCACAAAACTGCATTGGGCAAAAAACCCAAACTCAGTAACACCATACATGAGTGTTCAAACCCTATTTGATTCAACCAAAATGTCATCAACTCACAAGCTACACATGATTTCCACTGGATAAACCAGTGGTTGAGAGACCTCATAAAGCTGCTCATTGTAATTCAGGAGAAAAGCTAAGCACCCTGAAGAATCCAATCTGCTTGAGCATCCCTGGGAAAACACAGAAGGTTGGCTTTGCCCATCTGTGGGGACTGCTGCCCTTCAGAGGTGATGCACAGGACACATCAGAAGGCACCAAAGAGTGCCTAGAGAAGGATGTTCTGCCTCCTGTTTGAGAAAGCAGGTACAGAAGGAGAACCATGGGCAGACTGTCCCTGATAGATTCAGCTGGGAAATCTTTGGTAGCTTCTCTCCCTCCCTAGGCTTATCATCCTTGCCCCAGACTTCTTGTTTTCTCTAGCCAAGATTAGGCTTTTTTCTCCTTCCAGGCAAGTATCACTATACTAGGCCTAGCAATAATTTTCTGAACACATTTTTAGTAAGAACATTTACATTCAAAAATAAAAATTTCACCAGTTAAAAAACCCCACAAATTCACAGAGGGATTTCCAGTCAGATCTTGCCCCTCTCACTGTGCTTCCCATCTATGGAGCGACAGAACTGGCAAGAGCCCTTCACAGCTGGCCACACTGGAGCATCTCTCTACAGGTGATACCAAAGGGTATCAGAAATGTAGCAATGGACCTCCAGCAAGAACAAATCTACTTCCCTCTTCCACCCTTTGCATGGGCTAAAATGTGACAAAAACAAAAAGCAGCATTTTTCTTCCAATTTAATTTGATCATCCTTTCCATTGAACAGGCAAATGAGACCACTGAACCTGTTGTTGCTGAAGACCATTCTTCTGGCCATGAAGAAGAGAAAATGCTGTGCTCCTTTGGATCAGAGCAAGGAAGAACCCTATGCCATCATAGAAGTGTAGATTAATTTGGTTTGGAAGGGACCTTTAAAAGTCATCTAGTCCAACACCCTTGCAGTGAGCAGGGACGTTTAGGTAGGGAATTTATCAGATGAGAGCAAGGTATTACTAGAAAAGGAAAGTCAGATATAGGACACAGTGTAAAGGAGACCAGAGCTATTCACCGTGTCACCTCACCAGTATAGGCTATTACATTTTATGTTCAAAAAGCATTGCAAAAGACAAAACACAAACTAGCAAGACATTGACAAAGTATCTTCTAAAAATCGATGTTCAAAAATAGTTCAACTCCAAATTTAGCTGTCTACTGTTGCAATGCTGAGAAGAAGCATAAAACCCTGAAGGTGATGCTGAACTGAGAAGTGTTGTGTCAGTGAAGCCAGTGGCAAGCAAAAATCTACAATGCTGCTAGGGCACCTTTCTCAGTCAGAAGACTTCCAGGGCAAGCTAGTCTGCTTTGGCCATGATTTCCCCATCTCATTTATCTAGCTGGGTGCTGGCCCTGTTTTGTCAGAATAAATCCTCCTGTTGAGATGGACACTCATGACCATATCTCAGACATATTAAAGTACCTTGTTATCCACTTTTTCAGATCTGCTAGCACAGTTTCCAAAAGGCTTTCCTCAGATTTTGGCCAGGCACAGCTCTCATCTTGCACAACTGCTTTCCTACGTTGTTGTTACTGTAATAGGACAAAAGGACAATGAGTCCAGAAGTGAGCCTTATCTTAAAGCAGTTCTAATGTTACTAGAATTCAGACTTCTAAGCACTCTTCACAGTTGTATTGAGTTCATATCAATCAGAATGCAAGGGTTTTACTTACTGCTATTAAACATTATTTCTCTTAATTCTTATAGACTATTGGTTTTGTGACTTGCTGCTACACATGTTGCTACAGTGTGAATAACTGAGCCCAGGGCTATGCATCTTGATAACCTTTGCCCTTAAGAATGTACTTTGCCTCTTATAGATTGTTTTAGCAGAACAAGTGTTTTTTTATTTTTTGGTCTCATTTTGTCTCTCTAGCCCAGCTTCTCCTTTTCTAGCTTCCCTAGCTGGGCTTAACTAAATTCTCTAAACCAGTACTGCTATTTCATCCCTTGTCAGCCTGAATCATGACCTCTCCTGGCTGCTCTCTGCTCCTGAAACAGGATTAGTGGCTGACATAACAATTTAAGATATTTATCCCTAACTTGACTCTATTCTCATTTCTCAGAAATCATTTTATTCCCACTGTATTTAAAAGCCTGAAATGCAGTTGAGGACTTTCAAGACACCAAACAAATTTGAATTTAATTGTTTCATGAAATAGAGATTCTCTCTTGAGAAAACACTGGCAGAAACCCTGCCTGTGATATTAAACAAGTATTTGGGTAGGAGATGCAGAAGCATGACTGCAGTATGATCTCAATGTTAATATAAGTAATTATTAGGTGAAGGAGGCAAATTTACACTCCTTTCAGAACCCATTTATGCAGCATGAGAGGAGCCAGACTGTTAGACAATGTAAATTCTTGAACTTTCTAAAATGTTCCATTTCCTATTTGATACCTTTTATTCAATTCCCTAGAATTCCTCCCAAAATCTTTGCCACTATCATACGTAGCTCTACCACAGACTGAGTTCAACAGCACCTGCAGGAACCACATCTTCAAAGATGCTCCTCAGCTCCACATCATCTCTAGTCCTGCATTAAATCACAGACACCTAGAGCTATCCCTGGCTTATCCATCTAAACAGGCATTATTATCACAAAGATGACTTTAGCAAAAATTTCCAAAGCACTGTGCATTACCCTGTGAGGTGACAAAAAAAATGTGTCCTTCATCCTTCAGACCAATGCCAGCAACTACTCCTAGATCAGACCACATCTCCCATGAAGACAGACACATTGCCCTGTGAAGTGAGAGGTCCAAGAACAGAACTGCTCAGATGTATCACGTGTATCCAGGCTTTAGTGGTCATAGCCACAAGGATATTTCCTGGTTAGGGTCCTCCTCATGAAACTATGACTGGTTTGGTGCTTTTGCTTTTTTTTGGTTTTTTTTGTTTTTTTTTTTTTTGTTTTTTTGGTTTTTTTTTTTTTTTTTTTTTTTTTTTTTGGTGGTGGTGGTGGTGGTTTTTTTTTTTGTTTGTTTGGTTTTTTTGAGGGTTTTTTGGGTTTTTTTGTTTTTTTTTTTATTTTTATTTTACTTTCTGTCACTTTTTGTATCTAAGCTGTATCTCCAGAGAGAAATGTCAAGGTTTTTTGAATTTTCAGGGTAGTTGCCTGCCTAGCTCTGTTAATAAATATTTTCAAGCCTCGGCATCACCTTAATTCACATGCTTTTCTTTTACCAGTGATCCCTGCTACGCAGTCACACCTCAGTTAGGTACAGCTGAATAAAATTTATATCTAATTATTTAGCACAGGTTAGCTATGACATCCTAGGTTAAGCCATGACATAAAGCCATTCATGTATGAGGAGTATGTTCACGTAAGAAGTCATTCGAATACAGTTGTTACATCCATGGATACTTGAAAATTTGCTAGATTAATCTCTCAAAGAGATATTCTAAACTGCATAAAAATAGGACGTGATTTCCACATCAGGGATAGAGTTGTGGTAGAACAAGAGCTGTCAATAAACTAAATATGAATGTAGAGTTTAGGTCAAAAATGCCCATGATAAACATCCATCGAAACAGACCATGAGACACTAAACAAGGAATGAGACTGAAGATATATTTAATTTCCTTTTTTTTTTTTTTTTTTTTTTTCTTTTCTGTCCTGTCTGGAATTCAGGACCATTTCTCTGCAGAAGCTGTGGATTCATGTGAGCCCAAATCATAGGTCAGAGCATCTGTATCTCCACCTCCAGACCATTTATTCTGCCTTTTAGGACCATCAAAAAGGACTACAGGGAGAAGGAAAGACCATTGGGACAAAGGTTGCAGATACAACAGTAGATAATCACATATGTAGAGGACACTTCTGACCCTTAGTTTTGCCAGAGAACTATCTTTGAAAATTCCCAAGGTCAAATCTTCGTGGAGGGTGAGAAAAGGAATAAGTATCTAAGCTTCAAAATGATTTCTCTAACTTCCACCTACTGTTTCTCTGATAGCACCTACAGTCATTGCCATTTAATATGCAGACTGCCACTCTGACTCTTCTTATGGTCATATGCTTTTTCTGTCTGGAGTCCCAAACAGTCCCTCTGATAGTATTATCTACTGTGAAAAAAAATCCACCTGATACCTCTTCTGACACCCTAGATACCTCTCAGCTCTCTTGCAATCTGTACCACTTGACAAGTTTATACCAGGTCAAATGACCTTTGGAAAGGGCAGAGGATGAGAAAAATGTGCTGTTACAGCTTTATCTGAAAACAGCCTGCCAGTTCTGAAAAGTGGAGAGCAGACTCATTATCCTCGAAATCAGATTCTCATGCATTCGTCTGCCCTCTTCCATTAGCATCAAGAAAATTCCCTGCTTTTGGCTCAGGAATCAGCCATCCACACAGAGATATACCCTTTCAGTACAAGAGAAAGAAAGGTGACCCTAATAGTTATTATTTGAAAGAAACTGCAGCTATTTAAGCATCATATGTAGGCCACTGGTCATAAATTACAGATTAATCACACATGGCAGGGTAAATCATACTACCAAGTTTTGCAGCACCTTATTTCTTAGTTAGTATTTGTCTATCAGGTGATCCCTGGCAAATTCTTACTAAATATAGGAGTTACCTCTTTAAATATACTACAGTATCTTTTTCAGAGGTAACACTTTCCATTCTTCTTAATCATTATTATTTTGTTAAAAGCAGGATTCTTTCCATATTAAGATATGTTAAATATGATTCCTGGCTTACTTCATGTCATTCAGTATTGTGCAGGCACTAAAAAGAACAAAAACAAAGAAGTGTATGCAATCTTTCTTTCCTCTTGCATAAAGAAGTGCAAAACTTGAAAAAAAAAAAATATTTTTCTTTACCATTATTTTCTTATTTCTGAGATATAATCTGCTATCTTCTCTATTTATTTTTCTTTTTTTCCTTTTTTTTTTTTTCTTTTTCTTTTTTATGGCCTGAGGACTGAAAAACTGGTCTGTGAATTTCTCTCAAGACTTAAAGATCTGGCAGGTGCTTGAGTTAATTATCTGAGTCAACAAAAACAGACAAAGAAAAGAGTTATAAGCAACCTGACTAAAAATCCATGTCCTCTTTCACTTTCTCACTGCTTTTGTGCTTCTGGTGGCATAAACTTGTGAGTTCTTCAGTTATCCATAGTGTCCTCGGGGAAAAAGAGAGAAGACAGTGTATTTCTAGTGGGAAAGGGAACTGAAAAGACAAATAATTTAAAAGAAAAGGTAAAAATAGATGTTCCAGGCTTGCTTTATCCACACAAAGAAACCAAAAAAAAAACCAAACCATATGACCTAGACATAGTGCCCTTTTCAACCTTGTTAGAATTTGAAATATTTAAAATAAACTGCTCTTGCTAAGATTTTCCACATGACATTTGTCCAGATCATCCTTCACCTGAAAAACCATCTTCTAAGCTGTTAAAAAGAGTAGTTTGTCTGTACTCTTGAGGGTAGAAATGGGAGGGGTAGGCGCCCAAGTGTACTCAGCCTCCTCTAGGAATAACACTGTGGTGGCTGCATGGCCAGTGGTCCAGGCAGGCAAAAAATGGGGAAGAGGGACATCAGAACTCACAGGCAGGAATCTCTTCTCCTTCAGCAGCTTGTCTGGATTTGTTCTGGTGGGAAACAGGTGCATTTACCAATAATGAGGTGATTGACTACGAAACCTCACTACTGCCTCTAAACTTCACTGTTGACTGACTCAGTCCACAACTGATGTGACTCTCGTCCCAGCTGAACCCTTTAGGGAACCAGCTCTCAGTCCTCCTGGTAGCACTCCTTTTTTCCTCTAAAATAAGTAATGCTGTTGAAAGGGTTACTTACCAAGAGCTTAAACATTGTTTCAGACAATATATGCAATGGCTGACTACAAATACAGGGCCTTCGGCAGAAAAGCTTTAAGGAAAATTACAAGAAGGAAACTATGAGAAACATTTTTTTTTTCTTTGACTAATGAAGTAAGCACCCTGACAGGAGAGCTGTGTGCTATATTTATTCCAGCACTGCCGAGTTATCTCCTTTAATACACGAGGCACAGGGGAAGGCAGATAGCAGATAATGTTGGAAATGGTAATAAGATGTGGAGCCAAATGACAGCCAAGCCTGTGGTGTGCCTTGCTCCTGGATCAGCTCAGAGCCAGTCGGGGGTCTGCCTAACAGGGACACGGACATGGAAAGTCATCATCCCCCCTCAAACTGTAGCTAATGGAGAAGGCACATGCAAGCACAGATAGCTTAAGCCTTTCAGGGAGATTTGAAGTCTTGCTTCTCCACAGCACTGCAAATCACCGTGTTGCTCAAGGAGCTGTTAGCACTATTAGAGGGGTACATGTTATTTTATATTCAGTTGGTACTTCAAGGGCTAGGACACCAAGGCAGAGGAGAATGGGGGCACAGAGCCCTTGGTGGGAGTGCTGTCTGCCTCTCTAATCATTCGAAGGGTTTTTGCACAGACTGAAGCACCATGGATGCCTCCCCAGGCGTGCTGAAGCTCTGCTCCTGCAATGTAGATGGGTTCCCCTGCCTCTTCATGTCTGCAGATGATATCTGTAGTAGGAGAGCATATGATGCTGCAGAATTTTCAGATAAAATTTGTGCCTGAAAGGGGAAAAAAGGGAAGACAAATGGCTTTTCTGCTTCTCAAACCACAGTGCATCAGGTCTGTATCTTTTATGGCCCTTGAGGGCTGGAAGAAGCAGGGAAGCAAGTCAGGGAAAGCTCATTGTCTTCTTTGAATTGGACTAATATGTGAGACATAGTCAAATGTGAGCCAGGGGGTTATGTGCTGGCTGCTCAGCCCCAAAATTGGACTCTATCTGGAGTCACTGATTCTATGGATGCTGTATGCTACAAGCAGCCAGAACAGAGGTATTCTGCATGAAGAGGAGAATCAGAGGGTCTTTAGCAGTATAGCAGTCTATATAGCTGTAAAATAGTCAGTGCAACTTTGCCTGTGTCAGGAGGTTGGGGTTTTTCCACAGATAATTCCTTGAAAAGCAAAATCATCAAAGCTCTAAAATTATCTCATGTCAAAAAGCAAAACTTGTTTGAGAACAATGCTGCACCAGCAAGTCAGTGGTCTAGGAGGGTGACCTAATGCTTCTTTTTTCCCAGCAGTTTTATTTTCAGTTGGTTTCCAGCCACAAAAAAAAATTGAAAATGGCTTCTCTTCAGGTACAGTGAATGTCCTGAGGGTCTTTTGAATGCTCCCACACCTACTTTCTCTTCAAAACTCAATTGAGTTGCTGACTCTCAACATCTACAGAGATGTTTTTTGAACCATCTCAGATGATTCTACCATTTTTCCAGACATTCCCTTCATCCATCATGTATCACCTCACCACTGGAAACTGTAAATGTCTTTGCTGCTTTCAAGGTCAGCTTTTACTCCACAGTGTTATTTCTCAGTGTTGTTTGTTCCATTAATAGCATTCTCCTTTTCAAACAAAAGACTTGTATCAGGAAGATACACAATTCTACAGAGAAGGTGGATTTATTTATTGCTGAAGAAATACACATTAAAACTCCTCCTGTTTCCTATAGCCAGGAAGATAGATTATTGTGGCTGCGTAAAGAGGAACACCTATAGTGAAAGAAAAAGAAGCTCCAGCTAATTTGTTCTAGGCTGCTAAGAAAGCCAAAGAAGCAATCCTCAGTCTGTCATAGGACAAATTCCTTCCACTCATTTATAATATAATTCCTCTATTTTACATGCTTTCCAAAGATTTTGTTCTAAGAAATCCCGTAGACAATGTCACAGGAACAGAGTTTGTATGATTCTCTTAATGACTTCATTTTCTGAGAGCATCAGCATTTTTCTGAGAGCACTTACCCTGCAATATTTCCTTCAGATTTCTAGTCCCAGCCTATGGCTAAAACATGCCGGATCTATCCAGGGCCCATAGCTCTGTTCTCCCTCTGATTTATGAGATGTCCCTGAGCAATTTTGGCAGAAGGACTAGATGAAACCCTACCCCTCAACTGGCTATATGTAGAGCTGACTGAATTTTTTTGATAAATGCTTCTTGCAGGTATTACTTTTGTCTGGACAGATTTGCCCATCCTTGGTATGAGTGAAAACAGACAACCCCCATCTAAGGTTTCTGAGATTAGGTAACAGGCTGTATATGAGAGAATGTAATGACTGGAAATGGAAATTGCTGAAATGCTCACAGTGTGTGAACGTCTTTGAAGCCTCCCAGTATAATCTAGATCTCTTCCAAACACAAGCTCGACTCTTGCAATTTTTCAGACAGCATATCTGCACAATTGTACAGAGAGAGCATAAAAAATAAACCTTAAAAGAATGCTAAGCTATAAAATATGGAGATCCGTATTTGCATTTGAGAAGTAGAGTGGCATGCGTATGATAAAACCTGTCTTCCATCATCTTTCCAAAGAAATTGGATTGCCTGTGACTGCACTCCCTGTTGTGCCCTGACACAAGTGATACAGGAGCACTGCTGTGATTCTACCGTGCTCTGAAGTTCCTGTCCCCTGTGCAATTTTCCTTATAGATTTCTAAATCTATAAAATGATCTCTACATTGAACCCCACAAACTTGTTTTTCTCAGGCTGAAGTGACAATCAGGAAAAGAAAATGGCAGGGAAGCTGACTTTGAAGGATGCTAAATACTCCCAGCTTCTCATAAAATCCACTTTTTCTTTAAAAGATGCTTTAAAGAGAGTGGAAAAGCTGCTGCCCTTGCTTTAAAGATGCATTAAAGTCCGACAGCATCAGAGTCTGAGCCCATATGCCTTCATTAGCACTGAAATACTCATTACCTCCCAGGCAGCCTTTAACCATTTGTACAGTCAGCCCCAAAGGTAAATACCTTGTTGGATCACCCTAAAGGATAAGGGCAGCTTTTTCCTTACAAACCTCAGACGATGTGGTTCACTGGGCTCTTTTTGAGCAAAGTTTCATCCAAGGAGGATAAGACAAGATTTATATTCATGGAATAGAAATTCCATTCAGAAATAAAGCATGAAAACAAGGCACATCCTTTCAAATCTGTGTTAAAGATTTGCTTATTCAAATTAGATTTTCACAGAGTTTAGAACTCATTCCTTCTAAATGAGTGTTTTAACATGATTGATTGACTGTTCTGAGCATCTGACAGATAACTGAGTTTGCAAGGTATTGTTCTTATTTCCATATTTTAAGCTGAAGAATGTTGAGTAAGAAATAGCAAATTTCTTGTCTGTGGACAAATATGCAGCTTTTCTTTAAATCTGTATGAAAACATCTCTTCTCCAAATGCTACAGAGGTAAAACCATATTCTCTTGTTTGTAAGTAGGGTGTTGCAAAACATGATCAATCCTGTCAGCTATCAGGCATTTAAGTAAAGTTTTTATGAACTCTATATTAGGTTTAGGAATACAGGAAAAAGTGTCAAAAGTTGGAAACTAACCATAGTAATGGTTTTGTCAGCCTCAGTTTGGAAAAAAATGCATGTGAACTCACGCTTTGCTTCAGGCTGATTGCCCTCCTGGCCGTACTCATCCATATGAAGATAAACTTGCCAATATTCCCTTTTCATCCCTCCTAAATAAATCAGGCTTGGGATCAGCTATATAAATAAGATTACAACATTCAATAGGAAAGTATGGGAGAGCAGAAGCAGTCTTGACACTGCTGCTACCTGGAAAGGTTTTCCTCTAGACAAGGCTTCAAAATAACTCTTGATAAAAAAGGGTGCTGTGTTTTGTATGGTCCTAAGTCTTTGCACGTTTCTTACAGTAACACAATATTAACTAAATTACTTGGGTTTTCTGTTTTCTTAAAACACAGATGTTCTTCTATGTCATTTCAGCATAGTGCAGTATTGCCCTTTGCAAGCAGCCCTTCCTGCTTTGATAACAATCTTGGATTTTCCTTTCTATCACAATTGCTGTTGCATCACATAGAGTGACAACCTGTTATCCCTGGCTCAAAGGACATAATTTTCCTTTTTTTTCAGTCTTCTAATCCACCACTGAATCACTGCTGCAATCCCAAAAGAAGAAAGTAAGCAAGAATTTCTTATTTGTTCTATAGCTCTCAATCACTGCATGGAATAAAAATGCAATAACAAAAAATGTGTGAGGGGTAAAAAATCATATCACTTACATTATATACAGAAATTCTATATTTATATTTTCATACAGAATTTATGAAAATAAAATTTTGGACTTGTAATAAGGGGCATGTTTTGGCACACAACTCTTATAATTAGCTTTTCACCAGGCTCTGTTCTCAGATCTTCCATCAGCTGGTGAGGAATATGAATATATAAATATGAATTTTATAACATTATGGGGGAATCAGCCAGTATGAACAATATAGATTCATAATTTCAGTCACCTTAAGATCAAAAGGCTCACTGTGGTCAACTGCCTCAGAGGAAGCCTGCAATCATTACAATATAGAATTAATACCTAAAATCATTGTTTGCCAACATATCTTTTGTGATGGCTTTTTTATCTTACATGCAAGGATAATAGGTCAGGCTCCATAGTCTTTTCCTGCACTAGATTCTTTTGGGATACTCAGAAGTGTTGGATTTATCTTGCATCCTGTTGTAAGCAGGATGATCAACACAGTTCTTAGAGGCTTCTCCTGCAAGGGACAGGATTGTTTGCTGCAGCTTAGCCTTAGTGGAAGGTGAGTAAATAAACTTCACGTACTCCTCAGCATCCCATGCAGGGACACAGCACTAGCATTTGTGAAGTTCATCTACTTGGCCTCCTGACATATCCCTGTGTTTCTTCACAGGTGACAGCAACCAGAAAAATCTTCAGCCCAGTAAACTTTTCCTCCAGTCCATTCTATGCTCTTAGGCCAGAGACAGTATAGACAACAACAGAGAGATATATGACTGCATTACTTATAAAAATGCTCTTTTATATTGTCAGAACAAGAGTGGAAAAAAAGAAAAGTAGTAGGGTGAACCAAATGCCAGTGCAAAAATGCTTCTTTACACATCTTCCTTCTTTTCTACTCCCATTTGGAGACTTCACAAATACCTCTCTCAGCAGCTGGCAGGCTGCACTGATGGGATTTGCTTGATTAGAAGTATTTGTGGTGCTGTGCAAAGGTTTTAAGTAGACAGACATTTTTGTCTAGAGCTTGACCATAGAATGGAGCTGATCTCTGAGAGTCTCTTTGTCTGATTCTTTGATGAATATATCCCGATTTCTCCAGGATGGCTTTCAGATCGTGAAGGTAATAATGGTGCACAGAGATTCCACTTCCCTTTCATGTGTGTAGTTTGTAAGATCAAGCCCATATTCAAGGTGCCTTTGAAGTATGGCCTGCTCCTCCTCCTAGCACCACTCAGGTGCTGAATGTCTGAAAAAAAACCATCTTTTTGACTAATTGTGGATGAACTTGTGTCTACAGCTTCACTATGCTCTTGTGTAAGGCTTTTGATGACAGAGGAGCAGCAAATGCCTGTATCCTTGCAGTTCTGTGAGAAACAGGGAAAGGCAAAGATTCAGTGAATACAGAGCATTGAAGAATTCATGGTTGCTGCAGAGTAATTTTTTTTTTTTTTTTTTTTTGTGGGTACTCTTGAACATATATCCTGCTGTAGATACCCGAAGTGAAAAGTGATACAAGGGATTATTGTTAGTTTCTTCTGAACATAGATTATTGCATTGCTCTCCTGAACCTAGCACCTGACCCTGTATCTGATTCCAGTTCCTAATGTTCTATAAAGTTTAGTAATTTACACCATGTCACTGCTTTGCAGGCTTCTGATTTGGCATATTTTTTATACCAGAAGAAAATGACCTCTGAATTCTGCATCAGCTACACCAGCTATACTCTTATTTGCTTTTCAATCCATACTGATATTCTCTGAGATGAAATAACTTGACCTTTAGGAAAACCACCTACAGCCGAATCTGCAAGAAATGACAGCCTGAAATGGTGTATTCTTGACAGGATAATAAAGCCAAGCTCCAAAAAAGATCTAATATATGCAGATTCCTTTTCTTTCAGTGGTGACTGCAATTTCAGAAAATAGGCAAGAAGGTGATTGGTTTGTTTACAGAGAGTAATGAGAGCACATGGGAGGTGAATTTCAAGTGTGGTCTCTGTTACAGCTGTGGAATAATGCCTGGGTTCAAGTGTCAGACACAATGGCTGCAGCTCAGGTGAACTGCTGGTTACCTGCTGGGGCTCAGAAAGATAGTTCAGGGTAAAAGGAGGTAATGAACATTCTGAGAAGCATTAAAAAAGTCTATAAGATGTGGAAGGACTGAGTAGTTAAAATTGCAAATCTTTGGAAAATTTTCAATACAGATGATTAAAAGAAGATTGAGTGCAACACCACCTTCCAAGATTACTGAGATAATATATAAAGTTAAATAAATTATGAGGGTCCCTTTACTGCAAAAAGGAGTCAAACATTTTCCAGTAATTGCCTGGAGGAAGCCCACAGATATGGCTGGATTTATTGATAATCACATTCCATCTGAAGAACTTGCTCTTCTCGATGAGGTTTTCCTAATCTGTAACACAATTTTTTGGACTCGCCAGAAGTATTCTCTTACCCACCAGCTGTTGTGGCTTTGGGTCTGTGTATGGCCACAACACTGAGAGGCAGTGTGTGGGTTTACTGATAGTTGCCTCAGAAGATGAGTATCTAATGTGTACCAGTTAGCCAACAGTGCCTCAAGTCAATGTAAGAGTAGTTTTTCCTTTCTGATTCTAGAAACTGTCCTGGGAATTGGGGAATTCATTGGAGACACTGATCTCTGTTTCACTTAAGGAAAAATCAAACCCCATGACTCAGGATTTAGGCTCCCTCCAGAGGAGAAATACAGACATTTCCTTTAAGCCCTGATAAACACTATCACAAGGCATTCCTATGAAGCATGGACCCTTCATGGCTGCTTGTAGACAACATGCTTAGCAGTTGCTATGTTGAAAATGAAGAGAGTAAGAAGAGCTTTCCAAATATCTATGTTACATTTCATAGTGAGGATGACACGGTGCCACCCAGTTTTCAAAACCATCCCTATGTGGTTTTTCTAATGTAGACCGTCAATTCTGCCCAAATAAGGTTTCCAGACATAGAAAGAAAGGAACTGAAGGATGGAACTGGAAGTGAGTATTTATGGCTCTCCATGACCTTGCAATGGTCTCCTACCATGGCACAGGCATCCTGCTTGGTTGTGGTTTTGCCACAAACAAGCCTCAAAAATGTTGCCCAGGCATACCAAGATAATGGGAATGAGTAAATTATTTATTCCAAAGGCACATCCGCTTGAAGAAGTTCTAGAATGATGATTTATTTGAATTATCAAGTAAAGTACAGATCTTTTGTCTGTCATCTCAAAACGACAGTGAACTAAACCCTTGGTAATGCGTTCATTTATCCAGCCCAGTTAAATTGCAGTTTATCTTTTTAGTTCATACTACAGCATCAGTGAAGAAGCAGTTCTCAGAGTTCAGCACATTGCTGTGAGTTATTTAATGTGAAGCTGCCAAAGATTCCTGTATCAGATTCATAGTATATGTTTGCCACAATTCTGTATTCATAATTGCAAGAAACAATAGGATATAGAAATTAATTAGATTAATCAAAAATCAAACTTTACAAATCAAAGGTGACCTTTGTTCTCTTTCATAATGTTGGTAGATTTTTTATTATTGCTGACACACGAGTATTAATGTATACTTTACTCTCACATAGGAATGCCCACTTATTACTTAGTTATACTCCCAGAATCCTATAATATAGTGGATTTTCTCACATCATTTGCTAAGAAGTGTGCTGTGTAGTATCTGGGGCAGATGTTCTTCCACAGATTATATTCCTATAAATAGCTCATGCTCTTCTACCCAAGGGGGTGCTTGATTAGGGAAGACTCCCTCTTGCTGTTGTAATCTGACATTTCTCCAGCCTGCAGTATTTTGAGTGCAGGAGAGAGACTGATGTAAAGAGAAATTCAGCATCTTGAGCTTTATTTTGAATGCACTTATACCATTAACTACTGTCTCTTTTCTGACCATGAAGCCTCAGATCAGGTGGAAAATACATCCAGCTTCCATAAAACAGAATAAAAACCCTACCAATTTTGGACTTGTAATAAAGGGCATGTTTTGTCACACAACTCTTATAATTAGCTTTTCACCAAGCTCTGTTTTCAGATCTTCCATCAGCTGGTGAGGCACATGAAAAAAATCTCAGCTACACAGTGCCCCTGTTTCTCCATATCAATGTGATTTGTACTGCTCTTGGCCATTTTGTCATTAGCCATGACAAGAAGCCAAGACTCACTTTTGCAACTATTTAGAAAGATCTGGTTGTTCAATACTTTTCTGGGGACAGACACAGTCCAACTTTTTTTGTTGTTATTATTAATTATTTTTATCCCAAATACTCACCTTATAAGCAGTGGCACTAACATATGGTGGATGCCCATAAAAGTGTATGGTTGTTCCTACATTCTCAATACAGTTACCAGTTTTTCTGACAATGTAAAAGGCTTTGCTGGCAAGAGTACACATGTAATGTCTTGCTCTGTAAGTCTCAATTGAGAAGAACTCTTGGAAAATTGTATAAAGCCCTGGTTTTAAATTCTGATCCCAAGAGTGATAACTGAAATCAGTTTTTTGCTAAAGAAAACCCCAGGCTGCCTATTTGGTATGGTTGTGCAATACATCATTTCACATGTTAAGGAGATTTGTTTATGAGATACATCAGAAAGGATTCTGTTATTTGGGAAGCAGAATCTGACCAAATATATATAGAAAGTGCTCTCTCTGTGCTTATTCTTATAAACAGCCTTTTTAGTGGAAATTATGTCTTGTATCAAGCTTCAGTACATCTGAGCTTGCATTATTTGTGGAATATCCACTCTGGAATATGTTTATTTCTCTGGAATATGTCCATATTACAACTGATAAGGTAAGGAAAAAGATCAAGCACAAGCTGAATCACACATTTCTTAAGTAGATGATCTATATGTACAATATTTTGAGAGATGAGGGATAAACTGAGATCTGTGAAGTTCCTCTGGATTATGAAATATTTCATGCAGTAGCTACTTTTCTTTGAGAACATAGTATTTTAGTCATCACGGCCTACTTTTTTTTCCCACACACTGTTCCATTAACACATATTTTCCTTTCACTCAATGTCTTAAATGTAGACCAGAAAGAAGAATGACTGCTATATTATACTTTCTGTCCTATAAATATATGATTGCATTTGCAAGCATAGCTGCGTGCACAGGAGTGCAAAGCATAAAGACTCCTTTATTTTGGACTGACTTGAGAACTAAAAAGGAAAGAAATCCCACATACAGACCTCTGTACATGCATTCTGTTGGTTTGCATGAGCTGCAATATCTCACAGCAGCCAAACCAAACTGAACCTGCCCCCCATCAAGGACTCAGCATCCGGGGGAACAGGCAGAGCCAGTGTCAGATCTATGCTGGGGAGCAGGTTCATCCCCTCACAGATGACAAGGGCCATCTGCAGGGCTCCCTGGGGCAGAACCAGCACGCAAAAATGATGGGATGTCAACAAAATGAGGGGGTTTTCCACTCCAAAACACAGTGGTGGCACAGAGCAAACCTTCAGTACACAGAATGCCCTAAGTATATATGTAAATAAACTGAGCAAAGGCATTTGCACATATGCCAGGTTCAGTGTCCAGCTTTTCCAGCCTGAGTGATAGGGAGAGCATCTGTGCAAAACTGTAGTAGAGATATCATGCCCTGAGGGACAGCTTTCACTCCTGATGAGCCCTTTGCAAAAATATTCTTCAGCTTCTCTGGTCCCAACTTTTCTCCCCCTTTCACTTTGCCAGTCAGTCCCCCTCTCATTTGCTGAAGGAAGGCAGATGTGTTGAGTCTCTTATGGGTCAAGAAAGAGAGCATTTAGAAGTTTGGCTCCTACAAGGGCTGTTTGTGGATACCTTTCCTTGGTCTTTGGCCACAACAGCCATTTCTCCAGGTCTCTTCCCTTCCCCAATGGCTTCTCTTCTACCATGCTTTGAAATTCTATCTCCTCCATCAAATGCCAAGACTCATGAGCCTTCCCCCAAACCCAATTTTTGAAGTCAATGCTCTACTTTCAGGCCTACTCTTCTGCCTTCTCATAAACTTCTTCATATTACCATGTCTATTTAATTCAGGGACCTGAAAAAAAATACCCTTTTCAAAAACAACCTGCACGACTGCTTTCCACAAAGGTTGGTGGTCTACCACAAGTCATCCTGCAATTTCTTCACCACAATATAATCCATCTTGAACTTGAAACACAGCATGGGTGGAGTGGGATACAGCACAATCAGTAAGTATCCACATTCTTTACCTGATAGGGTAAAATGTAACATGGTAAAATGGAATACTGAATTTAAAGTTAACTTCAGCCACAGCAGAGAAAGGTTACAATATAATTCTAGCCATAGCTTCAAAGAAAAAGACTTCAGGCATCATCATACAGGCAGGTATCTTCACTGCCTCAAAAAAAGGGAGGATTTGGAGTTTCCTAAAATTAGTTCTTATGTGCCAGTCTGGTTTGACTGCTCTTCATTTGCTTACATGCATTACTAATAAATAAAACACTCAGAAAGATGCTGGTTTGTGTGTCAGAGTATAGCTCTGTCAGAAAATAGGTTCTCTTATTCCTATTGACAGGCACTTACCTGTCTTTTTACCAGAGTACCTGGAATGCCTTGTGCCATGCAAAGTAAATTATTAAAAAACAAACAAACAAACAAACAAAGAAAACAAAAAACAAAAAAAAAAAAAAAAAAAAAAAAAAAACAAAACCAGACAAAAAAAAAAAATACTGAAAAAACAAATCCAAAGGAAAGGGCTAGGAAGGCAAATGCTGCTTAAGAAGTTGCTGGTATTCGGAGTTGTTCCCTTACACAGGACTGGCAGAAGTGTGAATAAACTGCAGCAAAACACAATAGGCTTGAGAGTTTGTTGTCCCATTTCCCAGGTATTTTAATCTCAAACACAGGCTGAAATGTTGAATTTTTATACTTCATGTTGAATGCACACATGGATCTGACTGGACCAAACGATGTCCACTTCAGTTATGCAACTAGGCCAGTTAATTTCCACTGGGATACAGCCCAAAAAGTCAAGATGTGCCAGGATGAGCCTTCTGTCAGAGCAAAACCCCACAGAGGCAGAAATAACAAAGTCATCTCCAGCATTTACCTACTAGTACATGCTCATCCCATGCAGCTTGTTCTTCATCAGAATTACAGATAAGTAAGACAGCTAAAAAAAAATCGATTCACATTATCAGTGGTAAATTAAGGCAAATCAGACTCTGAGGGTATTAGGGAGCCACTAATTATATCTCCCAGAGGGAAAGTAAATAATACTTAGAAAACATTAAATCTAATGTGCTCTTGAGGCTGCAGTTATGAGCCCATGTCCTTACAGACTGCCTTAAATGAGTTGCTCTCTAGCTTCTGCAGATCTTGTTTTAAAATAAAAGAAATTAATTTTTTTAAATTGAAGAAAATTATTCACAACTAGAGTTGTTACACTGATATTCCTACCATATTCAGCATTACTAGTATTAACTGCTATTAATAAAGTACATGGCATCTGCTATGGCCAGCAGTTAATTTCTTATTCATACTCATCTCCTCTTGCTCATGCCAAAACCCCATGTCTGTCTGCCACCATGGCCTGCCATTCAGCTGATAGCAGTGACTCTACAATCTGTTCCTTCCTCATTTAGTGCACTGGGCTGGCTGCAACCACAGCCAAATCAAGAACATTGATGCCTATTCCAGGACCTCAGGCCCATGCATTGGGAAGAAGTCACTAAGGCAGACCAAGCCATCAAAAGCAGCTCTGGCCATAGATCCATGATGGTCCAAGATTCTTGCCAATAGAATTAAGTTTTGGGCTCACATGGACCAGTGGGCAGAGAGCAGATCCAGCAAGTATCCCTAGGCCAGGTAAGGCTAAGGCCAGCAGGCACTACAAGGCACTGTGGTACCAGTATACACAGGCAAGTTGTCTCTTCTGGAAATTGCTGGGAAAGATTTAGGACAGTGGCTGGCAGTGTTTTCTGGACAAATACCAAGATTTCTGACCCAAAACTAAGGCCATTTGGCCTGAGGAGAGGAGAGACTTAAGTAACAATATCAACATCAATGTCATCCCATGAAAGCCCAGTCCAGTATCTGCAGGAATTTTGCCACTGACTTCAAGAGCAGCTGGGAGAGTTGCCACTGCTTCTATCAAAAGGAAACTGAAACTTTGCTCTGGTTATTGAGAAACTCTAATGTAAGATGGACAATACTCAGTCTCACACCTCTTATTATGCTAATTTCCCATTGATACCTTGATAAATCAATAAAGTAAAAAAGCTCACTAGCCCCCCACCCCTCTTTTAATTACCAGACAGTAATGAAATATGTTAAGCCTACTGACTCACAGTTGTGGGTTGCATAATGGGAATGCCCTTGGAAACACGTGCTTTTGTATCCTTCATGTTTCCCCATTGCAATTCCATAGATTTATTCATCCTAAATGTACTATTCTGGGATAATATATTGCAAGGACATCGGGGTGGTGGCAGTTTATCAATGACTTTTCATCCTCCTTTTTTTCATTAGTGTTATTTAAGAGGCAAGCTATTTCTGTCAGGAGCTTCCTATAAATGTAATGGATTTTACAGTATATCCATAATAGTGCAGCATTATGCCTGTTCCTTCCTTGTATTAATTATGATCACATTTGCATTCCGGATGCAACCTTATCTGAATCCAATGCAAATTACTACCTTTGAAGGAGAAAGGCTTTAGCATAGCAATTGTTAGAGCTATCCCTGGAGGTAATATGACACTACTGCTTGTGCTACCTAAAGGACAGAGCAATACCTTTCTTCATCCACACAAATATATCTCAAATAATGTTTCTCTGGAAATGGAAAATGTGCATTGTAATGTAGACTTTGTGGTCAAACTCTTTCTCTTTTTTTTTTTTTTTTTTTTCCTGAGTGTTGTCTTAAGGGAGTCCAATCCATATTATGTAAGGCCGTAGACAGGTTCACCTCAGCACATTTTCATTTTCAAAACAGTTGAAATAGGTAGTAACCCATTTTTCCTACCTATTCTTTTTAGAAAAAGAGATTTAATAGGTCCTCCTTTGAGTGGTATCTACTCAAAACAGCCCCATATTTTTCATCTACCTATCTCAAAATTGACAGATAAATAAGATTTCGCTTTCAGCAACATTCTTTGCCAAAGTTTCCAGCTCTGAGAAGAACTGGAAAGGCACTTAAGTACATTTTTAAAGCCCACTTATTCAACGAGATTAAAAGTATGGTTTGTGTTCCTTTCAATGGAGAAAGCATGAACTCTATCTTCAAGATAACAGTGCATGTTTGTGTATAGTCTCAATTAACTGACTGTTTCTCCTGTTTAAAACACATACATAAGAACTCTGATCAGTCTTGACCTTTGAATCACGTATATACCAAAAGAACAGTGTGCTGCCTGGAAATGTGACTGTCCATGATGCTAACTGCTGAAATAAGCAAATCAGATGATCACTTCAAATGTATATACCTTCAATAATTTTTTCTGTTTCACAAAAAAGAGATGCATAGGCTATGCAAAACTTCAAAATATTCAGTCCTTCTGCAGTCTTTACTCTTGCAAATTAAAAGCCAAAAGACAATGCAAAAAAACACCCAACCAAACAAACAAACGAATAAAGAAAAATTAAAAGAAAAAAACAAACAAATAGGGAGCTGCCTTTTGTGAGACCCCACTTAGAGTCCTGTGTCCAGTTCTGAAACCCCCAACACAGGAAGGACATGGACCTGCTGGAATAAGTCCAGAATAGGGCCACAAAGATGGGGGGCTGGAGCACCTCTCCGGTGAAAACAGCCTGAGAAATTGTTCAGCCTGGAGAAGAGAAGGCTCTGAGGAGACCTTGTAGAGGCCTTCCAGTACCTGAAGGGAGTCTACAAGAAAGCTGGGGAGGGACTTTTTGTAAGGGCATGTAGTGTTAGGACTACACAAAGGGGTAATAGCTTTAAACTTGAAGAGAGCAGATTTAGGTTAGACTTTAGGAAGAACTACTTTAGTGTGAGGATGGTAAGACACTGGCACAGGTTGCCCAGAGAACTTGTGGATGCCCCATACCTGGAAGAGTTGAAGGCCAAGTTGGGTGGGGCTTTGAGTAACCCGGCCTAGCAGAAGGTGTCACTGCCTATGGCAGGAGGCTTGGAACTCGGTGGTCTTTGAGGTCACTTCCAACCCAAAGCATTCTATGATTGTGTGATTCTTCACTCTGCACAGGTAAGAGAGGGGAAAAAGGATAAAATATTATTGACGCTTCATCAAAGAGATCTGCAGTGCAATGTTTACAATTAAAAACAGAGCAAATTCTGAAAGAAAATATTACAAATATGTCCAGTGATATTGTTTTGGGTAAGTTGAATATCATCCCTCTACAGTTCTTTGATTTATGAGAGCAAGTAGTAATACACCAAGTGTAAGGGCCCTGAGGTCATCACTAGGGCCTGGGTACCTGTTTTCCATCACCATCACCCTTCATAGGTGCGGGAGCGAGAAAGAAAATGCGTGCAACCAATATGGTTGAAAAACGAACTTCTGGTTTATTGCGCAGCAACTTTCGCTTATATAGAGCTTCCGTGACCACGCCCCCACCACCAACACGCACTTTTATTGGACACCCAGTGTGTTTACCTGTAGCACAGCGAATCCCCGGTGCAGGTAGCACCGGAGTGTGGCCCGATCTAATTGGCCTCCCAAACATGGGGTTGGGCATAGCAAAGGGGTCGCACCTCCCATCTCTTCGAGAATATTCGGGAATATTCTCCAACATTCTCCGAGCCTTCCTAACATTCCACAACACATAGGTTTAGGGGTCCCTTTTCAACCCCGTCCTGGGCCATTCATCCTTGCTCCAGTGGTGCCTCAATGCCAGTCCCTCAGGGAGCAGCCAACCCTCAGACAGTGCACAGGCAGATTAGGCAAGAACCATAACCCTGATATGTATATATGTCTGCTGCATGTTGGACACCTGTCCATCAGAGCAGTTTCACCTGTAATGACACATCTGTTTTGCCATTCTCCTTATGAACCATCAGAAAATGCTCAGTTGATAAGGACCTCATGGTGTTCTGATGTACCTTTTATAAGCTGCACACTGAGGGAATGACATCTGAGGGACAGACCCTGAGGCTTCACAGTGTCACTGGAGCTTTCCAGCTGCTTTTCAACCATGTTTTCATTGAGTATTCATTCATAAAATCATCACTTAGTGAAGGAAAGCAATCAAGTGGGGAAAAATAGTTTCAGAAAATTACAGATATCTGTACTGATTGACGATGACGTTTCCAAACATTTCTAAGAAAAAAAATTTCATTTTCTCATATATGTATATCTGCAGAGAAAGGCACACACACACGGAAAATATACCAGCATAGGCAAGCGCCCTCAGACTTTCTTTTCCAAACAACAAATGAGGGCTTGAGGCTTTCCAAATTCAGTCAGATGCCCTTTGCATTGCACAGCTCCCTGGACCCATCTGTGTACAAGCTTCTGTCACAGAGCCATCCTCAAAGTGCATGTATTAAAATTTAAGCTACATTGTTTACAAAATAATTCCAAGGCTGTCCCTTTGTGGAGGTACTGGTCTGCAGAACATCTGTTGCTTTCCATAGTCAATATAGAGCCATTTGTTTCATCTGAATGCAATGGCATTTCCCTGTGCTATAACCACGCTCCCATGAATCAAAGGAAATATGTTAAGACCAGTCAGCCATTATTAATCTTTTATCTGGGGACCCTGCCTTTCTCTGATCACATATTTACCAGCATTAATTTGGGCTTGATTTGTAATGGCGTGTCCTCTGAGATGATTTTCACTAAATAGAAAGACACTGAGAATCTGAATGGGTAGAATGCCTCAGTGCAGATTTATCAGTGGTTTTGGATACATTTCTGTATGTGTAAGTTGATCCATTGTGTTGAAAAAGCAAAGAGCAACTGTATCAGCTTCCCTTTTGCAAGCACCAATTTCTCTGAAAAGGAGTTTCAGCAAGTAATGGCAGCCTGGCCCATAGGGGTTTATTCCTGTTTTTGTTAAGCCATGCCATTTTTTTTCCTTTTCCATCTTTTGTTAGTCTTAGTCAGAATTCAACATAGAACTTAGACAAGGCTTATATTAAGTATTACTTACATTACACCACTGCAAAGACAAGGCAGGCTAAGGATCAGATGTAGAAAACATGATTCAAGTGCATTGTTACTCAGATGGTTGATTTACATATTTCTTTTTCTTATCCATATCACATTACTGGAAAACATCAGAATTTTTGAAGGTGTCTGAAAATAATTAACTTCAAGGCTTTATTTTTATCTCAGACAAATTTGAAGAGAAAGTATTGCACTGGTCCATTCTTCCGTAGTAGATTCTGATGTAATAGGTCACTAGGGAAGGAGTGGGAGCTGAAGTAAATCCCATCATGAAATGGTGTCCTCAGTAAAATTCTCATTGTCAAAGCTACTGCAACTTTTAAGTTCAAGACACTGTGACCAAAAAGATATAAACTGTACATCAGTAAAACAACAGAAACATTTCTTGTTCAAATGATGCTCTTAAGACAGTGAATCATACAAAGATCCTCTGAGGAACACCCAATCAGCACTTCCACAAAAGTTTGGAAATCTAGGTTTAGGTGTTAGTTGAGGTGAACACATTATATGGCATTAAATTGCCTCTAGCTTATGAGAGGTATTAGTATCCAATGTTTTTTGCCCTTTGCAGAAAATGTTTTTTATTCAGGTAATAATGAATCAATAAAAGAAGCATTTGGGAGTCTGGGGAATTCCACCTGACAGACTGCAAGAGCTGAGGATGGATATATTATTTCTTGGGAGGCATGACCACAGCATCTTAAAAGACAGTAGTGTGGACTGGACTGCTAATTTGGGTCACTCAGTAGAGTAATTTTCATGTTTATGTAGAGATGCTTGTTAATAAATTACATGGGGACAATTTGTTTGGAGGTGGGGGATCTTAACCTTACCTATCTCCAAAAACAAGATTTAAAAATTAAAACAGAAATAATTTTTTTAACAGCAGCTTTGAGAAACTGATTTTCAAAACTGAAGCTAGGCAACATTAGGCATTACACTGAGCTACTGTCATACTTTTTTGATTGCCTCTACTAAAATTACATGAGAGACATTGAAATAGGGATGTATGTAGCCCTTTCTGAGTAACATAAACAAAACAAACTGCTTTGAAATACTTCACTAGAAAATAAAAACAAATCTGGAAAGCTTCAGGAGAGAATCAGGTGTTAATTTAACCAACACTTGTAGGTGGACACAATACCTCCATGTGCATACTTAGGGGTACGTTCAGCTTTCCACCTCTCTTCCTTTTTCTACAAAAAACACAGCAACTGCTCTTTTTCTGATATAGAGAAGTTTTTTCAGGTCTTCTGTGAACTTACATTGCATGAGAACACCAGGCTGCTGTGCTGAAACATGGCACTGAATCAGGCACTTAAGGCATGTTTGTTAATAGCCTGTGAGGTACCTTTTAGCTTTTCACAGACCTAGACCATGAAATGAACAAAAATGGTATTAAGGCATTGGTCACACAATTAGGATAATGCAATAAGGGCCTTTAAGAGTTACAGTTCCAGCACTTACATTAGTTTAAAGGATTCTTGCTGCTGTAGTATTTTCTGCTCACTTGACTTCAAAATGGAAATCCTGGTAATCACCATTCATTTCAGCTGCCCCAGTCATTTCACCTGAAGCACAGAAATTGTTCTGCTTATTCTCTCATGCATACATTAGACTGCAGAGGTGGTGAAAGGACTGTTCTATCATTCCATTAGTAAAGGAGAAGGAATAGGATACCTGGAAGAAAACCTGAGTTGCTTCTTGATTAAAACAAATGCTCAAAATGTGTGGTTTACACCAGCCAGTAATTTGGAAGAAAAACATCTCCTGACTGTTCTCTTTTAATTTCTTATTTTTAGTATCTATGTGTAAGTTACTATTGCAAAATGAATAAAGTAATTTTTCACTTAGGAAAATAAAAACAGGAAGACTGATGTTTCATACATATGCTTATTGAAACATGTTTTCCAATGAGAAAATCTATTAAATCCAACTCATTATGGGAAGTATCCTTCTTGAAATATCCACAAGAACATCAGTGGAAACAGATTTGTAGGAATTTTTTCAAATCTATTTGGAAAAAACCCAAAACTATCTGGATTCCCATTGTGATGGTGCTTCCACTTCTACAAGCTCTAGATTCAGGAAAAAAAAATATATAAATTAGAAAATACCATTTTCCAGAGTGAGGAGATGAAACCAAGGGAGACGGCATGCAAAGCAGCTTCCCACTTTATGTAGCTTGTATAGCAGTAAGCTACAAATGCAATCTCCATTTTCTCTTGAGCACAGATGGCATCTCACTTGGATGTGAGTAGTGGTGAAGATACAACTTAATGAATATTGGAGCATTCATGGTTCCTGAATAGCAGCCACTTTTTGCCTGCCTGGGAAATTATTTCTCTTTTGCAGTACTGCTTCCGAAGGGAAGCACCTCACAGGCATTATACAGGCCAGCATTTACCAGGTGCAGTGTAACTCAGGTACACTGGGATCTGTGAGCTCCTAAAAACAGTCAGGGAAAATCCTGAGGCACAGATGGTGGCTCTGGACATGTTCAATGCAGTTAATTAATGAAGCTGAGCACTGCAAAGCCTCAGAATTTCAGAGTTCTGAAATTAAAATGACCTAAATCTCCGTCATTCCTGTTTATCCATTGAAAAAGTTTTGCTTTGGTTTTTTTTTTCTAACTTAGGAATGCCCAAAATGTTAATGGGTTTCTCCACCAAGCTTCATTTTTCATCTGAAACCCAGTGGCTGGAGTGCAAACTGAATGAAAGGCTGGAAAGAGGAATGAACTTTCTTCATGTGATAACCATTTGGATTTGCAGCTACAAAGACCTCCCCAAGAGAATAAAAGGGAACTTGATTGATCATATTATGATGAAAATGGGGATAGAAAGGAAGTCATGGCTTGCTTAGTTTTCAGACCTGGCAATTTTATTTTTTATTTTTTTTGCAAATATATGTCCTTCCTACATCTCACTCAGAAAGTAGATCATTAAGTACTCAGGATTCCTGTAGGGTAGAGAAACTGTAGGTTATGAAGAAAGAAGCCCCTGTGGATTTCTGTTATTGTCAGGGATAAAATTAGAAAAATAGATTTCTTAGGCTAGCACTGTAACTGAGAAAGTGTTCACTTCTAAGTATAAATACAATAGTGCTTTACTCTTAAAAATCACAAATACCTGGATTTCTGTGAGAAACAAAAGGTGATCAGTAAAACTTCAGGAAAGTTATCTAACATTTTACACTGTAGAGCTACTATGAACATGGCATTACTGAATCTCTGTCTGGGTGGTTAAGTTCACATAGAAAGATCTACAGAAATTGAACAAAATAACCATCCTCACTACCTTGTAGAAATCTATAAACCCAGAAATTGGGTTTTTTTGTGCATGGATTGAGTGGGGGCTTTTTGCTGTTTGGTTTTGGTTTGGTTTTTTTTTCCTCCCTCAGTATTCATTCTGCACATTAAAGGTCATTGTCAAGTGATCTGATTTTTTTGCTGTCAGAATTGAAGTTGACTTCAGGGTTATTGATTTAAACACCTCATGCTCGGAAATCTCTCATTTCCTGATTATCTGATATTTCCTTTCTGATTTCCATTGCTGAGGTGCATTCTGGTCTTTAATTAACAGCAGCATCTGTACTGGACTGAGTAAAAGGGTTTCTAGACAGCTAATGATTAGTTGGGTCTTGTCCAGAACATTTAAAGTTGAATTCTTCTAATCATAGTGGAAATTCGTTAAAGGTTTAACCTCATGGATAAAATGATATGATGAATAAAAAAATAAGCCAATAACCAACTAAATTATCTGGGTATGTAGCAAAGTTAAAAATCTGCTGAAATGCAGTTGGCCTCATTCAGAAGAAAGAAATCTGACCCAAGATAAATCAATTGGGAAAACAGCAAGCTACTACTGGCAATGTCCAGGAAGAAGATTAAAGAGCAAAAGGGAACATGGAGAATAATTATGAGATGCAATACAAACCTGGTTAAATTCTCTAGTTGCTAGAGAAACAGGATGTTGTGAGTGAATTGATAAATCCCAAGATGAGAAAAAATTAAGAAGAATCAACAATGGAAAATAAAATAATTCTTTTAATCACCCCTTCCCACCATTTCACAACAAAATTATACATTTTCTAATCCAAGATCATAAATTTCAAGTAGTGAAGATAGAAAATGAAGAGAGACTCAAGGTAAACAAAAGAATAGCTGGAAAAAACCTGGAAATTCTAACAGCAACAACTGACTAAGACTGACTGTTACCTACTCAAAAACTCTGTGAGTGCTGAAGACAGAAGAGATTTAACAGCTAATAAAGTACACAGTCTCTAGTTAAAATGAGCATCTATATTGGAGGCCTACAGGGTAGCAGCTTTTCTAGATCTCAAGAAGGTAGTAGAGATCTGGGCAACTACATATCTCAGATCTTCATTTCACTATCAGTTATTCTTGCAAAAACAAAAATCAAAAATAATATTTTGAAGACACAGGCTTCTAAAACACTTCAAGGATCACGATAGGACCTACATAAGGTAGAATCCCATGTCTTTAATATGTGTAAAATCTTCAAGAAAAGGTAAGAATGGTGAAGCAGTCATACTTGCAGATGACAGAAAATTATTTCATTTAATTAAGGTGTTTTGCAGAGCCATTATAAAGATGTGCCAGTGAGAAGCCTAATGTCTAAAAATCAGGTATCCAGAGCAACAATTGACAGGAACAACTTAAAATAGTTGCATGTATAGTTACCCTGAGCAACTTGCTGAGACAAAGTGGGGTTGGAGCCAAGAAATCTACCGGGGTTTTTTTTGTTTGTTTGATGTACATCATAAACACTATGAAAGATCTATGAGGTTTATAAGGTCCTATGTTTTTAAGTAAAGAGCAGTAATTAACCACCCAGACTCACAGAGCAGTAATCATTGTAGCAAGTCTTCATGGCTCTTGAGGAAAGGTAAGCAGGAAGACAGCAAAATGAAAGGCTGGTCAGCCTCATCTTAATCCCTGGGAAGGTGATGGAGCTTTCATCAGTGCTGCAAAGTCTGAGTAGCAGCAAGTATTTATATCCTGAAAGTGGTAAAATATTGGAACAGGTATCCAGAGAGGTTGTGGACATATTCTTGGAGATGTTTAATACTAGACTAGATAGGTCTCTGAGCAACCTGATCTAATAAGACATCCTTTGAACAATGAATCAGATTAGATGACCTCCAGAGGTCTCTTCCAACCCAAATTTTTCTGTTCATGTTGTTCTAATTGCTTTCAGATCTGTTCACCATTAGTAGTCATGAACCTTCCTTTGAAGTATCTGATACTCAGCTATGTAAGAGATGGCATACCAAGTACTTCACATCTCTTTAGACCCCACAGCATGTTCTAACTGAATGAGGAGTGAAGGTCACAGAGGCATGCTAATAATTTGCCTACATACAAAGTCAGGAAAGGTATGAAAAGTGCCTTTGGCTGAGCATGAAAGAGTCCATCTGGAGAAGCACACTGACAATAAGATAGCTTTAAAGCTTGCTTCAAAAGATAGTAAGGTCTCAGCTATAAGGCAGCTTCTGTCTAATCCAATATGGCTGTTCCTGTCTGTTTACCAGAAAAACTCTTCTAGGGGGGTTTTTAAACAAACAGCAATATAGTTTGAAATAAGGAAGAGAAACAACAAGGCACAAAGATAATCAGAAATTCACCATTTTGTCCAGATACCATTTGACAGTCCTTTGATGGTGAAGCTGTATTTGTTACAGCAACTCAAATTGAAAGTGTATTCCTCTTATTATTGTAAAATTAAACATCCGTTCTCAAAAGCACGGGGGGTGAAAGATAAAAAAAAAAAAGTCTGAACTCATTAACACAATTTAAAATATATAAATTAGCAAGATCTTTGAAGATTAAAAATTCTTTGCTGTACTAACATTTTGAGTATGATTTTGTTGCATCAGTCTGGAGAGGCAATTTAGAGTTTAAACATTAATTCCTAATTATCTTTTAATGTTTCCTGATACTTTTATGAGCTCATTTCCAGTGGCATGCAACTGCTTGTCTGCATTGATTCCCATAGTGACACAATTCAAAATGTTTCTCTGTCTAAGAATACAGGGTAATAGTTGTTCTGAAAAGTGAAAATTAATACAGTTAGTTTTGCATGGAAAGGCAGGTTAGAGAAATGATGAACTAGATAATGAACTATAAGCAAAGAGTAGCAACATTGACAAGATATAAATAAGTACAGGTAGAGGCATATTTCAGATGGGTGGAAGAAATGCTGCTCAACTGTTTGAAATCTTCCATAACTAGATGAAAGGGTCAATGGCATTTTACAGGTCGCTCTACAATAGAAGAAATGGCTATCAGTAATGAAATGGGAAGAGAAGAAATCAAAAGGGATGAGAAGCAGAAAAATGAGGTCAAATTTTAAATATGTAGTCTGATGCCTGTGAGGAGAATAATTCAAAATATAGATGTTCACTTGTGTGGAATATTTTAAAGTATGTAGGGTTAAGAATGTTCTAACTTGTGCCTGAATATCAAAATAGATTTCTGCTTACAATGCAATATTGCTGCATAAACCACTGTAACTGTGTGGAGTAATAGTCTTGTAACACATATCAAGGAGGTAAGATCTTCTGTTTGTCACAGTGGCAAACGTCAGCTCCTGCACTGCATACATATTCTATCACTTCTGCAGAAGCAGATGTCTGTGAAGGACTTTCAAGAAAAGAAGAGGAAGTGATTTGGATGCCTCTATTAGTTGAAAAGATGCTGAGAGCAGCATACTATTAATGTGTTCTATAAACCCTCTCTTGTCTTTAGGACTGGAAGATATGAGAACACAGTAGGGAACACAAAAATCTGTATTTCAGGTAGAACTACACAGCTAGATATGCCTAAAATAAGAACACTTCTCTCTTTTTCAGACCTTTGACAAACACTCCACACATATTGACATTTATATTCAGCCTGGAGAAAAGAAAGGCTCTGGAAAGACCTTATGGAGACCTTCCAGTACAAGAGGGGGGCCTACAGGAAAGCAGGGGTGGGGCTTTTTGCCAGAGGAAAGTGATACGACAAGGGGTAATAGTTTTAAACTGAAAGAGGGTAGATTTACGTTAGATATTAGGAAAAAAACATTCACCATGAGGGCAGTAAGATACTGGAATAGGTTGCCTCGGGAGGTTGCTGATGCCCCCTCCCTGGAAGTGTTTAGGGCCGGGTTGGAGGGGGCCCTGTGCAACCTGGTCTGGTGGGAGGTGTCCCTGCCCATGCAGGGGGGTTGGATCTTGATGATCTTTAAGGTCCCTTCCAACCCAGCCCACTCTGTGATTCTATGACATTTTTCATTCCCAAACTAATATTTCTTAAGCATGTATTCCATCTAATATGAGACAACCTATCAATGACCTTTCTCCCACCACCTTTCCAAAACCCCACAGTTTTTTATGCTATTGTCTACAGAAATATATAGAAGAGAACTGCCTGTGTTCAATCCTAAAACAAGAAGGCTAAGGGGGGATCTTATTACTTTCTTCAACTAGCCAGTGGGAGGTCAGAGAAAAGACAGAACCACGGACTTCTTGAATATGCTTAGTGAAAAACATGGGAGGCAAGATACATCTGTAGCAACAAGGGGAAACCTGATTAGGTGTTAGAAAAAGCTCTTCTTTTAACAGGAAAGGGAGACAAACTCTAGAAAAGGTTCTTCCACAAAGGCTGGACCACTTTCTTAAAGGTACTCAGAACCTGACTAATAAAGACCTTAAGCAATGAGTTCTAACATGTACCTGACTTCAGCATAGGCCCTGTTTTGAGCCTCTACAAAGATTCCTTCCATCCTAAGTTATTCTCTGGTTCTAAAAAGCACCTGGAGAAGAGACCCACACACCCGGTACCCCTTATAAGCCAACAGTGTTCACAGGGTGAAAATGAGTGACATATCTGGGAGAACACATGGCACCAGTTTAGCAGACAAGTGTGTAAGTCTCTGCACCTCACTGTCAGACTCTGCATTTGCCATAGCTTTTTTATTAATGTATTCAGAGTAAGATTCTGTCTTTTTGCCATGGTGATGGCAACAGGGTTTGAAAAGTGATAATTAAAAGCTAAGCTATCTCCACAGAGAAAGAGTAGTAATCCTCTTGCTGTCTGTCTTCAGGTTGATTTTGTTTATTTTTAATAAGATCCTCTTAACTTAGGAAAAAAAAAGTTTCTTTGACAAATATATGATCTGATTTCTCAGCGAGAACTTCCAACAACTGCTTACAGCTCACTTAGGACAATTAATTTCTTATACTTCCTTTTTTCTCCTACTGATAACCTTTTAATTTGCAGGAGCTCAGCTGCAGTAAGGTCTTATTAACACAGAGATTCACAGCACACATCTGAGATACTTCTGCTGATTTGAAGAAGATTATGGCAGTATCAATAGCAAATTTTATTCACGTCATAAGTTTAATACAATCATAAAAACAGCATCTCCTGCCAAATGGCAAGGGCTCTGCCTGGTATCAAGTTGAATTCAACACAATGCTAAACAGGAATATGCAGGCAAATGCTCCAAAACCAAATGGTTATATCTATCTATTAAAATAGCAACAAGTGTTACATACAAAAGTGGATTTAACAAACAGGAAGAAAATCTCTCAGCTCCTTCAGCCACCATATTCAAGGGCAAGTCACACTACTCACATGAATAAATACAAACCCTTACATTAAAATAAAGGCAAGGTTGATTCATGAGAATATTTGTATTCTACTGGAATTGAAATACAGGGATGGCATGTGCTTAAAGCAGCAAGATTTCTATGCCAGTTTTCTGCCATGGTAAGAGTTTTGGTTTTGTTCTTTTTTATCTTGTGCAGCTATAGAAGCCAAATCCCTTCCCATCACTGCAGCAGGTACAAAGGTAGGAGTTTTGGTTCCTTGCTGAAACCAGCCTCCCTCTCCCAGAGGTGCAGGAGAGGGGCTTGTAAACCTGGGGCACATCTGACAAGAGAAGAAGCTCTGCTGTCACTCCGCTCTTGCTGGAAACCTCTGGATATTAGAAATGGTAGAAAATGACAGATAGGGTCAGACACTTCATGCCACACCTTCTGACATAGAATCAGGTGCCCACACATCCCCTTGGGCAACCACCTTGGCAGCCTCAGTTGCACCTTTTAACTGTACTGTGGCAGTCAGGGACAAGAAGGGAAGACAGCCCCAAGTCATGTCTTTTTTTTTTTTTTTTTTTTTTTTTTTTTTTTGATGTGCCAGGACCTCAGCACAAGGTACAGAAGAAGCAGAGGCAATCAAGGACTAAAGAGGAGGGAGGGTGCAAAGTGAATGGGACCTGGAAGACCACAAGCTTAGGAAGTGGGACGGAAGTGTGAGGTGAAGGATCTGATTACTAGAAGGTAACTGCTGCATCTGTGGGACGCACAGGGCCAGAGAGGCTGTGGGATCAACAAAAAGGCCAAGCTTGAGGTGGCCACCACAAGGAATAAACAAATTTTGATGAGAGTTGTTCATGATGGCTCAGTGTGTCGGTCCTCAAGGGCTGCTATTTAGGCAGTGATCTTCTGACTGCTCTGACAAGCTTGAAAAGGAGAAACTGAAACAACACCAAAGGCACGAGAACAAGGAAGAATAAGCCCAGCTTTCATAAGAGTAACATGAAGCACTTGCATCTGACATAATTTCTCTAGATGAGTAGCTTAATGCATTTCTTGCTTCCCAACCAGGGCACAATTGGCCATCCTTAATACTGCCCATGAAAACAAGTTTTAAAAAATCTCTTAATCTATTGGTGTTATAACAAAGGATAAGGTAAAATATTGTGGTAAAAGCCTTCATTGGCTGTATTCATAAATTTGCTGACTTTTCTCTACCTCTTGTACTTACAGCTGAGGAAATGTGGGCTCAGAGCACCGGAGACCTGTAATATAAGTCTCTGCATAGAAATATAATACATTGGCAGGAATCCATAAGAAGATATTTTATCTCATTCCACATGCCTGAAGTACCAGTGAAAAGTCCCAGGAATCCTGTAGGCAGCACATGGATGAAAGAAGGGAGACGAGTTACACCTCCTCTAGTCTCGTTCTAAATTGTGTGAGACTACTTCTTCCTCTCTTATAAAAAAAGGTTATCCCTAAGCCCTTCTGCCAGATTAATTGCCTTATCAGCTCTGAATCTGGGAGTCATAATGAGTTTCTTGGCCCTATTTTTTCTCTTTAGTGCTCACTACTGCATCTGCATGCAGTTAGGACAGGGTGAGAAAGGTATCTTCCTGTTAATAGAGGAGAAAACAAGGGGTCTGTTTGGTTCCTATAGAAATCAGTAGTAGTAATGACACTGATTCCAATGGGCCCTTAATTGTCAGGAAAACAAGACTTTTGAAGAGATAATTACTGCTACAGGGTCTTGGAGTGTTATTTACTTACCCATAATGGCAATCAGACACTCTGCACATTTTTGTTCTTCCATTCTACCATATATATCAAACACTTCTCAGAACTGTGAACACAGGAACAAAACACAAACAAGTGTAAGGAGCTCTAATTAGTGATCTGATGTCTCACTCACTCATCAGGCAGATCATTACCAGGCTTGGTAATTTCCCTGGCTATTCTATTTCGTTTTACAAAAGAAAGAAAAAGAGGGGAAAAAAAAAAAAAGAAAGAAAGAAAAAAAGGACAGAGTGTCCTAAAAACAAGGGACAGATTCTGCCACACTTATTCCTACTGCATAATAACCATGTCCTGCAAACTCTTCATGCAAAAGGGATCTGACAATTTAAAGCTACAAGGGCTTCAGAAAAATTTTTGCCTAGCAAGGTATAGCACAGTGTGAGAGGGGATGTAAGAATAAATCCAGCACAAATCTAAACCATGCTTCATGACCCACAGAATCACAGAATCATCTGGGTTGGAAAGCACCTCTGAGATCACCAAGTCCAACCCTTGATCCACTACCCCTGTGGTTGGTTACCAGACCATGGCACTGAGTGCCACATCCAGTCTCTTCTTAAAAACCTCCAGGGACAGAGAAACCACCACCTCCCTGGGCAGCCCATTCCAGTGCTGATCACCCTCTCTGTAAAGAATTTTTTCCTAATATTCAACCGAAACCTCCCCTGGCAGAGCTTAAGTCCATGCCCTCTTGTCTTGCCCTGGGAGCTGCCTGGGAGAAGAGACCAACCCCCATCTGGCTACACCCTCCTTTCAGGGAGTTGTAGAGAGTGATGAGGTCTCCTCTGAGCCTCCTCTTCTCCAGGCTGAACAGCCCCAGCTCCCTCAGCCCTTCCTCACAGGACTTGTGCTGGATCCCTTCACATCCTCCTTGCCCTTCTCTGGACCTGCTCCAGGACCTCAATCTCCTTCCTGAACTGAGGGGCCCAGAACTGGACACAGGACTCGAGGTGTGGCCTCACCAGGGCTGAGTACAGGGGCAGAATCACTTCCTTGGACCTGCTGGCCACGCTGTTCCTGATCCAGGCCAGGATGCCATTGGCCTTCTTGGCTACCTGGGCACACTGCTGGCTCATGTTCAGCTTCCTGTCAATCCAGACTCCCAGGTCCCTTTCTGCCTGGCTGCTCTCCAGCCACTCTGTGTCCCTTTTTCTGGTGGCAGTGGTGATCTCTCTGACCACTTAGACATGTGTTATGCCAGTTCAGGAGTACCAGTGTGAAAACAAAAATAGCTTGATTGCACCTGTCCTAACACTTGACACCCACAAATGTATTGGTGCATCTCTTTGTAGTAGTAGTACTACATAGCACTCTGTATAAGATCATTTCAACTTCTGCATTCCCAGTTTGACTTTTTGAGTGAAACAATAACCTCCTTCACTGGTTTTTTTACATATAGATTAAGGAAAAAGAAATATTTTTCAAGGCCTAAGTAGTTTTAAGTCTGGAGAAAACTGAACACTCAAACTGAGGCATTTCTCTTCCCATCTAATTCCCTAATTCAGTTTTATTCATCTCAGAAGGGTCCAGAATATCCTGCTTTCATACTGAAGATAATTTCGTCTGCATTACAAACAGAGCATTCAGGAGTCTCATTGCAATAGGAGCTCTGAACAGTGGAGCCCACACCCTCACACAGAATCTCAATTTCTTTTTTTTTTTTTTTAATCTGCACAAATAACTGAAAACCTTTCAAGCAATAACTTTCATTTTTTTCCCCTAGGTATTACCTCAGCTGGAAATGTTAATCGCAAAACTTCTACGTTCCTATTTTTAACATCTTCTGGAGGTTTGATTTTTGGTGTGAACTTCTGAAATCTCACCATATTTTACCAATCAGTCTTTGAAGTTCTTTTCCCAAAGAATCTCTTTTAAAATTCCTTGCTATTGTGAGTTGCATCATAAAAAAATCCTGATTTTTATATCCAATTATGCCTTCTTTCTAAGGTGATGCTTCAGGTTATATCACTCACCTTTTCAAATAGATTAAGGAGTCAGAGATAGGAAGGTGTAGGTGCTACATGTCTCCCTTATTTTCTGACATTCTGACAGCACATAACTTCAGATTTCCTCTTTTCCTTTCTGAGATATTTGGAATTCATAGGACTTCTTCTGAGGATCTCTCAAGGATTACACTCTGTATAAATTGCAAAACCTTTCTGGTTCCCCTTTGGTGACAACCTGAGCCTACTTTGGTCCATGCAGAGCTCATCCCCTGAGAAAACACAAGTCAGGAGGATGAGAGGTCACACTCTTCATGAAGAAATCCCACAGAAACTATTCATCTTGTCAAAGGTACCTTTATCAATCCCACCATTTTTATACCTCTGCTGTTAAATATGTCACTTAATGGATCTGGTCTATCTGGTGAGGAGGCGAGTTTAGACTGGGAGTGACTAAATAACATTCCTACATTCAACAAGTACCCACAACATTAGGTTACAAAAAATACAGACAAAATTACAGCAAGTAAAGCAGGGATCCTCGTCCAGTGCTCAGTAAAAATTAATAGTTAATACTCTAAATGTTATTAATAAATCAGCAAATCTGGACTGTATTCTACATGACAAGGAGAGGGAATTTTGACTTTTTCTGTTCTTCCCTTCCTATAACTCTTTTGGCTGTTGCAGAGTATTCATCCAGGGTCATGTGTATACATATACATGTGTATATATATACATGTATATGTATATATATACACACAAATCACACTGAGACTTCCCCAGCTCCTGACAGCTCAAAGTCTAGGACAATGCAAGGGCAAAGACAGTTTCCTTTGCACTGATAAAAAGGCAAAGTCACACCACTAATTGAAGTTCAAACTGCTCAGCACCAAGCAGCCTGACCACAAGATATAGGCCATCCATGGTATGAACCTGCTCTGTCAGTATGGAGCTTCTCTCTTTACAGGAGATTTAATTTTTAATAGAACAGCTGGTAAGTGACAACTTCTGTCTCTGTTTCCAAGGTGCAAACAAAACTAGCCTAGAAACTACCCCTAAGCCCAGCTCAGCTTCTTCTGTCAAGTACCAGGTCTGACACCTTACCCCAGGTCAAGACTCTATTGGGCAGATGTTTTTCCAGAGCACCAGCTCAAAACATTATTGACATTTAAAAGTCTACACTAATTAAATTAGCTGGGTTTTTTTCTAACTTTCTGCTGTGGCAGAATGTTTTTCAAATGTTTTTCCTACTAACATTTAATGGGAGTGGATGGAGTCTCTCCTGATGGTCAGAGTTCTCACACCACTCTTTTCAGGGGCTTGTGAGGAAGGTTTTTTGCACTAGGTTCCTGCACAGGGTCAGTGGCTCTATGACTGTTTGACAACAGAACTCACAGAAGTTGCAAAAAGACCTGACAGTATTGACAGGGATCATTTGTATGAACAAAGGTTTGAAAATATACCTGATATTCAGATGGATGGAAAGGTTTCTGGAGTGTCAGGCCAGAACAAAATCTACATGTTCTTAACACAGCTAAGGCTACTAGCAGAGTGGGACAGATCAAAAAAAGATCAAAGGTAATATTTAGGTATTTTCAAGCCTGCTCAGCACTCACTAACTTCTACCATGAAGCACCATGTTCCTCTCTCACAATGATAATTTCAAGCAGGAGAACGCAAAGCCCACACCTTACACAAACAAACAAAAATATATAAGCATCTGGACATAGAAGGCAATGGCCCACAGATCTAAAGAAAATTATTTTTCCTTATCTCTGCATGGTTTTCTTACTGGGCTACATGGATCAGAGGAATATCTGATCAGAGCAATATCTAATGGGAATGGCAATTGAAAGAAGACTGGTGAGATTCCCTTTGAAAGGAAAATACCATTCTACATTTTCAAAGTGAGTAATTTCAGTATTTATGCCATTTACATATACTCACTGTAGAGATGAATGTCTCAGTCTCTGACTTCTGTCAGAAAAGATGCTTTTCACAGTTTTACACACCCTGAGTTCCCAAATACACTGTGGAGGTACAAATTTTTTACACCCTGAGTTCCCAAATACACAGTGGAGGTACATGTCTACACATTCTTCTTACTCAAGCAAGTGGCTAAAGATACCTCGCTTTTAAGGAAAAAAGCAAACTACAACTTTTATTTCATCAAGTCAAAATTCCCATTCCAGTGGCACGTGTATAGCCAAGGTTTACACAGCTCTGTCTGAATGCTGACTAGGCTAACTGATTTAATTAAGATTTAAAAAACAAAAGCATGTCTAGCAAAATAATTTTCTTCTTTTTGAAGAGTTCATTCCTGATTTCTGACCTGCAAAATCCCACTGTATTCTCAGAATTCATATTTATCTAGCCTTACTATTTCTGTTTGTTTCTATCCTGGCACCCAGTCTGATGACTCCTAGGTTTTTCTTTGGAAAAGACTACAAATCATCTATCTCAATAATGGGTAACACCAATAAAAGTTGAAAAGTAATTTCATTGCAGCTGAAGACTTAATATCACCCGAAGTTGCTTTGATGGAGATGTAACAAATTACGCACATTAATGAGAGAAATGGGCATATTTTTTTTAGCTGTTCCAAATTCCAGAATCAAAATTGACTTTAGTTCCCCAGTGCAGCCTCTCACTCTGCAGCACAGGGACAGATTCATGGTGAGGACAGAACACGCCAGGGCCATGGGTTGCTGATTGCCTGAATAGCTCTATGCTACCCCCTGCTTAAAAGCATGTGAAGATCACTGCCCTCTGCATAGAGGTGATTCTCCTTCTTACAGGAGGAGACCTAGTAACCATGTTACTGGTTATTACACTCTGAAAAAAAATATTTTTCTTTTATTTCCACTTTATATGGTTTACGTCTTGCTGATCCTGTAACATTATGAAACTTTCCTAATCAAACTTACTGCTGGTGTGGATGTGCTAAGCCAGTTTTGCTGCTGTTTGGGAAAATCATATACATTTTTCAATATATTGTGAAAAATTATATGATTTTTTCTATTAATTTTCCATGAAAATCAAGTCTTTATTTTCTGTGTTTCTCTCATCAAAGGCTTTCAGGATATCAGTGATGTCAAAGTTTTTTTAAGAGCTGGTTTTGACAGCTGATCTCTTAGTAACAGACAGACATTTTCCTGCTTAAAGGTGCTAACATTTATGATTGGTAAAGGATCATGTGTACTTACCCAGGGGGGTTGACTGATACTTCAGTGCACAGGTATTACATTTCAGGCTCAATGAGTTTTGAGAAAGGTAAGGAATTCTTCCCATCCGGCTATGAAGAGAAAAGATTCACACACAAGGGCTTGCAAACTGATGCTTTCAAGAAAAAAAAAAGAAAAAAAAAAAAAGAAAAAAGAAAAAAGAAAAGGAAATCCAACCCAGGTGACAAGACAATCAAATTCAGGACCCCTCCACCTAGTTTGGGAACAGATCTTCCATGAGAATCATCATTAGAGAAGCACTTTAATGATATGTTTCTGTATTAATATGTTTTTACATTTCTACATTCCAAAAGTACTTTCAATCACTATTTCAGTTCCTTGTGCCCTTGGTGGATATGCTTGACATTTAAAAATTCAGTCTCTGCTGAGGATGCACACAGATGAAATTTATTACATAATGAATGTGAACGGCAGTAATGCACAAACATATCCCTGCAGTGTCTTTATGCTCAAAAGGGAGATTCACATCAATTTAAGGCAATGTAGAAAATGTCTGTCAAATACTAAGTGACAGAAAAACTTCCACTTTAAATAATTTGCCAATAGATGAAACTGAATCTCGGGAGATGCCTTCTGTAATTTACAGTATTCACTCGGGACTTTTTAAAGATCAAAACAAATTGATCTGGACACTAATTGTTGATAGTAGGAAGTATGAAATTTTCCTTTTCTTGGATGATTTCCACGCTGCTCCACTGCACAAAAGCACTAACCCAGCACAGGCAGGGACCACAGAAGAGATTAGTAACGTTCTGCCAGAGTTTTCATCCATATAGAGCCACAGTCCAAGTCATATTTCATTTTAGATCAAGAGAATTTAAGTAAGTGAAAAAGTAACAAGAAGAAATCACCAAGACGACCAACTCCTATTCTTATCAGCCTCTTTGCACAGTCCTATCATCTGCCATTGTATCTTTGCAGATCTCAGTATTGCAAGACCCTTCAGTAGGTCTTCATAGGCAACAACAATTTTCATTACTTTGAATAATTTTGTACTCTCACTGGATTTTTTCACTGCTACATTTCATTTCATGTCATGTCTTGATGTTGCCATTTTCCTAATCATTTTTGTAAATGTTGAGTGACGGAGACCAGAGCACATTTTCAGACTTTCTTTCTGCTCTGAAAACTATCCATTTTTAAATTATTATTATTTTATGGCTTTTAAGCAGTTATTAATTCATGAGAGTATCTTCCTTTTTAACTCTCTGATTGTTTCATTTCTATAAGAACCTCTACTGGCAGACCTTGACAAGGCTTTTTCAAAATCATGTACCCTGTTTTCAAAATACATGTACACAGGTACCAGACCCTCTTGTTTTGTTGCACCTCTTGCACCTACCAAAACTCCAAAGATTTTGTAAAATATTATTTTCTTCTACAAAATTCTAATAGATTCCTCCTCATCTTGTTGATTTATGTGGCTGTTCATTTTATTCTTTGCCATTATTTTTACTAATCTGACAAATTCCTTCCTTTCTAATCTGTAGTTCTTTAGAAAATCCTTAGACTCATTTTAAAAAAACAGAACTTTTTTCCTCCTATGTATTTGTCTTTGCTCCCATATTTGCTATCCATTGCAATACAGCAGTACTCTGAACTCATTACAAACCCCTGAGTAAACATCATCTTGTTCAAACAAAGTATCAGCATTTTTAAAATTGTATTCTAAAGATTGTTTCATTTCAGCTTTTGAATGAGTTCTTCTAACCCATCTCCCAACAAAGATTATAACCCATTTAGCAATATTACTAATTTTTTTTTTATAACAAACACTGATGCAGAGAATTCATGACTTTTTTTGCTCTGGCCTTAGTCTCCTTGAGAGATCTCTCTATGCTTACTACAGACCCATGAAGTCTCTGGCAGTCTTTCTGCTTCCATTGTCTTTTTTAAAGTTATCTTTTTATGGTTAGCTTAAATGCTTTTAGCAATTTTCTCATAAAAAACTTTTCTGGCTTGCATTGTTATGAATCAACTTTTAATTTCCCACAGTTCATGTCTATTTCTACTTTCCTCATCTGAACAGACTTTTAAAAATCTCTTATTACTTTCAAGACCTTTTTTCTTTCTCTTCCTTTAGCATGGCCTTTTTTCTTTTTGAAGTTCCTTTTCAAGTCCTTTCTGATTTATGATACACTTACTCTGAACCTAAAACATTGATTTGTGATGCACATTAACTGACACAAAAAATTAGTCTGAGCCTTCGAACAGTCTCCATGCTGTCTGCAATATTTTTAAGCTTTTAGCCATTTTTTAGTTAATCATCTTCTCACTTCTGGGTAGCTTTACTCTCATGCCAATTTTGTGGGGTTTTTTTTCACTTACTGAATCTGACTGCACTGTTATAGGTAACTGATGACTGTGTTTTAAGCCAGTCTCTGTAAACCATTTGATATTAAATCAGAAGCTGCTTTTTTATGGGAAGGACAATGTTCTCTAAGGAGTATATCTAAGGGTGGTTGAATACTTTACCAGTGAATCATGGTGATAAAACCTTTTTTTTTTAAAATGGATGATGGAAGTCACAAGCATTTGATATTACGCATTTGTTTGCTTCAGTCTACCCACAAGGTCTCCCAGACATCTGGGGAAAGATCTCAGACCCCTTTTAGGAAATCAGGACACCTAGGTGCCTCTCTGAAGTGCTTCACACAACTACCCATGGTATGGGGAATTGAAGAAAGAAATGGAGGTCTGTGTGTGGCTGCAGGACTTAGTCCTATTGCTATGTGGTGGGATAGCTGACACAACTGGAGTGCTTCACATAACTGAAAGAAACCTCTTCTTTGAAGACACTGATATCTGCCAAAGGAACAATGAAATGTGGCACAAACAACCCAGGAGATTTCTGAAGTGCATTGATGACAACATTCTAACAAAGATGATCAAAAAGCCAACAAGCAATGATACCCTCCTGGACTTCATATTTAGAAACAAGAAAAATTCAGTCAGGAATGTGAAGGCCAGGAGCAGCCTTGGCTGCAGTGACTATGATTTGGCAGAATTCAGGATTGTGAGAGGAGGAAACAAAGCAAAAAGCACAATCACAACCCTGGTTCAGAGATGTGCTTGGAAGAATCCCATGGGACACAGCCCTTGAGAGAAGAGGGGTCCAGAAGAACTGATTGATTGATTATCAAGGATCAACTTCAAACTCAAGAACAGCTCATCCCAACAAGCAGAATATCAAGCAAAATTGTCAGGAAGCCAGCACTGATGAAGAAGAAGCTTCTGACTAAACTCAAATATAAACAAGATATGCACAGGAAGTGGAATAAAAGATAGATGACCCAGGAGAAGAATAGAGGCACTGCCCAAGTGTCCACGGGATGAAATTTGGAAAGCCAAAGACCGTCTAGAGGTGAATCTGGTGAGGAATGTAAAAGGCAACAAGAAAGGCTTCTACAGGTACATAGGCAAAAGAAGAAAACTTAGGGGGGAAATTTGTCTGCTGCTAAAAGAGCACAGAAATAAAATTCTTAATAATTTATTTGCCATAGTCTTTCCTGGTAACACTGGCTTTTGGGAATGAATTCCAGGCTCCTGAGACCAGTGGGGAACTCTGGAGCCAGGAAAACTTACACAGCCCAATGTGACCTGGTGGGGTGGATACACTCACAAGTGGTAAGGGAGCTGCTCAGTGTCATTACAAGGCCATGTTCAATTATCTTTGGTAGGTGGAGCAGGTTGCCTGATAAGTCTGTGCTGTATTCCCCCTTGGGGATTTTAAAGATTCAACAGGACAAAGCCCTGAGCAACCTGGTCTGACCCTAGAGGTCATCCTCCTTTGGAACAGAGACTCACCAAAGTCCCCCAACTTCTGAATGCCTCTGTGGTAAGTAGGTCCTCATGGTCACTGCCTCTCTGCTGTCACTGCCACCACTGCTTACCTGGGCTGTCAGTCACATCATGGTCACGTCCTACTGCGAATGTTTAGGTGTGGAATTTCCACCCACAAGAATCCCACGGCACAACTTGTTACGTCATCTTAGTTCATTCACATTGTCTGATACTTTCTGTAATTTATTCAGACTCTTTCCCAGCAGAAATATCATACTCTGGAGATAATTTGTGCGCTGTTAGTAGTGTCCTTCTGAAATTCTGCCTTCTGCCTGCTTTCTAAGATGCCTACAAAGTCTTTTTTTTTTTTAAATCTGGGCATCCTATTTCATTTTCAGATTTGCGGTCTGTGTCTGTTGCCTCAGACAAAAAAAAAAAAAAAAAAAAAAAAAAAAGCCCCATTTAGGCATTTAAAATTGGTCTGTTTATTTCTAAAGTGTCAAAATACCTCACAGATGTTCATAAGAGCTGCTGACTCTGTTAATGAAAACAAATTCTTCAGGCACTTAACTATGGACTTCAAGCATTCATATGTGACAGAACAAAGAAAAACAAAAAATTAACAGAGCTTTTGAGCATATTATTTTGCAGAGAATATGACTCTTCAAACTAAGCAGAATGAACAATAAGGCAATGGGCATTATAAAACACATGACTTGAAGCGAGTTCCCACAAGCTTGGGTTTTTTCAGTCTTCTTAAAGCCTTGTTGAGTTTCTAGCTTTAAAAATGGAAGTGCAGCATTGCCTTCTCAAAAACATATTTGCTCATCTCAAAGTGGTAAGATTAGTACATAGTCAATAATTACATACCATTAAAGTATTCCTCTAAAGAAAAGGTTTAATTTTTTCACTTTGAGAACACTTTCACAGTTTTAGCTACTGTTTACGGTTTACTATATATTTATATAATATATATTTTTCACCACAGTATTTGTTAATAAAATTTTTATTTCTTAATAAAAAACTGGACAAACATGATACTGTAAGATAGTTACAAAAAAGAAGAAAATAATTTAATGGAAACTTAGCAGTAACACACTATGAATTGAGTGCCTGTAGGAAAAGTTTAAGTGTGGGGGCTGCAGGAAAATGTGATTAACTGATGTGATTGACTGATCAATATATGGACTCATCAATACATTAGGCAAATAACTAATCAAACCAAGTATTCCTTTCAGTGGCTGACACAAATTAAACATAATTTTGGCCAAGAGTTTGTTGTTGCATGAATTCTTTATATCATGCCACTTTGTTGCCTGGCAAATACTTAGAGTGGGAATTCCAGCCTACAGTGGTTTTGTCTTTGAGTTTGTCTTTGCTTATTTGTTCTCACATGCTGAGTGGAAGATTGCAAAGTCACAGGAACTAATGAGGTAATTTGTAAACCTGTCAGCAAAAGACGTGAGAATTAATCTAGTGGTGGTCTGGTGAAAGGGGAGATGAGGATTAGAGGGGCCTCGTTTCACCACTGCAGAAAGGTCCTTAATTCTGCATCAAGCCAGGCTTTTACTTGCACAGGCAAACCTCAGAGCTTGATGTTTCTGCTTTGCAATAGTGCAGGATTGCCAGTCAACATGCATCCACAGGTGGCCTGAAGTTACACCTGTATTCCCTCTTCTTCAAAATCCCATATGAAACTTACACATCCATGTTGTACATTCCCCCCTTTCTGCCTCCTGCCAGTAGTGCTACAATGGGGCATAAGCTCTGTAACAGATGTGATATTCCATTCCAGCACTCCTATTCTTTGCATGAATGTCTGTTTGGGCCCCCCTTAAGAAGTCTTCTCAAGGATGAAATTGTGCCAAAACTCATATGGGCTGTTTATAGTCATATTGCTTTTATTTTATATGATTTTTGGCAACAACAGAATGTTTTTGTGAATGTATTAGGCAACAAGGCAGGTCTTCACTACTAATGTTCAGTGTATTTTATTTTCTTAAGAGGAGCTAAGGAGAGCAGCCCATCATGAAACTTTTTGCTTATTGTTGGTTTTATACTGCAGGGAAGTGAGAGGGATATTCTACATCTGTTATTCCTTGTTTTTCAGGGGGAGCAAAATGTCTTGCAGCTTTATTGCTGCTCAATTTTCCTATTCACATTCTCAGGAGAGGCATCTGTGTAGAAGGCTATGAAACTGTGTGGAAGCAGAAACACTGAAAGGCAAAAAAGGTGGTTTTATAATAGCCATTGAGGACAGCTTCCCAGTGGGAAAACAGTCTGTGGAGGGGAAAATCCTATTTGAAACTTAAGTTTTCAGGATGCTTGGATGATACTTGTCTCACTTGTATTATGAGTTTCCAGGTAATTCCTGAGCTATTGTGAATAAGATAAATCTGTTTCATTGCTTTATTACTCATCATGCTTTAGCAATATCTGGTTACATGGTTCCACACTATTGCTGATCTCCACTGGCTCTCTGATGATTTACCAGTGCTGTGTAGAGCACAGCAATAACTTTTTTCCTCAGAGGGGCCAGCCAGAAGTGTGTTCTGTTTGACCTTTGCTTGTCACAGATGCTCAGATCCTTCCTCGTGTACCTGTCTTATGGTACAACCACTATCTTTTCTAAGACAGGCACCAGAGACAGATGAGACTTCAAGAATTCTTATAGGTTTGAATTACACAGTATATACTTGAGTTGACTGCTTTATTGACCACTCTCAGAAGAATGTTTAAACCCCTCATCCCATGCCATATTCTCATTTTCTCAATTCCTTGAAGTCTGCCATAATAAAAGAGATGGAAAAAAACTATTGATCATTATGATTTAATGAGACCCTTCACATCTAGTTTATAATGTAGAGAGGAGAAAGTTGAAGAGCTGATCTCTTGCCCTCTAAAGAATAAGTACATGGGTTATGACAGAGGCAATGAGTTTATCAAGAATAATTCTTTTAAAGCAAATCAAATGTGCTATAACAGGATAAGGTTTTGGGGGTTAAAAAAGGAAGCAGATTTTATCACATAAATTAACTTTACTAAGGTTTTAAGAGCAGAATCCACAGGAAAGCAGCAAAAACCTTCAGAAGTCTCAAAAGCATGACCTTCAAAGAACTGAATGAACTCAGGTTCCTTGGCACTAGGAAGAAAATGCTGAACAAGATGCGTGAGAAAAACATAAAAGTACATGAAAAGTGGGTGCAAAGAAAAAGGAAATAAACTACTTCCCAAATACATAGTCAGTAAAACAAGACACATCTTAAACCAGTGTAACACAGAGTTTAAAGCTAATGCATAGAGGAGTCGAGGTAGACATGAGGAAAAATGGAAAAAGCAAGGGTAATTGAACTGTACTGTTGGATGGATGGATGGATGGATGGATGGATGGATGGATGGATGGATGGATGATAACCCCATCATCAGAGATTTCAAGAACAGGTTAGACTGAACAGGTTAGACAAGGGGCTGATAAGGTAGGTGATATCTTAAGGCATCTTCTGACTTTTCAGCTGTATGTCTTTGGTAGGGAAAATTGTTGAAGTCTTTATAGTAAAATACACCTTTCTTAAACAGTTCTGAAATGATGAAAATTATCTTGTCTTTTCTCCCACATAGTTATTTAATTAGTGCTGCATTATTGCGTATTATTATTTTGCTTTTATTGAACCATCTCATCATTTTTCAAAGGTCAGGTTGCTTTTAAATAAGGGCTCAATTTCTAGCCATTAGTAAAGCTTTAAGAATCTGTTTTGTATAAAATTCTGAGAGTAAAAGTAGCAGCTTCATGTAGGAATTACAAGCACCCATCTGGAGCTTTTGTGTCTATAATTTCACATATAAGAAAATTTCAGAAATCTTAGGAGTTCTATTTTTCACCCTGAAGAAATCATACAAGGGCAGTGTTAATAGCATCCTATTATTTGGCTGCCATCTTGTTTTAAAGACAAGGTGTAGTTCAGAGAATTTGCTTGTCCTGTTCACCTGTCGTTACCTCGCTCCTCAGCCTGTAAAGCAATAGGATAAAGGTTTCATCTGTATGATAATGATAACTGGCAGGAGCAAGCCTGAGACCACCAATTAATTTCCTGAAAGCCACCTGTTGCTTAATTGTAATGACTTAAATACTTGGATTCAGCTAAGTCAGATACAATATTTGTATTGAACTGTGCTGTCTGGAGCTTTTATTAAGTAACGTTTGCACTACTGGTGCATAAAGTTCTGTGTACTGTGTAGCATGTTAAAACGTGGGCGAATATTGCAGAACAGTATTTGCAAATATTCATTCAAGAATTATTCACTTTCTTCATATATGTTTTTGAAAGTGTGTCACATGGCAGATTATAAGTAAAAGTTTTTGAGGACAGGGCTATTTACATTCTCTGGACATGGATTTGCAAACAGAGGCCAACACAAATATGTAGGCACACTGGAAAATACAAATCCATCTTGAAAGTTCCTTATGGATTTAATGAGCCTTTGAACCAAGGAGTAGACATAACACACATGATTTGGATTATCAGTAACATTAATAATAAGTACACATTAATAATAAGGCTGAGAGCCATAGCAATTATTTTTAATAGTTTGGACAACTTAGAGATTGAGCAAGCCCTGTGGTAAAGCTCATGCCTGATGATCCTTAAAAATAAGAAATCAAATAGATCACAGTAAAACCTGTGAAAAAAGTTTGTCAAATCTCTCACATAGTTGTTTTTTTTTTGTTTCCTGCATCCCCCTGTATTTCAGTTCCCTCAGCCACAGCATTGTCTGCAGTGCATGGACCTGAACGAACATACTGGTGGTTATAACTTAAATGGAGCTCATCCATCATGTGTGAGAAAGCATAGCACTGAGAAGAAATTTAGAGCTTGTGGTTATATTACTTGATTATGAGAAATTGGATGAAGATCAGAGACATCTACAAAAGAAGAAGCTAAAAGCAAGAAAATACACTAGATTTGAGGAAACAAGTAGCCATACAAAGTGACCAAGAAGAATGAGAATTTCCTGATACAAGAAGAAAGTTGCATTTGCATGAGAGATGTTTGTGACTCATGCCAATATAGTCAATAAAATGTATTGCATAAGGCTTGATGTATTCATGTGAGCAACCCTATTTTAATACATGGGAATTCTCACGTGAGCAACATCTCTTATATCAGCCTTATACTAGTAGTATTTGATGAGTATTTACTCTGGGCTCTCTAACCCTTCATGTTTTGGGTCATCTGCTCATCCAGCTCCAGCAGTATTAGCAGCAGTATAAACATCACTTTATGTGCTGTAATAACACTTGTCCACTTTCTGTGTTCTACAGCAAGCAGAGGACATGCTGAGCTGAGGGGGCTCTATGATGAATGCCCACAGCTCCCAGAAAGGCTCTGCTGGAGTACAGTCTGCTTTCTAACATGTTGGAATCTGCCTCCAATATCCTCATGTGTATCAGAATGTTCTGAGACTTGGGTTTGGGATAGAGGTACTCCAGCATTTACACAAAGAGGTTGCTCGAGACACTTACCTCTGATTTGAATGTGAAAGAAGACCAAGGAACTTGCATCTCTGCCCTTGGGGCCTTCTGCTGGTGCTTGGGCCATTTCATTCTCTCTGTACCATGCTCAGCCAACCTCTGGCAGGGAGTGCAGACCCAGACCCTTGCTCTAAAACAGGTGTAGAGACCTTACCTCATGACCCCATGTTGTCAGTGTGGAATTTTTTTCCATTGCATACCCTGCTTGGAATCATTTCCCCATCTGCTCAAGGCTTCCCTTTGTGAGGAAGGTGTGACAGTGGGGCAGGATGATTTTCCTTCTCACAGGGTGACCTTCAATGTTTGCAGACATTAGGGGACATGAGTGACTGTCGAAGCAAAGCACCCTGACAGAACTATATTGAGAGAAAGAATGAATAACCTACACGGTGGAATTTTGGGGATACATTGGGTAAATGTGTCTCACCTTTCTTATAGCTTTGTACACTTTATTTTCTCAGCACTATGCCTTTGCAGTGTCCTTTGTCTCCTGGCTGCTATCACAAGTATTATTATGCCCATTCTATGTACCTGTCAGTATCTTGTCTGTTCTCTTCCAGCCTTCACAAAAACACCCACCACCCACTCAGTCATAAAGATGCTTAACCTTAAGAGTCCTGTCCTAAGCACTGACTATTTCTGCCCTTTCTTGTCCTCCCTGCCCTCCCTGGTGTTGCTATCTTTTCCTGAGACTATTTGGCTGCATGAAAGGACTGTCTTTGATCTTTAAGTGTTGAGTTGATATGTATAATAGAAATTGCAGTGACTTTTACATGAAGAATTTACATTTATAAGGAATAAAATCAGAAAGCAAAATCTTCACTTTTTATATGAAAAGATCATAGAATCATAGAATTAGCTGGGTTGGAAGGGACCTCAGAGATCATCAAGTCCAACCCTTGACCCACCGGTGCGGTTGCTAGACCATGGCACTGAGTGCCACATCCAGTCTCTTTTTAAATGTCTCTAGGGATGGAGAATCCACCACCTCACCGGGCAGTCCATTCCATTGCCTGATCAACCCTCTCCGTAAAAAAATTCTTTCTGATATCCAGCCTAAATCTCCCCTGGCACAACTTAAGACTGTGTCCTCTTGTCTTGTTGAAAGTCGCCTGGGAAAAGAGACCAACTCCCACCTGGCTCCAACCTCCTTTCAGGGAGTTGTAGAGAGCGACGAGGTCTCCCCTGAGCCTCCTCTTCTCCAGGCTGAACACCCCCAGCTCCCTCAGCCTCTCCTCATAGGATCTGTGCTCGAGTCCCTTCACCAGCCTGGTTGCCCTCCTTTGGACCTGCTCCAGGACCTCGATATCCTTCCTGAACTGAGGGGCCCAGAACTGGACACAGTACTCGAGGTGTGGCCTCACCAGGGCTGAGTACAGGGGCAGAATCACTGCATATGATCCAAAATATGATCTCAGCATATGATCCAAAGCAAGGTAATAGCTGAAGAAATATTCCCCAGATATTTCACCATCAGTGAAAGTCAGCAAAAATTAGCAATCTGGAGAAGAAATCTCTGGGGAAGAGTGAGTAAATTCACTTGTGGGGAGAAAAGTCACACTCCCTAAGCAAGGAGACTCAGGAAGTATTCTGCATTTGAGAACAGATGTGGAGTGAAAACACAACACTGGGGGATCCATGTGGAAACACAGTGTGCCATGTCAAGTCTTACACAACAGAAAAGCCATGAGGGAGAAATCTTCTATAAGAACAGAGAAGTGCAAAAATTCTCAAAGGAAACACAGCACAGGAGAAATAATATACTGAAATCTTTGTTATTAACCTGCAGATGATCCTTGGAGGGCCAGCCTACCTACCCTAGATTAGACTGGAGTACTTCTACTCCCCTTGCAGTATGTTTTATCCCAGAGATCTGGGTCGTGGAGTGATTATACAACAATCACTGCCATGGCAGGGGAAGTTCCTTTCAGAGACAACTAGGAGGCCAGGCACTCCAAAGGCCAACTCTCTCCCCAGTCTCATCAGTCCTTGTCCACATCATTGCACACCTAAACTGGCTATCAGCAGGCAGCAAATATTCCCCAGTTTTTGCTCCCTTGAGATTGAGGGTCAATATGATCACCACTGAGCAGAGGGGTGGCATTTCTGACTTGCTCTCACAGCTCATAAAAAGGAACAAAGAGAGTGGCACAAAGAAAAAATTGCTGCCAGCATCCACTGTGAAGTTTGGTATTAACCTGCAACTTGTTTCCAGTTATGTAGGGTATCAGAGAATCATAGAATGGCTAGAGTTGGTAGGGATCTTAAGGATCATCTAGATCCAACCCTCCTGCCATGGACAGGGATACCTACCATTAGATCAGGTTACTCAAAGCCTGATTTAACCTGGCTTTGAACATTTCCAGGGAGAGGGCAGACAGGACTTCCCTGGGCAACCTTTTCCAGTGTCTCACCACACTCATAGTAAACAATTTCCTCCTAATATCCAATCTAAATCTCCCCTCTCCAAGTTCTGAACCATTGCCTCTTGTCCTCTCACTACACATCTGTGCAAAGAGTCCTACCCCAGCTTTCTTGTAGGCCCCCTTCAGCTGTTGGAAAGCTGCTATAAAGTCACTTCAAAGCCTCCTCTTCTCCAGGCTGAATAATTCAAACTTCCTTCATGACTCCTTCATAGGGGAGATGCTCCAGCCCTCTGATCATTTTTGTGGTTCTCCTCTGGATATGCCCAAGGAGCTCTATGTTCTTCTTATGTTATGTGCTCCAGAACTGGTCACAATATTCCAGGTGGAGTTTCACAAGAGCAGAGTACAGGCCAAGAATTATATCCATTCCTGTAGGCAAATTGCCCAATTCCCTTTCACCTTTCCTAGCACTTTTAGTACTTTCCTACTCTTTTAGTACTCTCACCCCATTTTTTTTCTCTTTTGAGGACTCTTATCCAGCCAGCTTTGATGAAGAGTGGAGAAAAAGTTGATGAACAGTGCTCACTTCCAGTGTTTGGCACAGATTTATGGTGCTTCTTTTCATTTCTGCCGTTACTCTGGGTGGGCAAAATCAATGATACTTTCTCACTTGGCAGAAGAATCTCACATGTGATATACTGAAATTATTGGCTCAGTCTACGTGATCTGAATGCTAACATCTTCATTTCTTTGCCCTCACTCCTCTGCATCACAACTAACTTTTACATAACTGGCTGAGACCATGCAGTTACAGTCAGAGCAATTGTTCTCAGTCTGTATTAAATCTTTGAAGGTTAATACTAACTCTTCCACCACCCATCTTTCATTTCAGATCTGCAAAGGGTTTTGGATGCTTTCCCTATATTTTTTCCAGTCAATCCAGAAAGAGGTGTCACTTCACCCTGCAGGTCTTGCAAGGGGTGTGTTCTGTCATTCTTACAAAAATGGTCCTTCTAATCTACATTAGGTCTACATTAGGTCAGCTATAAATACATTGGAAACATACAGTTAACATCCCTGACACCATAAAATGATAGCATTGTAGTGACAGAGGTTTCTCATTTTAGGGAACTTATGACTAAACTATTGCAGTACAACCAAAACTGTATTTCAAACTTGAGGAAAATGTATGGTAGAAGAGAGGTCCTCCACAGTGAGCCTTTTGCACACTTATTCAGGTAGAGCACCCCAGGGACTGATACTGGGGTCAATATTGTTTGACATCTTCATCAGTGACCTGGATGTCCAGACAGAGAACATCCTCAGCAAGTTGGCAGATGGCACAAAACCAGGACAAGTGGTTAACATACCAATTGGGTGTGTGCTGCCACTAGAGGGACCTGGACAGGCTGGAGTACTGGACTGAGAAGAATGTCATGAAATTCAACGAGGGGAAATGCAAAGTCCTGAATCTTGTAAGGAATAATCCCAGGCATCAGTACAAGCTGGGGACATCAGGTCAGGAAGCAGTACTACACAGAAGGACCCAGTGGTAGCTCTTTTTTTTATGTGTAGTTCTTACTGAGCTGTCTGGTTTTGACCTTCTAATCTATTAACTCCAGTGTTTGAACACCTCATGCACCCAGTAGCATCCCTGAAGCAAGACCATGTGTTTCTAGTATGCCCTGTCCTTCATTCTCTAGGAGATGTCACTCCTGGTGTGTCTGAGGTCTGTCTTGGGCTCTGCTGGTAGCAGTAGGTCCTACATGTTGTTGAGTCTACATGTTCTCACATCACTCCCATGACACTGATGCCTGAAGCTTGAATGATGCTTAACACAAAGGGGAAGGCAGAGGGAGGTAATGGCTGCTCTGAAGAATCTGAGTACAGAAATGTTCTGCAGAAAATTTGTTACCCCAGGTTAACATAAAAACACAGAGAAATAGAGAAGAAGGACAAATTGAGAAGGCATGTGTTATATGTGCTCTTCTTCACATGTACTAAGTTTAAATAGGGACGTACTTTTTAACTAATTCACATTTTTATCTGAGCTTAATGACCTCTAGATTAACTAGGTGTGGGATTTTTAGGTGTGGAAATATCAATCAAGCCATTGATGTTATCAGTATGTGAGGAAAATACAAAGCACTCTGATCTGAAATAAATTTAGAAGTCTACCAGAGCATAAATGGAATGAGAAAAACATCAAGAATGTTCAGCTTTGAAATACATTCTTGTAATACCACAGAAAGCAAGGTGCAGGTCATAGTCTTTGCTATTAAGTATTATGCAAAATAATCCCATTTGCATACCTAGATTAATTTAATGTTGTTTGCTCAAATTTGGCCTTCAGTACTGGTCTAAAGTCATCCACAAAACCTGATAGAATCAGGGATGGATTAATGCAAAAGGCATTTCTTATCCAAAACATCTAACTGAGCAAAATACTGTTCATCATATCTCCACCTGTACTCCAACTCCTTGGGAGAAAAGCAAATTTCAGAGTGCAGAAGGCAGCAGCAGGACACCTTGGCAGTCTTCCAGCATGGGTGTCTGAGAGACCATCACTGTGCCAGGTGCCCCCAAAATCATTTGTCCTCTGGACATAAGCTGTGAGTATCTCCTTGACTTCAGTGATTTGACTTTGGATAGGGTGCTCTTTCTTTTAACTACTGTTATACTTAAAAATATTTCAGATAATTACAATAGGAAAGCTGGGGACAAAGGCTTTGTCTCATTGACCTCATGAAAAACAGGATGGGTTTGTAAATCCTCCTTAGCAAGACATGGTCACTACACCACCAGCTCTGCTTCAAGTTATTAAATCAAAAATCATTTGCTGCCATTTTTCCAGCCTGAAAAGTTCACTGTGACTGAACAACCAGCTAAGTCTGCAGATGAGCTTTTAAGAAATTAGAATTACTGCCAGATAAGAAAGTTATAAAGCATGCAGAGGCACAAGTATTTGGATCTAAAATGCATGAAACCAATGCTTTCTCTGTTGATGTGAAAAATAATCACTTAATGTACCAACCTACTCACTTGCATTTGTCTTTCCCACTCCCAGCATAGAACTCACAGAAAAGTCATTAGAGATTGGCAGATTTCTCCCTTCTTGTGTGACCACCTTCTGCATGAAATCAAATATTTAAAAGCTTCCTCTATATTAAGATATGTCGGGGCAGAGAGGAAAATCGTTGTGTAATTTTATTTTCATTAGAACCTTAGAAATCTGTGTTTTGTTTTGCCTTTATGATTTGATAACTTTTGGTACAGACATTAATAACATCTTGATGATGTGTTCTTAAATAAACCCACTGTCCCAACTAGACTTTTATTGATATTCTTGTTTTGAAACCCAGGTTAAACTGAAATTTGTGCATTTAAAGCTGAAGAAAATGCAGAGAAAGCTTCTGAATTTGCCATTGAGGCAGTTGAAATGGAGCCCACTGCCAGGGTAGTGGGAATGCATGGCACTCTGGGTTATAAGCAAGCCTCTCTGAGATGTGAATATTGACAGAAGGACTATACCTCTCAGACAAAGCTATTCCATCAAATCCCAGTATCTTAATTTTTCAGGGTAAGGGAGATTAAGAGCTGACATTTCAAGACCAAGTCAGAGAACCTACTGATTAAACACTAATCCAAACTGTCCCTTCTCTGCTATTGTCAAGGAGGACAGAGAGTTATACTAAAAGAAGAGTATAATCTGTTGATTGATTTGCTGAGTCCTTGCATATTTCTCAAGGTTATGACATTACAGTTTGCAGTGAAACAGAAGTTCAGTTTTGGTTAGTTCCAACATGAGAACAACAGAAAATAGGAGATACTCTGTTCTAGTGATAGCTTTGTATTTGTAGACCACTTCCATTCTCAAAAAATTCAGTCTTCAAATATATTACCCATTTACAGATCTGTTCAAGGAAACTTTGAAAAGGTTCTTTTAACCACTGTTAGGCTGATTAAACTGGTAATACTAATACATCTTCTTAAAGTTGGGATACAGCCCTCCTCTGATTTAAGAGCACTTTCTGGTAAATGAATTGGTACACCTAGTTGATTTACCTACAATACAATTCTGTGATGATTGTGGTCAGCATTCATTAACCTAGTGATTAATTGTGCAAACAGTAAGAATTTGAACACTGGGTGCTAAAATGACTCTTTGACTTCACATTCATAGTACATAAATTTCAGAAGTTTCTCAGTTGTTTCCCATCAAACAGGTTTAGGTTGGACATTAGAAAGAATTTCTTTACTGAGAGGGTGATCAAGCATTGGAATGGGCTGCCCAGGGAAGTGGTGGATTCTCCATCCCTGGAGATATTTAAAAAGAGACTGGATGTGGCACTCAGTGCCATGGTCTGGTAACTGCAGGGGTAGTGGATCAAGGGTTGGACTTGATGATCTCCGAGGTCCCTTCCAACCCAGCCAATTCTATGATTCTATGGTTCTATGAAACACATTTGTCTTTTCTACTATTTTGAGATCCAGATTTGTTGCAGCATAGGTGCTACAGCGGAGAGCTGCCCCCTGTGCTGCATTTTAGTAAAATCTTTGGCCAGAATCTTACACTGTTTTAGGGGCTTAAAATAGATTAATTTCTATAAAACTAAGCAAACATGAGAAAAATGTCAGCTCAAGATATTTGAAACAGTGTTTTTCAGAAAACTTGGAAGACTGTAATTCCCTCACAGAAAGATCTTCCATGTGAATTCATTCTATTCCATTTCCCTTACGTTCTACCAAGAAATTATGTTCTTTTTTCATATCAGCTAAATCCAGAAACATAGCAGTATCGAGATATTTAAAATGTGATATGATGAAATAAAAACAATGTTCATTATTTCTTTTTCTTACTGCAGCTCTACTGATGGAGCAATTGCCAGAAAGTAGGGACTTGGATAAGTTTCCTCCATCGCCCTAGAGTGTTTACATCCAAATCACCTACCTTTCTGTTGAGGATGCAAAGCATGGGGTTTTGACAAAAGCAAGAATGTAAAAGAACTTACATACACACTGCTCATCCTCTCTCCTATGGTTTTTTCTCTTTACATGAAAACATCAGGAATTCACCAGTCCATAGGGTAGAAAAAGAGTATGTGCACATAACACATGCATTTCAGAATGCATGGGGTTTGTGCCTGTATGTTTATTTTTAACAACTTTATTTATTTATTATTATTAATAAATATATATTATTTATTTTTAAACAACTAATGAACAAATTACTGAAGAAATTTTCAGACTAAGCGTTGTGCCACATTTATATCCCTTCCAGGAGTTCACAGTCCCTCATCACAAAGCTTCACAACTTTGGATTTGCTGTTTTCTCTCTGGTGAGCACGAAGCAACTCTATGCTGAGCAGCTCACTGGCAGGATCTACCTGGTCCTTTCTCAATTTGGAGGCTGTTTGGGGCTGAATTTCTGCCTTGCTCAGGACCCAATGTTGAACCCAGCATTCCTGTATACTGGATGAGTATCCCATCAACTTATCCAACAGCTTTGCCTTAGAAGTGTGCTGCAATGTATCAAAGACACCTATACAGGGCTTCTCAGGATGATGGAATGACCCCCAGGTCCATTTGGAACAGCATCAGGAGGCAAGGAGAGACAGCCCAATGTGCCTCAGCTGGCATCAAGTCCCTTAGTATGAGGAACTGAGTGCAGCTCCATTGTGAACAACTATAGAGACATCTAAATTCACAAAATTCATTTACCATTTGGAAATGGAAACTCACCCTTCCTGTAAAATGTTGCAACTTCTGTATTCAGTGTAACTTTTTTAGATACTTTCATAAGAGCAGGAAATAAAGATATGATTTTCAATATAATTTCGGACTTCCCCATAATAGTATAGAGCCCCTTCTCTGTTACCAAATTCTTCTACCCTTCTCTGTGGAGAATGGAAGAAGTTAAGCTGCAACCAATACTATCCCCATTAGATCTTGCTACTTCTTGCAAAATGTAGTAAAGGTCATACCCACAAGTGTCAATTTCCTGACGGGGGAGTCAGCTCTGTCTGCAAAATCTCTTCAAGCTGTTCCTGCCTTGCCTTCTCATTCCCACCTCTGCTTGATGTAATCAATACAAGCCCCACTAATGAGGACACTGACATTACTGAGCTACAAACTGCTGCAGAAATCAGGAACTGGATCACCTCTTAAACAGGTTTTACTAAAGCCTGTAGGTTCACGCAAACCTCTGCCCTGAGACCTCAGGTTTCTTACTGGGCTGCAGCTTAAGCTGACCCTGTGGCATGTCTATGGCCTTGAAGTCTTCTCAGATCACAGCTGATTTGGGAGAAGTGATACCCAGTGACCCTGTTTCGACACCACTGTGGTTTTTTTACCCCCGAGTTCTCTCACTCGAGCAGTAACCAAATGCAAGCTTTGCTTTAGCTGTGTCATACTGTGAGATCAGTGTCTGAGGCAGCTTATCTGACAGAGAATCTCTGGCTTGAGGAAAAAGGCTAGATGTGATGTGGAGTTTTTTATTATTCACATCTGTCACTTTTATCTCAATCTGTGAGTGAATGTCTTGTTTTCTCCAACTGCAAAATTCAAGATTTCTGTTTTTGCCTTGCAAGACATTCCACTGGAGCCACAGATAAGATGCAAGATAGGCATGCTGATTATCAGCTGTTCCCCCAGACAACAGAGGAGATGCCAGCAGCACAGAAAATGTAACATTTTTTTGTCCCCTTACATTTTTTAAAAAAATAGGAACAACTTTTCCTATCAGCAAAGTGCTTTCTGAAAGGGCATTCTGTATTTGAAGAGAACAAAGCCATATTTTCCATGTTATCCAGAGTATGAGATGAACCAAAGATACATATATATTCAACAATTCACAGTGAGGTGTATTGGATCATCCTATATAGAGGGGTTTTAAGACTGTTTTCTTAAAATACTTTTCAGCACGAGGCAAGGCAAAGATAAGAGGTACAAAAAATGAATACATAATATGAACTTCAGTTAAAAAAACCCACCATACTTTGCCTACAAAGAGCACCTCTGAAAGAGCTGCTTGTTTAGGGCTTAGCTAAGGTCACTTGGCAACAGTTATAGTATTCCTGGATGGTGAGTAAAGAGAGTTGGAATTTATAGCTACAATAAAACTTTAATATTTAGAGATTAGCAGACAGTACATGAAAGAACTTCCAAATTAGGAAGATGCATCTGTGCCTCTTTCAGTGTTCACTTTGTCAGCTGCTCATCTCCTAACTGTATATGGGTGGTTGGAAACACAGTTGCTGTAGTTTAATTCAGGCAATGTATACAAGTGTATATATAGAGAATACTCAGATCTTCAATACTGTCTCTTTTGTGCCACTTGCATTGGCCAGAGAAGCCAAGAAGGGCCAAGCTGAGTCATACCCCTAGAGAGGGTAGTATTTCCCAGGTGAGTACTACTGAGAACTACTTGTCCCTTTCCCAACATGTAAAATCTCTACTTAATCCATCTGTTTGATTAAACAGAAGGGGAACACAAGCTCATCAGCCAGACCTGTAGTGCATGAGGGTGCAGCTCTCCTGACTTCCAAGAAATTCCATTTCTTTCTGCTAAAGCTGAATTTGGCATGCAGGTCTGCACAGAATACATTTTCCTTCATGATTTTATTCCATTCAATCAGAGCTGTGGGTTGAGCATTACAAGAGAAAGATTAAGCAGTTCTCAAAGATTTGAAGAGAAGGCAGCAAGTGTGCCAAAGCTATTCTGCTTCCTCTTGTCTCCCAGATGCTGTTGTTGCCATCCACCCTCCCAGACTGTGTATGCAGTGACCACAATAATGAACAGCTCAGGTGGACTAGAAAGAGATCAGAAAGGACACCTTAAGCATTAAGACTGACACAATATCTCTAGCAGCACTGTCTGAGTTTGTACCTTTAAACACATCTCTCTGGAAAATGTCTATGAAGGGAGAGCCCCTCATCCCCAGGAGTAACATTTCCTGCAGCAGGAATTGCCCACTTTCAAAGGCCTTTTTTTTCTTCTAAACCACAATTTTCCCTTCTCCAACAAAATGACATCTTTCAACCCAGCAATAATCTGTATTGTTTTCTTTATCTTTTGAAAGTTTCATTTTTCAGAGAACAAGGTAAGGGCATGAGGAGAAATAGGACATACTGCCAATTTTCTGCTGAGGCATATCTGTAAATGTACCTCATGGGATCCTGCTCCTCTAGGCAGCCACCTCGGACTGAAGAGTTGCAGCATGTCACCTTTAATTGCCTATCATAAAATAGTTTTTAAAGCATTGAACATTAAGGGATTTAAATCTCTTTAATGCTCCTGGATGGCAATCTCTCAAGGTTCATACTGAGGCCAGCCCCTTATAATAGAGTGTGGGCAAGAAAGCAATAGCATGAATTAATGACATGTATTGTAAAAGGCTTGAAACAGTTGAAATAAGATCTTTGTGAGTTCTGAGCTTCCAAATAAACCACAGCAGTAAGTGGGAGGAAGGAGAGAGAATTTCTGTTCTTTCCCCACACTGAGGTAAAGTAATTTATTACTCTCCAAAGAAAAGATTTTACATAATTCAGTACAGGCAGATCCAGATGTGGGAAATCAAACCTACACAAGAAAGGACCCAATCCAACCAATAAATTTGCATAGACTGAGGTAAGGTTATATGAAAACTGTGGCATTGCTCTGCCGAACAGAAAGTTACTCCTGAGGATATGAGTGCATTATCAACAGAGACATAAGCAATGTTTTAAAGACACTCAGGTATTCAGTGCAGTGTGAGCACACTGGGGAAATATGGAAGCTGTCTTTTCCCAAGTATCTTTAACAGCTATGCAATTTCCAGAAGTCTGTAGGTATCTAAAAAATGCACATAGAGGTAAGTATGCTATTGGAAAAAAATGGTCATTTTAGCTACTGCTGCATTTCCTTAATAAATTCTTCATAAGGTAAAAAGAAGACCCAAGATGCTCATGTAATTGAGCTGCTCAATATTCAGGTGTTTGAAAACAACAAAACACTTGTTTAGGCACTGTGTATCATTAATGGACAGTTTCAGATAAGGAATAGCTATGTCAAAAATAGCTATCCCCAAACTCACCAACTCATACACACATAAAAAGAGATTTACCTCGGACTCATGTATACCAGGTCTGGCTGAAGGAAGGTCCTTTTGATAGCACATTTTTACTGTTGCCAAAGACTCAGTCAAAAAGCCCTGTGTCAGTGTCAATTTTTTAGTATCCAACATAAAGACCTATTAGACAAACCTATATTTATTTTGTTAAATCCTAACCAGGGTGATAATGGTGTTGTTTATTTTTATAAGATTTACCTTAACAGCTTTTTACTGGGTTTTGATGCCTGACTTAAACTGATCTTCATTAGCTTGCAGTTACAACAGCCTTGGACCTGAGTGCATGTATTTGTAAGTACCCTTGTAAATCTGCATGGTGTGGAAGTACCAAGAATTTTCCATAACAGATGTTAGTGCTTGGAGTAGCAAATTAATTCTTAGTTATATAAAACCTTTTCATTCATTCCATTTGAATTATTCCAAGGACTTAACAGTCTTTCTCTGCTTGTTTTATCCAGCTAAATAATGGTGTCATTTGTTATTACTATAACTTTGCTGTCAAAAATCTCAGTCATAGCTGACCACCTCTTAGAAGTTTCATTAATTTCAGATTCAAAAAGAAAATTCATCCCTTTTCACATTACTTACACACAAATCAGAATGGGTAACCCATCCTCCATATCCTATAGCCAAAGAAACCCCCAATGTTTCCATTTCATAGACCCTTCCTCAATTCTGAAAGGCATTGTTCACAGAATAACAACTTTTGTATTTAAGGAAGTCCATCTGTTAGGTATTCAATTATTTAACTGGCCCCTTTTCTCAGGCTAAGTTTCTATTCAGCAGTTTTCCAAGAGCAGCACCTATTGCTCACCTAGACCAAATCTGTAGATGGGTGTGATAAAGCCAAGAACTCTGTCTAATGCTCTAGAATGATCACATCAAGGCTGAATCAACACTTCATACACTGAATCAATATTTCAAAGTTAGATTCAAACTACAAACCAAACAAGCCAAAGCCATGGACTTCTGACCTGCCCTTCAAAAGATATTAATGAATGGTAGGATAAAGTGTTTAGGCAGAAGTTCTAAGTAAAGAAAAAAAAAAAAAGAAAAAAAGAAAAAAAAAAGACAGAAAATTAAATCACAGGAAATGGGGATGATTTAAAAGCTTTGCCTTCTGGCTGGGTGTTGTAATATGTTTACTTCTGCAATCTGAGCATGTACTCAATTTACAGCTGAGAATTATTATTTCTCATTCAAAATCAATAGAAACAAAAGGAGACCTTTAAAGGAAACTTGTATGGAAAACAGCCAGATACAAAATTGCAGGACCTTTATCTTGTAAAAGAAAGCTTGAAAAACTAGAAACACTTGAAAAGCAGCCTTGGAAAATTTTGAAACTTCCATAAAGAACAAAAAAATCTTGACTGCCTGTTCAGATAGCATCATTTTGGCAAGCAAACTTATCAACCCAGTATAAAGAGAAGGCTGTATTGTTTGAACACTAAGGTTAGGAAACAGGGGGGCAACATAGAAAAAATGGCAATTTAATAAATAGAGGAAAGGAGAAAGAAATTACTAAGTGCAAGGATAAAGCACTGAGAGAACTGAATATATCTGAGATTTTGCCAAGCAACAAAATTAGAAGTTAATAGGTGATTCTGGGGAAAAGAGCTTTAGTAGCCCACCAGACAACAAGATGGGGATCACTGACAGTAAAGAGAAAAGAATCATATTAACCAAAGCAAGAACACACAAGTTGTCTCTAATGTTTCCCCAACTTATCATTGCCAAGCGATTTTTGAACAACTCAAAAATCATACTTGCTTTCTCCTTAGTCTTTTAAAAGACTGAAGTGCACATACTCCAGCATAATGTTTCAAGCCAAAACCAATTACAAGGGTACAATCAAATATCTGAAGCCAGGGGCAGCAAAAAAAATGCCTACCAGATGAGATGTCATTAACAAGTCATAAGGGCATGTGATGCCCGGGGCTTTGCAACAAAGGCCACAGTCCTTAGCTATAAACTTGCTAAATAGTAATTACACATGTCATTGCCTTCCATGCATTACTGCACCCCAGCTACTCAAGAGCATTGGTCAGTCTATACCTGTGTTCACCTCAGCCCACTAATAAATGACAATACTTGGCAGGGGAGGTCTCAGGAGGAGGAAAATGAACCTTAATCCAATAACAAATAAAAAGCTTTTTGTGCAAATGCATTTGCCATGCTAGGTGCACCAAGATTCTCTTCCAAGTGAAAAAAATGGTACCATATAAATCATAGTCTTTTTTCCCATTAAGGCTTTCTAATAATAAGAGAAGGGAAAGTCTATTCTATTTCCCATAAATTGTCTTGCAAGGCCCATAATATGACTTAATGGCATATAAAAACACGGATTTCCTTAGGCTCTAGCTCTGGATCAGCTTGAATACAGTGTTACAGGCAGGTCATTTGAGACGAAAAGGGAAGTGCCGTGACCACACAGACCATATTACGAATAATTTAATGTCCTCCATGTATGCATGCATGGCTGTGCTGTTCCCTGGACATTCTGATTCCATAAAATGATGCTGTCCAGGCCTCTGCCCCTGCTGCTCTCACCTTTCAGCTTCAATTAATTTTTTTGATCCACCTTAAATCTTCCTTATATATTTAGTGGTCCCTCAAGTTGCCAACACAAAGCTGCATGGTGTCCCTTCAAGACTTCTTCCACTGCAAACAGATATTGGAGAGAAACCCCAAATCTGATTGATAGCATATTGCTCCTGATTTGAAGATCACTGTACATAGAGAAGGAGTGATACACGTAACAGTTAAACTAAGAAGGTCCAGACCTGCTCTGTGATGTTCTGCAAGTCCAACCTGACCTTCAGGCAGTGCTGTGCTGCAAAAATCTCTTGACTGCAGGATAAACTGAACAAGCTTGCTGCTACAGAAGAGCCTCCAGGCAGCTTCCACTTGGTACCAGGCATTATACCACCAGCCTGACCTCATCTTTTTCTAAAATTACAGCAAGAAGTTCCCAAGGTTGACAGTAGAAATGACTAAATAGAGTTGTTCTCTTGTAAGAAAATTCTATAAGAGCCCAAATGATCAAAAAAGGACAACCTCTTCTTTGGATAAGGTCTTCACCACATCCTGCACGTGGACCAGAGACCCTTTCAGTGCTGCACAAACTATGGTTCCCAGCATCCAAAGAGCTGTAAGATTATCTATTCTATTCTCTTCTTTCAGAATTACTACTAGTAGAAATATTTTAAATTATATCTTATGGAGTCTGAGTGCGTTTCTTACTAGGTTCATAATGGACGGGAATTTCATGGTGCAAAAGAGATACACCTAAGATACATAAGATTTAAAAGACCCAGAACAGTTAAGCTCTGCATTTGCTAACTACAAGCTGTATATGAGAACAGTAATGCATGAGAGGCTTCACATGGGTCTTTAAGACAGGATTCCTCTTCTCTCTAATCAGAGATCTAAAAATAAGATCACCCTAAGCCAATGTTTAGGTTCCCTGTATACTGAGCAAAGAGAACTAGGTCATTCAGGTTAGCAAATCATCCCTTTTTAAGATAGATATCTGGAAAAGGCAAAGTTAAGTTTACTCTGCAGATGGACTTTGGGTGTCAATAGCAGCCAAGCCTGACCATCAGCCAGCTTAAACTTCATACCTTACTATTATGGGTTTAAAGTCAAACGAGGTGATTTCTACTGCCTGTTGGCACTGACAAGGATGTCGGAACAGGATGGAAGCAAAGTGCTTGTAATGTACTAAAGACAAGATAACTACAGCCATCTGCTTTGTTATATTAAAAAAAAAAAAAAAAAAAAAGAATTCTGAGAAATATGTATGTCCATCTGGTACTACTGCATCCATTTGGTTTGCTATACCCTCAGTTCACTCCACACAATTTTGCAGGGGTTTCTTCAGCTTGTAATGAATGATCCATCTGCTGACAGCAGACCAGAGAGATGCATTGCTCTGTCAGGGACTGCTACAACCCACCCCTTGTTTATGCCTGCTAGCACCCTCCGTATGCTGGCAGGCACTTGTTGTGACCTCAAGAACTAATTATGACTAGGTGACAGGCAATTGATCCATCTTCTGACAACAGCCTTAACTTCATCTGTACAATCAAGACAGAGGGGTATTCTGTAAGGAGCAGGCTGCATGGGAAAAGGCTGCTATAAAGCAATCACAGAGAGAGTTGAAGCTAAAGGAGTAGAAAAGGACAAAGGAATCGGGGGGAGGAGGTGTGAATGCAAAAGAAACCCATCCACATAGATTGCATTTGCTACTGAATCATGTTGTTTGCATGGGAACACAGAGTCTATGAGTACAATCCTGTCTGGGGTTTGGAGTGGAGATTCACCTATGTGGAAGCATAGGAAATGGGATGTGGGGAGGGAAGCAAGGGTCCTGACCCAGACCTTTGGAGTCTTTATGGACAGAGTTGCTTGACTTGGAGAACTTTACCTTGAATTCAAACAAATCTACCAGTGTGTGTGTGTGTGTGTGTGTATACATACATGAATATACACACATGAATATATCATGGAGCTGGACAAAAAGAAGAGCCATTTCTACCCATTTTTCATTGTTTCTGTAACATTCAAGGTATGCTTTAAATGCTTTCATCCTATAGTTTACTGGCTGAGTTGCATAACCACAGTTTTCTACTGCTGGGACGAACCCAAATATAGAGCTATGAACACACAAGGATAAATAAAAAGATTTTTTTCAATCTCCTAGTTGAATAAACTGTTGGGTTTAAATAAACTCAAGGGGAAATAGCTGGACTAGGACTTTGTATTGCTTCATCTGCAAGTACTCCTAGATGCCTTCTCTAACTTACCATCTTAGATCAGAATTTCCTAGTGATGTTTAAATAACATTCAACATTGCTTCTTCTATTCCCCAGTTCTTACTTCATGTTTTCAAGAAAATAAATTAGGCAAAGGTGGTATTAAGTCAGTTCTTTGCCTAGATACCTCTGTTTCAGTTGTTTTACTGCAGGGCATATCTTCATTCCAAAATGTTAGAATTCACTAAGCTTTGACTTCTACCTCCAGACACTTCCCACTTACAGGGAGCAGCTATTAGAAAATCCTAACTCCATCTGCTATGAAACACAAACAACAGCTTCAGGAACACAAGTAAACATGTCAGTCACATGGCCTGGGCACTTTCCAGACATGCTGTTGGGTACTGCCCAACTTGAACTTGGCTTCACTTCATTTCCAACAGGTTGTAGGAGGGCTGAGCTCAGGAGATGTGTTGGGAAGCTAGACTGTCATGTGCTTGTTACATGTGAACAAGAATCTGGTGGGACACAGTCTTTGACCCTCCAGAATGTTTCAGAGGTCAATCTAAACCTGACTCTCCATGAATTTTTCCGAGTAAAACCGTGTAGAGTGGATGAGTGGACTTAAGAAAAGCTCAAGAGAGTTAATTGATGGTGTATAATGATAATTTCCTTGTACCTCCATCTCCCTTTTGGTTTCTGCAGTCTAGAAGTGGACCTGACCCATAGCCTGAGATATAAAATAAAAATAAGAGAGTGATTTTCCCTATGGGGATGAAAGCAATGGCCTCAACAGACTTTTATTAAAAATCTTTTGATTGCAACACTATGTTTACCACAGGCTATTTCTGTAGGCTCAGCAGCTTAGCACTTAAAACCTGCTCTATGCTCCCAGGAGACAGCCTTCTGCTGAACCAGAATCATAAAGAAAGAGTTAATCCTCCAGAAGGGAAAAGAGAAATGTGGTGAAAATACTGCATTTTAGTTAGGAGATTAGGAAAAAAAAAATATTAGCCAGGACAAAGAATTAGAAAAAGTATGACTAGACTTATGACCTTCCCTGAAATACTGACAGTCAAGTAAAAAAAGCAATCACAAAGATTTGCAGACCAGAAAATCTCAGGATCATGCTCACTCAGGAGGCAGGTTTTTAATTGGTCACTTACACTCATAACACAGTTGAATGCACTGTAGAAGAAAAAAAAAAAAAATACTGTATCCAGCTCCTCCAGTAACATATGACCAGAGAGTACAAGGTAAAGTTTCATGTCCCTAACTAAGCTTTTCAGGAGCTGTGTCAGCACCACAATTCTGGATCCCTGGTCCCCCACCCCAGCCACCAAGGGCCTCAAGGATGCTGCACTGTCCCAGCTCTGTGGCAGCACCTCAGCTACCTTACCTCATGCCCAAGGTGCTCTGGCATGCACTGATTCCACCAGCACCAGCCAGGGGCAGTCCCTAGGGCACCCTGCTTACAGTGCTACTGCTAGGTGGGACAGTAACATCTCCTTCTAGTGGCCCCCCAGCACCCCCTCAGTACCCAGTTTGCATCTGTTCTCCCTGGCAGCTCAAACTCACCCATGGCAGAGATTGTAGCAATACAAAACTCAGACCCACAATAACATCTACATTACCACTTGCAGCTGGATTTATTTTAGTATTTAGACATTTTCCATACTTGCATCTGAAAAAAAAAAAATCAAACAAAAATGAAACAAACAAACAAAAAAAAGAAACAAAACCAATTTCCATGTTCAACGTCAAAAATGTTTCAAACCAACAGAGCCTATCCTCTGCATGCAGGAGTCCAAAAATTCACACAATTCATTTTGCTGTTTTGTCTGCAGCATGTCATTTTGTTAGTTCAACAGACTGTTGAACTGTTTGCAGCTTTTAAAACTGTTCTGTTGCTATGGTTACCAGCTCCTCAAAATATCACTACCAGATCAAAAAAAAAAAAAAAAAACAAATAACAACAATGTGACATTTTAGGATTCTGCTGTGATTTTTCCTGATTTCATAAGAAAATTATTTGACATTTAGGACCTTGAGAGATAAATGGTGATATCAGTCAAGAGTAAAATGCTGAAGGAGGCTTTCTCTGTGCCTTGTGGCTTTAAACTGGTTTATTAATCACTGTTTAAAAAAATTATTGGAACACAAACCCACTGATAGGCACAGCAACTTCAGAACAACATGATGCTCAACATTTATATTTGTGGCAGATTTGGTTTTAATTCTGACACAAACGCAATACTAGCATTACAAGTTGAAGATGGTCCACAGTTGGGTACCATTAATAGGGACAGTGGGGACAGACAAAGATCTTGCCACAGCTATGTACATTTTTACAGGTTTTGTCTAACCTTTTATCAATATGCATTGATCAAATAATTTGACATTATTAGCCTAAGGATGATATTTACTACAGACATTAAACTACACTGTGGGAAGCCTACTAAGTGCTGGTATGAGATTATCTGAGTGTTTCATTCCTCATCAGTTCTTGATTAAGGTGAATGCCAGGAAATCCACGGAAGCAAATGACTCTGTATGATGGAAGCAAAAAACTAGACTCTCAGGCAGTAAATATCTGTATAATTCCTTCAAACCACATAACTTACTCTAGCTGAGGTTTTGGCCCTGAGAGCATTGCCCCAGAAATCTTATTACAAAAAAACTGAGATGTTTTTCCTGAATACAGAGGTGAATTATGACATCAAGTTAATTAAAGGTGATAGAATTTTAAAACTTCAGTTATGACATAGTTCCAGATAAAGGCTTTCACATGCTTTGAATCAGCAGAACAAGGACATCCAGTGGCTCTAAGGACAATAATAGTGTACACTAATGAGTGATATTAAAAATGATAAGTTACTAAAATTAGTTTGAAACACACGATTAAGCATAAGTGCTATTTTCTTTTATACCCAGCACTTAATATTCAGATGAAGTAGTAACTACCACATGGGCTTATTATGTTTCTAATGAACAAACAATTTAATAGGGCAACCAGGCGAATAGGCCAATCAGTATGGGTTTATGCAAGGCAGGTCCTGCTTGACTAACTTGATCTCCTATTAAGACAAGGTGACCCCCTTCATGGATGAGGGAACGGCTCTGGATGCTGCCTAGCCAAGACTTCAGTAAAGCCTTGGACACTGTTTCCCACAGCATTCTCCTGGAGAAACTGTATGCTTGGATGAGTGAACAATGCTCAGAGTAAAAGATTAACTGGCATGGCCAGGCCCACAGAGTTGTGCTGAGTGGAGTTAAATCCAGTTGTTGGTGTTCTGCAGGGCTCAGTGTAGGGGCCTGTTCTCTGCAGTGTCTTTATCAATAAAGTGGATAAGGGGATCAAGTGCAGCCTCAGCAAGTTTGCAGGTGACACCAGTTGGGTGGGAGTGTTGATCTGTTGATCCAAGAGTAGGAAGGCTCTATAGAGGGACCTGGGCATACTGAATAAATGGGTCAAGGCCAACTGTGGAAGGTTCAACGAGGCCGAGTGCTGGGTCCTGCACTTTACTCAAAACAACACTGTGCAATGTACAGGCTTGGGGACAAGTGGCTGGAAAGCTGCCCAGAGGAAAAGGACCAGAGGATGCTGATCCACAGCCAGCTAAATATGAGGCAGATGTGAGCCCAGGTGGCCAGGAAGGCCAAAAGCATTCTGGCCTGTATAGAAATAGTATGGCCAGTGTTGGTCACTTCTCCAAAGTAACAAGTGATAGGAGAGAAAATGGCCTCAGGTTTTGCCAAGGGAGGTTTAAATTGGATATTAGGAAAAAAACCTTCACTGAAAGGTTTGCCAGGCACTGGAACAGGGCAATGGTTGAGTCACCATCTCCGGAGGGATTTAAAAGACATGTAGATGTGGTGCTTAGGGACATGGCTGAGTGGTGAACTTGACAGTGTTAGGTTAACAGTTGGATGTAATGTTCTTAAGGATCCTTTCTAACCTAAAAGATCCCATGATTCCAATTTCAAACCATCATCATGGAAATTTGCTTTTCTGTTACTATACTGAGTTGCATTATCCAAACAAAAGGGCCCCAGATGCGAGGCAATCCATGTCTTTGAAGACAGAAGCCAGCCACTTACAGAAATGTATATAAAAACAAGAGTGTTCCCTCAGGTCACAGAACAAGACTCAAAAAGCCAATGGACCATCTACAAAAAAAACCCCATGTACTTTAGTAAATGTCTAATAGTGGGTGCTTTCTTTCTTAACATCAGTCCAAACAACATGCCTTCACCCAACAACTATTTCCAACATAGAGTGGAAAGGAAAAAAGTGGTAACGAAGATAAATGTGTAATTTTTGAATACAGAGGAACTTCCATAGATAGCTTGTTCTTACATCATGAGTAATAGAGCCTCACAGAAGAGTAAAATGAAATACTACAGTTCTTCCAGCACTTTCCTGCGTGAGTGAACATGGACAAAAACATGCCAGTCTCTTTTCTAACTTCTTAAGAAAAGACAGGCACCCAGCTGTGAACATTTTCGTGGATTATCAAGTAATTACTAGAGTCAGAAAAAGCCATGGTCTACTCAATGCAGTCATAACAAGCTCATACACTGGTTTGTACGCTCAAAATTACTCACTCATGTGTGAAAGTTTACACGTTACTGATTTTGCAATGAAAAACTAGATAGAAATTTAGCTTAACCAATACACTTCCTTTACAAGCCCTTTCTATTTAGTACACTGCATTCCTATTCAGTATTACAATTAATCTTAGAAGGAAGTAATTATTTTCATTGTCATTATAAAAGAATCAGATCTCTGTTGCATCACTTTGACTCCATAGCCCTATGACATATCTCTAAAAAAAACATGTATAGACCTTCTTATTCTTTAGGTGATTAACAAAACCACAAAAAACCCAAATTATTAGCAATAGGTTGATTTCCAAATTACATTCAAAACCTAGCACATGTCATCCATTACTGCTGTTTCTTGAAATATTTTTCTGTGATGTCCTGAAAATCTATTCTCTTTAAGCTTCTTTGAAGTGTTAGAAATGTTGGCCCACCAAGATGGAACAAATGACTCAAATGATGGAACATTTGACTCAAATCAATTGATCCATTTTTTTAATTCCCATATGTATTCTTTATGTAAGTGTTTGTCCAGGTAATGTGATGTTCATTTCAACATTGATTTCTTTCCATCTCGTTCAACTCTATAGTTATTTACTATTTGAACTGTCATACTGCTGCAACACTCTAGTCATCACCCTTAACCCCACTGACTAAGATCTAAAAAATAGGGTGCAAATCTGCCAAGTTGCCCAGAGAAAATGAGTTTGTCTTTAGTGATAGGTAGGTAGAGTGGATCATTGAACCAAAGCATCAAAGAGAGAAACTAGGAGAAAAATATGTCTTTTTAAAATCTGTCTTTTTAGAGAATAGATCCAACTTGGTTTTCTGACAAAATTATCCAAAGAAAATATATGCAGCTAGGGAGATAAAACTGCTATGGAAAACCCAGAGGAGGTTAGAGGAATTGCCTTCCAAGAAACATGATTAGAGAGCCAGAAGATAAGCCCAGAGAAGACAGAGTCCTTTAGGAAGGGCAAGAATCCAGAAAAGCCTGGATAAACATGCTGCAGGTGTCTGATATCTTGAAGAAGATAAGCCTGCTGTTCTGGATCCAATTATATATCTGCAGTCACCAAAGGCTTTGGTGTCCAAAGTTTTAGAAATATGTCAGGAATGGAGGAGAGATTGAAGATGGGATGAAGTCAGAAGAAAGTTGAGAGTAACAATGAACAGAGAGGAAGGACTGGAAACAGATTAGAAAGGCAGGTGATGGTTGTGGGTGGGCTTCTTATGAGAGGAAAATAAGGAAAGACTCTGAGCCAGCAGGGACAGTGCAAGAATGGCACATTAAGACACTGGCAGGTAACATGGAAGCAAAATGAGAAAAGCAAATGAGAGGTTTATGTTTGTGTCAGTTTTGAACTGGGCTGGCAATTAAACAAATAGCAGGTGCTCTCTATTAAACCTCCTCCCTTCCCTTATTGAGGAAGAATGAGAGAGAGTAAGGGAGAGAAACTTACAGGCTGGGAACTAAACTACACAGGTTTAATGACACAGCAGTGGTGAATAGGAAAATTATTAAATATGTACAAATACACACAAAAGCAATACCCCCTTTCTCCCCAGTAATGCTCATGTTACCACAAAGGCTGCAGGGCAGCCCTGGAAAAGTCCCAAGATGGACCCCTGGAGTCAGCAGAAGACAGGAGCTGGAGGCTGAAACACAGATTTAGGAGGAAATGTATTGGGATTGAAGGCAGATGAAAAGATAGAATCTTCCCAGGATGCTGGCCATGGATGAAGAAAGCTTGACCTTATTGATTCCTCAGATTCATACTGAGTATGACACGTATGGGATGGAATGCTCCATTTGATCGGTTTTGGTCACCTGCTCCTCCCTAAAGGAGGGTTGCAGATGTGACTCCTCTACTCCTTTTTTCTTTCCAGAGCATAAGATATTCCTCAGAACCAAGCAGTTGCCTTTATTTTGGATTATTCTCTAACCATAACTATAAACATTGAGTGTTATCAGTCCTAGAAGCAGAGAAACTTGCTGTTAATTTTAGCAAGTGCATCTACTTAGAAGAGACTTAACTGAAAGTAAAATAAATAAAAAGAAAATTGGTTCTGTCTTGGCTCAACCCAATATAACTTGTGACAGGAGGAAAGGAGATGTAGAAAGAGAGAGAAATCAAAGGCAAGAGATTAGCTGCAGTGTCTTTCTTAAGTCTTTTCTTTGAAGAAATGAGTGAAAATGTCTGTGGAGAGGTGACTGACCTAGCCTAGGGCTGGCAGATTTTGTACTAAACCCTCTGGATTTTGTACTGCTCTGTTCCCAGAAGATCCTTCAAGCATTTTGAGAAACATTTACAGGATATACTGAGCACTTATAAATCCTCTGTTCCATGTAGTTCTCTGATTAGGTTTTCATGCTTGAAGAAGACTGTCATAATAGTGTCTGAACTAATGGTATTCACATATCATGATCTGGGTAACACTACCTCTACTTATGGTTTGCCCTTGAAAAAAAAAACAACTCCATGATTGCACACAATATTTAAGTTCACAGAAATGCAGATTACATGTTTTCTTTCAACTCCAAAAGCAAGTAAGACTTTACTAAAGTTTTGGCTGTCTGTACTTAAGAAAATATAATTCACTCCTAAGTCTTTTGCTGCTTCAGAGCATCAGGACTACAGGCATTTTCTGTCTGCTTGCTTTCTTGAAGCTCAAACATTACATTTCACTGGAAAACGTAAGATTATTTCAGACCTTTATGTATCAGACTTTCTGAGTAATCTCTTGCTGTGTGCAAATGCCACCTTGGTGCTATTAGAAAATGTCCTTTTTCACATCATTCCTATCAAGCAACCTCAGAATGGAATCTTATTTTGTTTGATTGCACCTGACAAAGCTTCTGCTATCCTTTTCAAGATGAAGCATGTAGTGCATTTACAATTCTAACATTTAGCACTACAAATACATGACTTGATCATCAAAGCTAATTATAATCTGTAGTTCACTATTATTCCTGAAGGATTCATGGCTTCCTTGTATCTAAACTCAGTGGACTAAGAACAGCCCTATGGAAAAAAAAAGAAAAAAAAACCTTGGGGACTGGATGAGAAGCTCAAAATGAGCCAGCAATGTGCAGTTGCAGCATGCCCCGGGCTGCATCAAAAGAAACATGGCCAGCAGGTCAAGAGAGGTGATTCTTGCCCTCTACTCCACTCTTGTGGAGTACTGCATCCAAATTCTGGAGCCCCCAACACAAGATAGACATGGAGTTCTTGGAACAAGTCCAGAGGAGGGCCACAGAGATGATCAGAGGGTTGGAGTGCCTTTCCTACAAGGCTAGGCTGACAAAATTGTTTGGGTTTAGATTTTAGAAGAGCAAACTTCAGCTCTTTAAGGGCTCAGTGGGAAGGTATCCCATGGGAAGCTTCCATGGAAGGTAAAGGAGCGAGTGAGCACTGGGAGTTTTTCAAGAACACTTTGCTGGTTAACAAAAATCAGTTCATCCCCTCTACACACAAGGGAAGTAGGTGGAGCAAGTGACCTCCATGGCTTAGCTGCAAGTTTCTGGGTCTGGTCAGAACCAAAAGGCAAATGTACCAGAGACTGAAAAGTGGAACATTACTGGTTGAAAATTACAAGGCCATTACTAGGGTATGCAGAGAAGCAGTTAGGAAAGCAAAAGCTTGGTTTAAACTAAATTTGGCCAGAGATATCAAAAGCTTCAAGAAAGGGTTCTTCAGATATATTAGTACCAAGCAGAAACAGAGAAATAATATTGGCCTGCTATTAAATAGAAGAGGAACTACTCACCAATAATTTTGAAAGGCTGAAGTTCTCATCACCTTCTTCACCTCTGTCTTTACCAGTGCTGTTAGGTACGAGACCATAGGAACAAAAGTTCAAGTTGATGCAGACACCAACCCTCACATCACTGAAGGAAGAGTTTGCATATCAAGTATTACAGGAGCTTGACTCATACAAATCAATGGGTTCAGAAGCCATCCACCCAAGAGTGTGAGAGAACTGGACAATGTCATTGCAAAGCCACTCTCCATAATTTTTGAGAAGTTGTGAAGACTGGAGGAAGGCTAATATCACTCCCCTCTTTAAGAACAGCTCTAAGGAGGACCCAGGTAATAAGCCTTACTTCAGTCTCTGGGAAAGTGACGGAGCAAATTCTCCTGGGGGCTATCACAAATCAATTGAAGCACGTAATCCAGAAAAGGCAGCAAGGATTTATCAGGGGCAAATAATGCCTAACAAACCTTATTGCCTTCTATGACAAAGCAATCCACTCAGTTGATGCAGGATGAATGGTGGGCATAGTCTTCCTGGGCTGTTCAAATGCTTTTGATACAATCCCCACAGCCTCTTCCTCAAAAAAAATGACTTGGCAGGGCCTGAACTAGTGGTCTCAGTGGTGGGTGGGGAACTCATTGACCATACCCAGAGAGTGATAGTAAATAATTTCCTCCTTCAACTGGCAACGGGTCTCAAGTGGAGTCCCCCAGGGATAGATTTTGGGCCCGATGCTGTTTAACATATTCCTAAGTGACCTGAATGCTGGGATTAAGAGCATCCTGATGCATCTCTCTGATGACACCAAGATGAGTGGAAAGGGAGAGCCACTCTCCAGAATGACTTAGACAGAATGGAGAAGTGGTCTAATTTAATGAAGTTCAATGTGGAGAAGTGGAAGGTCTTGGACCTGGGAACACATAACCCAGGTGTGCAGCTCAGACTGGGGTACACTTGGCTAGAGAGCAGCCTTGTGGAAAGGGACCTGAGAGTCTTGGTGGACAGCAGGCTCCCCATGAGTGAACAGTGTGCTGCAGCAGCAATGAAAGCCAACAGGACACTGGGCTGCATCAACAAGGGCTTCACCAGCAGAGACAAAAAAGTCATCATCCCGATCTACTAGGCTCCTGTCAGACCTCACCAGGAGTACTGTGTTCAGTTTTGGTCCCCACTGTACAAAAAGGATGTGGACAGGCTGGAGAGGGTCCAGAGAAGAGCCACGAGGATGATCAGAGGGCTGGAGCATCTGTCATATGAGGAGAGGCTGAGAAGACTGGGTCTGTTCAGCTCTGAGAAGAGAAGGCATGGGGGGACCTTATTACAATGTTCTGGTACCTAAAGGGGGAATACAAAGAAGATGGAGACTCCCTGTTTACAAGGAGTCACATGGACAAGACAAGGGGTGGAGGGCACAAGTTGCTCCTGGGGAGATTCCATTTCAACATAAGAGGAAAATTTTTCACTATGAGGACAGTCAGACATTGGAATTGACTCCCAGGGGAAATGGTGGATTCCCCACTTTGGAAAGTTTTAAATCTCAGTTCGATGGGGTGTTGAGACATATTATATAAACAATAATATTAGAAAGGTTGGACCAGATGATCCTTGGGGTCCCTTCCAACCTGACATTCTGTGATTCTAAAACTGGGGTTGTTCAGCCTGAGAAGAGAATGCTCCAGGGAGACCTTTTGGAGGCCTTCCAGAAACTGAAGGGGCTACAGGAAAGCTGGGGAGGGACTTATTAGAAGGGCATGTAGTGAAAGGACAAGGGGAAATGGCTTTAAACAGGAAGAGGGTAGATTTAGGTTAGCCATTAGGAAGAAATTCCTTCCTGTGGAGGGTGGTGAGACAGTGGGACAGGTTGTCCAGAGAAGCTGTGGATACCCCATCCCTGGAAGTGTTCAAGACCAGGTTGGGTGGAGCTCTGAGCAACCTGGTCTAGTGGGAACTGTCCCTGCCCATGCAGGGGGGTTGGAACTAGGTGATTTTTAAGGTCCCTCCCAACCCAGACCATCCTGTGATTCTGTGACGAAGGAGATCATGTTTAAAGATATAATTTCCTGAGTTTAGGCTGTCTCATATGTGAGCTCACAGAGAAAATGAGAAAGCAGAACTTCCTTCTGCTCTTCCATTTTGCATGCCAGCAGTAAAATGCCAAGTTCAGATGTTGAGTTAGGGATGTATTGTAATCATGTCAATCACTCAGGAAGCTTAATGTGAATGGGAGAGTTGGGATTTGACTGAGCCAGTCACCTTAGCATCTTTTATAATCAATCCAGAGAAAGAGATGCTTAGGTGTGATTCACCTCATTCTCAAGGAGAAATCTAAAATAAGTCAGATGAGTCATGCCCCAGAAATGTCTGTTTCTCACCAAAGACTTTAATGGAAGCTGTGGAGGGCTACCTTATATTTAGTTAACTACATTTCTGAGGTCTAAAGTTAGGTAAGCTGAATCTCACCAGAAATTTCTACATTGCTGCCTCCTCACTCTGAGGAGAAAGGTATGAAATGAATAAAACTAGTTTCAGTAACATTGGAAAAAAACGTGTTCAACAAAGAATAATGAGTTTTTAAAATAAAAATTAGATTCTGTATACAAAGCAAATATTTTTTATTATATTGGGGGGTTTTTTCCATGTTTTTGGTCATTGGTTATCAAACCACAGAATTTCTGGGTCATAAGTACTGCAGTAGAAAACTATTCAAGTGACAGCTAACAGCTACTGAGAAGAACTTGAAAAAAGTCTGAACAAAAGCGTAACTTTTTTATCTAAAAATCCTTTGGCAACATAATAGTATATGAAAGCACTAGAGGAACAGACCAAAGCAGGTTGCTGCTGGCTGATTACTGGCAGCAATCAAAGGGAAATTACTGAGAAAAACACTGGAAAAGAAAGACCAGGCTGAGCAAAAAAGAACTTCATCCTAGCTGGGAATGTGCTAGAAAAAACTTACTGCACACCAGAACAAGTTTGGAGTACTAAGGAAATTGGTTAAAACAAAACAAGACAGTGAATTTGAACAGTAATTGGAAGGATTTTCTTCTCAAGGTTATAGGCTGATGGAACTATACTCCTCATTATCAGTTTGAGGAGTCTAACAGCTCCTACCACAAAAGCAAGGAAAAAAAAGACCAAAAAAAACCCATGACATTTCTTCCTTCAGTTATCCAGGGACACTGAAATTACATGGCAAAGCCAAAATATTCCTACAAAGCTGGGTTATATGTCATCATTAATAAAAATTATACCCTGCCTCAAAGAAGTGTAGAAGAATTAAAGGAAATCTTCACTTTTTATTTAAAATGCTAACCACTTATTACTACTTTTTAATGTGTTTTTAGGGATGAAAGCAGGAGAGCTCTTTGCAAAAGCAGTAGGCTTTCGATTGAACTGAGTAGGAAATTCATAATTTGCCCATTGCTCTACTATGTTACAAAAGCCTTCGTTTTTTCTTTAGGAGAATTGCAAATGCAGCAGGAAGGAAAAGATAGACATTAAGATGTATATAGTAACAGGACTGGAGTATGATCTGATAATGAATGACTGTATCTGCCAAATATTACACTGTTTAGGAATCTGGTACAAAATTACCTCCCTGTGCTTCTTTCCCCCCCCATAAGTACTGGGACTAGATGTTCTAAGAGCCAGACTCCACATCATTTTACTGTCAGATCACACAATATTCTTGTCTTTGGACTTTTTTGACTGTGACCATCTGATCCTAGCGGGACATCTCTAGAAACACCTCCAGCAGTTAGCTCTTGGACTCCACTCTGTATGTCATAGCAGCTGCATCACTGGTAGAAGAGAGCTGAGATTGTGGGAAAATCCACAGATAACTGCATGGAACTGGGCTGTACCTGAGCTACTCATTTGGGATGAAGCAGTCAGCATAGGAAATATGTACCCACTCTTCTGTTTCATTGGTATCAGTGACAGGGTTGGAAAAGGGCATTCACAAGTTTCTGGAGGAAAATACTCAGCTTCTGAAACACACAGACATAATATGCACGGCAAATGTGTCCAGTGTCAGCGTGCATAAAATACACAGTGTGATCCCTGATTTTCCAAAAGAAAGAGGGAAAGGTGCTCCTTATGATTGTACTAATTATGGCTTCTCTCAGAGAACACTGGATGCTATTTTTTATGACCTTACAATGTTGGGCATGCCACATTTCTAGAGCGAGGTGTATGTTAGTTCCCTTATTGGTGGTGTCACTCAACTAATGATGCACATACAATTTGGCAGAACTCATCAGAGCATTTATCATAGCAGGCTTTCTATCAACTGCACTGCTATGCCTCAGCTGGACAGCAAGATAGTGGTGCCAACTTCCATCTGGAGATGACCAGATGCTTCCTGACCACAACGAGGCAATTGAAATCAGTATCCTGATTTCCTGTACCCCTTCCTAGCATATGATCAGGAAAGACATCTGCAATTATAGAATACCAGCTTACTGTAAGTTATTAATTCAGCCTCATATTCACAGGCCCAGACCTTCATGGAGGAATTCATCTACCAAAAAAATTTACTAGAGGGACAACACATCAGGACAAAAGAAATCCAGGAGGTTCCTGGAGGGCATTGATGACAACTTACTCCTCCAGGTGATTGACAAAACAATAAAGAGAGGTATTCTGTTGGACCTCAAGCTCACCAACAGTGAGGGACTTACTGGGATTTTGAAGGTCAAAGGCAGCCTTGTCTGCAGTGCCTATGAAATGATGGAATGCAGGGCACCTCATGAAGCTCAGCAAGTGGAAGAACAAAGCCCTACACCTGAGGAGGAAGAACCCCATACACCAATATATGCTGGGGATCACCCATCTGGAAAGTAGCTTGGCAGAAAAGAGGTGTCCAGCAGCAGGACCAAAGGCATTGGGTACAAACTGAAACACAAGAGGTTCCCTTTGAATGTTAGGAAACATTTTTTTACTGGGAGGATGACTGAGCACTTGCACAGCTTACCCAGAGAAGTTGTGAAGTCTCCCACCTTGCAGATATTCAAAAGGTGTCTGGGCATCTGGCTGAACGTCTGGCTCTTGGTGGCTCTGCTTGAGCATGGGGGTTGGTCAAAATAGCCTTCAGAAGTGCCTTCCTAACTCAACTATTCTATGATTCTGTGACTGCTTGATTCTGTGATAGCAGAATCTGGAGGTCTGAGTGGTGCTATCATTGCCTGCTCAGGTTTTATACAAAAAGTCATCAACATACAATGTCTCTGAGCACAAGGATGATTTCATCCCATGACTTTTCCCTGATTTTGGTGTATTTAGCTGAACCAAACCAATGAGTGACACTGATCAGAACAGCATTGCCCTTGAGATGAACTGGGCATCCAACAGGAATGTTGCTAGATGTGCCTCTCTCTTTGCTTGAAGCTCTCTGGAGAGCTGAGTGGTGAGATGTGTCTGCAATTGCCCTACAAGGGCACAGCAACACTGAAGGATGCCCAGATTGGAAGCTCTGGCTTCATATCTCTTGTGTGACAATGTAGGTCTGACCTTTGCCATTTGCTGCTGGAATCAATAACAACACAAAGCAATTTTATAGCTACCGTGCAGGATTTACTGGTACATTTTTAGTTACAGTTGAGGGACTTCATTATGCCTCAGTGAGCAATGCAGTTCCCCAACAAGTTGGTATATGCATTTCTTTATGCATGGGCCAGAAGACAGATAGAAATGTCAACTGTGAATCAGCTGTTATAACCAGAGCTATTTCCTCACTTTCCAAGCAGTAAAAGGGACTACATACCCTGCCTCTATTCATGAGCTGTGAGCAGTAGTGCTGAGACATGTCACTATTCCAGATTCTAAAATTAAGTGTTGAGAAATCCAGATATATATTGTTCTTGTCTGTCTCTTCATTTATAGCAGGATTATTATCCTCCATGAGGTGGAGATAGCATCACTATCAATTTTGCTTGTTTTACCATATCTGGATTGTTTTACTACAACCCAAGTCAGGATCTCACCTGGAACAAACACCAAACTTGTTTGTCCAACTCCATTGTAGAAAAAAAGCCCTGAAATTCTGGCCCCACAAATATAGATGGGAATTTAGAGGCCAACAGTTTACTCCAAATGTCTTAGCCTCTGACACTGGAGCTGTACAGCCAAAACCCATGTGTCAAGAACATGGGAAGTGCATCATATTATTTAAGTCTGCCTTTCTGTCTTGTTTTGGTAACAAACATTTCTAGTGTTAAAGTGATGCCTCAGAAAACCTCAGAATGGAGATCACTGACAGTAAAATCACACAGTTGTTCTTAAAATACAAGGTCTTTCTTGATAGCACGACTTTTCTTCCCACTGCAGTTATTGTCAAATCAGGGTGTGGTTCAGTTGCATGAATATTGTCATGACATTTAGATACCCTGAGGAAGCTTGAGCTCTCCAGGAGTTAGAAGGGCTTATTAGGCATTGTTTTGAGATCATGCAAAGCACAGTAGTAGAGACCAGACAAGAGCTTCACAGACAAGAGCAACCAGAACCAGTAACTTATTCAAGCTAGCATGGAATGAGGGGTGGCTGACATCATCTGTCCCATTTGTCCCCCCTTCAAATCCTTGTGCACCCCCAGCCTCATCACCCACAGGCTGGAGGCAGAAGAGGTTTTGAGTCTGTGTGAGCAATGCTCAGCAATAGATAAAACATCCCACTATTACCAACACTGTTCTCATTAAAAATTCAAAACAGAGCACTATACAAGCTACCATGAAGAAAATTCATTCTATCCCAGCCAAAACCAGTGCTTCTTACCGGGGAGGCTGCTGTATAGATGGAGGGCAGTAAAGTCTGTACCCTAGACAGAGAAGGGTGCAAGCCCTTTTAGGTGACTCCTCTGGTAGAATCATTCAGGCAGCAGATACAGGAGCTGCAGGGAGAAATCAGCAGGTTACTTTATATTTGGGAGGCAGAATAAGAAATTGATAACTATTCAAAGTGCTACAAGAAGGTAATTACTCAAAGACTGCAACCTCAGCAAGCTTGCAGATGCTGAGTGGTGCTATTAGAACACTAGAGGGAAGGGATGCCTTCCAGAGGGACCTTTGCAGGCTTGAGAAATGGGACAGTGTGAACCTCATGAAGTTCATCAAGGCCAAGTGCAAGGTCCTGCACCTGGGCTTGGGCTGTATCAGTACAGAATGGGGGATGAATGGATTAAGAGCATCCCTGAAGAGGAATGGGGAATAATGGTAGATAAAAAAAATTGAGTATGACCCAGCACTGTGCACCTGCATCCCAGAAATCCAGCCGTATCCTGACCTGCATGAAAGGAAGTGTGGCCAGGAGGTTGAGGAAGGGCTCTGGTCTGGTGAGAGCCCACCTAGAGTACTGTGTCCAGCTGTGAGGTGCCCAGCACAAGGAAGACATGAAGCTGTTGGAGCAGGAGGGGCAAGATGAGACCAACAAAGACAACAAAGAAAGCACTGAAACACCTCCCCAGTGATGACAGGCTGAGAGATTTGGAGTTGTTCAGCCAGGAGAAGGCTCCTGGCACAGTTTATTGTCATATTTCAATACTTAAATGGGGTTATAAGAAAGATGGAGAGAGAAATTTTAATAGGACTGTAATGGTAGGATAAGGGGTAAAAATTTTAGACTAAAAGAGAGTGGGTTTAGATTAGATATAAGGAAGAAATAATCTACAATGAGAGTGGTGAGACACTGGAACAAGTTTTCCAGAGAAGTTGTGAACGTCCTTTACTTGGAAGCATTCAAGGTCAAGTTGGATGTGGCTCTGAGCAACATAACCTACCAGAAGATGCCCTTGCCCACAGCAGGTTGGCTGGGACTAGATCATCTTTAAGGTCCCTTACAACCCAAACCATGCTGTGATTCTATGATTCTGTTACCTAAGGCACATAACTGTGTGAAGCTAGAAGACTTCCACCTCCTGCAGGAGAAAACCAAGAAGGATGTCATATGAATAAGATACCAATTTTATATATCATTGCACAGCTATATTTACATTCTTGCATCCCCATTGAAAACTTCTTTTCCTCCAAATCAAGTAGGGGTTGGGTTTAACCTCAGCCTGCAGCTGTTAAATTTCAAAGTTGCAGTGTAGGGTTATAATTCAGCTGTTTAACCACAGCTGTTGCTGTTTGTGGTATACTGGGATATCCATCTCTTCTACGACTGCCCCTACAGAATTATGCATGTCCTATGTTACCTGTGAGCTCTATGTGTCTGTGACAGATGTGTAAAATGTTGTTATATACAGAACAGGATCACATTTACAAAGAATTAGGCATGTAGTCTCCCATGACAGTCACGTAGACCTCATCAGTAGAGCCTGGAGAACAATTTAGCCCTCTCTGAAGTACACAGCTACTGAATCACTTTCCACTGACTGTAGCAGCCAAATTTCCTTGTCTATAATAGGAGTTTGGATTCGTAGATCACCTATACATGGACATTTAAATTTAGGTATCTTAATCTGCAAGCTTCTTATTTTTCCTTTGGAAAATACCTTTCAAACAGAAATAGAGATGGACTCTCAGATCCTTACCAAGAGCTCTAAACCTTGAAAATATTTATGAGTGAAATTGTGTTCCTCCATATAGGTCAGCAGTTAGGTTCCTGGGCTGTACCAGTATTAATCATACTTGACAAAAATATTTTGAATTCTTATGCTCCAGCATCACAGAAAACATGGTTTTGGGGAAACACAAGTGCACCTAAAATGGAATGAACACATATAACCCATTTCTCATAATCTGAAATTCACCTCTCACTTAGAGATTTGTTTATACTGTAGCTATGGTCAGTGTAGATAAATAGGAACTTCCAAAGGGAGAAGATTATATTAATGGGTTTTAAGAATGTGTATCTCTAAACACCTGGTTTACAGTAGGTCCACACTTTCAGAGAGAGAAAATCATTTAACATGGGTCCACCTTTACTGCTCACAAAGGCCTGGCTCACTAAACTCAAAGACATGTTTGGATTAAGAAATGGAAAAAAAAAAATCACAAAGTACAAGAGATAAATCTCTTTGAATGCTGCTAACATCAGAATTGACTAAGAGGAGTTAAATAAGAGGAAGGTATTATAAATCTTCCTCCACTTTAGCTAAACTAATCATCTGTACACATTAAGACAGCATTTAATAAACTGTGCCACAGGAAAAGTAAAAAATCTCCTTGATGGTGAACACTGCCAACAGCAGAGTAAAGTCAAGATTACAATGGCCTTTTAACACAGCAAAAAAAATCAATAGCTTTTTATTTTTATTATATTACTATCAGTGCAGAGAATGACTGAAATACGTTTTCCATTTACTTCATAGAACCATACCTGCCAGGAGCCCACAAATAATTGGATACAGAACCTTTCTGATGGAGCAGCTCAGGTATCTTTATTGTTGGAGGGGATTCTTAATGCACTGTGTTCCTGTGACTTTTCAACAAGGAAGAAAAAAATCTGAGGACTCAATAACTGACTGCTTCTTCAAAAAATTAATTAAAAAACTGCACACAGACAGCATTTATAGCAATGAATAAACTGTGCTCCTAGAAACCCTACCAGAATTTCTATTAGTAAACAAACTGCATACAGCCTCAATGAGGAAGCAGAGAAGGGAGGACAGATATCATGATAATTAATATAAAAAGTGTTCCATTCCAAATATTACTCTACTGAAGTTCAAATAACCAGACATCATTAAACATTCCCTGGAAGGGCATAGATCAACAAGATGCACATTTCCATTCTTAATAAAGATTTCCACTTTCACTTGTTCTTACTGTACACTCTTTTCCTCGTCCTTCTCACATTTGCTCACAAATCATTACCCAGAGGGTAAGACAGAATGAAGGATGGCTACACAATTTCCTGCAAAAAACTCCATCAAATGCACCTGCCTGACTGTGCTGAGGGAAACTCTCTTCCAAAGACAGACTATTTCAGTGATTTTCAACCTGCCTGGAAACTGTAGCACTACACTTTTTCTGTAAGTGGCATTACTCCCCGTGCTGTGAATTTACACAGTCCTCTTACCCTACAGGCTTAAGGTATCCACAGTGAAATGGGATGGGATAAAGATGGGATAAATTCTGCATGCAGAATTTAAAGGACCTTTACCAACCAAAACAATCCTGAATAATGGGGAGCTGGGACGGATGTGGTGCAAAAACAACCTGGAGAGAGGCAATTATGGAAAAAAATAACTTTAGGACAGCCCTTCCTCACCCTCAGTGCTGACCTGAATGAAAAGCTCATTTCTATTTCACAGAGAAAGCAGCTCAAAAACCAATTTCAGATCTCAGAAAAGCAGCAGCAGTGGATGCAAAAGACAGGTGATACATAATTTAGTTGGGAATAAAGAAAATATTATTTTCAATCACAATTAGAAAAAAATGGGACATTTTTTTTTTAATAAACTCAGGGTACTGTGCCCAAAGTAGTTCTATTAATTCACACTACATACAATTACAGCATATCGGAGAAAATAAGGTGATGATAAAAAACTGTGAGGTGTGGATGACACTCCAGAGGGCTGTGCTGCCATCCAGCATGACCTGTACAGGCTGGAGAGCTGGGCAGAGAGGAACTTGATGAGGTTCAACAAGAGCAAGTGAAGGGTCCTGTGCCCAGGGAGGAAGAACCTAAAGCACCAATGTAGTGTAGGGGTGGACCTACTGGAAAGCAGTTCTGAGGAGAGGAATGTGGGATTCCTGATAGACAGCAAACTATCCATGATCCATCAGTGTGCCCTTGCTGCCAAAAGGGCCAATGGGATCCTGGGTTGCATACAGAAGAGTGTGACCAGTAGGTTGAGAGGGATCAATCTCCACCCTCTACTCTGCACTGGTGAGGCCACAGCTGGAATACTGGATCCAGTTCTGGGCCCTCCAGTTCCAGAGACACAGGGATCTGCTATTGAGCATCCAGAGAAGGGTGTGACAAAGATGGCCAGGGGATGGGAGCATCTTTCTTATGAGAAAAGGATGAGAGAGATGGAGAAGAGAAGGCTGAGGGGAGACCTTATTCATGTCTGCAAGTGTATAAAGAGTGGATGCAAGGAAGATGGAGCCAAACTTCTTAGTAGTTCCCAATGACAGGACAAGGGGTAACAGGCACAAGCTGGGATACAGGAAGTTCCATTCAGACATAAGAAAAAACTTCACTGTGAGTGTGACAAGGCACTGGAACAGGCTGCCCAGGGAGGTTGTGGATTCCCCTTCTATGGAGATATTCAAAACCCACCTGGATGCAGCCCTGTGCAATGTGCTCTGGGTGACCCTGCTTTACTGGGAGAGTTGGACTAAATGATCTCTAGAGGTCCCTTCCAACTCTGATAATTCTTTGATTCTGTGATAAGAATTTCTCTATCAAACAAGCCCAAGACTTAACTAAGTCTCTGTTTGTTTTTTGTTTTTTTTTACAGTAGTAAAAATAAATGCAGTAAAAGAGCTGAAACAGGTCAAGTATATATCATAATGCCTCCTAATCCACCAGCCTCCACCTGCTTTTTCAGATTGGGCACTTCCTGAGCTGTGTATGATAGCTGTACATTTATTCATTCCCAGTTCCCCTTTGAATCTATGCAAACTGTTTCAACTGGCAGCATCCCTTGGCGAGGAGTTCATCAGGTCTATTCTCTGTTGCCAGAAGAGACACATCAGTTGATGTATTTTGAACAATCCTCCTAGCCTGACTTGAGGCATCCTAGGTTTTGCACTTAAAAGTACATGGCCATAGTGATTTTATAGTCCTGTATCACACCCTTCTTCAGTTACCTCTTGCATGCTTGCATTGCATAGCTTACTGCCATCCAGAACTCTACATAGTATTCAAGACTCAAGCTGTGAAATATTATAGGCTTGGCTATGCTATATATTCAGGTGTACATTATGGTTGTTACAATTATTCAAAAGCTGTGGAAAAATTCATGGATTAGAAAGAAATCACTGCACTCTGAGAGGTTTTTAAAAGCAAGTATTAAATTCAACAGATGTATTTTCATTGAAAACTGTCTTATTTTGTCTGTGCTATGGTACTGTGACAGCAATAAGGAAATCATATTATTCATATAAAAATTATTAGTAATAGCTGTCCCAGTAGCCCATAACATTTCCATGATTAAACTATGCTGTGGGAAAGAATTATTTTTTTCTCTGTCATTATAACTTCTTTGAATATCTCAAAATCTGCCATTAAGATTTTTACTTTCCCACCCCTTTGTTTAGCCTCCCATAGGGAACATCCCATCATTCAGCATAACTAAATATCAAAGTATTGAAATATGGCAATTTAGAGGGTACACAAGATACACAAAAAGCAATTTGTGGAAAACAAAGCAATCCCCAGTCACAGAGTGGCTTATTTAATTTGGATAAGAAAGGTTAAGGCAAGGAGGTGTCATAATCTCCAGTGTGATATAATCTTGTAACTTAAAGCTTTTCTACACAGTCAGGAAAAAACCCAAAAACAAACAAACAAAAAAACACAAACAAACACAAAAAAACCCCAAACAAAACAAAACAAAAAACAGGAAGAAAAAAAAATCAGAAAAACCCAAGCAACAGAAAACAAACCACAAGTCTAGGCTTAGACCTTATCTATAGACGGAAAATTCTTTTTAATCTTTTCAAAAAAATATTTTAAAATGTATTAGAATGAACCCAAAGAAACCACCACTTTACAATAAAAGATAAACTGGGGGAGTGGGGAGGTGATGCAACACAAAGAAAGTGAAGATATACTGGCATTTCACTAGTACACGGGTTTCATGTAAGAATTTTTTATTTCCTTTTTATTCCAGTCAACACAGCTGTTTCTTTGGAGGTGGCCTGGCACTTTGTGTACTTCCAAGGAGACCTAAAGCAGAGGAGGATCCCATGGAAGAAGATGGCTCATGGAGAGCAGCCCTCCAAGGCCATACCAGGCCCCAGTGACACCCATGGGGTCTGTCACCCCTTGTTTTAGCACCACCCTGATCCTGGGCTCTGCCTGATCCCAGTGGTCTGGCCACATTTTTGGCCTCCTGCCCTTTTCCCCAGCACAACACCCATCCCCACCTTGGCACGGGCTCCTTCCCCCTGTTCGCAGGGCTCGCTGGAGGTTAGTGACTAAAATCCTCTGCCTGGCCTTGCTGAAAACAGTAAAGTCTGTTGTCTGGGTTTTTTAGCACCTCCTGATGTTTGTGAAATTCCTTCCTTCAAAGGAAATAACAGCCAAAGCCATGCTAATGTTTGCTGGAGAGATACTAACTAGGAATGGAATGTTTTCATAGTACATAATGGAAGATGCCTTCTTGTAGGTAGCCAGCTGACAGTGCTGTACTGAGATGGCATTAAAGCACACACTAAAAAGCAAGAACTCAAGAACTGGAAAAAACACAGGATTCAAGGCTTGCTGGAATAAGCTGTCAAAGCGTGTCACTGAACAGGAAACACTCACTATAGAGACCCCACACGCTGATGCTATTGCAGGCCTACATCCACTCTGCTTCATTACATAGTCAGATTATTTATTTCAGAACAACCTCCTTCCCCTAAGCCATAGAAAATATCTTTTCTCATAACTGAAAAACCCAAAATTTCCAAAGATATGCAATGCAAAGGACTAAAAGGGAAAAAAATCCACAACAAATATGTGGCACAGGAAGGAAGCAGCAGGACCCAGGGAGTCCCCAGTTTTTTGCTTTTTTCATCACCTCATGATGCACCTTCAAGGGTGTTTAAGCCTCTTGCCTTGGTGATGAACTGGGGTAAGAACACACACACAGCCTCTTCCTTTGTCTTAATTAACAGCGGATAAGATGAAGCTGCAGTAAGTTCCACCTGTGACTGCACGCTGCAAAAAACCAGGCAGTAATTTGCAAGAATATGTTGCCTGGAAATAGACAGCCCAAAGAATCAGTAGGATGCATATCACTGAGATGTGGCCTATAGCTGCCTGGATACAAGCACAATGTTCTCAGTGAATACTGAAGCTCTGGAACAGGTTGCACAGACAGGGGGTTAAATATCCATCCTCAGAGATTTTCAGAAGTCAGAGGGAGAATGTCCCAAATACAGTGCTCTAATCTCTGCTTTGAGCAGGAAGTTGGGCCATGTGGGCTCCAGAAGTCCCTTTCCTCCTGAATTATTTTCTGATTGAATATAGATATGTGCCAGTGAAGTTGTAGGATACATCTACACCAATAAGCAACACAGTTGTGCAAAATACTTCTGGGGAGCCGAACTAAATCATTTCAATTATTAGAATGGCCCCTGTCATAATTTTGGACTACCCCAGCTAGTAGTCTGCCAAACCATTCACCAGCATAGCTGGAGACACATCACACTTGTACACACTGTCAATGAGCAGCTTATTTATGAAAGACTGAAACTTCTGCATGTCAGTTGATACCAGTGCTGGAGAAATCCTGGAAACCTTTTTTTTTTTACTAAGTTAGAGCACACCCTGTGCAGGGATTTTCCATGTTTTTCTATGAGTCCTTACCAAGATTCCAAAGTGGCACCTCAGTCATCTATAATAAATAGGGTTTTTGAGTTTATCACAGGATGCTGCAGTACACAGATTCTTTACTTCTGTTCATCTTCAAGCAAACACCCTGTGCCTCTCTTTTAGTGAGAGACCAAGAAACGCTGGCACACATCAGTCTGCAGGCAGGTCTGGCACCATGTAAACACCACAGACTCAATTGCTCTTCCAGAGGGTTACAGGCTTCCCGCATGTCCTGTGATGTGTCTGATATCCCAATGAGGATGTCTCAGATATCCCAGAGCATCCAAATTGGTGCTAATCTCTCCCATTCAGGCAACTGGATCCCAGCCTTGGTTCTGAAGAGAGTGGGTTTCACATACACAACAGAATGGGAAGTATGTTGTGTAAAACAAAAGGAAACAAGGATAGCTCAAGTGGAGTCCAGCAATGTGCAGGTGTAACTGTATGAAGAAAGCACTGTTCAAATGGATATTCCCCTCTTTGGATATACAGTTGTGCAGAACAAAGACTCTATCTCATTTTTTGCCAGCATAGTTCTGTAGCATGTCATTAAAAGAGAACCATAAATCTATTTGCTCTCGTAATTCTAGAAAGAAAAAATGTTTTAACAGTCCATCATCTAACCTAATGAAGCTCTCCTGTGCTGTCCTGCAAGAGACTTCTAAACTTAAGAGGTACCTTTTCTGAGAGGCAAAAAAGACATCTTTCTGTTCCAAGGAGGGAAGAGCCATTTCAGCTTCTTTGAGTAGGAAGCATCAGCCATTCATGGCATTGGTGTGCAAATAGGATTTGTTAATACCTGATCTGAATGCAAAGAAAATTATTGCAAACCACATTTTTTTCAGATGAAAACAAATTCAAACCCTTGTAAAAATGGTCAGTGTTAAAAATTCCATTCAAGTCTAATGGAATTAGACTTCCATTAAACTCAAAACCAAATGTTTTGGGGCTTAGCATTTCTTAAGAAAGTAAAGTAAAGGACAAACCAGATTCTCAAAGTTGCTGCTGCCTCACCTCCTCAGCTCCATTCTAGAGTGCCTGCAAAATGCCTCAGCTCCGATTCATCGCTTCACCAAGGATTTTTCCTTTAATTCACATCTACAGGAGTGGGTAGAGCTTCATTTCACAGAGCTATGCCCAGAAACCAGGCTTGTTATTGATAGGGCATAGGACTTGCTCTGAGCCTCTCTTTATAATATTCTTCCACCTTGCATAAATAATTAAAGGTCCAGTGCAGGAGCAGTTAACAACTTCCAGATGAATGCCTAATCCACTAAGTGAGAGAGATCTCCTTCTTCATGTTCTCCTTTTTGAACCAAAGCTTCTTTGTCTTACCCACCACAGGACTCTGAGTCCTTTGGGAGAAATGAGGGAAAAGCACCCTTTTCTTTCATCGGAGTGACCTGAGCTGATCAACCAGTTCTCTAGAAATCTTGTTCTCACGTAACTGGAAGAAACATAGTAATCAAGTTGTGTAACATTCTCATAATTCCTTACCTATTACATTATGGTATTGCTAAAGCTGTTCTTTTGACCCACTTTTTTATTCCTATATTCTACTATAGAATTACTGAGTCAATGCTTCAGTTAAGCAATTCAACAGAGGGTAAAGGGCCTTTGAATTTTCTGTGAGGGTCTTCACTATTCCAGCCAGCTATTAACTCAAAGGAAATATTTTCTTTTTCATCTATGCCTTAGGTAATCTGTGGATGACCTTTACAGTTCAGATCACATCTTTTTTTTATTACTTATAGAGCCCTAGGTTTATCCATCTACATTATGAAACCCACAAAGACATATTTGGGTTCCCTGTCCTTAAATGCTATTACTCCATATCAAATAAATGTAATGCACCACTTAGCACCACTAGGGTCCATAGAAACAAGGAATTTCTTCTAATTGCATTTTTAAAAGAGCAGCTTTCAAAGGAAATAAAGTCAGTGTAAAAGATGAGATGTAATTGGATAACATGATTGCAGCACACCACATTGCAGTTCAGGAGATTCCCCAACTCAGCTGGTATTGCCCAGTAATTAAAAATATCAATCACTTCTGCATTCCTTTGTCATGCATGGGCAGGTTGAAACTTTAGATACCTATATTCCTAGATGTATAAACCACAATGCCCATGGTAATTTTGTCTTGTTTGAGTTTCCATGGAAACAGTGTTTATGGTATTGCAGTGTTATCAGGGAAAAAAATGAGTTATAAATAATAAAGAGGCTAATGTTGTTTCCCTTGGTCTTGCTGAACAGCTTCAGGCACCGAGACAGATGAATTGGATAGAAATGGAAGACAGCAGCTGTAATACTAATGCTTATTATTTGCTGTACTTTATTACTGGAAAGCCTATATTACTGCTAAAGCCTCATAATGTGATGCTGCCAAATTACCTTTTATAAACTATTAAAACCACTAAAGATTGAGCTTCCTTAGAAATAATTGGCTATGCCGTTTTCACTCTAGTAATTTGCAGAATTTGAACTTGTCTCTCAAAAAGATTCAACCTCAGTTTGCATTTTGCTCATCTGTTCTCCATATTTCAACCAGAAACAGATTTTTGTTTGTTTATGCTTCCTATTCTGGATTCCCATCAGGGTTACAGAATGTCACTCTTGCAACTAGTTTACTTCCACTGATATATAAAACTCCATATAGATATCTATTACCCCAAAACTAGGCAACTCTCCCTTGTAATATAAATGGGTGACTTTGTAGAGGCAGTGCTTTTTATCCATTTCTGTCATGTCATTTAGTAAAAACAAATACTGCTGCAGACTCAACTGCTGGTACATAACTGAACCAGCTATCAGAACCTCACAGCTCTCTGTCAGTGCTTTCTGCCCTCTCTCATGCTGAGAACTGGTGCAATGGGAGCCGCCCTGGTGAGACATTTGGTATCGCCAAGCCTTGCTGAAGTCATGAGGAACTGAAAGCCCTCTGCACTTCACAGGGGGCTTGCAGGACCATGTTCACATGGAGAACTTGATCATTTAAAGGAGGAGGTGGGCAACCATCTCATAAATAAGCTGAGCTACTTGCCACCTGGCTTTCATTTAACATAGAGGCAAACAATGAGTAGTTTCAGAATTGTAGGACCCAACTTGGAAAAAACAAGTGGGAAGAAAGGACTGTATCCCTCCTTCTCCACTGCTTTAATATCTTATTATACCTTAACAATTCTCTTCATATTACCAACACCTCTACTTGCAGTATGAGGCTCGGGATAAAAGTCCTTCTGCATTTTAGACGAGAGATTTTAAAACCTGCCTCACATCTCTTTCAAGTGTTTCTTAACGACTACGTTTTAATTACTGGTATAAAAAGGATGAGATTTGGCAAAACTAGTCCCCTTTGTAAAAATGCTTCAATTTTCTTTAGACTGACAAGGGTATGCTCATCTGCTTATTGGAACATTCACCCCTGCAATTACAGTGAATGCAATTAGTGAAATCCTGATGTCCACAGAAATAGCCAGGTTCTCTCAGTTTGGATCCCATTTCAAACTTTGCAATTCTGTTGCATCACTAATGGTTTTTATAGCAACACTCTGTAAAATGAGTGCCTTATTCTGGTGTTTCATCTCTTGTACTAGTCAGGAGCAAAGTCTTCAGAAAAACTTCATAATGAACAGTAATAGGAAAAAAAAACCAAAACACAAAAGAAACCCCTGCCTAAGCCTGCACTGAAAATTGTTGCTTCATGCTCATGAGCTTCTTGTCTCTTAAAAATCTTGTTTTCCCACTTGATGTCTCATGGACAGTGTGATTTTTCATCTAGTTTAATTTCAAACTCTTGATCTAAACTATACTTTATCTAAGGACTCCACCAGTTAATTATGGATTGTGAAAGAAAATTGATTCAATTTGTGTATCTTAAAATTGTTGAGACAGGCTTAACATTTAGGATTAGGAATTAATTCCTTCCTGTGAGGGTGGTGAGAGACTGACACAGGTTTCCCAGGGAAGTTGTGGCTGCCCCTTCCTTGGCAGTGTTCAAGGCCAGGCTGGATGGGGCTTTGAGCAACCTGGTCTGGTGGGAGGTGTCCCTGCCCATGCAGGGGGCTTGGAACTAGATGATCTTTAAGGTCCCTTTCAACCCAAACCATTCTGTGATTCTATTATTGAGTGCATAAAGATTTCTTTGCAAAGACTGATGGTGTGCAACAGAATGCGGTGATTAAAGTTACCTTCAGGGCAAAAAAACAAAAAAGAAAAGGAGAGATTTTCATTGTCAATCACTTTCCATGGAAAAGCTGACGAAAGAGACATAACAACACTTAAGGGTGTGGAAGTGCAAGATGAGAAGAACAACAGCACAAAAGCAGCAGCACAAAAGCACTGGCACAGCAGCTTGGCTATGCCCAGGTGACAGCTCACACAATTACAAGTGGGAGGAAGGCAGCAGTATCAAGGGCAAGGGCTGCAGAGTTGCAGAGGAAAGCCCCTGGGGATGGCAAAAGGTTCAAGCACTTGAACTGTGAAACAGTGTAAAACATTCAGGGGGGAGGAAGCCTAATAGTCAGAAGGGGACCTGACAGTGGCATTTCTGTTGGCAGTAAGTACACTTTATTTTCATCACTACTTGGAGAGACTAGTACATGACTTGTGAACTCCTTATTAGCTTTTTCCTGTGGCTGATTGAAACTCCTTAGGAAAGGTTCAGAGGCAGCAATGATGTGAGCAAGATCATCAAGTGATTCATTTGGATTGCAGTGGCACACAGGGGTTTCTTAGCAGGATCAGAACCCCTTATTAGCATGCATTGAATGAGATTAAATGGTAGATATTTGTCCATCAAAAATACAAAGCAAAAGATATATTCAGTTCCATAGCTAAGTTTCTTAAAAGAACAGCTTTAGAAGTGTAAGCTATTCATATATTTGGTCTTTTCTTCAGCTATGTATAAATTAAGTATGGTGTTCCTAAACTGCTCCTGTTATTTGCATGCACATGCACAACTTACTGAATTACTCAACTCCACAGTCATTCAGAACTAGGTTAGAAGCTTGTGTTTGAAAATGTTGATGCAACAAAGGTGAGAAAATCTATGAACTGCCTGGCATTGATGTACCTGACTAAAATGACCACACGTTTTTCTAACAGCTCACTGAAATCAGTAGATTATTGTAGTTCTTTTGCCTTAAGTGAAACCCCAGCTCAGCAGTGAGAGGTTTCTGTCTTTTTAAGGTGATGGTTCCATTTTGTTACCCAAAGCAAATTAAGAATATTTTTATGAATGTTATTTAAAGAAGAAAATCAATTATGATTTAGACTCTTGGTCTCCTTGGTGAATTGTCAGGATTATTTGGTAGGATTGTTACCTTAGCAGGAGTGCTTAGCAAAGCTATCAAAAATACGTACAATTCTTTCTCACCACAATTTATTTTTTAAACAGGTGCCAGATTTGTGCTCTTATAGGCATATCCAGATACCTAAATTTGCAAACTAAAACTCTGCACATCCTGAAGCCTCTGCAGAAGGAAAAGGGAGGTAAGAGGTACCTTTTATTTCTCCTTTTTTAAAGGTTTGGGCAGCCTGCTAGCAGTAATGCATAAATATAGATTTAGAAGCTAATAAGTTCATTATCATAATCATCATTATAAGACAGACTGGTCTCATCAACAAAATATACATATATATGCTATTCAGAACTTTAGAATTCCAGTTCCCCTGTTAGCACTCAGTGAGTGAGCCTGAACAGGTATTTCACTATGTGAATGCTGGGTTACCCTATGGCTCTTTCTAAAAGAAGTAAGTGGCAGATAATAGACATTTAATTATGGCCTAGAATGAGGCCATATTTGTCTCCATCATATCGTGGTGGTTTTTTATTAGGCTTAACGCCAGATCTTTGTTGTAGGGTTCATGGAAGATATTTGAAAGGAAACAGTCTGTAGTGTCACCAGATTAAATGTCAGACCACATCTTTTAGACAGATGACAGACATGGTTTCTGCAATCTCTAACATCTATTTGTGCACAGATTTTTACCTACTAAAGGTCACAGAAGCTTAACAAGATAGACATAAAATTTCTGGAACATTGAAAGTTAGTTGCATTCAAACAACAGAGAAAAACAGTCCTTTTAGAAGAGAAAGAAAAACTATTTTATATCTTTAAGGTAAATATATTTTTTTCAGCAATGTAGGTCAGTTGTAGTCATGTCATTTATTTGTATAGCATATCATTTTGAACTCAAATTCAACTTATTTCTCCAGCAGTAGAGCTAACATATTCTTATATAGATTGTTAGTGGTACTTGGAGTTCTCTAGCTCACAGATCTTTTGTGATATTTTGAGATCTATTACAGGACTGCTAATTGTGTTTTGAAACATTGATTTTAGGAAAGAGATGGAGTGTACTACATTTGAAAGCATTTGAGCCTTGGCAAAAATATACTGGAAATGAAGTCAAGATTGACTTGTACTTGTACCCCATGGGGAAAGCATAAACACTTGTTAATTATAGAGGAAGCTAACCACCAAGGTAGCAGGGGACACAAATTCATATTTCCAAACAAAGAAAACTAAACATTCCCTTACATGATCCTGCTAGAGAGAAAGGTCTTCACAGATCTCTGAGTTAGTTCTCCAGGGCAAACAAACCCAGCAGCCTAAAGCAACTCCAAGGCACAGGATTAGAGAGGCTGACTGAGCTGCAATTTTTTACCTTCTCTCCTCGTGGCCAGACCCTTCCCTCCCCTTCACACCCCCATGGTGTCATCTTGCACTACCACATCCCAGGTCTTCCAGCAGACTCTTGAGATGCTTGGGTTTCCTGCAGCCCTTGGATTTTTTGTTGTCTTTTCTAGTAAGAGAATAGTTGAAGTGAACCGGGGTGGGCGAGGAAAGAGTTTTGAAAAGTCTTGATCTGTGGTTTTGGAAGGACAAGGTAATTCATTCACTGAGGCTTACCCAGTATGTGCTGCTGTCTCTATGTTAGACAAGGCTGCTCCTTCTGGTCAGCTTGCAGTCCCCGTCCTTGTCCAATATCCACAAAAAGCCCTGGGGCCATTACAAGCCCCAAGAGCTTTGTCCATAGCATGGCCTCAAGCACCCACCCTATTTAGTTGTCAGCACGTTTATGTGCAAGCAAAGGTTCAGCCTGTGCTGACCAGCTGCCACCCAGGCACCCAAGCCTCCTTCACAGGAGAACCAGGACCCAGAGGAGCTCAATTTGTACCCAGAAAACCATGTGGCTGAGTCCACTGTGTTTAGGAGGAGAGAAAAGTCAAGCAGAATCTGTGCCCTGAGGCAGAGAAATGCCCAGAATCATTCTGTTTGTTACCACAGGGAGGGACACACATCAGTGGGGTGAATATGAGCTCTGGATCAAAAAAAGGAGTGATATCAACATCTTGACCTCCACCATTGCACATTACTTTCAAGCTGCTTGAAACACCCAAAAATTGTTATTCTAATTTTTATTGCAGCAGACCAATAAAGAATAAAATCATACCTTCCTTCCAGTGCTGCCTTCTACATATGCTGTTCTTTTTCCACAGGATTTTTACTTGTAGCAGAAAACCCATAAGAACATGAAACTGCTTGTCTGATAGCTGCTGAAATGTTGTTTTTAGTGACAACCATACGACTGTGTTAGAGACAGTAGGTAGAAGAGACTCATCTCTGCCACTTTGATCATAATTGGAATATAAATAACTGTTTGCTCTAGTCAGATACATTCTGCACAATGGACATAAATTAAGATCAGAAAAGTAGTAGGCTTTGAATGAATGAGGAACAAATGCTCACCTGGTACTTCTATAAAAGTAAAAGAAGGGATTGAAATCAAACTCTGTGACAAATTATTCCATGTTTTTTATACGCTAAGCGAGAATATAGGAGGAGGTAGAGCTCTTGGGCTCAATGCACAGATGTCTTTGTATAGTTATTTGTTTTCTTATTTGTATTATTCACAAAGGATTGTAGTGCATAAGATTAGTGCAGCTAGACAAAGAAAAGCCTTGCTGCATTAGCACATGACTTAGCATCCTATCTGAGCTGAATAGGAGGGAGTCTGATGAGCTGGGTAAGTGAAAAGCCATTGCAGAGCTTATAGTGAGCCTAGTATGGTGGAATGGGCAAACCCCATACTGCATTAGCTTGATACAACACTAGAAAAACTAGATCAGTGAAATTCACCTGTTTTAACATGTATGTTCAGAATGAGCCAAGCAGGGCAGCTGAATTTAGGCAGCAACAGATGTATTCCCCAGTTCCCAGTTTTTATTAAACCAAAACTACACCTGTATTCCCATTGATTGAAAAAGGGGTGGGGGAATGGGGACAGAGAGAGCTGAAGGGAATGAGGGAAGTAAATAAAGGTCAAAACCAAAAGAAAATAGCTTTCTGAGGCTCACACAGATGGAGAGGGTGAAAGGAAGGTTTATCCTCAGTCTAGCTGATAAATGATATCTTGAAAGGGAAACGTGACAGGAGTGGAAAGATTATGAGTCAAAACACAAGGGCACTGTTAAAAATTCTTTTCATTGCCCTGTGTGTTGTTTTCAAAATCGCAAACCCTTCTTTTAACCTTCACATAGAAAGAATAAAGCAAACTGGTTTCTTTTATCCCTAAGTCTCATGTACTAAAAAAGTCAGCTCTGGATGAGACAGCAAGCAAAAAGGGCCTCCGTTCTTCTGAGCAGTGACTTGAACAGGGTGAACAGGCAAACTCACAGAGGGCCCTTCATTCAGCAAGAAGTAGGAATGCCTAGAAAACTGGGAGTAACATTTCACACTCCCTTACAAAGGCCTGTTTGGCTCTGGAAACACTGACACACATGATGTCAAGATAAATCCCTCTTGGCAGCTAGACCTGAAGAGACAAGTAACACCTATGAATCCCAAAATTAAGTATTATCAATACCCATCAGAAACAGAATACATTTTTCTGAGCTACAGTCAGATACAACTGAGTAAATCCCAGGTAAATGTAAACATCTGCAAGAAAAAGGGCAAAAAGTCACCCCTCCACTTTGCTTGCTCCTATCACAGCGTAGAGATCTTTCAGCAGGAGGCACATGCCATCTCCCCACCATTGCTTAAGTGAACTTCATTCAGCACAGATTCAGTTCCCTTCCAAACAAGTGACTACTTGTTCAAAAAACAAAGATACTAATATGGTTCTTAACGACAAAATGTTATACAAATAAATAATGAGAAACAAGTGAAGAAAATTAGTAATTTGTTCTACTGACATTAAGGAGAAGCTTGTATGGACAACATTACCTTTTTAGGCAGCATATCTTTATCCAGTAAGACTCACAGATGAACCTCACATGCTGGGTTTCCATGCTAAGGTGTTGGTAGGGGGAGTGCTGGTGTGGCCTCTTTGAGAAAAGACCAGGAGCTGCACCAGTATTGATGAGAGCTACTTCCAGTGATACTGGTGGCACCTCGTTGGTAACATATTTAGGAAAGGGTGAAAAATGCTGCACAGCAGCTGTGAGAATGAAGAGGGAGAAAAAACGGGAGAGAAACAAGTCTTCAGACACCAAGACCAGTGAAGAATGAGGGGCAATAGGTGCTCCAGGTGCCATAGCAAAGTCCCCTGCAGCCTGTGGAGATGACCATGGGGAAGCAGGTTGTTCCCCTGCTGTCTCTGGAGCTCCAGACTGGAGAAGATATCCACTCTGCATCCCATGGAGGACCCCACTCCAGAACAGGTGGATGTGCCCTGAAGGGAAGCTGCAGCCTGGGGAGAGCCCACACTGGAGCAGTTTTGCTGGCAAGACCTGTGGGCCATGGGGCATCCATGCTGGAGCAGTCTATTTCTGAAAGGCTTCATCCTGGGGAAGAGACCCATACTGGAGCACTTCTTGAAGGACTGTACTCCATGGGAAGGACCCCATGTGGGAGCAAAGGAACAACCTGGAAAGGAAGGAATAGTAGAGACAAAGTGCTATGAACTGACCACAAAATCTTTCCCTTGTGCCACTCAGGGAGAAGGAGGAGTGAAGTTGAGCCTAGGAAGAAGTGGGAAAAGGAGAAATTTTATTTTTGTTCCTCACTATCCGTTTTTAGCTAACAATAAATTAAAATAATTTTCCCCAAGTCAAATCTGTTTTGCCTGTGACAATAATTGGTAAGCTATCTCCGTATCTTTATCTCAACCCAGAAGCTTTTCCAGCTTATTTTCTCCCTATGTTCTGTTAAGGAGGGGGAGTGAGAAACCAGCTGGGTGGCCATCTGGCAGCCAGCCAGATCTAGCACATGAATATAAAGATTATTTTTTTATATATTGCAAAAATACTGTCTAAGTAATAATTTAAAATTTGGTACCATCAGGAAAAAAAGTTTGAGATTGTAGTACAGCATAATAATGGCTTGTTTCTCCAGGTTAATTCTCACTATGCTCTTTAGACAGCCCAGAAAGTCATTTATTCTTTGGGATGTCAGACAGGGAAATCAGTTTATGATTAGATTAAACACCCACCATAAGTCACTATTGTTTCACAAAAATAAATCTAGAAAGGTATTTTCTTCATTCTAAAGGTGCCTTAATGACAAATCCTAAATGATAAATTGCAGCTGGGGACGGGGGTGGTCATTATTTCCCCTCTCCACTACAGTAATCATGAGAGTGCTATGAAAGCTGGAAGCATTTCATAGAAGAAGGACTTTGCTTCCAAGTGAACTTCATAGGTTCAGGGAATTTGCACTGAGCATAAAATTTGATGCATTAATTGGAGCACTTGTCAAATGTAGCATTTTCAATGCATGATGATGTCTTCATTAATCATGATTATGCTATGTGTATGATAGCCAAAATGGAAAGAAAAGCTGAAGAGACCAGGATACAATTACCTCAAAACCCCCACAGGAGGGAAGAGCTTGAGAATTTGGGCTTTATACCTTCCAATTTGCAGGATGCTGAGAAATACAGGGCCATGTCCTAAATTTATATGTGCTTTCTGAGCTTCTGCTGCTATTGTCTTTGTTGAGTGTGCTTTCAAAGTTACACTGTGTGCCTCTGCCTACTTATTCATATTTGGTAGTGATACAGAAGGCAATCAAGTTAAAACTAATTTGAGTTTTTACTCACAAGAGAGGCAGAGTCTTTTCTTTCTCCAGCAGAAATATGATTAAGTTTTTCTATTTCACTTTGTCCTACAAACAGGAGATATCCATAAATTATAGCAGCATAAAGGCTTGGCCTTTTCACATCCTGATAAAACAGCCATTTGAAGAATGTTCTTCATTTCTTCAGCCCATTGAAGAGATGCTCTGCTTTTCCCACTGGATCCTTTGACTCTTCAAACTCACTCCTTCAGTTTAGTTGCTTACCTAATATGACATTGATGTTTTAATTTATCTCATTTGTGGTAAGTGAAAGGTCTTGTCAACAGGGATTTGGCACATCCTAAACTTTCAGTAAGACTTCTTTTCCTTTTTAATGAAATCATTTCCTAATACTCAGTCTTTTTATAGTGTCACGTTGAGCTGACAAGAAATTGTTTCTTTTCAAGGTTCCAGAGATTTTTCCCAAGGTAGCTACAACTCAATCAACACAGAAAGCAGTCTTTCAAAATGTTTCTTCAACTTTAAAGGGATAGAGTTCTCAGTAGCTCCTTGTTAATATGCTATGAGGTGACTCAGAACCTGTAGTTGGGAGTGTGTCAGATTTAATTATAAAATAACTTCATGCAGGTCAACAACATTCGCTTGAAGGTTAGTTTGTTCCAATATGTTTTGTACAAAGTACTGCAATTGAAACACAAATCATCTCCAAAGGGTTTGAAAAGGAAGATGCCTGCTAGAGCAAGCAGGAACCATGTTGCTTACGGGGGGTGATTAACCTATGTGTTCATAATTATGATGGAGAAGGTTGTCAGCTGTTCCTATGTGACAGGCCCATGAGAGCGAACACCATCACAGAAGTTACTGATGATTCTACTGGGAATACTGGAGGCTTCTCCAGTATGACCTTGGGCACAGGTGCTTTCAGGAGGCAGTGTCCTAACACCCACATCTACACCAGCCAGATGGCTACCCCAAGGCAAAGATCAGAGGGCAGCAAAGGGACCAGGAAGAGGAGGTGCCCTGTCTGGCACACCACATTTCCTCACATACCCTAAACTGTCTTTGGAAGTTATGCATTGTCACCTTACAGACATTGTCACTGAATAGTAGTGTCAGTGTAGATAAAAAGATTTGATGATGCATTCAAGACCATATCCTCACAGAAATCATTCACTTTTCATCCTTCTTCAAGGTACTTTTTAGTAGTTTAATGAACATTAGGGCAAGGAAGCACCCTTAACTCAATTACATAGGCATCAAATCAAGGCACAGAAAGACCTATATTCCTAAACATTGGAATCTCTTTAGGATCTTACCTATTTCATGTGCCAGTGCCCTAATGCATGCCCCATCCTTCCAGCCACACTGGAGCCATTTTTCTGTATGTGAGCAGGCGCAGCTTTGTCCTTTGCAGCAACCTAACTCTATAGCCAGATAGAGTAGAAGGGACCTAGAAACCTAGATGAAAAGTAATTTCACAGAACTACAGAATTGTCACAGTTGGAAAAGACCTTTAAGATCACCATGTCCAACCATCAACATCTCCCCCAGTGAAAAAGTAAAATATTTTTATCAATATATGTATCACCATGCCCATTAGAATGTGTCCTGTCACGGTTTAACACTGGCCCAGCAATTAAACCGAGTGACAGACGCTCTCTATTAATCTCTCTCTCCTCCCTGATAAGAAAGGAGAGAGAATAAGGGAGAGAGACTTATGGGTTGGAAACTAAACTACACAACTTTAATGAAACAGTAATGATAAATAGGAAAAATTAATAAATATATACAAATATACAAGAAAATGGATACCACATTCCTCCCCCCTTATCCCCCAGTAGCTCTCAGCTCACCACCGAGGCTGCAGGGCAGCCCTGGGAAAGTCCAGGCTGGACTCCTGGAGTCGGCAGCAGTTGGGAACTGGAGGCAGGAACACACAGATATGGGCTGGCATGGATCAGGAGCACAGGCAGACGAATGGACGGGATCCTTCCAGGATGCCGGGTGAAGAAAGGGAAACAGGAAAGGCGGGAAGGGCAGGCAGACGGAAGCTGGAAGCAGGAAATCTGGCTTGGCCCTCGTGATCCCTCAAATTTATACTGAGGATGACGTGTATGGGATGGAATACTCTGTTTGGTCAATTCTGGCATCTATCTTGTCCGTTCCTCCCCAAAGGAGGGATACAGGTGGGACCTCTTTATGTTTTCTTCAGAGCTGAGCAGTGCCCTTGGCTCTGCACACCAGTCTCTAGCAGTAACTATAAACATCAAGTGTTATCAGTCCTAGAAACACACACTGTCTGAGAAACTTGCTGTTAATTTCAGCAAGTGCAACTACTTACAAGAGACTTAGCTAAAAGCAAAAGTACAAGACAGAAAACCACCTTTATCCTGGCCCAAACCAGGACATGTCCGTGCCTCATCTACATGGCTTTTAAATACTTCTGGGGAAAGTGACTCCACCACCTCCCTGGGCAGACTCTTCCAGTGCCCAACTACTCTCTCAGTAGAGAAATTCTTCCTCATATCTAGTCTAAACCTCAGCTAGTGCAACTTCAGGCCCTTTCATCTAGTTCTACCACTAATCATTTGAGAGAAGAGCCTAACATCCCCCTCCTTGCAACCCCTTTTCAGGTAGCTGTAGAGAGCAATAATGTCTCCTCTCAGCTCCTCTTTTCCAAATTAAACATTCCTGATTCCCTCAGCCTCTCCATATAGGACTTGTTCTCCAAACCCTTCACCAGTTTGGTTGCCCTTCTCTGAACTCACTCCAGCAGCTCTATGTCCTTCTTGTGAGGGGCTCAGAACTGAACACAGCACTCGAGGTGCAGTCTCACCAGTGCCAAGTACAGAGGCACCATCACTTCCCTTCTCCTGCTGCCCACACTATTCCTGATACAAGCCAGGATGCTGGTGGCCTTCTTGGCCACCTGAGAACACTGCTGGCTCATATTCAGCCAGGTGGTAACACCCCCAGGTCCTTTTCCAGCCACTCCTCCTCAAGCCTGAAGCATTGCACAAGGTTGTAACCAAAGTGCAAGACCTAGCGCTTGGCCTTGTTGAACATCATTTTGCTGACCTTGGCCCACTGGTCCTTCCTGTCCAGGTCCCTTTGCAGAGCCTTCCTAGCCTCAAGCAGATCAACGTTCCCACCTAACTTGGTGTCATCTGAAGTCTTTTTGAGGAATTACTCAGTCCCTTCATCTAGATCATTGATGAAGATATTGAACAAGAACAGACCCAAAGCTGAACCCTGGGGAACACCTCTGGTGACCAGTCACCAACTGGATTTCATGTTATTGACTAAAACTCACTGGGCCATGCAGACAGTTTTTAACACAACAAAGAGTGTATGTCCCTAGGAGAATGCTGTGGGAGATTATGGCAAAGGCTTTACTAAAGTTCAGGTAGACAACATCCATAGCCTTTTCTTCATCCACTAGGTGGGTCACCTGGTCATAGAGCAAGACCAGGTTGGTCAAGAAGGACCTTCCTTTCGTGAACATTTTTACAAGTTCATGGACCTAATAAGATGTTTCACCAGGCTAGATCAGGTTGCTCAGAGCCCCATCCAACCTGGCCTTGAACACTTCCAGGGATGGACCTTCCACAGCTTCCCTGGACAACCTGCTACAGTGTCTCACCACCCTCACACTACAGAATTTCCTCCTAATCTCTAACTTAAATCTCCCCACTTTCAGTTTAAAACCACTAGCCTTTGTCCTCTCACTACAGGCCTTTGTAAAAAGTCCCTCCCCAGCTTTCCTGTGGGCCTCCTTCAGGTATTGGAAGGAAAATATCTTCACATTTTTGTAAATACATATTCACTAACAAATTCAAATTAAACTCAGACTGTGAAAATCAGGTGGGGGAAATAATCTTAGGTCTGAAATCAAAGGATGCCTTTGAAACCTTGGTGCTATGCATCAGAAGTTGAGCACCCACCGTAGTCCAAGCAGCATCAGAAACCACAGGGAAGGCTGGTGCCACAGCTCCCATAAGCTGCTAGCTCTCCCCACACAAAGGAAAAGTGAGTTCAGAAGCTGCTATTCATGATGAAGAATGTCTAAGGCACCTGCTTGTATCATGAGGAGGAAGCTGGAAAATGTTGTGATGGGTTGTGGGGTTTTTTGTTTGTTTTTTGTTTTGTTTGTTTTTGGTTTTTTTTCTGGGAAAATAGATGGAAATTGGGCTTCCCTAGAACAGAGTCCCCATCTCAGGGTCTGGTAGGAGAAAGATATAAGTGACAGGCAAATCACCATTTTATGTTACCATTTTGTTTAAGATTAAACAGAAGCTATCAGCAGATCTTTATTGTGATATAAACACATGCCTCAGCTGATGTGACAGATGGCACTTCTTCAGCATAGCAGTTAAACTGGCTGTGCTTATAGGAATAGTCAGACATGGCAAATGGTCTTTTGCATTCTTCCAACAGACTATTTCTTCTCTGATAAGCATATGCTAAAATAAAATCTATGTCAATTTGCTGTCTGAATTTTCCACCTAATCAAATTTGGCCATAATAACAAGTGCTTTTCCACTCAAGATAACTGAACTACCTTCATTCACGCTTTGCAACAGCTCACAGAAACAAACAATATTATTTTTGCAAGGTGTTTGTTCATATTCTGGGAAAATTGCTTGGTGAGATGTTTAACATATCAGAAGACTTAATATCTTTTAGATGCTGAATTTATTAGTTAGAAGAATAGGAATAATCTGTTTTATTATATCTCTACATTCTCATTCATGGCCAGAGGCTTCCCAGATATGTACCCAGGCAGTTCTTACTGGAACCAAGCAGTGTTACCTGCATCCAGGGGTACATGTTCCTCCAGTTTAGAAATCCTAAACTGAGGCAGAGGGAGCCATGTCTGTGGGACAAGTCCTAGTCCATACTATATTAATTTGAAGGCATAGAATTAGACAGAGTTGTCTAATTTATTCTGGGTTTTCTTGAATGTTGGTAATGTCTCTGAGGTCTACATGCTACTTATGTACTTGTCCCCAGAATGGCTGGATGTTTTCAACATTATTTAATCAAAGCAAAAACCACTAATCCAAATAAAGAAAGAAAAGCAAAAAATAAGAAGATAAAAAATACATCCTTTCTTTTTTCACCCTAGAGCAAGGGATGTTGCTACTTTCTACCTGTATCCTATCTCCTCTCCATCTAAGCTGTAAATATAAAAAAGAAAGAAAAGGAAGGGATGTATTTGTGAGGGGTCATCATGGGGCAGGACTGAGTTCCATGAGCACCACAGTAGTGGCAGCTCAGTCTGTTCTTGATCAATGAAGTTTTCTCACTCTTTTTTTCATGGGTTTTGCCATCTTTCAATACTTCCATCTTTTTTATGTGGCAGAAGTAGTAATTCATCATAAGAATCCCCGGACTCATTTGCCTTTCACAGAGGGATTATTTCCCAAATATTTCTCTCTTGACTGCCAGGGGCTTTACTGCTCCCAGTCATAAGGCTTCCAGACTTAGTGGTGTGGTTACCTGCCCTTTCCCTGGGAGTGCAGAACTTCCTGAAGTCACCTGGCTGTATGTTCTGATGCATTTTTGTCCATTATTCCTGACAATGTGAAGTATTTTTTTTCAGTGGGGGTTGATAAATAGGACAACCACATCCAGATCTGAAGGTCCTTTTCAAAAATGCCATCTTCCTCCTCTCATGTTAAGTGAAGGGAGATCCAAAGTCTCCAAGCAGAAGAGGTAGCAGACACCTTAGAAGAAGGCAATTCTCACAAGATATCATCTTCTGCCCAGGCTGAACAAAGAAAATATTTTGAATATCATTTAAAAAATGAGTCAGAAAAAGTATCTATTTAGAAACATGAAAATTTGTTTTACATATGCAACAAAAAAGCAAGAGGGAATGGCTGCAGAAGAAGACCGTATTTATGCCATTCTTGTGGAAAGCAGGAGTGGCAGAAAAATTCTCACTATGTGTCAAATGATTTGCTTTAGGATGAACAGCAGAAAGGCATCTTGGAATCTCTTGTTGATTCTAGCCTAAATGTTCAATTAAAAAGAAAAAAAAGACTACAGATTAAGGTACGTAAATCCTCCTTACAAGGGAGGCACTAAGAGATTCTCTACTTTCTAACAAAGGATGAGCAATCTTTCTTTATAATAGTACTCACAGGGTCTGTTCCCCTCCTCCTACAGATTACAGAATGGCATGAAATTTTCAGGAATGTAGCATGCTGGTATTTTTCAAATTTTGTCAACCTGGTTGAAATTGGCAAAAAATGTTATTGGGGGACTGAGAGGCACACAAGTATGCATCCATGTGCAGGTCTGGCTTGTAACCTTACAGGCTTTATTTCCTTTTAAAGTAAAAGCTAAAAATCTGTTGTCTTTAAAACTTTATCCATCTGAAAACAGACGGATAATCAAAATCTGGCTATAATTTTTTGCTGTTCTAAAAACTGCTGCATTGTGATCTGCCTGGAGTAAAGATGAAAGTTCTGATTAGCTTTTGCTCTGTGACAGAAAACAGGAGGCCAAGAAAAGTTAAAAGCAAGTGAGTGAGCCCTTAATGGCAGGCAGATTAAGACCATCTGGTTAGCAGGAGTATCTCTACTATAAGCAGACAAATATGATGAATATTAATATAGAAAACATGGTTACAGGCTGCAAGGCATCACTTCCTGCTTTTGAAGAATCACGGGGTTTATATTATCTACTGGACCAAGACACAGGCTAAGGAATGGCCAATAGAGAAATCAGAGGGAAAACAAAAGAACTGAAATATGCCTCTGAAAATCACATTAGCAATGCAAATGTCAGAGGTGATGTTTTTTCTGCACAATTCATCCAAACAATGTATCTTTATGGTAGGAATTCTCAAGATAATGCCTCCTTTTTGCTGTTGCTTTGTATTCATTAGGAGGCGATCCTGTACTCTCTGTAATGGTATTCGTTACACTAGCTATAAATGTTTGAATGTTAATTAGTTCTGTGGTGTTATAACATCTACCCCTGATTCTGTCTAATGCTTTATGGGGAAACAGAAAGAATTATTTAAAAAAATCATTTTTCTATGGAACAACATAGAATTGTTTGTAAAATAATACACAGGAGGCTGTAGAGAATATGCTTTGGTGACCCCATTATACAATGCCCATAGACTGGCTTTGGAAGCAGAGAACTGGGTAACCAAGAATTTGGGCTGCCCAACCATGGTATCTTACATGAGCAGTGTAAGTGAAAGAGACCTGGGGGTCCTGGTAGACAAGAGGATGACCATGAGCCAGCAATGTGCCCTTGTGGCCAAGAAGGCCAATGGCATCCTGGGGTGCATTAGAAAGGGTGTGGTTAGTAGGTCAAGAGAGGTTCTCCTCCCCCTCTATTCTGCATTGGTGAGGCCGCACCTGGAGTATTGTGTCCAGTTCTGGGCCCCTCAGTTCAAGAAGGACAGGGAAGTGCTTGAAAGAGTCCAGCGCAGAGCTACTAAGATGATTAAGGGAGTGGAACATCTCCCTTATGAGGAAAGGCTGAGGGAGCTGGGTCTCTTTAGTTTGGAGAAAAGGAGACTGAGGGGTGACCTCATCAATGTTTTCAAATATGTAAGGGGTGAGTGTCAGGGAGATGGAGTTAGGCTTTTCTCAGTGGTGACCAGTGATAGGACAAGAGATAATGGGTGTAAATTGGAGCATAGGAGGTTCAAGTTGAATATCTGGAAAAATGTTTTTTACTGTAAGGGTGACAGAGCCCTGGAACAGGCTGCCCAGGGGGGTTGTGGAGTCTCCTTCACTGGAGACATTCAAAACCCACCTGGACACGTTCCTAGGCAATGTACTCTAGGTGGCCCTGCTCTGGCAGGGGGGGTTGGACTAGATGATCTTTCGAGGTCCCTTCCAATCCCTATGATTCTATGATTCTATGATTCTATGATTCTATGATTCTATGATTCTATGATTCTATGATTCTATCTCCTTAAAGGCCTTTCAAAATGTGGCAGGAACTTAAATATCTTCATGGCAACAGCAAAGTACAGTATATAAACAAGGAATTCAAAGGAAAGAGGTGGCTTATTTTAATGCCTTTGGAACAATACTAAGAATAATCTGTCTTCCCAACCTGAATAAAACAGTCATCTTTTAATACCCAGAGGCCTTTTGTGAATGTGAGGTCTGTCACTCATCAGATACAGCTTTCAGACAGCCATGCCAAATGAAATCAAACATGTCATTTCCTAAAGGAATCAGAAATAATGTAATCTATTGTAATGTAATATAAAGCAATACACAGGAAAAATACTAAAGAAGCTGGGAGACGGTGTGCTTCACTGCACACTCTAGAATGAATCTCATATACTATGGAGGATGAAAAAACTATTTGTTGTAGCTTGTCTATTTTATTCAATACATTCACACCTTATCTCCAGGCTTCTCTCCTGTAGGCAGCAGGTGCCCGCCCCGCCTGTGCCAGCTGGGACTGGCCCTGAGGCGCATGCCCGGGTTAGGTAGGGTGTGGCTTCCAGAGAGGATTCCAGAGCCGGACGGATAAAAGTTAGCTCCCTGATACTAGCCGAACCAACACTAGCTCGACTGACTCTGTTCACGAACCGAGCTCGCACCCACGGCGAGACTCATTCCACGCAACATCTGGTGGAGAATGCGGGCAACAATTTCGGCCTAAACCGTCTCCCCGAGCGTTTCGTCCGAAAGTGACCCTTCTCTACAGACCATTCGATACCCCGAAAAATTCGGGTAAGAGAAACTTTTTTCTTCTCTTCGACACTGTCATCAGTAAATCCGACGATGGGCTCCTATGTAAGCAAACCTACCGGCACCGCCGTTGCCGATCAGATTACAACCCAGGCGGAAACGCAGGAAAACCTCCGCTACCCGAGTCCCGAAACGGCCTGGGACCTGTGGGGGGAGGTGTACAACCGGCTGGCAAGCTTCCACTATAAGGAGGCCAACGGCGACATTATTGGTGCGGACAACACCTGGCGAACCCTTTGCAATCTATTAGCTTGCTTGATAGCCGAAGTAGAAGTGGCAATTGTCACTGCCGAGGCCCCATTACGAAAGACCGAGGTATTTCCCCTGAAGGAAATGCCCACAGTAACCCCCTCGGCGCCGCCCTCCAGGGGGGGAGCCCGGGACAGCGCTGAGCGCAGCCCCGTCGGTGCCATCCCCAGAGGAAGGAAAAAACGAACAAGTGTATCTGGGGCTGACCACGGGCAAGCCTGCCATAAAGGGCATGTCCGGGAAGCCCCACCAAACCGTAACCGAACTCCTATCGGATATCTGACCGGAAGACAAAACACCGGAAAATGATGGGGCGGAAACCGCGGCTGGCGGCACCCCCGGCTGCCGCGGAGAGCTGCCCCCGACGCCGCCCCCGGCCCCACGGAAGGCTGCAAAGATAAAAGCAGCCCCTAAACTAAAGTGGCTGTACGAGGGAATCCTTAACCCCAAGCTCTTTATGTTTCTACTCCTGCTCCTTGTCTCTGGTCCTCCTGCCATACACTGCTGGGAAAAGCCCAGCTCCATCATCCTGTTGATCACCCCCAGGAGCCTGCAGGCTTTGCAGATGATGCTTTTAACCCTCAGCTTCTGCGGCTTCGTCATCTTCACCAACCTCTCCCGGCAGACCAGCACCACCGGCTCTGAACAACGAGGCACCTCGCAACTAAAATCTTTGCGTATTTGTCATCTTTTCCCCGATAAAGACCTAAAAAAAAAAAAAAAAAAAAAAAAAGGGGGAAATATAGGCGGCAGGTGCCCGCCCCGCCTGTGCCAGCTGGGACTGGCCCTGAGGCGCATGCCCGGGTTAGGTAGGGTGTGGCTTCCAGAGAGGATTCCAGAGCCGGACGGATTAAAGTTAGCTCCCTGATACTAGCCGAACCGACACTAGCTCGACTGACTCTGTTCACGAACCGAGCTCGCACCCACGGCGAGACTCATTCCACGCAACACTCTCCCAAAGTCAAAGTGAGAGAAGTAAAGAAAATAGAATACAAGAATGTGTTAATGTTCAAATATTCATATTCCAGCAGCACCTTTATTTTTTCAGTACTGAAAAAGTGCCTGGGCTTAGCGGGTTATGAACTGGGTTACTTCTTTTACTTGTACATCAGAGGAAAAGCAATTCTGCATTTCTTTAATTTCCATAGTAACTCTTAGAGTATCCAGACATCTCTCTGAACAGTGTAAAACTAGGTGCTTCACCACTATGTCACGAGCCTAAAAGTTAATGCTGCCACAAGTGCTAGCAGCTTCCTTGGACTTTTTTTCAAAACAGCAAGAAAGTCAAGGTAGGGCCATGCTAAACAGAAAAATATATTGAGGTAATTTACCTCAGCAGAAAGAGGGAGGAAAAAGTAAGCAGGGGGCATGGCTATGAAGAGCAGTTCCCCCTGGGAGGTTTAGAACCTGCCCCTGCTATAAGATGCTGCATCTCCAAAATTCCTGAGGGGAGATACAGCTTCCTGCCTTCCCTCTTGCCAGGTCTGCAGCCCTGAAACAATTCCAAGGGGATCTTCTGAGTCAGAAAGAAACACACAAAGGAGTGTTTCAGCAATTTAAAAGACTAAGAGATTAAACAAATGATGTTTAATTAAAATGTTGAGGCAAGTTTGATAAGAAATGCTGCTAAAGTAGTGCTTAGAATTGTTCCAGACTGAAATGTGATTAGCATACTCTTACTAAAGAAAGGTATGCTTCCGATAATTCTCTGCCCTGCTTATTATTATGGCTGAGTGCCACTGGTACTGAAATTAAAAGCGTGCTTTTGTCCCTCATCAACTCATCAAAGTGCTTTAAAATTTATATGGATTCATGGGTAACATCCGTGATTCAGATTTGAGAGTAGTTGAATAACAGGAAACTTGATAAACAGCACTCTGGAGGAATATATATATAAAACAACATGTGAAGGAAAACAAAGGGAAAAAGCTTTTCTTAAAAACGGCAAGTTTTACTCCTTTGTTTTGGTTGCATCTGGGATTAACTCATGGCACTCAGTGCTGAGAAAGTTATTCTAACAGCTTGGCTGTTATGTCAGCTCTGTAGAGGGTGCACACCTGGAGGGAAAAGAGAGCACAGTTCTCATCAGTGCTCACGAATGGAAGGGGCCACACTTTACAAGAATACAATGAAGATGAAAGTTCATTCCAAGTTTTGACTTTGAGGTCTTCTGGGCAGTACATGAGTCAGATCAGCATTCAGCGCAGCTGCCTCTCATCCTGCTATCATCAGTTCACATCCAGCCTTTGAGAGCTGGAGGAAGACAGACAAGTGTTTTGATGCAATCTTCTCTAGCAAGGGCTTTGGGGGAAAGACTTTAAGCTGTACAAAAAAATAGGGACATAGCAGAAAATTCAGAATGAGCTCAAATTCTTCTACAGAAGAAAAAAAAGTAATACCTATAAATGTGTACTGGGAAGGACTGGGTGTTCAAAAGATCTGCAGCAGTGGGAAGAAGGAAAATAACAAGGAGGGTAGCAGTGTCTGGAAAACAAAAAGGAGGGCATGAGGGTATTAGAAGCCATTTATCTCTGGCATTTCTGGAGCCTTCTTCCAGCCTCTCTGCTTGTGGTCTCCTCCAAACTCTTTCAAATCTTTTTCAACAAGCTATTCACTTCCAAACACCCCCACCCTACTTTATGACCTCTTCCAATTCATGCCAGATGGATCCTCAGTCTCATACTGAAAAATCACCTTTCCAGTAGACCACAACACAGACTTCAGACTGTGTTTCAGACATTTTTACCTGAAACCCATGTCCCCAAGCACAAAATATTAATTACATCCCAGGGGGCACTTACCTGTGTCCCAAAGGAATCCCAGGGCAGGAATATTTACAGTCAGTTCATTCCACCAAGGGAAAATTCTTAGCCATGTGAATGTTAAGACAGTTAATGCTGTGTTGCATTGGTCCCAGAGATTGGTCCCTGTCTCCTTTATTTATCAGCCACTGAGTTCCCCTCCCTATTCCCAAGGTGCATTCTTTCTGTTTCATGAACTCCCTAGTTCTTGGTTTGAAAACCAGCATATTTATTTTTTATAACAGCATCAGTGACTGACACTAAAATGTAGAATTTAGTTAGTAAACCGTGCTCTGTTCTACTTGCCCATGAAGAATTAAAAGGTATGGGACATGCTCAGTAGTCTACTGGCTGCATGACCTATACGGTGAATTCCTCTGTGTGCAAAGTCCAGAGAGGCACCAGGGATAACTTCTGAAAGAAAAACTGAAAGAGAATTCACTTACAGTTGGTGTTAAAAAACAAGGTTTTGAAGAGTCTAGAAAAAAGTGCTTCCTTGTACAACTGATGGTGTTAACTGTGACATTATTGTTCCTTTCCTCATCTATTTGCTCTAATGTACAGTCTGGGAACATGAGAGAGGCTTATGTCTGACACAGGCAAACCACTCAAGTTGCAATAAATAATGGAACTGATTTCTGCGCACTACCTCCACTTGTGAGCTTCACTGACTGGCATTTCTAAACAATACCCTTTTAAACTTTGCATTTTCCCATGAAAAGTTATTGGAGACTCAAAAGTGTGTGCAATGATTGCCAAAGTCCCCAAAGTTAATACAAAAAGATCACACTAGTCATTTACTTGTGGTGTGAGATCCCATTTGCAGCTGAGCCAGGGCAGATTTTCCTATGAAGGCAATTTATAATGCTAAAAGATTAGTAATGCTAAAACTAAACTAGGTTCAAAGTAGGCTTTTGGGATGCCTTACCATCTCAGTTTACAATCTGGAAATGCAAGTGTTTGGGGTTAGTCCAGTGGGGTTTTGGTAGCAGGAGGTCACAGGGATGGCTCCTGTGAGAAGCTGTTACAACCTTCTCCAGCTTAATATCTGGTCGTGTTTTCTCTTTCTCCTGTTCCAACAGATTAATTTAGTGTTTTTTCTCCCCAAGTTGAGTCTGTCTGTTTTGTCTGTGCCATAACTGGGGCGTGAAAATCCCTCTGTCCTTGTCTCAATTAATGAGCCTTTAGGTGGATTTTCTCCTCCTTGTCCCACAGTGGTGGGGGCAGGGACTGAGTGAGCTGAAGTTGGTACCAGCTGAACCTAAACCATAATTGACTTCTCAGAGGATAACAGCCACCAGTCAGCCCACACAAATTCCCAGCAAGATAAGTGGGAGACAAAGGACCCTAAAAAGCCGAGGAATTGGATATCACCCTTGGATAATATGATGAAAAATGCAGCCTGTGGGAGTGAGCCTAAGTGGGTATGAAATGATATTTCTAGTTCTAGAGCCCCAGGTGCCTGTGGATACTGTGCTTTTCTTTTTCATGTAGGTCAGAACCAAACCCAACACAAGATCTGTGCTTTATTTTCACCCTGTTCTGTGTTCCTCTATTCTTCTCTTGCCTCCAGGATGTTCATTTTCAGTGCTATGCACCACACATTTCTTAAAACCAAATAAATACAGAGGAAGACTGATTTCTCTCTGGTGACTACTTTTATGAATGCATTAATGCTCTGTCCCAGATAGCAGCATCACTCACACAGTCACCTTGGGTTTGTGGCATTGTACAATTTGTGGCACTTCAGAAACAGTCACAGGAGGCAAACCATTCATCCTTCCTAGCTCAACGTGTAGGTTTCACCAGCAAGAGATTGTTTGCACCTACAGCCATCAGGGATGGGATGGAAAAAATTATTCAGGGGATAAACTGTTCTCCAGGGCTAGGGACATCAAAAGGTGTGAACATGAAATGGAGGCCTTTACCAAGCTGTTTTGGACATCATAAGGAAAATGCTCTAAAGCTTCAGGAATATGTTTGCCATTAAGAGCACTATAAATCTGGTTAATCTGTTCTCTCAGGACAGCTGGAATAAGGGCTGAAAACCTGGCTTCAGCCAGCATCCCCAGAAGCTCCTGCTGGGACAGCCAGGACAATCTCCTGTGCAGATGAAGCCTCCTGCTACCCTTCTCTTCTCTTCCTGGGATCAGATTTTTCACTGGCACCACTCCCTGACTCTGCTCTTCAAACAAATCACCTTACCTGTCACTCCATACTTGCGTGTAGGATACAGCTTCTAGCTACAATGTGAGTTTGTAAACTCACTCAGGAGGATAGAGTGCTATGGACAGGCTATTTTTAGGGTTAAAAGCTTATGAGTTGTTTTCCTTTTTTCAGGTGAAGAATTGGAGGAAGGGATGTGTAAGTTACCTTTGATTTCAGTGTTAGATATTGAAAATAGGTCTGTACAACTGAAAAACAATTAACCAGACACAGCATTCCCTGGGCTGTATTAATCCCCCATATGGAAATCTCTTCCCTGCTACAGCCTGTCCCCAGGTACTGGATGATTCTACTGAATGGTAGCATTCCCAACAGGTCTATCTCCATGGCAACATGGATGTCAAGGTCAGCACGTGCTACTCCAGTAGATTTTGGTGAACATGGTGAACTACTTCAAATATTGTGCTTCCTAGAGTACAGATCATAACATCAGCAGAATAAAAGAGCACCAAAATGAAGTAATTTTCATGCCTCTTCTCTCAAAATTATATATATATAAGAAAAAAATGTGAGGGTCTTTCTTACCTGTTCACCTGAGGAGGGCAACCACACTTCTTACCCTTTATAACCGTATGTAATATAGCTTCATATTTGGGGCATCAAAGAGGTATTAAACATTGAGGATGAAATTTTTGAAATCTTCAATGCGGACGAGATGATTAATTTGTATTTAATTCAATATGATGCATATTTGTGTACATATTTAAGACAGCTACCTAAATCTCAGCAAAATGACAATGTCTGGTCACAGAATGAACTGTATTCTAATACTCATTTCGTAGAATCATAGAATATCTTGAGTTGGAAGGGACCCATAAGGATCATCAAATCAAACTTCCTGCTCCTCACAAGGCTACCTAAAAATACCTTATGGCTAAGAGAATTGTCCAGATGCTTTTTCAAAGTATAAATAAAGTCATTTTGTTGTGAGAGTAAAATATGCCCAGAAGTCTTAAAATACTTTCAAAAGTGTTTAATTTTAAGACTTTGAGTTCCAGAAGGAACTGAGCATGTGAACTTCAAATGTAAACTCAAATACACTTCGAGGATAAGGCTGCTGATCTTAACCAGGTCGTTGTCAGGCTGGTATAAAACAGTGAACTGGAGAATGGCATGATGGAGAACAGCAATTAAAAAAAAAATAAAAATATCTACCATAGCATTCTTTGCAATCCACAAGAAATGGAGAAGGACATGTCAGAACAGCAATCTCAGAAAAGGTCTTTCTCTTCTTCTCAGAAGACATCAATTATTGTACCATCCATATATTTTATTGTACTGCTAAGTAGATGTTACAATCTGAGGTAACATTAAAATTTATTTTGTTTTGGATCCGTGAGACAAATTCCAACCGTAGAAGGGTCGGGTGCAAGCAGACTTTATTTGACAATTGACACAGGCAAAATTTTAGAGCCAGGCAAAAGAGAGAGAGAGGAAAAGAAGATAGAACAGAGAGAGAAAAATGGAGAAAAAGGGTAAGAAAGTGGGAAGAAAGAATGAGAGAGAGAGAGTCACCACCAGGGGTGCAGCTGCTCAGAGAGTTTCTTCAGGATGTCGCTGATCCTGGACAGGGCCCGATGCAGATGGGGGTGTGTCAAGAGACAACCAAACAGCCACAGCATGGACAGCCCCATATAAACCCCTGAGTTCCTTTTGTTCCCAAGGGGCAGCTGTCAGTCAGCTGGCACAGCATCCAGGGGCATTGGCATCAGAGCCATTGCAGACAGGCTGCCTGGAGGGGGGGAGCTCCCGCAGAAGGGTGCAGTCCCCCACCCACTCATCAGTTCTCATCTCCTTCCAGGCATCACCCCTGTTCCGCTCTGGCCCAGGCCAGGGTCATTAGCATCAGAGACATTGCAGACAGGCTGCCTGGAGGGGAAGGGGGTGCATCCAGTATACAGCTCTTATCTCTTTCCAGGCACCACTCCCTGCTCAGTCCCAGCCACCTCAGCCAGGTACATCAGCATCAGTACAACCAAGGTGGCTTCCTCCACCCTGGCCAGGGTAATCGTGCCTGGAGGGATGTCCCAGCATTGCAGGCTGGCCCTCAGAAAAGGGGAGCAGTCTCCACCCAGTTCTTATCTCTTCCTGGGTGTCACCCCCTGCTCAGCCCTGGCCAGGCCAGGTCCTCCACCCTATTCACTTTAAAATTGCTCTTTTGAGAGAGTTTCAAATCAGTGGGGTCAGACTCTCACAGTAGATTACAATCATTCTTCCTCATGTTATTTGCAAGTGATTACTCTTTTTGTTTTGCAACTAATTGTGCCTGTTCTTTTTTACAAATTCCTTTCTTCAGAGTTGCCATCCAAAGGGTGAGACAGCTTCATTGTTAGTACTTAATGTATGAAAGAGCCTTCTGTTAAAAACACCTGCACCAGACAAACACACCATGAGTTCTGCAGTATAGTTGTACAAGCATGATATTCATAGCATCCATTGCTACATAGCTGTCTTATCTTAGAAACTATATCCTGTGTGTTTCAAATGCTAGGCTTTGTTCTGTAGAGAGCTTTTCTACATTTATTTAAGCAGCAACTCAAGCTACCTGACAAATGATACTAACCATCTGGCCTTAAGATGCACAGATTTCCCAGAAGACTGCGAGGAGAGTAATCTAACTGCATCTCACATTTCAAAAAATGCAGAGAAGGCCATCTGCATAGACTATTTTGTATCTGACATTGCAGTCACACGCATAAGAAGTTCATGGAGCTTATAGCAATAGTAGTAATGATAAGGAGAATTTAATAGGCTGTGCTTTGTCACTTGAATTTTGATGTAAAAATTCATTATAGAACAAGAAAGTTCCCTTCTGCTGACCACTTTGTTGTGCTTCAGCTTTGCAGAGTTTGTCAGACTCATCCAATAACTTGTAACACAAAAACATCAGCCTTATAATTACCATGTTGTTGATCTAATCCTGACTGTAGCAATGTTACAAAAACGGTGTGAAGGGCTTGTAATCAAATTATTGACTGAACAGGCTTTTGAATAAGTTATATGAAAAAATATTATTTTTATTAAAGTGAAATGGACATAGATAAGACTTACTTAACAAAATGTCTAAAACCTTTAGGGTTTAAAAGGGTTTTTATCCTAAAAGGCATAGTTTGACAAAAGATGGTACTTTATACATGTGAATATAAATGGTGGAAAATACATTAGCATACATTAGCAAAAATAGATTGAATTTCACCTGCACAACAGTCATTCAAAACCTGATTGATTGTCTGCCCAGCAAAGTCTTGAGTAATTTTTAAGCTTGTTTTAAGTTGCAGATATGAATTAGGAGAAAATAAAACCTGTATCTTTACTTCAGAAAGTGTCTCCCTCAGCCCTCCAGAGTCCTTTGATGAAGGACAGGTCTCCTGGCTAAAGCTAAAGGTAGCACTGTGCTAAGGGACTTTTACACAAAAGCTCAAGGTGAAACAGAAAACAATATATTTAAAGGCTAGAAAATCACCAAGTAACATGCATTCCCTATTATATATTATTGCATTAAGATCACTGAGGCAAACAGCTTCTCAGTCAAAGAAGCCAGAAAGGTCAGACAGATCCCAATAGTGTCTATAGATCTCAACTCCCTAACAAGTCTATAAGCCTAGCTCCAAAACTCCTTGTGCACAAAAGTCATCATTGCTGAGAAAAGCACTTTTACCTGCCCTGCTGTGACAATGCAGCAAGAACATCTTGGTAATGTTGATAAGTATCTAAGGGGTGGGTGCAAGGAAGATGAAGCCAGACTCTTCTCAGTAGTTCCCAGTGACAGGACAAGGGGCAACAGGCACAAGCTGGAATACAGGAAGTTCCATTTAAACATTAGAAAACTTCTTGACTATGAAGTGACAAGGCACTGGAACAGGCTGCCCAGGAAGCTCATGGAGTCCCCTTCTCTGGAGATATTCAAATCCTGCCTGGACACAGTCCTGTGTAATGTGCTCTAGGTGACCCTGCTTCAGTGGGAGAGTTGGACTGGATGATCTCTAGAGGTCCCTTCCAACTCTGACAATTCTGTGATTCTTTCTGCATGGGACAGTCACCTGCTTCTCTGAGTTTAAACATGCTATGTCTGAGAACGGGTCAATAGGACAGACCTCCAAGGGAGTGCCACAGGACCATTTTCTTACTGCCAACTGAAAAAAGGTAGAGAAGCAATCCCTGACACCAAGACAAAGTGGCAGTGGTTAGTTCACAGCCATGCTGACAATCCCTACATAAATTTGGTCTTAGAAAGAGACAGCTGGAGTGGTCCAAAGCAGAGCTAGAGTGAGAGGTAACTCGCACAGGGATACAGCGCTCAGTGTGTTTTCTGCAACTTTTATTTACCTGTACAGGCTTTGCCATCAGTGTAATATTCCACAGGGCAGTACCTGCCTAAGCAATGTGTGCTGTTTGTTTGACAGGCCTTAAAGATGGCCTTTGGACAAGGAGTTCACGAGCTGTGATGTACATCACATAACATTGTCCCTCTTCAAAGAGAAGAGACGTCAATGTATTACAACAGTCTGATCTGAAGGATGTTTTTTCTTCTTAACTCCAATGTTCCCATGCAGCCTAATGTTATGTTACCTGTGAAATGATGACATAAATTAATAATATTGTGTTGTGGCCATAGTCTGACACTCAGCACACCCTTTCCCCAGATCTTGTTATGTAGTTGAAGGCATTTTTTTCATTTGTAGTTACGCAAGTTCATCCACTCCTAGGATTTGAATTAAGAACAGTCTAAATAATTAGACCATTACTGTTCCCCTAATGACCTAATCTTTTCCAAGTGTAAACAGAGGCAGGAGAAAGCAGGTCAATCTTGGTTTCATTGATTTTTAATGACAAAACAGGACATATCCTCTAACCTAATTTGTCCTTTCTTTTTCAGATCAATAAGAAATCAGTAATAGCTTTACTTTTAGAAAACAGGGATTGTGTTCATTAAAACATTTTGCTGCTCCAACCTTGATCTTACTGAATACATTAAGAAGTAGGTCATTTGACAGGTCTTTCCTTTTCTTTTTAATTGAAATCAATGAATCTGGCCCTGGCATGTAAAACTAATTAGATTATTAAAGAAATAGCAATATTTTTAATGATGAGATATCTTCTGTTCAACTTGGAGTTCTTCCTAAAGGAAATGAGTTTGAATCCGATGTATAGGAGAAGTTCCTGATAAAAATTCTTCAATGAACTTTGAGCAAAATACCACAGGATCTGAAATTCAGCCTTTTATGGTCACTGACATTGCAAGAAAGCTGAATATGGCTCTAGCACATATATTCCACTCATGTAAGCAGAGGCAAATCCACAAATACAAGCAGATGTTGTGCCTCCTGTATTTGGGAATTGATCCTCTGAAGTTAACAGCTTCCCATCTATGTAGTCTTAAAAATATCTTCTTAGGTCCAATGAGAAAAAATGTAACTTCAAGATGAGCTTTCGACTGAGTGAATCAACAGGTACTGCATAAAGTTATCATTGCAGTGGCAGTGGCTTGTATTATGTAAATAAAAATAGTCCAAAAAGTACTAACCCATCAGTCACCAAAATGGTCATTTAGAAAACATAATCGTGTGTATGAAGATGGTAATTAGAAGGATAGCTAAGATAGTTCTTGAGTTAATACACAAAATTCTCTGAGATCATGAAACACTAGATAATATTCAGTCATAAAAAAAAAAAAAAAAAAAATTACTTCCATGTCCTTAGGAACATTTCCTGAGAAATAAGTCACATTACCCTTACCCAACCAAGTTTTAAGTAGTTCTATACAAGGGCTGATACTAACTGTGATGTTACCTTGTATTACAGAATAAACGCAATAGCTTTCTGTCTCTTCTGCTGCCCTAAAGGAATGAATGCATATAGCTCAATTCATTTTTATGTATAAAACGTAAGCAATCAACACCATTCAATAGAGTTTTTGAAAGTGAAGGCATTTTCACTGTTTTTGAAAGAGTCTGTAATTACACACCCATTTATGCAAAATGAGCTCATATTGCAGGAGAGTAGTTATTAGTGGAATGAAAAGCATCATGCTAAGTAAACAACTATAGCAACATTGGCACAATACCCAAACACATTTCATAAATAAATAGTTATAACAAATTAATTTAAAAAAAAAAGATAGCTACGTCTAATTTTAGAAGTATATTAATGTTATTAGTTACAAACAAATAGCCACAATGTAGATAAAGAAAAACACACACACGCACACAAAAAAAAAAAAAAAAAAAGGCAGGAAAATGTTCATTGTGAATACGTTATTAAAAATAAACCAGAAGAAAAAGTGTGTAAAATCAGTAGTAAGCTATTCATTATGAAGGGTTTATCAAATATAGGGTGCATGTTTATTTTGTCTTGAGTGACTGAAGAATAGTGCCTGTCTCAAGGAGTTATTTTACTAAAGCAACATAATTAGCATGGGATTTAACAGCAGAATTCAAGTGTACCTAATGCCATAAAACCAAAGGCTGGGTGAAATGTAATAGGACCTCTGCAAACCTTTCACCTTTCTGGAGTGGTTCTCTAGGTTCCAGGTGGGATTCTCAGGGGCTTTCAAATGGCACCTGACACTGAGAAACTGAATCTGGTACTGAAAGGTAACACTGAATACTTTGGCTGTATTTTGGCTTCCAATGTATGGTTTTTAAGTATGGGCTGGGTGTCTAAGCTCCCGTTTTGGTCAAGGCAACTGGAGCCTCAGGATTAGTTCAGCTCACACTAAAGCAGACACATATACTGACTGTACTGGACTTGTACATTAATGGATAGTGTGGAAAAATGAGACTACTTGCAAGATTTTGAAACTCTCTTCTGCACTGCTTTCTGTTACTTGGTATCATCATCAAATTTTTTTGGTAAAGAAAGATGTGGATAACTGTCTTTAGAAAGCCCCAACCTACCCCAGCTGGAAATATGTGCAGTATCCAGAGGCTCATCATCTCTCATCAGAATTTCATATCATGCTACAAACGGACATAAGTGTCTGGTTGAATCACACCCCAAAACTTTCTCTGAAGAAATGCTATTAATGCTAATATGGAGCTAACATAGCTAATCAAAACCCCAAAAAAGTACATCTGTGTCAACCATCTGAAGGAGGAGAAAGAGAAATCAATACCAAAGTACTGTACTTAAAATATCAGGCAAAGTTATGGCTCCCCATAAATATTTAATCAAAGGCATCAGTAATAAGTGTCTCTTCATTTCTCCCCACATCTGAGTCTGTAAGGTTTTATTTTGGAAAATTAAATCTACCTACTTCATGAAAGTGGATTGGTGCCTGGTGATAAGTGAAGGTACCTGGCAGGCAGAGGTCACTGGGCACAACGGGGATGCGGGTGCTCTCTGATGTGTGAATCCTCTTACCTCTACAGGAAAGAAGAGCCTAAAATGTCAGAAGGCACAGTATATAGCAACTCTTAAGTCTTCCCCAGGGAGCAAGCATGAAATCCCCACTGAGGTCAGTTGTCTGCATGTTTGACTATTCAAGGGACAGAATGTGGTCCAAGACTCTTCATAAATGGTTTTAACCAACAGTTGCAGAAGACCTTATCCTTCAGAATATAAAACCCAACTCCTTACAATTCTTCAAAATAGAGGCAGCTGTACTGTGTTTGATCTGAAAGCTGGTCCTCAGGAATAAAGACCTTTGTTTCCATACAGCATTTCCTCCCTTTCTGCAATTTTGAAACTTCTCACTCGCTTCCCAATTTCGGTGATATCCTAGGCATGCAAGTGTTTCAATATCTCTATCAGGCTCCAAAGTACAGGTTTAGGCAGTTCTCAGATTTGCATTCTGAATAAGTAAGGCTAATGTGATGTTCTTTATTCTGAAACATCTTCTGGTTTCAAAATGACTCTGAGTGCATCAAGTAATTGCGTTTCAGAATCCTAACTTTAAATACAAATAAGTATTTGGATTAGTGTTGCCTATTATTTGTATTAACAATTAACTTTTATTTATGGAAGCCATAGAAGACAAAACAAGGTCAAAGACCCTTTCTTCCAACAAAAGACATTCATCTTTTTATTATACAGAATGGACTGTTTTGTTCTTTTGAGGTATTTAGGGAACAGTGGAAAACTAATTTCTCAGTCTACGTCAAGAGGAAATACCACATCATATATTCCAGTTTATGAAATACCCCAAGCTTGCTTCTTTATGCTAGTGACAGGCACTGTGAGAAGTCTACAAAAAATCTGGAAATTATAATGAGAGCCCTGTCACTGCCTTTGTGATGGAAGATCATAGACTTTCTCCCCTCCTCAAGACACTCATGTAACAATGTGTAATGAACCATTCTTCACTTCTTCCTTTCAACATGCAGTTACTTTCAGATCTCTCTGATATGTACCAATATTAAAGACATTGTCCTAAAGCATGACCCTCATTAATCAACAATAGGTGTGATATGCCCAAAAAGGGATTAAAAAAAAAAAAAAAAGAAAAATCCTGAACTGCCTTCTTCTCTGATAACCCCAAGTATCCTTAATCTAACAAGGGAAATAGTAAAAAATAGTAATTGCTTTAGAATCACTCCTTTCCACATAAGAAGGTAATTTGGTTTTGATGTAAAGATGGCAACAGTCTTCATTCAGTGGTATAAAAATACTGTCTTTGTTCATATTTCAGCCTGCTGCAATATAGATCTAACAGGTATTGGGTATAAAGATGATAATATTAATTAATGAACATGTGAGCACAGGTTTTTTTCCTTCATACTAGCACGTGTTGTGCTGCAGAGCCACAGAATCCTTTCATTTGTCAGCTGAGTGAGAAATATCATCTCTTAGATGTGCTCATTCGTTTTTAGCCTTTCCAGTAATTTACACTTTCACTGTCTAAAAAAGGCACAACATGGTAGAACTGGACAGCTTACCCATAATGGAGACATACATTAAATAAGATGGCCCACACACTGTGAATGCAACCCATCACTGCTCTACTGTAGATGATTTTGATATATTAAGACTGATGCATATTTTAACCTTAAATGTATGTTTCCATCACAGAAAAAAGATGTATGTTGTCCATCAGACAAAAAGTTTATTCTTATGCAGGGCTACAGTTAAATTGTGTGGATAAGCACCCATTTCAGAAGAAATTTAAGTCAGCAACTTCAAATGTTAATCAGTCAAAATGATAGGAATGAAAGCATTTTATGATGCCATTGAATATAAAATTGCTTACATTAAACAAAACACCCCAACCTTTACAAGAGAGTTTACTGGAAACTCTGAAGAGTCTGGACCCTGAAAATAGTAGGATACATTCCCAGGCAAATTAATTCTCAAGAACCAAGTTTGCCACAGCTGCCATGATGAAATAAACAGTAAAGCAAAGCACAAGAATGACTGTTTTTCAGTTTTGTCTCAACTTCTGCCTTGAAGCACCTGGTAGGGTTTGTGGATCTGCTACCTCCAGTAAAAACAGATAAAACAGAGGATTCAGAACCTGGTAGCTTCCAGCACTTCTTTTCCTTGTTTTCATACTATTTGCTGCAGCAGACTTAGACACTGTCTCACAGTCTCACCTCCTCCCCATGGTCTCAAAATCACTGTCCCAATACTTGGGCATTCCTATAGAAGCAGGAAGCCTCTTCATCTCTTCAGGTCTAAGGGCATACACATGAAACTGTATTTCAATATTTGTCTCATAAGTACAACATCAGTTCCTCACAGCTAAGTGAATGTCACTTGCAGTCTCAGACTGCAATAAAAGCAGGCTGGTTTTATAAACAGACAGCCTGAACCTATAGACCTTTAGAGTTCTTGCACCACTGGCACTGGTGGTTTTTTTAAAAGAAGAGTAGAGCCTATAGGGATAAAAATAAGTAGGTTTTGGTGCTAAAAGATTTGACAGAAACAGATACGTCTGCTGTGAAAAATTCAAAGGGTAAAAATTGTTTGGAAATCCCAGCCCTATGGAAATCCACATTTTTCATTAGGTTTCGATTTTGTTTCTGGAACTCAGCTCAGCTATGTCTTTCCTTGTCTCACTCAGAGGTGTTTCCTCATCATAGATGCCCACATTTTCTATGATACAACTTGCAGTTTTACCCCTGCAGCAAGCCCAGGGTCCCTTTCTCCTTGTCCTACATAACTACTACTGGTTGCTGTCAAAGACAGAGTACAGGACTAGAGAGTACTTTTGTTTGAACAAAATGTTCCTATGTTCTTAGAAAATAAAAATACTGCATGTTCTTTAACACACCATTAAATTCACAGGAATAGTTACCTTGCATCAGTACAGATGGATTACCCCTTGTCCAACTGTTTTTAATCACACTATGAAGTCACAATCCATTTATTGTGCCATCACTGGTACTCTGCTTCCTCATGTTACCTTTTCAGATGTGTGGACATCTCCTGTGGTACTTCTAGACTCAGGGAGGAGATTGTAGGGCAGCATCAGTGAACCTTCAGCTCTTGAGAGTGACTTAGCCAGCGTAAATGGAAGTGGCATCTGAGCCCAACTGGGCAGATTAATCTAAATAGGATGCATCAGCACCCTTAAGTGAGAGCTAAGGATGGGAGGAGGTGAGCATTCAGCAACGTAAACTTGCACTGAGGGCTCATAAAACACTAATAGTCAGAAAACATGGGAAAGGAATATGTTTTCTGTTCTAAACACAAAATACATCACTGGAGGGACACGTGCGTCACATGACTGAACCCTTAAGCACCACTGGCACCCTCACTATCCAGTCCTTTTCCTGCTTTAGTCCATCTAAAAAGTAATTAGCTCACTCCCATCATGAGGGCTATCACAGGCTCTCCTTCTTTCTGGTTTCCAGCCTACATATATTTATAACCCCTCAGTAGATAGGAAAGAAAATGTCAGTGCTGAGAGTTGTGGCTGCTAGCAACGTGGAAACAAAAGGTCTTTTGCTTGTATCTGGGGAGCCATTGGCAGATTCACGTCATCAGCTGCAAGCAAAACATTTCAAATGCAGCATGGATGATAAAGTCAGTGACATACCTTGTGCCTGATCCCCAGAGACCTACGTGCAGGCATATGCTTAAAAGTGCATGAGTGGAGGAGACTTGCTAGAAGTATTTAACTGCAGCTGAAACCCAGAGCATGTTTTATCAGAGAATTAATAGAGCAAACCACTTGCTCAGGGGCTGTCTCTGTTTCAGCTGATTTGCATGAACAGAAATTCATCAGCCAGGACAAGGCTCTGACACATCTCACTTCAGCCAGGTCTGACCCATCAGGGCAGCAGAAGGGGAAGAAGGCAGGAGGCTGCACCACTTGAGTTCACAATGAACTGCTAAGAAGCAGAAACCTCAGCCCTGGTTTATTACTTCTCAGATTGCTGCTTTTGTCTTCTGTAAATATTAAGAGCTGCAGTCTTCCCAGAGCCTCACTGCAGTCTGAAAAAAAAAAAAAAAAAAAAAAAAAAAGACCAGATCTCTGGGGAAAAAAAGGGGAAAAGGGATTGCAGGAATATTCCGGTTTTCTCTCTCAGCTACGACTGGGTGGTTAGTTGTTGTTCTTTTGCTCTGAATATCATTTCTCTGGAGGAGAAGTGAAAAGAGAAGATGTATTTGGTCATGTAGCCCCTGCAGGTAGGCAGCTGTGCAGACAGGAATGCAAAAGTCAGAAGGAACAAAGTATTCAGGCAAGAGGGAGCCAGATCTGTGAAGAGACAGCAGTGGAATCCGAGATCTACTTTCCACTTCGTGCCTTTATCATGAGGTCATCTCTGGATAAAATCAGGGATAATACTCTAATATCAGGGAGCACAAACACAAGTTTACTCCTCTGCAGTTCTCTAACCAAGATCCAGGTGAGGGATGGTTGCCTGTCTCCTCCCAGACATCTGAGCAAGCTTGAGCCCCAGGATATGTGTGCTAAAACCCACTGAACCCATCCAAATGAATTTCAGTGCCCAGCAGTGAGGCAGAGGAAGACACCATGTGGAGTTTTCAGCCTTCAAGCTCAAAACACAACCTGAGATGTCCCAGGAAAAGACACAAGAGATGTCTGAGGAAAAGGAAACCAGGCTTGAGCCTGGGAGAGGCAGAGATACATTCATACTGGGACAAAGCCAAGAGCTGCACAGGGATATGGTGAGGGTGCTGGGGTGTGGCAAGGACACCCTGGAGGACATCCAGCTCTCAAAGGATGCTGTGTTTTCTATCCTTTCAGTATACATAAAGTGGTTTGTTCATTCCTTACTCTTTTCACTTCATTCACCTGGATGGCCCTAACTGTTCAATTTGATGAATAAACCTAAATGCTCAAACCAAGCGTTTACCTTATGCTGCCACCTGATGTGATGTAACGTGACATACGGTGCCAGCTGCAGTCACAGCCTGTATCCTAAAATAACTTAATAGAATATGTCATGACATGAAATAATAGGAAATGATGCATGACAAATTAATACCAAAAACAGAAGGAGCATCTGGGTGTGCAATCCCTTCTTCAATAGCTCTCGGAGCAGTTTCCTGTGATCAGCATTAAGAGGTGCTGCACACTGACTCCCGTTACACCAGACCATGGAGAACCCCTTGGCTTTGCACCACTTATCCATGGGCTCTGGAGCTTTTACTTTTTAATTGGCAGGATCCAGTGTGAACCTCTTACTGAGCATTTTCACAGTTCACCACATGAGGTAGACAGCACCAAGGTGACAGCTTTGATTTTGGTACAGACACCTCAAAAGCCACCAGCTTCAAAGGTTCTGCTTGATTTCAGGGAGTGGAAGTCAAGAGATGCCCCTGCTTTTACTAGGCCAAGGTATGTTTCATAGGGACTTGAAGTATTACCACAATAAGACTGTAGAGCTGGCCTATAAAGCTATGTTTAGAAACAGTGAGATATAATGCTTTAAAGGGTCTCTAATACAAGTAAAGAATTTTTCATGACACCGACATTTTCTCATTTGACACATTTCACTTGAGTCAGATGGAAAGCATGGAAAAGTGCAAGAAACAGAGAATTATGTTTACATTACAGTCAAATGAGCCAATAACCATTTCCATAAGCTTTTTCAGGCCCAAATGTGTCTCTGCAGCAGTGAACTGTTGCTACAGTAATGACACAGCATATGTTGCAGCAAGCAGTCTGTAGTCATAGGCCATTTACTTTGGTTTAGGTCAAATGAACTACCTGTATTTTTTCTAGCTGAACCACCCTACACTGACTGCTTAAACCTCAGAAGTCAAAACTGCATTATTCATTCCAAGCTAAGATAAAGAAGTATTTTGGGTTTTTTACATAAATATGTAAAAATATACATATATTCTGTGGAATAAATATGAAAAATAGATGTTTATGCAGACTCAGATAGCATCATTGTGGAAATTAATTTTTAAGTCACATATTTTTTTTTTCCATCATGTATTTCAGATAATCTGGAGTGAAGTCATACACCTCTGCCATCAGAAGGCTTTGAAACTTTGCTATCAATAATCACATTGGTTGCCAAGAAGGAATGCATCTAGGCTTTAGAGCCATGTTTCTTTCCCATGAGAACTTTAATCTGCTTAATAAGAATTTGAATCTCTCTGATATTTTGGGAACTGGAGAAATCAGTTTTCTTGGACTGCATTTGCTTTTGTGGGCAACACTTGCTTGTCCATATACTGATTATTTCCTAGGATTACTTCGTAGAGTCACAGATATTACTCACACTGGCTTCATGTAATTTGCCTAATCCTTTTTGGAAATTTTGCTTTCGATTTTGGGAACAAGAACAGGGGTTCTAAGTCTTTTCCTACAGCACTTGAGAGCTACTGTGTCTTGAAAAGTGAGAACAAAACAAAGCAAAATTTAACAACAATTAAACATAATAAAGGACTTGCATAATACAGGCTTTCTATGAAAATGCTCTATCCAATGTTCATTACCCAACACTTGAACAGGCTTTATCCACCAAAGGTCAGGCCAAAATACTAAGAAATATTATCTGAGCCAGCTGCAGAATTATGAAGACAAATCAGGAATAGGTGGCTTTGTCAAGTACTACAGAAAAATGCTACCAGCTGGTGTATTGAACATTCCACTTCATACCTTCAAGGATAACAAATAGCCTGTCACATTAGCTCCTGCAATGTAATTAGCATTAATAACTACATAAAGTAAGCAATTACTTTCAAAGTATGATGGATGCAAGTACCGTTTGTGAACAATAACAACTGAGCATTCCTTGCTGAAACCACAGCAATTCATCTTGAGTGACTCATGTAATGCTACTGCCACTCTTCAACCTGTATAGGTGCTGATTCAACCCCAACAATACCTTTGCTTTCACAAAAATAATCTCCTCAGGAGAATTTCCAATACAAATATTCTTAATCCTCCTCATAATGGGAAACAGAATGTCAATACAATCACACAAAAGGCTTGAAATGTATGGATTTAATTCTTACTCTGTGGAAAACTTTGTTCTTTGTACATTTCCCTTCATAAATATAAATGTTTGTGACAACCTTGGAAAATCAACTTTCCTTTGGGAATTATAGTTGACTTCTAGCATAGATGTCAAGGCAGAGATGCTAAATAAGGGTTTAAAATCATACCACAACTCAGCAAAAGTATAAAATTCTCTTTTGTTACAAACATTTGCATTGCATTTTCCAGTGGTTTCTAGTTTAGCTCTTAAATAATAATAATTAAAAAATTACTATATTGCATCCAAAAGTAATCTGTAAACAGCCTGAGATACTGATAATAAAACTTACAGACATAATAAAATATTTTGATGCAATATTCAGAAACAGGGGGGTTTTGAGGAACAAATCTGCAATGTGCATGGCTATGCCTGGCCTTAAGTATCCCATCCCACTGGAATAATTTCATGTTGAGAAAATAGCAAATACTTTATCTGTAATACGTGCACACAGTTTGGGAATGTCCTGTTCGCAGTTTCATTTTAGTAAGAACAGAACTAATATGCAGAAAATAGTGAAATACTGATAGTATCAAACATCAATCTGTTGTAAAGTTTAAGCAAGCAGGAGTTGTAAATTGTGCTGGAGGGCAGGAGTGAGTAACTGGAACAGGAAATTGATCCTTTTTACAGCTTTCACAATCTCTATAGTCATTCAATCACTTAATATATTCTTTAAATATGTGTTCTGTGGATTCTTTGAGTTCAGGTACTCAGAAAACCTCCCCACAATAGAAGTAAAATGCAGGGATCTCTGTTTTTCAGTGAGATGTCTCAGTAACACTGGAAGAGCAGCTGCTGCTTAAGACAATGCCCTTACTCAGTTTGCTTTGCCATTTTCTCTAGCTGGTGAATACAGAACCTGTATGGACCAGAGGGTGCTGCAAGGTTAACAGATTTTATTTGTTTCCAGGCTTTCTGCTTAGTACTTTCCACGTTTTTCTACTTCTTTTCAATTATTCTTCATAATATTTACAATTATTTATTTGTATAACTAGTATATAATTAATCTAAACATTCCACATATACATATGAAGGTAAGTGCAAAGTGCTTTGTAATAAACTTGCTAAATGTGCTTATAAAAATACGTCTAACACATTCAAGAAAAAAAAAAATAAGGTAAGTATAATGTAATCTTTCTGATAACATTCCTCCTAGTCCCCAGACACCTTGTGTTTAAGTAAACAAAGACAAGATTTTGAACAGCCTGTCACACACAAAATGATACAATATACTAGAGAACCAAGAGGAAATTTAATCTTTTTTTAAACCTGCTGATATTCCCAAAGAGATTTTGCAAGAATAAACAATCTGCAGGGGCTCCCTACTCCAAAGAAGTATCCTGTTCCTCCCATCCTTTCTTCTGTGCCTGAACACACCAGACTGAACCCTGGATGGTAACAGCAATCACAGAATGTCAGGGGTTGGGAAGGACCTCTGAAGATCATCAAGCCCAAACCCCCCTAACAGAGCAGGACCAAAACTGGGGCAGGTCACTCAGAAACACATCCAGACGGGTCTTGAAAGTCTCCACAACCTTTCAAGAATGTCAAGAATAAATTGTGTCCTTTGTCTTCAAATATTTGCTGTTCTTGCATGCACACAGTTTGTGTTTCTCTCAAAGCACACAGTCCAACTTGCTCCGAGTACTGTGGTCTCCAAAGACAGTGTCACATTTGAAAAGCCATATTCAATATTGCATCTGGGCAGGTCACATTTGTCCTGTCATCTGCCACTGGTGAGGCCATTGACATGTTGGTGTTTATTGAAAAGTTCAATGCATTAAGTCAGCCCTAGGCAAATGGTGAGGTTTGTTTCTCTTGCATGGGTGTTTGCCTACAAGATTTAATACTATGCACCTGTAAAGTCACTACAGTTCTCCATCCTGCAAATGTGTATACCCATGAGTTGCTATGCTGGCATGAGAAGCTTCATGGGAGCTCCTGAATGTGCTCATGTGCTCTGAAAATGAGATGGGTTTTATTACACTGGGAGCTGTATGAAAACTTTAGAAAAATTAGAATTTATCATTCCTAAATACTCTGGACTCTATGATTTCTGTAATATTTAGTGGCTGAATTTATATTCTGGTTTGGGGTTTTTTTGTCATATTTCTCACTACAATATTCTTGTTCACAACAGCAAAGAACTGCTATCTCATGGCCTCTAGTATTTAAGTCACTAGATCTCAAGGTCATTTTCTGTATCAGTTTTCATCATGTTGCCTTTACTTAGTCCAGCATATTGCATTATCTTGCATTATTTAAATGAATATTTGGATATTCATTTGAATTCATTCCAAAATATGGAACAATGTCTTTATGTTTCGGAGGCCTTGCAGTTTTTGCATTTAGCTTCATCATATATTTTGGGGGACTTTTCCCTAGTTTGTCAATGTAGTCTGGATTTCTAATTCTGTCCTTCAGTGTGATTTCTCTGCCTGCAAAGTATACTCTTATTCATTCACTCAAGTCATCAAAGAAAATATTGGACAGTATGAAACCACCAAATAACTTTACCCTGCACAGTACCCTGGCGTGACAATGAAAGACTGATAAACTCTTGTGTGTCTTGTGTGTCTCTGCAGTTCTGCTTTCAATTCTCAGTAGTCTCAGATAATTCAGATTTCTTTGGTTCTTCAGTTTCTTTAGGGGTTTTCTTATTGTTATTGTGCTATTAAGAGTATATGGTATGACAGATCTTCCTGAAGCTGTGATAACTTCTTTATGTTTGCTGATTATTGCCAGCAAAAAAGTTAGGCTGGCTGGCCTGCTCTTACAGTTTTTTAAGATAGACATCATGTTTGTTCATCTGCCAGAGGTTCCTCCACCTCTGGGAGTTCTCAGAAATAGTTATTAAAGATCTCAGGCTGCCTCAGCCAAATTTGCTGTTGCTGCAGTTCTACCACCTCATCACGAAATGCTGGGTGAAACAAAAGGTGTTTTGCATTTCCTGGCTTTAAACAAGCTGTTAATATTCAGACAAGAAGCAGTCAGAAGAGTTACAGACTGTATTGGGGAACCCACCCTCAAACCCAGAGAAATAAATGAGCTCAGAAGACCTGTTCAACTGTAAGAGTGTGTGAAATTCATGAACTGAGAGAACTTAGACTAGAGCCAGTAGGACTGGCTTAACAAAACCATTTGCCATTCAGCTGAGGTCTCTCCTGTCACTTTCTAGATTAGTGAATTACACAGTCCACAACCTCATCTGCCCACTGATGCAAGGCCCACCTGCCTTGCAACTTTGAAAACTCTAAAGAAAGCATCAGAAAATGCTGAAAACTTTATGTCTGGCACCATTAAAAGTCAGTTTGCAGCAAGAGCCAATTTTTGCATCTCAATTCTCAGGTTATCTACTAGAAGAAAACAAATCTTGAAATGTCCTGCTGAAGAGAAATCTTGGGTGTGAAATGAATTGGAAGGAAAGGAAAGGAATACTTTTCTCTCTCAAGTGAGAAAGAGAATTCATCTAAGAAGATCTTCCTGTGGAGACACAGGCAGTCCAAGAATCTTCCACCATAGACTGGGGACCCTGGAAGTTGAAAAACCTCTATGCATTTCCAAAGACGCTGAACTCAGAAACCCTGGACCTAGAGTTTCCATGATAGTGGCAGTTTCCATGAGGGTGGCAGATTTCCAGATGGATATCTGCAAGTGCTAAAACACTTAAAATCCAAATCATTAATGCTTCTTCAGCTGGTGGATAATCTGCCATAGAGCCTCCAACAGAGCCTCCAGTGAGATGCTGGGAAACCAGCATTCTTCTGTGGGACTTTACTGAAACCACTCCAGCTCTGCAAATGAAGTAACTTTCTGTAAATTACTGAGTGCAGTACTCCCTTAATAAATAAAAGATGTATACAATCCACCTGTCCATCACCAAAGCTGCCAGAAGCCAGACAAGGAACAGCCCCAGAGCACTACTTCCCAATCATTTGGTTGCTGCAATCCCAGGACTTTAAGAAGCAAGATGAGATCTACTGTCTCAATTGTAGCCAACCTGTAAATTAAAATTAATTTAATATCTGTGAATTTTTGGTTGCCAAATTTCCAAATTTAAACTTCTGTATGATATATCTATTCCTATCAGGAATTAATTTGGATCCAAAGCTCTGCCAAACAACATGAAAAGTCCTTCCTAATTATTCTTTTAATCTCCACTTCTCAGTTTCTACGGATAACACATAAGCAAAGTACAGGTACTCTGTGAACAAAAATGTTCACCTTGACACCTTGAACAGCTCCGGGAGTTGAAAAGGTCTCATCATGGGTTTTAGGGCAAAGCTCCTGTTTAGCTGATAATGATGCTTTAAAACTTTCTCTTTTGGCAATCTTTAGAGAAAATCTTTTGAATTTTGGACTTGTACAACATTCCTTTTACCCATGAATCTGTCAAATCCTATGAAAGATTTAGCTCTTTGCTGGCTAAAACATTTAGAGAGGGAGCAAAATGCATAATAACGTACATGATGTGATGGCACATTTATACCACTATATCTTAGCAGACAGTGAAGACATTAACTTAGAATAATAGTAAGAGCACAGAAACCCAACACTGTAAGAAAAATTGCAAGCTCTATCAGATTTTTCTCAGTTGGTCATATATCACAGGCATTATCCGTTTCTGTCTTCATTTCATAAATGAACTCTTCCAGTAACAAATTTCTGTGAGGCTTTAGTGCCTTTCATGTGTCTTACTGGCAGCAGACTTGGGTAATGTCCTAAATATTCTCCTGTAACAGCTATCCAGGGCTCTTGCATTGGTTGGAAACAGTAGCACAGATTCAGAGGTCCCAGAATCCATTAAGACTTTGAAATAAGATATATTGTGGAGACAACAAGAAATGCAGTGCCTTAACCCAATGTCTGCTGTGCTATGAACCATCACCACTAGAAGCCAAGTTAGCAAAAAGCACAAGGACTTGCAAGTCTGCTCCAGGTCTCAATCTGAAGCCAAACGAAGCCAAGACCAAGTGGGATTTGTGTTTAGACACTGCTGAACCACCTGATTACTCCAGAGCTTTTCACTTTAAAGTATGGAGGTATCTTGAGAGTTCCCAGAGAACACCTTATGTCATCTTACATCTTAGGAAACTAGAAAGAGCTGTTATTCCTGCTGAGATGTCATCTGGAGGAAAAAAAAAAAAAAAACAAAAAAAAAAAAAAACAAACCACAAAAAAAAAAACAAAAAAAAAACCAACCCAAACAAAAAAACCCCTACAACAAAACAAAACACAGAAAGAACAGGTTCTTTCTGTGAAGAACAAGAAACTCATAGAGTTTCCAGAGCATCTAAAACCTTATGTCTTTAGAACCATATGTCTTCCTTTCCCCAGACATTATCCCTTCTTTTTGCCAGAAATTTTGTCATAGTTGTCAAAATATTGCAAAAATGCAAGGAAAGTATTCCAGGTGTCTGGAGGAATCCAAGGTGGAATATATGTGGTGAGTTTCCCCCCATGGAGCATGGGGGTGAGGGGGTGGGGAGGTAGGTACCATATTCTCCTAAGTGAGGAAGAGGTCAGAAAAAATTGCACCTGGGGGCAAGTAGTTCGCTCTCCTTGCCAAGTGTTAGTTTTTACAGTTTATTTTCACAAATAAATGCAATGAACCTCTTACTAGCATCCCAAACAAAGTCTGTGTATCCTTCTTCATTGACAGTGGAGGCACAAATATTTGTATGTGGCAAGAAAAATAGCAGAGGACTTAAACATGGAACCTACTCACAGAAAAGTGAGTCATGCATGAAAAAAAAAATGAAAACTATGAAATAATTAATTTGGCTTTAACAATATTCCAACTTTTCAAAATAGAAACAATTGTCACAACAAAATAACATATCTCACACTAATACACAATTATAAGCACTGTTATTCAATACAGGTATTTGGCTGTAGAAGATTAGGGTCTTCTCTCAAAAACTATTGTGAGAGTAATTCCCTTTGCACAGACAGAGAGAAGGCTTTTCTCATGTGAAGTAATCTTAAGAGGAAAAGAAAGAAGGGATACATTTGAGTATTATCCTAAGGTGAAGCCAAGATATCACCTACATATGTACCCATATACAAATGGAGAAGCAGTCCCAGTTCTTACCCTTTAGATGCAGTCTAGCTGTACAAAAGATAATGATTAAATATAACCTCTAAGCAACCATGAGAAGTCAATTGCTCAGATGTGTTAAAAATAGCCTCCTGACTTCTCTCCTGTCAAAACAGATTTGTTTATAAGGACGTGAGACACAAGCACGCAATGAAACACAATCTAGATAATCCATTTATTTGCTTAGATGATTATTTGAAAAGCCTAAATGAATTATTCTAATATAAGAGGCTTCCAAAAACAACTGTTTCAAAGTGATCAGTGGGTAAAAGGACACCTCCTGTCACAGCACCCTTTGAAGAAGGTTAGAGAGACCTTAACCCTGGCAGGAAAACCAGTAGCATCCCTGAAGGTAAAGGTGACCTGTGTACAAGAAATTATATGTTATTAATTCCTTCCTTACCTCTCCTTCATGAAACATTAATTCCTTTCTTACCTCTTCTTCATGAAACAAGGTGTACCTTGTGATATGATATCTTTAAATGACACAAGTAGAGAATAAAAGCTGATAATAAAATTAACATGCATGAGTTCTGTTTCCCCCCTTATATATCCCACCTAATTTATCAAAAGTAATTAAGGATGAAAATTAGGTACATGCTCAGCTTCCATGAGATGACAAGTAATGTGTTTGCTGAGTGCCTCTGTAGAGTTACAGACATTAGAGGACTGTGTCTTTGAGTGTCAGTGAACTTGAGTCTAAAATTCTCTATATAAACATGTACATAAGGATTTCTATTCAGTTGAGTCCTCAACAATAAAACAGCTGAATACTTTCAAGTGTGATTTTAAACTTAAATGCACACTTGCATTGTCAGTTTATTTATTCAGCGGTAATAGTGGCTTTGATGATTTATGGTTCTGCTGATAAAGTAGAGCAAATACACAGTACCACTCTCCACCTGATAAGAATACAGAAAAATGAAGATGTGATTTTGTAAACAGATTACTTTAAAAGATATTTTGTACCTAGAGTTGGTAAACAATATCTGATACTAAAAACACCACACACAAAAAATATATTAAGGAAAAGCTTTTCAAATGGTGAAGAAAACTCAGAAGAGTTTTGACACTTAAACAATATCAGTTCTCTCTAAACTTGTGATGGGCTTGAGCTAAAACTGACAGTCACATGTCTAGGTATTTTTACAATTTTTTAGCTAAATATTTCCTAATGCAAGAGTCACTTGTTCTGGATACTACACACTGTTGTTCTCAATGTTAAACACAATCCAGTAGTTTGTAGAAATAAGTACACTAAATTTATGAGTGTAAAGGTGTGAAAAAGGTAAGAACCTGTCCTTTTTTCTCTGAGGCAATATAGGTGTGCCATTCTCACAAAAGTAAAGGCAGGCTCCTCTTCTTCTCTTCTCTTCTCTTCTCTTCTCTTCTCTTCTCTTCTCTTCTCTTCTCTTCTCTTCTCTTCTCTTCTCTTCTCTTCTCTTCTCTTCTCTTCTCTTCTCTTCTCTTCTCTTCTCTTCTCTTCTCTTCTCTTCTCTTCTCTTCTCTTCTCTCCTCTCCTCTCCTCTCCTCTCCTCTCCTCTCCTCTCCTCTCCTCTCCTCTCCTCTCCTCTCCTCTCCTCTTTTCTTGTTTTCTTTTTCCTTTTTTTCTTCTTTTTTCATTTTTCTTTCTTTTTTCTTTTTTCCTCCTTTTCATTTTCCAGCAGTACTTTTGCAGTATTCTGAACCCCTGCATTCAAGAGACATTTCCGCATATGCTTCAGTGATTCCTTCTCTGAGGACAATAGCTCAAGAACCATAGCTCAGGCTAATACCTGCAGCCATGGTCTGGTTACAGCTTCTTAAGACAGGAACTCAGCACACACACATAACCAAGATCTCCTGTAGTTTCTGTGCCAATTATTGCATCGTCAGAGATAATACAATTGACAAATGCCTAATTAATAGAACTGTTGTTGTCAGCCTGTATCTACAGCAATTTCTTCTACTGCAGACTTCAAAAAGAGCTCATGCCCAGAAAGCTTTTTCATGTTTAAAGCCATATACAGACAGAATCAGTAGCAATGCAGACACTTGCATACCCTGAGCAGGCTGTTATCTCTGGTCAGTCTTCAATTAGAAGAAGCATCCTGCCTCCTCTAGAGGAGATCTCTGCACTGGGACAATAAGGTAATTCATGTCATGAGCTGCTGGCAGGTGAGCTCTGCCATGCAAAAGGCACAGTAGTTTTCCACTTTTCCAGTCACAGTATTAAAGGCAGAAAAAATTCAGATGCAAGAGACTATTCAGCTGGTCCCTAGCAGAGCCAAGGTTCCTCCTCAATGGGTGGTGACAGCCTGAAAGCAAGAAGCAGCACTCTAAGCCATAGGCCCTGCAGCAACTTAGAATTAGCATTTATACAATTCTCAAGTGTTTTACAAACGTTTTTTATCCCTATGTAACTCTTCTTTAGCTCTATTTCCACATGGATATGCAACAAGTTACTGGCTGAGCTGGAAAATGTATTTCTTGCTGGCTTTGCCAGGACCACAGGTGCTACTTGAGTAGCTCCCTGTAGATGCTCTTCATGCCTAGCAATGACAAACTGAATTTTTCTGACAGCAGATTAATTATAGGAGTCTCCAAGTAATAGAAAAGGCAAGTGTGAAGTGCCCAGATTCAAATTTTAAGGAAAAAGTATGTTTTCCCTGCCATCAGTACCAGTTTATTCCTAATGTCTCTTCAGCTAAAGACGAGGGAGTTGAACCTGATTTTACTCAGCCACTCTGGAGAACATGTTCCTGCCAGCAGCTTTCAGCTAAACCCTGTTAAAAACATAAAATCAGTGAGGCTTCGTATTACTCTACCAAGACAGAAATTGGTTCAGCTTCTTCCTTTCCTCTAGTGACTCTGGTGCCCTTTTCAGTAAGCATCGTTATCCAGGAGAAGCACTTGACTGAAAGATTCCGACAGGCTGTGTCCTGCAGGCAGGAACTCCATACGGTTTTGACAACTTCCACAAGGATTTCTAAAAGTTACTTTTTGAGCAAGGTTTTCCTCAAAGTACCATTCTTGTAAGAACCATGGATGTTAATCCAAAGCAGACAGCAGTCTGATTTGGCTGGCACGAAGTTCAGACTGAGGACAACAGAAAGGAACCTTACGGCCAGGGAGGAAAAGCAACAACAGCTTCTGGTTGGTAGCATTACAGTGCTGTGCCAGCATGCACCACAGTTGCAGAGAGATTTATTGTAGAAAAAATGAAACTGCTTTTCTGGCCTGAGAGAAGTTCAAACAGTGAGCAAGAGGGCAGTCAGTAGGAACTAACTTACATCTGGTGAAATGCTGTGTAAGATACTTGTTAAAACATTTTCCCCTAGAATCCTCCTTCTCTATGACAGCTAAAGGCAGCTGAGGTGAGATGATCTCACCTAACTCCAGACATCAAAACTAGCTACACTAGGGTTCTTTCTTCTCCTGTTTTACATACTTCCTTCAGTATTAGGAGAATTTCTTCCTTCACCACAGAAGGAGCTTGGGCAATATGCACTGATGGAGAAGACTGTGATCAGCTGAATTCCCCCTCAGACTGCCAAGGGACAGATTTTACCCAGCACTGCTTTTTCGAACAAAATGAACATTTTTTTCCTCTGTAATTAGAGGAACTTCAGTCAACTGAGCTAATAAATTCTCTTTCCCCTTTTCACCATGGATGAAGCAAGAGGTAACAGGTTTCCAAGTGAGGAGCAGAGAAGTAGTAGAGAAGAGCTGTGAAACAAGGGAAGGAAGGAAAGGGAAGAGGAGAAAGTATGTGAACTAAAGCAGAGAGGGTCTTCTCCAGTCTTGATGCTGCAAGTACCATACTGCTTCAGCTCCAGCAGATGAAGGAGACACACTCTGTGTAAACATGCAGCTGGGACAAATGATAGTCAAAATGGAGTTATCCCAGGAAAGGTAAAACATGGAAATTGTCAACAAATTTATTAACTGGATTAACTTTTAGTATCTAAAGTGTATACTTGAGCTAAATATTTAGATGCTTTTGATGATCAGTGGAAGAAACAGGCAAAATTAGATCAGATTAAAAGCACACACTGCAAATCTCCAAGACCTGTTTGATGAATCCTACTTTCTGCAACTTTCACCTATAGAGCCCACTTTTAGTTAAAATACGAAAAGCCCATCCCAGCTGTCTCCATCTTGTGACCTTCATCTGGCATTGTAAGCAGCAACAAATATGGACAGGATCATTTTGCACTGTGTCTGAGCAGCTTGGCAGGGGTTAGGCAACTGTTTTCTTTGTGATGCAGGAAAACATCCCTGTGGCTCACAGTTCTCAGTGGTGTATGGCTTATATTGAGGAAGCCAGAGGGAATTTAAAGAAATGGAACAAAAAGGGCTAAAAATCTGGAGGGAAGGAACACTAATGAAAGTACAGAAGCAGCAAGTATACGTTAGAAGTGGAGATATGATATTGAAGATACATTGAGGAGTGCTGGAAATATTTTTTAAGATGGGTGTTCACTGAGGTGAGACCATACTAGATTTTTTACAATAAAGGGTATAAGATACCAGGAGGACTATGAAAAAGACAAGTTGTTTAAAGAGGATGCATAGAGAAAGTAGGAATAAAATCCAGTTTGCCTAGAGCTATAATCTAGTAGGCTAAGTGTCCGAAAATGGAAAGAAGTCCCTTCACTTGAGTTTATTAAACACCAACAAAGTACTAGATAATTTCTCAAAACAAAAAAATCCATGCTAGGAGAAGTATTTATACTTTGATATTACAGTTCTTACTCCTATATGTTTTTTATACATAGCTTGGTCTTCGGGAAATTGCGTTTTCAAAAGGCAACGAGAACATTTTCCATTAGATTAACTCAGAATCTTACATGGCTTTAAAATGTGCAGAATTCCTGCAGTTTCCACCAACATCAGTGATGGCAACATAAAAGACAGAAGAAAGATTAAATGAAAAATTGTCCTCTGGGTTTATCTTCCATGGCATTTAAGGCAGTGGATGTTTTTTATTCTTTATCTGCTGAATTTTGGCAGCTATACGAATGGTGTCCACACTAACTGGGACCACCAAATGCCTTTGAAATACTCCTGTGACTAGTGGCAGGCCAGTGTCCTGCAACAGGAACTTCAGGAGGGTGAGATGTACACAAACTGGGAGGGTTGCCCTGTGCAAACACTCTGTGCTGTGGAGCAGGCAGCCTGTGGAGAGATGTCCAACCTACTGCAGGCTTTGGGTGGTGTTGGCAGGGGTCTGCCTGAACCTCAGCAGACACCTGGCTTTGATGGGTGGTCTAGGTCATCTTACATGGTGTTGGAGAAATCTCATTGAACCCTTGTTTTTAAACCACAAAAGGACTGAACAGGCCAGGAAAGCTGAGATTTCCATTTGTTCAGCCCCTCCATGACCTCTGTGTACTGAGAAAAGGAATCAGTGAACAAAAAGGACAAGGATGCAATATGTGGTTGAGTAGTGGTAAAGAGTGAAAGGTTAAGAAACTAAGAAAAAAATCAGCTCGATGTTTACATTTGGCAAACTAGTGAAAGCAGGGCTTCAGTGGATCTGTTTTCTGTTCATATAGAGTAATACCTTTTTACAGTGTACTGGACTCCTGTACTCCACCTCACATTAGGTTTGGTTACCAACACTGAGCCACAGCTCTCCTGATCCCAAGTTTAACAACTTTCTAGGGTCAAGTGAGGTTGTCATAGCTTGATAAGCCTGAGCTGGGCTGCTTGTTCAGTTCGTGTCAGCTCTCTAACCTAAGGGTATTCTTCATCAGAGCATCTCATTTTTCATAAATGGTTCTTTTAAATGCTTGAGTAATCACTCACAGTTGGTCAGACGACTGTTCATGCACAAAAGGAACACCAGAAGTCTTAGGAACAGAGCATTCATCCTCTGGCATCTTTACAGACAGGAAGGGACATGAGGCATTTCACAGCTGGGATGGGCAGCTCTCCTGCTGACAGCTGCAGAAAATAGGAATCAGCAAACAGGTCTTTAAGATCTGCAGTGTGCACTTTTAATCTGATCCATTTTCCTCCCTTGATCATCAAGGCACCTAAATATTTAGCTAAAGTATACATTTTACTAACTTTTTGGAACAGTTTATTAACCTTTGGTCTCAGAAAGTCATTGCACAAAATTTCACATCCAATCAGGGTGCATAAACAGAATTACCAAATAGCTGCTGGTAATGGCCACAGCCCTGCTTCCTGCTTTTCAGACCCCCTTTTCACCTTCTGAAACCCCAAAGGACCCTGTCACAAATCAGCTCTACCCCTGTGCAACCAATTTTCAGTGAATTAGCAAAAAAAAAAAAAAATAGTTGCCAAAACTGACTCAGAGGATTAGATACCCAACAGCTGACAACAGAATTTGTGCATCAGGAAACTGATACCTTGATGAAGTGAGGAAGGACTTCTGGGTCACATATGGCTGCTTTCTCCCCTTGAAGTAGAAACTCAGATCTCTTCAGGCCCCTGCTGCTTTTTTAATGATCATAAATACTTTCAAGCAATAACCATTTTTTTCTTCCTGAGACTTCATCTGGCAAATGGATGTACAACCTTTTTCTTATTATTTTATTTGGAGACTGCTAAGCTGATTTTTCTGGAGTATATTGAGCACCAGTGGAGCCTACATGGATTTGGCTGGCTGGGTAGGCAGTCTGGAGGAAGATGTTTCAGGACATGTATGTTTTTCCAGCTCTTCCTTCTGAGATTTACCTTGTCTGGCACTTGATTACAAACCAGGTTCATACCCTGAATGAGAAGGATGAGGACCTACAAGAGCAAATTATCAAGAAATTAAAATATACACACATTACCAAGACAATTGAAAATTAACTTTCCCTAAGGAAATTAATTTCCCTATTGGAAAAACTGTCAAGAGTGAATACAGCTCTGAGGAGCAGCAATGATGCTCTCCAAGGCAGAATCAAATAAACCAGTTCAGCATGAAAAGTATTCACAAAGGTGTCCCTGACCACAACAGCCATTGCACAGGAGACAGATCAAATCTGTGTTAGAAATGAAGTAAAATCTGCAGTGGGAGCTCAGAAATTTCTCAGCATCGGGAGATCTTCCCCAAGGAGACAATCTGCATAAACAACCATTGTAGAGAAGCTGGAGATGTTGCCTGAGACAGCATGAAAAAATTCACCAGAGGGATGCTGTATAAATATTTGAAATGGAAGAAGAGCTTAATGTAAGAGCTGTCTCAGCTGTAAAGGAAGAAACCAGGTCCTCTGGTTGGGCAGCAGGAGAGGCCACAGCTCTCTCAAAGCAAGAGTCTGCACAAAAGAAACACTGATGGGTAACCTGGGAGAGATAAAAAGCCATACAAAAGCCATCCTTGCTAAATCACACTGGATGAACTCCTCAGAAGTGTGCTGAAACAGAGGAGGTCCTTTCCACAGGGGCCTGTTCTGTTGGAACTGGAAGATTCACATGGGAGAGAGATGTTGGAAACTGCCCAGACGGGAAAAGCCCCATTCCCTTGGGCAGTCTTTGCAAAAGAGAGGCCAGGCTGAACCCAGAGATGCTTTTTTGCTCGTAGAGCAGGTCTTTGGGTTTGTATGAAGAACCTTCCAGAGCACTTTGCAATTGGAGGGACAGGGAGGCGAGTGGATGAGGAGCCAGACAGACTCTGAAAAGAGCAATTGTGGCATCCAGGGAAAGGAGGGAGGTGATGCAAATCTGCATTTTGGCTCATCCTGGGTGATTGAGAGCCCAGGAGAAACTGGCCAGATCCCAGTGTCCTGGAGACACACTGGAGAGAGCATCCAGCCCTTCCACTAGTAGGACCAGGAAAATAGGTCCAGGAAAATAGGTAAGTTAGTAGGGAGTGCAGAAGAAAAGCTCTTTAATAGAGGTGAACACTGCTTTACTAATGCAAGGAGTTTAAAATACCACATTCCTCTTTGGCTTGAACTCTCCTTCACATCTATCCCACTCCTGGGAACTTCCAAAAAAATGCTTCTTTGGAAACTACATTTTTTTCTATGCAGTATATTTTCATCTTCTCAGTACACATTTAAATACTTCTGCCCTGCACCAACATAAGCTGTTAATATCAATCAAGCCCTTACAAAGCTTAGTTCCTCTTCCGTTTGCAATGAATTAAATTTAATTAAAGAAGTTTAATTAATCGACAAGTAATTGGACCTGCAGTCTGCCCCTTGATAGGTATATTATATTGAGGTTTAAGTCATTTGAAGTGCCTCCAGTACTCAGTTTTCACCATCTGATAAAACTTTTGCTGACTGGTACAATCCACAGAACGGGAGTGACTCTCAGAAGAGGGCTCCGTGGCTCCAAGAGGCACTTGCCACATGGCACCCCACACAGAGTGGTGGGTGCTGCCCCAAGCAGTGCTGCAAGCCCAGTCACAGCTGCTGCCTCTTTGCAAGGAGATTAAAGAGGGGGAGAGATTTCTGACCTTTCTGCAGCTCAGAAAAATTGAAACATACATAATTTCTGTCCAAGGTGGAATTACATACTCAGAAAGATAAAATAATGCATCTCATGGATAGCTCTAGTTCTGTTACACAGAGAGACAGTTCTCTGTATTCTCACTAGAAAAGAGCATCCCTATGATTCAAAAACAATGGCAGCTGGGTTTCACTAAAATAATTCACAGCATTTTATCTTCTCCTGTCACAGAAGATTTCCACTCATGTTCCCAAACATGAGTGGATGTAATCAGATTATCTTTAGAGATACTGCCTTGTGTCTGATGTAAAGAAAAATATTCTGTCTGTTTTACAGTAACAGGTACATTCATTTACAAAAATAAAAAAATAAAAATTTAAAAAACACAACCAAAAAGAGATTATCAAATTCAATGTCTGTTCAGTTCCCATCAAAGATGCCACAAACCCTGCAGAATAACTCCCCACTCCTCACCAGCTCTGTGTGTTCAGATGCAAAAAGGATGCAAAAGCCACTGTCCAGATGGGTTGGCTACCTGTCAGTCTACCAGCTATAGCAGCTTGAAGGAAGATGCATTTTGTTTCAGGTTCCTAAGAATTTTAACTTATGTGCAGTCATGCAGGCAGATGCCAAGATTATGATTATGGATTTTCCATTTTTTATTTTGTCTTTGCTTGTAGACCAAAGGATTTCTTTTACATCATCTTAAACTACTGGAAAGAAACCGGGGCTGCCTTTCAAAAATAGTGATCATCTGCAGATTGAAGGGGGGAAGCTCCCTTTTCAGGGTGAATAACCTCCCCCTGCAGGAGATAAAGGCAGCTCAATCGAACCTTGTAACAGCAGTGTTAAACAAATGTAATTTAAAAAAATAGTTAAAAATTAAAGCAGTTTTTAAAAGTGATTCTAAGCATATGCAGCTGTAAAACAAACAAAAAAAAAATTAAAAATAAAGGGATGTTGAACAGATGCAATTATAAAATACATAGATTTTTTATAAAAGTGGTGTTAAACAAATGTGCTTTAAAAATATCGTCAGTTTTTAAGAGTTGTTCAGAGATGCAGCCTGAATCAAGCTGTTTGTAGTGGATTAGATTGAGTTTCTTTTCTCATAATTTTTCCTTCTTCATATTTGATTGAGTTGCCCTTACCACTAATTTTTTCTCTTAGAAATGGTGTGACTCCTATGCTTGAATTCCTCTGTATAGTCACACTTTCCTTGCAGAAACCAGAGCACAGTGAGAAGAGCCACCTGCTCCCCAAGGTTTGATTTTGCTGTTTTGAATGACCCCCACCTGCTGATGGGTGCCCAGTTGTCCCAGCAGTCAGTCAGTCAGTGGTGTAAAGTATCCAGCAGCCAATGGTGGTGTTTCCCTAAAACCACAGCCAATTTTTCTCTCATAATTCCTTGCAGTGTCACAGTATCCCTAGTGAAGCCAATTCTTATTGAGATTCATAGTCAGCAACTCTTTTCCAGATCTTCTTATCTTTAAAAACCATACAAAATCTTAGTGTCTTTTAAAACTCCTTATAAAACAGGGGTGGTTACAAGTGCTCTGCTTCTCAATAGTTTGTACATTTTCAGGCATCACTCCCTTTTGCTGCCACTGAAGGTTGGGAGCAATAATTCTCATGTGTTTTGAAGACTGTCCAGTTATTTTGTCTTTGTAGTGTAATGGTCTCTGATGCTGCTTCACAGTCCTCTGGTGTTCTGCAGGTTTCATACTATGGAATGCTGGTTGTTTTTATAGGTTAGATGACTCCATCTGCATAAGTGAAGAGATGACAAACTTCAGTACCAAACAAATACAGGTTTTTTCACAAGAAAAATGCGCTGACCCTTTATTATATCGATCTCTAATCCTCCCAGTCACCAAGGTTTTTGTCAGCTTACAAAGAAGGCTTTCCAGCAACCAGTAACACTTGAAATGTATTTATTAGGACTCTGCAGTTTTATGGACTTCAAAGATAGAGAAATTTGCTTCTTTGAGGCCCTTTTCTTCTTTGTAAGTTTATTAATACTAGAGTAGACTCTGAGGGGGGCTGGAACTAGATTATCTTTAAGGTTCCTTCCAATTCAAACCATTCTATGATTTTATGATTGTGATTCTATGCTTCTCTTTCACCAGAAATCAGATCATCATATTACAAAGTATTGAAAGGATACACTAAATTCAAAATTGGAAGGTTTCTTTGCTTGCTAAGTGTCAAGATTTACCGTTCACAATCTATTTTCTTCCCATATACAAACAAAATACTTTCACAAATGAGCACAGAATGCTTAACATGGTTATTTACATCTAAAGGCCACTACTGCAAACACCCCTACAGGCTCCCTGGAATTTTATTTTTCCCATAGCCTACAGCTATAAAAAGAAAATCCTAACTAAAAATTATGCTATTAAAAAAAAAAATAAAATCAGCAACACAAGTTAGGCAATTATACCACCAATGCAACTGTTATCTTAAGTGTAACACTAAAAACATTACTCATTAAAAAATGTTATTCTGAAAGCCTCTACCTGCTCTGAATGAATAAGATAAAGCTTCTGCTTTTCAGCAATTAGAAAAATAATTCTGTAAGCAGACCAAAAACCCCAAAGACTGGAGCAGCATATTAAAAGAGGACCATTTATACATGTAAATGGGTTTATAAAAAAATAGGTAGCCTTGCTTCAGGGTCTGCGGAAGCAGCCATCTTTCTGTCAGCAGGCTGTGTTTTAAGATGTGGAGAAATCAATCCACTTTAAGCTGTTGTTTTTTACAGTTTTTAACAGGATACTGACATCCAATACCTACTTGTGTCTTAAGAAACAGTATTACATTCTTGTAAGATAAGCCAAACCTTTTGTGTCCCTAAGGCACAGAGGAGATGGCTGTTTTGGAAGTGGGATATTCATCCCATATATCAAGAAAAACATTTTTCTCTCTAAAAGTAAAACCATCGATTTTGCCTGCCAATAGCAAATGAATGACTAAAACCCTATGATCTTCAAGTCTCTGCCCCAAGTCCTGTGAGGCTATACTGAGTGCAGACTGGTTGGCTATCATGAGGAACAAAACCTTTATGCTTTATAATGGGAAATTAAAATGGGATCTCAAGTAAGAGGGGGGACTAAAAGGTCAGAAACAGTGACAAATGGCAATCTCCTTGCAGAAATTTAACACACTTATTTCGGGATATTCTCCATGTGTTCCGAAGCAGTAGACAATGGAACAGTTCTTTCCTCTTCCTGGTGTCAATGTGAATTTAAATCTTTGAAGTTTCCCCCTTCAGTTGCTGCTTTTTAAGCTGGACATATCTAGGCACTGGTGAAAGAACATTCGTTCTACTTGCCAGATAAAAATTACCTGGAGGACTTTGAGAAAATGCACATAGAAAAATTATCTGAAATCCAGCATTTACTGTATATTTTATTGTTTACAGAATACTTGGGTTTTTTGCTGCTCCCAAGAGCCAGGCTGCGTATAATCTTGTACATTTTATGTTGGTGCTTGTTTTAATTTCGTTAATTCATTTAATTCATTTATAATTCAATCCAAGGGGCTTCTCTTCCTTATTTGCCTCCTCAGCTGGGGAGGGGTCATGAGGTGAGAGAGAGGCTGCTGCAGTTTAGCCCCAGATGGGAAGATACCTCCACCGTGTAACCTTTCCAGAGCAGGGCTGGGGACACCTGATATCCCTGATGCCACTTATCAGGTATAGGAAGGAGGAAGGTTTTATAGGAGGAAGAGATTTTGCCCTCCCAGCAGCAGCCAGAAGAGCCCTGGCAGGCAGATGAGCTCACATATTACCTTCCAGGAAGAATTGCAGTCAGCTCCCAGGATGTTCCAGTGCTGGTCTCTCCCAGGCGTCTTTCCCTGCTGGTGGATGAGTGAGGGCAGGTGGGAAACCTGAGCTTTAGAGAGGGTGAAGACAGAGGCTCCTGAACACACATCTCCAAAAATATTTGCTTGCTTCATCAGCAGGTGAGTATGAAGGAACCTAAGAGGGGACAAAATTTCCCAGTAAATCCTTGCCTAGACATACACAGAGAGAGTGTTCAAACACTGTGTTCATTTATTGGCCTATTTGTGGCTGCTCTCACACCATTAGCAGAGGTCTCTTTTGCAAGCCTCCTTGCAGCTCCATCTTCTGCTGGACTTTGGTTTTGCTGCATGCCTGGAAGCCATTGGGACCATGGTCCTTACCACATACAGATCTATTTCAACTGAAGGGCCCAAACTACAAGGAAACAATTCTTAGAAATCTTATTTGTGTCTAACAAGACTATCCTACAGTCTTACAGAACCATGGGTGGCATTTCACAGCTGTAGCTTGCAGGAGCAGGAGGGGGGCAGCACTCTGCCTTGTATGTGGGGCAACGAGGAAATAACATCCAGGCTGCCTTCAGCAAGAGCTGCAACCAGGAGCTGGGTTCCCCACATGGAGGCTGCAAGAGCTGCCAAGGTTGTGCTGGAACCAGGAGCCCCAACTTCTCTTCCACTCATCCTCAAGGTGTAGAAGGAATCCAAGCTCTTCCATCTTGCACGTTCACACCAGTTCAAGGCAGATGCAGAAGTGTCTCACTGGCATCTGCCCCATGCTTCCCAGTTGTGCTGGAAGAAGTGCCTGGGGGGGGGTCTCAGGGGCATGAGCAGCAGGTGGTAGATGATGTTGTCCTGGTGGGCACCCAGCTCTTTGTAGGTGCTGCCTGCTCCCATGCTCTGACCCAGTCCCATCAGAAAGTTGTTCTTTGGAAGGGTGTCCCGGTTTAACACTGGCCCGGCAATTAAACCGAGTGACGGATGCTCTCTATTAATCTCTCTCTCCTCCCTGATAAGAAAGGAGAGAGAATAACGGAGAGAGACTTATGGATTGGAAGCTAAACTACACAACTTTAATGAAACAGTAATGATAAATAGGAAAAATTACTAAATATATACAAATATGCAGGAAAATTGATACCACGTTCCTTTCTCCCTTTTCCCCCAGTAACTCTCACGTCACCACCGAGGCTGCAGGGCAGCCCTGGGAAAGTCCAGGCTGGACTCCTGGAGTTGGCAGCAGTTGGAAACTGGAGGCAGGAACACACAGATATGGGCTGGCACGGATCAGGAAGGACCACAGGCAGATGAACGGACGGGATGCTTCCAGGATGCCAAAGGAAACAGGGAGCGGGTGAGGGAAGAGAAGCAGGAAAGGCAGGAAGGGCAGGAAGCCAGAAGCTGGAAGCTCTTGTGATCCCTCAAATTTATACTGAGTATGATGTGTATGGGATGGAATACTCTGTTTGGTCAATTCTGGCATCTATCTTGTCCCTTCCTCCCCAAGGGAGGGCTGCAGGTGGGACCTCTTTATTTCTTCTGAAGGGTAAAATGTTCCTCAGAACTGAGCAGTGTCCTTGGCTCTGCACACCAGTCTCTAGCAGTAACTATAAACATTGAGTGTTATCAGCCCCAGAAGCAGACACTGTCTGAGAAACTTGCTGTTAATTTCAGCAAGTGCAACTACTTACAAGAGACTTAGCTGAAAGCAAAAGTACAAGACAGAAAATCACCTTTGTCCTGGCCCAAACCAAAGGGCTTGCCAAAGACAGCTGAGGCCCCCACTTTATCCATGGACTTATCTTGACCCAGATTATCATCATGGTCTGGTTTGTCTTCACAGTCATCCTCCTTCAGCTTCTCCTCTACCCTGCTGGAGCCTGCTGGCTGCTGCTGTCAAAGTCAGGGTTCCTCTACCTGGGCAGCCCAAGTAGAGCCCAAAGAGCATCAGCAGGGCTTCAGCAGAGGCCCAGAACCACCAATGCTGGTGGCAGGCAGCAAGGATCCCGCCCTTCTAGGAGAGCTCAAGCAGCTCCTGGATCCTTTGCTCCATCTCCAGCAACCAAGTCATCTGGAGACTCTGCTCCTCCTCATGCTGCTCCAGGAGGCCTTGAGTGGCCATTTCTGTCTGTCACACACCCTCAGCACAAACTGGAGGATGTTCAGCACAGTAAGGATGCAGATGATGCCCACAGCCATGGCCTGGAGGCAGAGGGAGAGAAGGGGCTCAGCGGGGCTGGGTGGGAGGGAGAGGACAGCAGGGGCAGCAGGGGCAGGAGACACAGGGACCCCACTGGGGATGGGTGGAAGAGGGAGAGATGGAGCTGGGAGGCAGCCAGGGCCAGGCTGGTGAGTGCTGAGGGGCTGAGGGGCTGGGGGCACATCCCCACAGCCCCCTGGGCCCTGGCCATGGCTGGCAGCCCCGGGCACCTCTGTGCCCAGCCCTGAGGGCAGCACCTGCCCTGCCGAAGGTGGCTTCACCCTCATCCCAGCCTCAGAACCCCAACCCGGCAGCCGACGCTCCTGCCCTGGCCCTGGCCTGGCCCATCCTTCCCCCCACCAGCCCCACTCATCACTGGACCCACTGGCTGGCACCTCTGGTGTCACCCTCCATGACCTGTCGTCTGTGATGTCCATGGGTGCCACAGCCACACGGTGACACTAAGGGAAGATACGTTGTCAGCAAGTTGTGTGGGTAAAAGTCAGATCAATACCAACAGTTGTTTTCACTAAATGTAATTTTTGTTAGGAGCATATTTCTATGTCTTCGCTACCATTTTTAGACCTCAGAGGCTGTGAAGAACTGAGAAGCACATGTCACCACTGTGGTTACTTCATAACATTTTTAAGCAGGTTTATTTGTCCAGCATCTCCTAAATGCATTTTCACAGGGAGATCTTTTTAATGATAGCATATGTAATATTATATTTTATTATATAGTCTATAACAGCATTTATGTAGGATTCGTCCTACCTAAGGTAAAAATAAACCAGTAGCCTTTGGGTTAGGGGTTGACATTGCTTACTGCTGTCAATATTTTACAACCAGGTCTCTATTATAAGTGTTTTATACTCTTAGTTATTAACCATGCACTTTACATACAGTATAAAGTATACATTCATCTTTTTAGTCACACTAGTTTAAGAAGTCATGCTAATATTTAAACTCTTACATTACCCTTTACAAGGACAATTCCTGTGTAAAATGCTGTTGCATAACAAGAACTTTTTGTGACATGGTTTAGTACTACAGTAATATTATTGTTAGTATCAGTCAATATATCATGCCAATATAAATGTATTCTTTAAACTGACTTAATTCCAAATCAACCAACCACAGACATGCCTGGACCATCTACACTAAAATTCCCAGTTTCAGAAAGCTCCTCTTTCAGATAATGATTAGATTGATGAAAAGTGAAGCTCTTATACTTCCTGGTAACTTTTTCCATTTAACTTTCTAACTAAGGACCTGGGTTTTAATATCTATCCATCATTTGAAGGCTACTACATCGCCTTATCAACCTTATGACATCTTCCTTGCTTGTCACTTCTGCACAAAAAAACATGTGGGCTCCTCTTCAGCATGTCTGGGAACAACAGGCAGCAGAGCCACATAGACACTCTGGAAACACTTCATTCAAAGATAAAGAGATCACAAACAAAAGAATTAACATCTATCACTTATTGCCACCAAATTCAGCTGCCTGAAACTGCCTTCATTTTGGCATCCATTTGCCTGTGCTTCACTCAGGCCCCAGGGACACATCACATACACTCATATACACACATATTGGTATTTGCATATATTCATATATGTAGATGTATTTATGCATTTGAGAGATCACATCTTCCTCTGTTTATTCCTCAGCTGTAGCATGCCCTAACCAGCCACATCCCATCACTGAAAGTTTTGTGGGTTTGTAGCTCATGTAGCTAAGGCATGAGAGAAACAAGGCATATCTGAATCCAAATCTAATTTGGGAACTCTCAGAATTCCCATACATTACATCTACCAGAGGTGTGATTAGGTTTAATAAAGAACTTGCTTCATTAGACCTATCTTTTTAAATTGGTTTAATCAATTGCAATGGGGATTTTATACAGGCCTTTTATATAGGCTTTTATACAGGCCTGAATGTTGTTATATCCCATTTCCATACACATTCTCTATATTTTTACTTTATTCATTTTGAGAAGAGGCACCTGGACATTTCCATTCTCAGTTGTGCCCTCTGGCAATCTCATTTCTAAGGTGAGCGTGCAGCAGACATTAAGTAAGCAGGAGATCTGAGGTGTTCCTGAGCAAGATCTGAGATCTGCTCAGATCTGAGAGATCTGAGAGAAAGAAAGCCTGTTCAACAAACACATGCTGGGCATATAAAAGTTTACCAGATAGTAGGATCATTGTGTGGAAACACCCAGCTCCTATCTCTTAGACTCTCGGTAGCTGCAAAAATGACAACATTGGATGTAAGCACGACATTGGAGTTGCAGCCAAACTGAAAGAATAACAAATAAATGTGGTGTTAAACTTAAATCTGGCTCCCAGCTGGAGTTCTGCCATAGCCTGAGAAGCATGACAGGGACAAGAAGACTAGTCTGGAGATCAGAGAGCAGATGTCTGTAAAGAACAAAGGGTATCCAAACAGTATTGTTGGCTGCAGATACTGCACTGATAACTCAGGCAGCGTTTGGAAAGAAGAAACTCACAGGAGGAGAAGGGAGAAAAAGAAAATGAATATGGCAGAGGAATAGAAGAGAACAAAATGAGACAAAACAAATGTAAATCTTCTCCTCTCCAGGCAGAAGAGTCTCAGCTTTCTCAACCTTTCCTCATAAGAGATTCAAGTCCCAGAATCATCTTTGCTGTCCTCCACTGGACTCTCTCCAGCAGCTCCTTGTCTTCTTAAACTGGAGAGCCCAGAACTAAACACATTATTCCAGATGTGGCCCCACTAGGGCCAAATAGAGGCACAGGATGACCTCCCTTGACCTACTGGCTATACTCCTACTAGTGCAGGATACCACTGGGGAAGTATAAGGGGATGTTGCCTCTTGCATCATGTCTGCTGAGGGGAGAAAAAGACATTCTGCAAATATCTGAAATTTGAAAATTACAGGAAAAGTAATTAGCAAGGATATAATAAGGACAGGGACACTGCAGAACACTGTTGGAAGTAAAAATATGCTTAATATAAAAGAATCAGCATAGAGAAAGGGACCTGTCAACATAGCCATACCTTCCCCCCCCAGAAGAGTTTTCTTGGACTACTAGTCTGTTAAGCTCAACTTCCACAAGGAAAGTCCTCATGTTTTTTCTCAAGCCTTTCACAGTCACTTGTAATTTTCTGCTCTTGCCTCCCTTCTAGACTTTTAACACTTAATCAGATCTAATTTATTAGCAAAGTCAGTTTAAGTTTCGAAGTAATCATCAAGCATACACTCTTTATTTAGCTCATCCCTAGCTAAATCACTACAGTAGACACCAGATACTAAAGGGTGCAGAGAACCTTTGTGTGTTATGTCCTTTCACTTGCCTTGTCCATTTCAGTGCACTAGGGCAGACTTCATGTTCTGTACCCACTGGAGAATATTTTAGCATGTGGCTAGAATGCTCCCAGGACAAGAGAACCAGCTGTGAAAACTAGTGCTGCTTCTTTGGGGAGTGGTAAGAAAACTTAAATCTTTGTGCAGAATATGGTCAAAAAAGAGATTTCCTCAGGAGGATAGTCCTGGTGCGAGTTCCCAACAAAGGTTTTCAAAGACACCAGCGCTGGGAGCAGCAAGGCACACATATTTTAAGTGATTGCTGTGGACATCACAGGTCAGCATGTCTTGAGCCTAATTTAGATGGAGCTAGTACATCCCAAATCACTGGACTGTTGGCTCTCCTAGAGCTTTTCCTAAGCATCCCCCTATAATGAAGCACTCCAAAGAACGTCTTGCTCTGATGCAGAATGACACAGGGTTTCAGAAGTTTAATCAAACAGGAATTCTCTGTGGTCTTGGCCTATAATAAAAGCTTCCCAGTGCGGTACTGAATAAGCATATTTTTCTAAGCACTCTGGGTAGTGCTCTTTAGTCCTGATTCATGAATTATTGGTGCCTCCCTGTTTTTTCTGAACACTCCTTCAGTGGAGACTTCAGATCTGTGGTGTTGGGTAACTCACTGCTGGCTGTCCCTTACTGACACAGACATTAAAACTTTCCTGTTTACTCTTCAAAAGCCATTCAAACCAAAGGCACTGTGGAGAGCTTTGGTTTTATTTTACACTTCCCAAAAATATCAGTGAGAGGGGACAGAGATATTTCTTTTATAGTCATAACCAGAAAAAGAGAAGTGTGTAAGTTGAAATTGAAAGTGTGCAGTCTGCCTGTTGTTAAATTTCTCCTCTTCCTTGAAATCACTGGATGCACATAGTTCCAATACTACTACATCGAGAAAAGTTGTGTTAAGCAAAAATAATGCAGCTGCCTGCTACAGTTGAAAAGGAAAATCCAATCTGCTCTGTCAGCTGGGTCCACTTCATATGAGATAGCCTCATTAGCTTTTTAGTTACTGACTTCAGGAATGGCTTTCATAGATGCTCCATTTTCATGTTCTGTGAAGTCCTCTTCACCCATATTACTCTCTGGGGAAGGATGTTCAAAACACAAAGGCAGTATATCCAGCAAGTAGCTTTCTACACCATTTGATGGGAATGAAACCATTGTGAAGATTCATTAGTTCAGTAAATTTCTTCTTCAGCATCTGTGCTTTCTTGTCACATAAAAAACTGGTGGCTTTAATGTAAGATAGGCCATTAAACTATATGAATTACACCATGCTGTTTTGTAACTGCCACCATCAGGTAGACTAAAAAATAAGAAGAAATAAAAGCCACAGAAGAAAAGAGCAGAAATTAGAATATAATTAGGCTAGCTGGTAAATCTGAGTGTCAATTCATTAACAACTTGGTCTGGCTTATACAACCTCTGTTTCCAAGAGAATACTGACAACTAACCAGATCTTGCCTTCTGAGGTCAAATTTTGGATTTTTTCCATTTCCAACACATGCTGCAGTGTGTGCTGCAACATTAGTAAGTCACCATGTTATATGACATGTCAGACAGTATGGCATCAAGTTGTGTGTTCTATCACCAGTCTACCTCTGCTTGTGACCTTGTTGACTTCTGGAAGAATAAGGCCTACATTTGTGAGGGACTTTGTTAAAAGAAACAAAGGTGCTACAGCTGTATGGAGAATGATGGCTTCCCTTGCCTTTTTAAAATATTCAGCTGGAAAATGCTGAGTCACTCTCACTATATACATGAGCTCTCCTACAATAGTGGGGCAATACAGTGATTTTATCTCCTTGAGTCCCAGCACTTTCATTAGCCCACCTCATTTTGCAGAATGTTAGTCTCTGCAACTTCATTGTGAGTCTTGCAGTATCTGACACTAGAGCTTGTTACACCAGGACACAGCTTCTTTTCTGAACAAAACTGAGCTCTTTGGATTACTGAGAAACTCTAAAACTATTAAATGTGTTCCTGAATGGTTTCAGATGATAAAAAATACAAGAAGTACAATGAAGATACCATTATCTGCAAAGTAGTCTCCTAGACTTGGGTAATTTATTCAGGATTTTTAATCTTGGGAGACGTCAATCCTATAGCTAGGCTAATAAAAATTAAAATGTACACTTGAAAAATACTAGGATCATATCTATTCCCTTTATTCATGGCCAAGCAGTTGCAAGTTTAATTAAAGATATCCCACTAAATTTGCTATTAATCCCATATAAACACCAATAATAATTTCTTTCTCTCTAGTCTCTAAAAATTATATGGCAAATCTTTCTATATTTATTCCAGATGTTATTTCTAGACGAGCCTTCTAAATTATTATAACCTGCTCTTCTTTAGAGCATTTTATTCTTTGTTCTGGCAAGCTTTCCCAAAGGAGTCATGTTTGGTAGTTACTAGAGGGTATTGGCTTTCTTTTTGCTCTTCTGCATTGCAACTATTGTGCATTTATTCTCTATTGTGGTCCAAAAGGACCTCAGCACCATAATTGGTACACCAGATACATAAGGTCTGCAGGTACAAGGCGTCCATACCAGCCCCATGGCCCAGGCAAGGCAGATGATATTATTCTTCAGGGAGCAAGATCAGAACAACTTAAGCCAGCAAACTGTCAATCAACTGAGTTAATTGACTGTGGTGTTAGGCTTGACATTCTACCTTGGAGAAAGTAGCTTGGCTACTTCCTTTCTCTAAAAAATAGCTGAACTGTACATTTGCATCTCTGAATACATTACTAAATCTCTCTAATTCAAATTTACATTACCAGCATAATGTGTAACAAATATTAGCTTTTAGATTAGGATCATGTAAGTCATCCTGCAAAAGTGTAAACTATGAAAAGCCATGAGTGCAGACTATGCCTTTTATTGTTGTACCTCACTCTTTAATTAGATCACATTTCCCATGGTTGTGCTAATTGGGAGACACAGGTACTCCCCATTTTTAAAAACTTTCTGCCTCAGTCAAACAATAGAAGGGGCTTTAATCACACTATACACAGAATCTCCCACACTGTACTGTGAAAGTACTAGTCCATCAAAAGCCATATTCAGTAAAAGATTTAATCTCCTAACTTCTTGTTGCAAAAGTTGAGTAGGAAGCTAGCAGCTTGCATGTCTTATCAAAGGTACAGGATGAATAAAAGGTTTGCAGTACGACTGAAAACTGAGTGTACCAGGATTCCATCCTCTTAATGATGCAGTCTCCCAATTCAAAGGGATTATAATAAAAAGGAGAGATACTTGAAAAGTTTCCAGATACTCTTCTGTCTATGCATACTTCTTCTGGAATTTTTTACACTTGTGTTGTAAGCTCTTTTTTGTCAAGGACCATTTCTATGCCTGTCTGTAAAGCATCAAGCACAATGGCACCTTGGTCTGACTTAGTTTCTGACACAAATAACAATCTGGATCTTAGATGAAATGGTTTTTGAATTCTTTTAAAGAACAAATGATGTATTGTTATTTTTGTAAGCACAGAAGTAAAACCAAATGGAAAAGAAAAAAAAAGAAAAAAAAAAAAAAAAAAAAAAAGGAGGCAAACAATGCTAATGCTTTCTGCAGAAATCTAGATAGAAATACTGAAGGAGAAATATCTCCCTCATATTACCATTAATTATGTACCTGACTACCAGAAGGTTTTTGTCATAACAGAAATCAAAGTGGACTCAGGAGAAATGACCAAACTGTGATCTTTTGTGAAGCCAGACTCAGGAAAGCTGTTAAAGGCAATTGGAAATGGCCATATTACCTGACGTTAGCGACAAAGATGAAGAATTACTTTCAAAAGAATTCAAGCCACATTAAGGTGGCCAGATTTTTGTACACAGAATGATGATATTATTTTTGTGCCATCTGTCAAATCAAATTCAAAGACTTCCAAATCCATGTTGCAGGGAGTGGAAATACCATCAGATGCTTTATATTGGTTTTGATGTAAGGCTAACTGGGTTAGCACATTGTCTCCAAGAGTCATTTGCTCTGTATCTTACAAATATAAAAGAGGAAGTGCAAAAATGTAAAGAGTAAAGCAGCAAGAAAAGTAGTATATTCTGTGTTCTTTGGTAATACCCACATGCTCTTTGATTTTACTTTAGGCAGTAAAGTGAGTGTAAGTACTCATAGCAACCCAGTAAATTATATCTGTTAACCCACAAAATATAATCATAGAATCATAGAATGGTTAATAATAATCACAGTTTTCTGTTGCACATAGTCTGTTTTATTCTGAATTTTGGAACTATTTACATTATTCTAAGAACAAAAAAAGAATTGCTTGACACCTGAGCAACAAGCTACAGTCAAACTCCTGCTGATAGCAAGAAATCCTCAAAAAAGACAAAAAACCTTGCAAAGGTGGCAGATATTTCCAGAAAAGCCAGCGACTCCTTTTCCCATGGTGCCCTCAGCTTCAGACAAAGGCACATTGAAAGCCACTGGCATAGAAATGAGTTGTTGAAGGTAAGACACCTCCCACTGAGATCTCAGAGAAGTTGGGGGTTAGAGAAGGTGGCCTTTTCCTGCACCAGGAGAAGCAGAAAACCCCATTTTCCTGGTCCCTCCTTTAGGACCTCTGCCTGGCCCTATCCCTTCTCTTCCCAGGAGACCAAGATACACAAGAGAGTAAATCAGTGTGGGCTGCCTGCAAGAGGGCTGGAGAGGGGACAGATCACCATGTGAAGCAGAGGATATACTCTGGAGTCCAACAGGACTCAGGGGAAAGTGAAAGTCCTAAATCCCAGGGAGAAATAGGAAAAGGAGGAAAGAAATCTCAGGCTTCTGTCCCCACTTCTGGTCTCCAAAACTCCCCTCTCCAAGCTTCTCAAGCCCTCCAATGCTCTTGCCCAGCCGAAGTAATCCACACATCTTCTTACATACTCAGAAAAATCTAATCCCACCATATTCCCTCTTCCCCATTCTCATGTCATGATTCCCCTGGAGTCCTCTTTGCAGACACTGAGTTTTCCCCACAGAGCTTAAAGCCAGCTCTGGATGTAACATTGACATGGATAAGGACTGGACAATCACTCTGTCACTTCCCCAACATGTGGTGGAGAGTATCTCTTCTTAAAGAGGTTTCAGAGCATCCCTCTGATGCCACTACATCCCACCTCTATCCTGTGGCCAGTCATTTTTATTAAACCAGGAGCAGTGGAAGAGGAGAAATGGCTACTGCCCCATAAAATACACTACATTTAATCCCTTCCATGGCCGCAAGTCTGTCAGGCCAAGACTCAAAGCTTGTCACTCCTCATGTTCTCCATAATAACCATGCTCAGACTGGTATGTTGGAGCTGTGTCACATGCCACCCCAGCTAGGAGTCAGGAGGCACCTGGAGCAAGCACCCACACCTATGAGCTTAGGAGCAAGAGCTCCATGGCTGCTGGGAGCTCAGTCCTAACCTTATCATACACAGTGGCAGACTGGAGGTCAGAGGCCTTACCACTAAAACAGTGCTTGAAATAACATTTTTTAGACCCTGTTCACCACAATATGCCATTTGCCTTTCCGTGTCCACAACATGCCCACTGCTGTGGATTAGCTTTGGTGGAATTGGATTGGATTGGACAGGGAGCAGCAAACATAGTGCTCCACTATGCAGCAGCAGTAAAATCTAATTATCTGCTTTTCTACTTTTAATCTATCAGTCTAACTTTCTTTGTCTTCTAATCATTTTCAATAAACCTCAGTGATATTTTTCTGTAGCCTTTTCATTATGTTTTTCTTAAAATCGTAATGGATAAATGGATGCCATGGATTTATTTCTGCTATCAAAGTAAAATGGGCTATCCTTTGATTTATAAGAGAAGACAACTTTATGCAGTACCGGGTATTTTAGATTGGACATAAAAAGTTTCCCTTTCCCATTATTTAAAGACTGAAATATAGTTTTACTGTGAAATATTGTAAAAGATGATTTTCTCTGAGCCCAAATGAAGTGAATTAGTTGCAGGAAAACTATGAAGGCTCTACAGAACCTGGAACCAGTCCTTTGTTAAATTATAAAACCATTCACTCTATTTTGAGAATAAATTAGTATATTATACAGATTTCTAAAAGCTTTAAATCAATGAAGTCCCTCAAACTATCTTAAAACTTATTATTTAAAAACTTGCAATTTATTCTGTGATTTTACTTCATTGGCTGAGCATGACTCCTTACTAATCCTCTGCTCTGCCTTCTCTCTCTCCTCTTAGTGAATAGAGGCATAACTATTTTCTCCAGTATATCTCAAAATTTGAAGCTCTTTGCATTGTGGGTTGTTTGTTTGTTTGTTTGTTTTTCCCAATAACTCCATTCCACAAACAGCTGCTTGTTCTAATACATCTTAAACTCTGCCTCATCAAGGAGATTCATGTTGTTGCTTTTCTCTTGGAAGTTTCATGGACGTTGGTTCCCAAGCTCAGCACTGTTGCTGGAAATCCTCATCTTTCCCTTCTTGTGGCTCTCCCCCACTTCATTGCCAAGCAGAAGCACAGCAAGATGAGACCTAAGTCCACTGGGTTGAGAGTAGTTTCTGAAGGTTTCAAACATCAGTCTCATAAAGTAAGATATGACGTTGTAAAAAGTTATTATTAAAGATATAAAACTAAAATTAGGCATTTGGTTCCATCCTTGCAATGGAATAATTCTTTCTGGTAAAATAAGAAGGCTTTTGAAAACCCTGTTAATTGTTGGTGAAATCAAAGAGC